>NW_027526295.1:96252774-96852774 GCF_048455015.1 Haemaphysalis longicornis
TTGGCAGAGGTCTGAGGCCGCTATCGTATCTAAAGTAATATTTCTCTGGTGACCATCTTCAAAGCCCTCTCGTTCCCTATATATATATATATATATATATATATATATATATATATATATATATATATATATATATATATATATATATATATATATATATATATATATAGCAACGGGATAAGCACTTAGACATGTACATTTCGGCCGTACAGAAAGATATCATCACCACGTTCGAAAAACGGTTGCCCGTTCGCAGCAACCTCGGATCAGACGAACGCGAAGCACTCAAGAGCCTCAGTGAGGATTCTGGCATCGTAATAAAACCGGCGGATAAGGGAGGGGCTGTAGTGATTCTGAACAAAAATGACTACCTAAAAGAGGGGCAGCGACAGCTAACTGATAAGACATTCTACCGCAAGCTTGCTGCCGACCCAACAATACAGTTTGAAGCCGAAATTATCGACGCACTCAAGTCATTGCTGGACGATGGGAAAATTACCCACGCAATGTATAAATTAATGGTACCTCATAATTCTAAGCCTGGCCGGTTCTACCTTCTTCCCAAAATACATAAAGAAAATAATCCTGGCCGCCCTATCGTGTCGAGCAATGGAACGGCAACAGAAAAAATATCCAGTTTTATCGACCACCTAATTAAGGATATCCCTCCAACGTTCCCCTCATACATAAAAGATACGGGTCACTTCCTCCGCGAGGTTTCGAACCTAGTTGTCCCACCTGGCAGTTTTCTCCTCACCATGGACGTTACGTCGCTCTATACAAACATTCCTCATACTGATGGCATACTGGCCGCGATTTCATCTTACGGTGACTCTAATTTTTGCTTAGATGTCAGCCCTAGCACATTAGAAACCCTCCTCCGCCTAGTCCTTGAATACAATCACTTTGAATTCGACAGTGAACACTACCTTCAAATTAACGGCACAGCCATGGGGACTAAAATGGCACCAACATATGCCAATATCTTCATGGCGTCATTGGAAACGGAATTCATTGGAAAACGCTGCCCTAAACCCGTAATTTACAAGCGCTTTCTGGATGACATCTTCTTCATTTGGGACAACGATGAGGCGAGCCTCACGGAATTCATTTCAGATATCAACTCCCTGCATCCTTCAATAAAACTAACCCATCAGATCTCAACCAAAACCATTAATTTCTTAGATGTCACGCTGCTCCTGGACAGTGGGAACATTTCAACAACATTGTACAGGAAGCCCACTGACCGCCAACAGTATCTCCACTTCTTTAGCAGCCACCCTCGCCATTGTAAAACAGGCATACCGTATTCACAGGCACACAGGTACCGTAGAATATGCTCTGGGCAGGAGGATTTCGAGAAAAATGCACGTGAACTTAAGACCTCCCTGATTGGCCAAAAATACCCAGAAGGAATAGTTGACGATGCAATTGAGCGTGCTCGCAACTTAGAAAGAGAGGACATTCTAGCTGAAAGCCGAAAAGAAAACCACCCCGAGACTAATTTGGTTCTCACCTACTCTTCCAAAATTCCTAAAGTAAATGACATCTTGAGAAGAAATTTCAATATCATCAAACAGAGCGACCGGTTGTCGGCCATTTTCCAGCAGCCCCCTCGTGTTGTGTACCGACGTGGCAAAAACTTGAGGGACCTCTTAGTCAACGCTAAAACAGAGCCACCTGAGCGAGCTCAGGGCTGCCGACCATGCGGCAAGCCGCGCTGTAAAGTCTGCGCCCACATCGAGACGACTAATATTGCCCAAGCCAGCAGGTCAACCTTTAAATATGCTATCAAAGAAAATTTAAATTGCGACACCTCAAACGTAATCTATAAACTTCGTTGCCTCGTTTGTAATCAGGAGTACATTGGACAGACCGAAACGCCCTTCCGCACCAGATTTAACAATCACAAGTCGCATGTAAAGGGACTTCCCGGTCTTCCACTGTCCAGGCACCTCCGCCTCCCGGATCACTCCTTCGAAAGAATACAAGTAGTGTTAATTCAGTCCGGCTTCCGCAATACTTACGAGCGGGAACAGAGAGAATCGTTCTTTATACATAAATTTCGGACGCTTACTGAGGGTATAAACGAGAGCGCAGGGAGATTGGGCTGCCTACGAGACCATACGTGAACTTTTTTATTATTATTATTATTTTTTTTTTTTGGGGGGGGGGAGGGGGCGGGGGGCGTGCGGCGAGGGAGCCAAACGAGTGCTGTTAGCAATAAATCTGCGGTTCAGACCTACTTTTCTCCTCATTATCGTTTTGCCATTTTTACAAAATAGAGAACCCGCGCCTGGCGACCACACGGTTACGAGCTTCGGGAAAACGGGGGGGGGGGGGCTAGGGGGGTGCGTTTCCGCACGGGAATGACTCCTCCGGCGACGTTTCGGCGCTCCGCTAGCGCTTCTGCACCAATAAATCTCCATGGCGCGCCGCGCCGACTCGGGCTATCGATTACAACACGACTTCGGACCATGTTGAGTGCGCGGACCTTGCCCGACGCCGCAGCCTCTGTACTCATGTTTCCTCCGCTCCTCTCGCTATGTGTGTTTAGACCCTGTATTGGCATTCGTGAGCTACTGGGGGCCATGTGGCGCCTATCTACATTCGCAACAACGTTCTTCAAACATAATTCACTCCTAGGGGTTTTTCTTCTGTTTTTTTTTTTTCTCTCTTTTTACAGTACGCGGAATGCGGCACGTCACGTCATTCTGAGCCGCTGAGCAGTCCCTCACTCTACCTTTCAAGTTTCCGCTGTTCGACCTTCGTATTCGTCAGTGTCTGCTTCTGAGAACCCCCCTTTCTTCTGCCTCTCCTTTTCTCCCCTCTTTCTCTATTTCTAATTGCCTCCTTCTTTATACTCCTTATTTCTCCTGTTTTCCTTTTCCCCTCTCCTTGCTTTGTATCGCCGCTCGCCTGGGGAGAGACGTGTATATGTGCCGCTGAGATTATTGTACATGTTTGCTTTCATTTATTTGGTTTCTTTTCTGGCAAGAAAGAGAGGTAGAGGGCAAAATTCCCCTCTCTCGTGAAGTGTGTATCGTAGAGCATTTTCAGTCACTTGTAATTTTCCCTGAAGCAGACCAGACCACTGGTCGAAACTGTCGAAATAAAGTATTTGTTAGTGTTTTCCAAGTGGTCGCACCCAAGTTTTTGTATATATATATATATATATATATATATATATATATATATATAATTATTTGTGAAATGAGGGGTTCGTTGAATGAAGACAAAAATAAGGGTAGGCAGTCAAGAAAACCATTGAAAGCCAAGAGGAAAATGTGGTAGGTCATTTTATTCTTCTCGAAACAAAACAGATACATTTTTTGATAGAAAGTAGAGAAAATGCCCGCCGGGTGTAATCCGAACTCGGGGTTACAAAGAAGGTCTCTTTCACCTTGAGTAGTCGTAGTGGCGCTGCGGCCACCCCCAAGCACACGAAACAAAATACTTTAACATAAATAGCCCAGAAAGTTGAGGGTAAACAGCGCCCCCGGTAGTGTAGTGGTCATCGCACCACATGCGTATTCAGGAGGTCGTGGGTTCGGATCCCACCCGGCGGGCATTTCTTCTCTTCTTTCTTTGTCTTGCAAAGTAAAGGCAAAGGCACACAAGAAAAACATTACAAAATAAAAGATTACTGGCGGTTCAGGAAGAGGACTTCCATTCTCAGAGTACAGAATTAGTGGATTTCAGGGTTATGTATATAGAGAATGTAGAAAGCGCGAGGACAGGGCAAGGGAAGGGACAGTTTGTGCAATGGGATTATGATTGGTAGGCAGATAAAGAATGAGAGAAGTGAAAAAGCAAAAAAAGATAACAAGAAATCACAGTCACGTGGTACAAACTTGACGAAAAAACAAAAAAATAAAAAAGAACAAAAAAATTGTAACGAGGTAATTCCCTTTCCCCCGTGGTAACAAAGGTTAAAGAAAGGGGTAAAAACAAAATATGCCCATGCACGCCGTTTTGCATGGGCATAAAAAAAGATAGCATAGAATTAACAGTCATGCAGAAAGAACATGAGCAAAAAGAACCGAAAGAAAGAAGAAACAGAACGGAAAAAATTTAACAAGGTAATACCCCTTTACCCCGTGGCAAGAGGGGGAAAGAGAAGGGTGAAAACAAGATGTGCCCTTGCCCGAATTTGGCATGGGCATAAAAAAGATAAAGAAATCGCAGTCACCTCGTAGGAACATGAGAAATAAGTACGAAGAAAAAGAAATTAACCAGGTAATTGCTATTTTCAGTGTCCCGTGGCCACTAGGGGCAAGAGAGGGGTCAAAAGAAGTCTCCATGGGGGTCTATGCACGCACATGGCGCACATATGGCCATACACATCCGTTCTAGGGATCACAGAGGTGATTGAAACATGAAAGAGTACTATATTTGGCTTCTGGTGATGGGAGGAAGTGGCAGCGCGCACAAAAGCAGTCAAACAGGCAGTTTCGACAGGAAATGAGTGTACATTCCAACACAAACAGCAGTGAAAAGCAGGAAAAAAGACAGAGCCAAACAAGTCATCAATCTAAGGATAACGAAAGGCAGGTGCACGTACATGGCGCGCTCCTGGAGGTACACATCTGGTCGGCATATGGTACCAGTTCAGGGAACGGCGAGGCGGTCAGGAATGAATATCAGAATACAGAAATAGAAAAAAGGAAGGTGAGAGGAAACGCAATCACACACGCTCGCCCGCACAAATCGATTACAAGATGAGAGTATCAAAGCTAACAACCGTTCCGCGGCCTTCTACAGAGAACATAATGTTTAGTCTTGCTGGTCAGATTGAGTTTTGTGAAGCTACGGTGCCAAAGAAGGCGGTGCGAGCACGCAACTATAACCGTCTACGGGCGGTCGCCAACTGATGAGAGAATGATATCGAGGGAAAGTGATGAACATGCATAACACTATCCCGAGAAATGCAGAATTGAAGCATGTCAATAAAAAGGAGAGAGGCGGAGGAGATACTGACCTGTCTTTCTTCCGATTAAAATTTCGGCTTTCGCCTTATCGCCCTCTAGTCTGTTTATTATATATATATATATATATATATATATATATATATATATATATATATATATATATATATATATTGTCACAAAGACAAGGACGATGCAGCTGTCTTGAATGAGAAACACGTTTATTGGAGCGAACTTGTGCTTCCCCTAACAACTCAAAAGAATACAGAGGCGGCGAAGCAGCGGTCCACAAAGTGACTTGCACAGGCGAGTGTCGTCGAATGGAATGGCCCGGCGTCCGCACTGCAGGCTTTTTATCGTTCGGCGCGCGTGGTTCTTGAAACGTCGATTCACATCGAGAAAATAGTAGATCCAAGAAGATTATTCTGGGCTGTTCACGTTAGATCGGAATGCTCTCCCTATCACAACAGATAACACATGCGGCACAGAAAGAAAGAATGGAACACGCGCTTCCCTTGGCGCAGAGATAACACAGACCGGCGCAGCCGGGCGGTAAAAGCAAAACACAAATAAACAAACCCAATGTATGGCTCGCGGCATTACCCCCCCTCTAAGAGTGCATCGACCCGATGCTAACATAAGCGACAGTCCAACAAATGACAATAAAAGTTCGTCATCGTCCGTAGAAAGGTTTTAAGCGAACCACGTGGACGACATTAGGCCGCGTGCGTTTTCGTGATGTTCCGGAGTCACCATCGGGGATCACTTCATAGGTAAGTTGGCCAACACGTCGTAGAATCTGGTAGGGTCCGAAATACCATCGCAAGAGCTTCTCACTGAGTCCGCGTCGTCGGATGGGAGTCCAAACCCACACACCATACCCTGGTTGGTACTCGGCGACTCGGCGTCGGAGGTTGTAGCGGCCCGCATCCACCAGCTGCTGGTCCGTTATACGAACTCGAGCGAGCTGGCGGGCCTCCTCCGCACGTTGAAGATATCCGTGGACGTCGGCTTTTAAGTCGTCTTCTACGTGCGGAAGCATGGCGTCGAGCATCGTATTCGGCCTTCTACCGTAGACAAGCTCGAACGGCGTCAGCTGCGTCGTCTCCTGGATAGCCGTGTTGTACGCAAACGTGACATACGGGAGCACTTCGTCCCAAGTCTTATGTTCAACGTCAACGTACATTGACAGCATATCTGCGATTGTCTTGTTCAGACGTTCTGTTGGTCCGTTCGTTTGGGGGTAGTACGCCTTCGTTCTTCGGTGATCCGTGTTGCTGTAGCGTAATACTCCTTGCATCAGCTCCTCAGTAAATGCCGTTCCCCGGTCTGTGATTAGGACTTCCAGGGCTCTATATCGCAGCACAACTTGGCTTATAAAGAACTTCGCCACTTCTTTTGCAGTCCCCCTCGGAAGAGCGGCGGTCTCTGCGTAGCGCGTCATGTAGTCTGTCGCTACGACAATCCACTTGTTCTGTGATCGTGACGTAGGAAACGGGCCTAAAAGGTTCATTCCAATCTGTTGAAATGGTCTCGATGGGACGGCGATCGGTTTCAGAAGTCCGGCGGGTCTTGTCGGCGGCGTTTTTCGTCGCTGGCAGTCACGGCTGCTCCGGACGTAGTGGGTGACGTCAGAGGTAAGGCCGGGCCAGTAGTACCTCGCCTCGATTTTTCCAATAGTGCGGGCTGTGCCCAGCTGTCCGGGAGACCGGTCGTAGTGGCACGCTTCCAAGTCACGCGAGTAAGCGGCGATGACAACGAGGTAATTCGTTCTCCTTCCGGGGCTGAAATTCTTCTTCACGAGGACGGTGTTTCTCAGGCTGAATGTTGGTAAGCTGCGTTTGAAGGTCCTAGGAACGGCAACGTTGCATCCCTCGAGGTACTCGATTATGACGCGTAAGTCGGGGTCGGCACGCTGCTAGGCGGCTAGGTCGCTCTCCGTCACGATTCCGAAGAACGCGCTGTCTGCATCAGAGTCTTGTGGTGGTGGGTCGACGGGGGCGCGGGACAGGCAGTCGGCGTCGGAGTGTATCCTGCCGGATTTATAAACGACTGCAACGTCAAACTCCTGCAGGCGCAAGCTCCACCGCCCAAGACGGCTAGAGGGGTCCTTCCAATTGGCGAGCCAACACAGCGCATGGTGGTCTGTTACAACCTTGAATGGCCTTCCATACACGTATGGGCGAAATTTTGAAATCACCCATATAATAGCCAGGCACTCTTTCTCAGAGGCAGAATAGTTTTTTTCCTCCTTCGACAGACCACGGCTGGCATACGCGATTACCCTTTCGGAGCCGCTTTGCTTTTGGACAAGGACGGCACCCAAGCCTATATCACTGGCGTCCGTGTGCATTTCCGTTTCGGCATTTTCGTCGAAATGAGCGAGCACGGGCGGGCTTTGCAGGCGTTTTTGGAGCTCGCAGAATGCATTTTTTCTTGGTCGTTTTCCCAGCTGAAAGGGGTGCTATCTTTCGTCAAGCGCGTGAGTGTCTCTGCAATGCGTGCGAAGTTTGCGACGAAGCGCCAGTAGTATGCGCACAGCCCGAGAAATCTTCGCACGCCCTTCTTGTCTTTCGGCCTTGGGAAGTTCGCAATGCCTGAAGTTTTTGCCGGGTCAGGTAGGACTCCGGTGGCGTTGACGACGTGGCCAAAGAACTTGAGTTCCCCGTATGCGAAACGGCACTTTTCAGGCTTCAGCGTCAACCCCGACGTACGAATGGCCTCGAGTACAGACTCCAACCTTGCAAGGTGTTCGTCGAAAGTCCGGGCGAATACCACTACGTCGTCGAGGTATACGAGGCAGGTGTGCCACTTAAGGCCAGCTAGCACAGTGTCCATGACTCTTTGAAACGTCGCTGGTGCTGTGCACAGCCCAAACGGCATTATCTTGAACTCGTATAGGGCGTCTGGGGTTATAAATGCAATCTTCTCCCGGTCTCTTTCGTCCACTTCAATTTGCCAGTAGCCGGTCTTCAGGTCCATCGATGAGAAGTACTTCGCGTGGCAGAGGTGGTCGAGGGCGTCGTCGATTCGGGGGAGGGGGTACACGTCCTTTTTCGTGATTTTGTTCAGTTGCCGGTAGTCAACGCAAAACCTTAATGTGCCGTCTTTTTTCTTTACGAGTACGACGGGCGCAGCCCAGGGGTTTTCGATGGCTGTATAATTTCGTCGCTGAGCATGTCGTCGACTTGAGTCCGGATGGCTTCCCGTTCGTGTGAAGAGACGCGGTACGGTGACTGTCGGGTAGGTCGGGCTCCATCTTCGGTTATTATTCGGTGCATCGCTAGAGGGGTCTGACGTAGTTTTGCGCTCGACGAAAAACATTCGCTATAGCGACGCAGCAAAGCCAATAATTTTTTCCGTTGTTGTTGCGGTAGCGCGGGATTCACGTCGAATGGCTGCGGGAGCTTGAATGTTTCTACGGGTGTGCGTTCAAAGTCGGCGACTGCGATCACATCACTTGCTTCTTGCGTTTCTTCGAGGAGCGCAATTGCAGCTCCCTTGTTTATATGCTGGTACTCTTCGGTGAAATTATTGACCAAAACGTGAGATTGGCGTTGCTTAAAGTGCGCAATGCCTCTTGCGACGGAGACACCGCGGTCGAGAAGCAACCTTCTATCACTCTCTACGATAGCGTCGATGTCAGAAGCAGCATCCTCACAGTAGACGGCGATCATCAAGCTTGCACGGGGTGGCAGGGTGATGTGATCGTCGGCGATCCTGACAGCAGCACGGTGATCGGGGTTCGGCTGCGGCGTCGTGGAGTGATTGGAGGAAAATGTTGTCGACTTGGTCTGCAGATCAATTATTGCGCCGTTGTCCGTCAAAAAGTCCATTCCGAGAATCACGTCGCGGGAGCAGTTAGGCAGAACGACGAACGCCGCAGGGTACGTTGTGCCGTCTATGGTGACGCGCGATGTGCACGTTCCAGTTGGCGTCACGAGGTGGCCTCCTGCTGTGCGTATGTGCGGACCGTCCCATCTGGTCATAACTTTCTTCAGTTTAGACGCAAATGGTCCGCTCATTACTGAATAGTCAGCTCCCGTGTCTACGAGGGCGACTACGTCAAAGCCGTCGATGGACACCTTGACGTCAGATGCAGTCGTCCTCGAGTTCCGGGTTCGTCGGGGCGTCGTATCTCTGCTTGTACGTGTTGATGGTCGGGCACTGTGCATCGTCGTTGTCGTCGTCTTCTCAACGGACGTCTCGGTCAGGTCGGGTACACGTCGCGCCGTGTAGCTGTCGTCGTGTTCGGGAGTCTCGTCAGGGTTAGGTCGGGTCGTCGGGATGAGGGCATGTCGTGAATCACTGTCTTCAGCGCGTCCTTGCGTCGTTGGAGGGTTTCTAGTTTTTCGCCGTAGAGCAACTTCACCTCCAGAAGTTGCCGCCTTTAGTTTCCCCCGCGTGGGCTGGGGGACCTTCCACGGGCGAAGTCAGCGTTGCTACGGCGGTTCGGCGATTGGTAGGGGTAGGGCGACGGCGAACGGTTGAAAGGCGCTGGGCCACGGCTGGTTTTAGATAGATACTCGTCGATCTCACGTGGTCGTTGGCCAGGGAGAGGGCGAGGTGCGTCGATGGAGAAACCACGCAGTCCGAGTCTCTTGTATGGGCAGCGACGGTAAATGTGGTCGGCCTCTCCGCAGTGGTAGCACAGAGGACGGTTATCGGGAGTTCGCCACACGTCCGTCTTCCTCGGCGTCTGGTTTCGGGCTACCGGGGGTCGGGCGGGTGACAGTGGGCGGCGGTACGGCGGGGCCTCTTGACGGCGTGTTGGAGCAGGGCGGGCTCTACGAACAGCCGCGGAGTATATCATAGCTTGTGGCTCTCGGGGTACCTCGGATGGCGTAGAAGTTCCCAACGCTTGTTGCACTTCTTCTCTAATCACGTCGGTGAGGGAAGCGACTTGGGGCTGCGGCGGCGTTGGGAGGAGTTTCCGCAGCTCCTCTCTCACTATTGCGCGGATAGGCTCGCGTAGGCTGTCGGCCGGGATCCGCGTGCTGCCAAAGTCGTTCGCATTGGCCGCGCCAACAAAGTTGCGGTCATACCGCTTAGCACGCATTTCAAGGGCTTTCTCAATGGTGCTGGCTTCGGTCACGAATTCGGCGACGGTTTTGGGCGGATTTTGGACAAGTCCAGCAAACAGTTCCTCCTTCACTCCGCGCATTAGGAAGCGCAACTTCTTTTCTTCCGTCATTGCGGGGTCCGCGCGGCGAAATAGCTGCTTCATCTCCTCAACGAAGATCACGACACCTTCGTTCGGGTGTTGCGTGCGCGTTTCAAACAAAACGGCGGCTCTTTCTTTCCGCACGATGGTAGTGAAGGTCTTAGTAAACTCGCTTTTGAACTGAGCCCAGTTTGTCAAGGAGCTCTCGTGGTTCTCGAACCAAGTGCGAGCCGAATCTTCCAAGTAAAAGAAAACGTGCTGGAACGTTTCTACGTCGTCCCACCTGTTGAATTTCCGGACGCGCTCCACTTTCTCCAACCATTCTTCTAGGTCTTCTGCGGGGGCTCCTCGGAACGATGGCGGTTCCCGGGGCTGCTGCAGGACGATTGGCGACGTTGTTTCTTGCACCATGGTGTTGGTTGCAGCGTTCCTTTTCTTGGGCCCTTCTGGCATCAAACCGAACTCGGGCGGTAAATCTTGCAGGCGGGGGCTGGCTCTTGTTGGACTGGCTTGGCGGCTTTTCGAGGTTGTAGTGGGCGTGAAGGGTGCGTACCCCGCACCTCCACCAGATGTCACAAAGACAAGGGCGATGCAGTTGTGTTGAATGAGAAACACGTTTATTGGAGCGAACTTGTGCTCCCCTAACAACTCAAAAGAATATAGAGGCGGCGAAGCAGCGGTCAACAAAGTGACTTGCACAGGCGAGTGTCGTCGAATCGAATGCCCCGGCGTCCGCACTGCAGGCTTTTTATCTTTTGGCGCGCGTGGTTCTCGAAACGTCGATTCTCATCGAGAACATAGTAGATCGAAGAAGATTATTCTGGGCTGTTCACGTTAGATTGGAATGCTCTCCCTATCACAACAGATAACACATGCGGCACAGAAAGAAAGAATGGAACACGCGCTTCCCTTGGCGCAGAGATAACACAGACCGGCGCAGCCGGGCGGTAAACGCAAATCACAAATAAACAAACCCAATGTATGGTTCGCGGCAATATATTTATACATATTGTGGTACGGGACTGACTTGGATGATCCTCCTCACGCGGCTGCCGTGAAGAAGGCGCGGGCGTGAGAGCCAGGCAAGTGACAAAAGGCAACCGACGCCAACCTCCAAGGGCGGTTTATTTCCAAAACCCTCCCCTAGCTGGCCCCGTCTTCTCGGTCATCGACGGGTCCCGCGTTGCTCGAGCGGCCGGAGTCGTTCGACTCCACCGCTACCGGTGGACGATGGTCTGTCCAGGTTTGAGGAGAAGACGCCGAGTCCCTCCGCCGCCGCACGCCGTCTTGTCCTCTCTCGGAGTGGCCGAACGCCGCCGCCATGCGCCGGAGCCGAAGTCCCTCGCTCTCCGCAGCCGTCTCCCCGCCGAAGCGACTCCTAGCTCTACGCTCTCAAACGCGCCGGTGGGGCCATCTCGCGACGCGCCAGCGAACCCCTCTATTCTTGCCGTCTTGTTGCGCAATCAACCGCAAGCCACGCGGCTCTCGGAGCGATGCCGCGTACAGAGTCGGGATCGCGGGCAGCCACAATTCCCACGCTTCTCCTGCCTAATTACTCGACGCCATTCGCATTGAAACGGCGCCGCGAAGCACAAGAGTCAATCCCAAACCTCAAGTTACAAAATACGCCAACAAACGTCATCCGCATGCCAGTTCACCCGCAATGTACGACATATCATGCCGTATCCGCGAAGCTTGGCCTGATGAGCGTGCCACGCGTTGCACTGGTCCGAGTCTCTCATGGTTGGGAAGCACAGCAGGTTGGCAGGTCTAGAAGAAGCCGCCAGCCGCAGCCTAAAAATGCGGAGTTCGCTTGCTGACGCGACCTCAGCTCCCAGTGCAAGGCGTCCTCCCCAATGGCGGGGTTCCGTGGCTGCTTCGGCAGCTGGTCCTCCCGAACGGCTGATGGTTGCCCCGCAGGGCGCTTGCCCGGGGGGGGGGGGGTGGCGGAGTAGCAACTGGCGACAGCTCAACACGCTGCGCTCGGTGCTACCTTCACTGGTCGGCCCCACCGGGTGGTTCAGCTGGTCCATCCTAGCTGTCCATGGCGGTGGTGACTGGCAACTGGCGTGACTCCCGTTCCCGTCCGTGTGCAGAGGGCTCCGCTCTCACCCCTGAATAGGAGCGATTCCGATTCTTTAGGAAGGGAGCAGCGGATTTCCGCCAACTCCTATCACTGGCGAGACAGCCTACTCGTATGCAGCTCGTCTGACATAACACGGGTGGTGGCTTCGAAATACCCGTTCAAGTTTTCTTTGCCGGGTGCGTTACTCGACAAAGTTGCGTCAGCGTCAAGCAGGCAGGGCTCCTACAACGCACTTGCAGCCATTCCAGCTGCCGGTGGCAACCGCCATATTAGCGGCTTACAGGCGCGCACTCGCACACGCTTATTTAAACACCCTAGGTCGCAACATTACCAGCTGCACTAGACCCAGCGCCCGCAGCAATCTGAGCGGCGTACGGGCGGTCGCCGCGCGCGCACGAACGCGCGCACGCACACGCGCACGCACACGCGCACGCACACACACACAGTAACGCTCGCCCACACACACGGACTATCACCGATCGCAGTATACAGGCTGCCGTAACGCCAGCGCCCACCGCGTTACAAGCGGCTTACGGGCGCGGCTCTCCTGTGATAGTCGCCTGAGGTCCCTCTCTTACTAACACTGACGATCGCCTCCCGAAAAAAACGAGCCCTCTGCCGAGCCACGCGAAGCTCTTACTGCCTAAATGCAATCTCGGGTGGTACCTTCTTCACCTTTCTGACAACGAGACGCAAGCGCCCAGCAGCGTGGAGACGGCTTCGTCTCCCTTCGCACTACCCGTAGCAAAAGGCAAAGACTGACCTTCAACGTCCTCTTCGCTCTTTGTTAACGTCGCATCGGACAAGTTGAAGCACCGTAGTCACAGGTTTATGGTGTGCATTTGCGTACTCCCAAACGCTGCATCCTTGTAGGCAGAGTCCGCCGCACCATTCAGTGCTTCGGGGATAAATTCATCGCTGCCGCCAGCGCGCGTGCGCGGGCACGGCGCGGCGGGGGAGCCGACCCGCTGCCATGTTGACAGTAGGCCTACGTCCCTCCAGCCTCTGCCCGTCACTCCGCTCGTTGGCGTTGCTTGCAATCTTGCCTGTATGCGCCTTAACTGCCTTTGCAGTCGAGAACCCACGTTGGGGCGCCAAAATGTGCTACGGGTCTGACTTGGATGATCCTTCTCACGCGGCTACCGTGTAGACGGCGCCGGCGTGAGAGGCAGGAAGAGACAAAAGGAAACCGACGCCAACCTCCAAGGGGGGTTTATTCCCAAAACCCTCCCATAGCTGGCTCCGTCTTCTCGGTCATCGACGGGCCCCGCGTTGCTCGAGCGGCCGGAGTCGTTCGACTCCGCCGCTACCGGTGGACGATGGTCGGTCCAGGCTGGAGGTGAAGACGCCGCGTCGTTCCGCCGCCGCACGCCGTCTTGTCCTCGCTCGGAGCGGCCGAACGCCGCCGCCGAGCGCCGGAGCCGAGAGAGAGAGAGATAAAAACTTTTATGGACGCCACTGGCCTAAGGGGCCGCCATGGCTGCCCGAGGGGCCGCCATGGCTGCCCGAGGGGCCGCCATGGCTGCCCGAGGGGCCGCCATGGCTGCCCGAAGGGCCGCCACCACGGCTTGTGCTCGGGTGACCAGTGGGCGCTGGGACTCTTCGTCCGAGCGGCCCAGGGACTCCGCCCAGTGGTCAGGGGAAGGTATGGTGGGGTGGGGGTCAGAGGGGCAGGCCCACATGTGGTGTTGCACTGTGCATTTAGCGCGACAATGCGTGCAGAGCGGAGAGGGGTAGGAGGGTGGGTAAATGTGATGAAGGAGGGCTTGGTTGGGGAGTGATTCCGTTTGGAGGAGTCGCCAAAGCCGTTCGTTCGAGGGGGTTAGGTCTGAAGTCACTCGCTCTCCCCAGCCGCCTTCCCGCCGAAGCGACTCCCAGCTCCACGCTCCCAAGCGCGCTGGTGGCGCCATCTCCCAACGCGCAAGCGAACCCCTGTATTCTTGCCGGCTTGTTGCACAATCCCGCGCGCTGCCCCGTACAGAGTCGGGATCGCGGGCAGCCACAAATCCCACAATATATATATATATATATATATATATATATATATATATATATATATATATATATATCTTGTAAGGCCGATGGTAGGCGAGGCAGACCAGTACGCACAAACCGCTTTATTCGCAGGCCGAGCTGCAAGGCGGCAAGATGGCGACCGAACCAGGTTACCGATGATGATCGTTCGAGAAGGTAGAAGAATCGGTGATGATGAGTATATACAGAGATGAAGAAGCCGTGGCCGCAACCGAGCGCCAGTGAAGATGGCATTCCACTGGGACATTGCATTCAGCGTTCCGACCTTCCACAAACGAGGCTACCACTGGTCTCACAATATTTCCCCCCCCCCGGGGCGAGAGCGGCCGCCTGGTCGCGTTTTACTGCGAATTACGCCGGTGAAACGCCTTGAGGCGGGAAACGTGGACAATCTCCGCGCCACGATGACGGCGGTCCGAACTTCCGCAAACGGGGGTGACGCGATAGTTCACCGGTGAGGTAGCCTCAAGAACCTTGTAAGGACCAAGGAACCGGTGTAGGAATTTTTCGCAGAGGCCTGGAGAGCGCACCGGTGTCCAGACCAAGACTTCGTCACCAGGTCGGAAAGAAACGGACCGGCGAACAGCATCGTAGCGTTCTTTTCGGTCTTGTTGGCTTGCTTCTGTGCGCATGCGGGCCAGGCGCCGACAGTGGTCGATCCGAGACACGAATTGTTCCGGAAACGATGCAGAAGCGGACACAGGAGCGGTAAAGAAACAGGTATCAAGCACGTGCGATGGATGACGGCCGTAGACAAGGTAGAAAGGCGCGTACCCTGTAGTGCTTTGAACTGCCGTGTTATAGGCAAAGGTGACTGAAGGTAATATAGCGTCCCAATTTCTGTGGTCAGGTCGTATGTACATTGATATCATGTCAGAAAGCGTGCGGTGAAAGCGTTCGGTGAGCCCGTTCGTTTGTGGATGGTAGCTTGATGTCATTTTGTGGGAGGTATTAGAGGCACGAAGGACTTCGGCAAGGATCTCGGATAGAAACATCTTGCCGCGGTCACTTAACAGTACGCGAGGGGCTCCATGTCGTAGCAGGATGTATCGCAAAAAGAAGGCAGCGACGTCGCCAGCGCTAGCCGAGGGAAGTGGCGCTGTCTCCGCGTAGCGAGTCAAGTGATCAACGGCCGTGACGATCCAGCGGTGACCAGTGGACGTCGTCGGTAAGGGCCCATACAAATCAATACCGACCACTTCAAACGGCGTAGTTGGACACGGAACAGGCTGGAGGAGACCGACAGGGGGTGCCGTAGAGCGCTTGCGGTGCTGACAGGGTGAACAGGATGCGACGTATTTCACCACGCTGGTCGAGAGTCCTGGCCAAAAGAAGCGACCTCGAATGCGGTCGTACGTCTTTTGAAAGCCAAGGTGGCCGGCGGTGGCGTCGTCATGAAAAGCTTGCAAGACGCGACTCTGGAGAGAACGAGGCACAACTGGGACCCATGTGGCGCCATTTGGGTGGTGGTTTCTGCGATGCAGTGCACCGTCTATGAGCTGGAACTGCCGCAGTTGGCGACGTAGGCGGCTATTCGGTGAACGTGTCGAACCAGCGAGCCGATCCATTATTTTCTGGCAGTAACTGTCTGCTCGTTGATGATCGACCAAGTCGCGGCGGTCGTCAGCCGGTGCATAGTCGACAGGTGCAACTGATAATGGCGGTGTATGAGGAAGCGACGCCATGTCGTTTGAAGATGGCATCAGTGGGCACCGCGAGAGTGCGTCTGCGTCTACATGCTTGAGTCCGGACTTGTAGGTAACTGTAAAGTGGTACTCTTGCAATCGCAGAATCCAGCGTCCCAGGCGTCCCGACAAGTTTTTCAATGAAGACAGCCAGCACAGAGCGTGATGGTCGGTGACGACGGTGAAATGTCGGCCGTAGAGATATGGCCGAAACTTTTGCACAGACCACACAACGGCCAGACACTCCTGTTCCGTTATTGTATAATTCGTCTCCGCTCGTGTTAGCGAGCGGCTGGCATAAGCAACAACCCTCTCGCGGTGGTGAGCATCGCGCTGCAACAGAACGGCGCCAATGCCATGCCCACTAGCGTCGGTGTGGAGAATCGCCGGTCTCGATTCATCAAAGTGGCATAATACAGGTGCGGAAGTAAGCGCATGCTTGAGGTCTTGGAAGGCCTTTTCGCAGCCATCACTCCAGTCGAAGGGGGTATCAGAATGTAATAGCTGGTTCATAGGTGCAGCGAGAGTAGCAAAATTGCGGACAAAACGGCGAAAATAGGACGCCAGGCCGAGAAAACTACGCAGCGCTTTTTGTTGCTGAGGTCGAGGAAAATTGGCTACAGCAGAAATTTTGTCTGGGTCGGGGCGTATGCCATCTTTACTGACGACGTGACCAAGAACCTTTATCGATTTGCTAGCAAAACGACATTTCTTGGTGTTCAGAGTCAGACCAGCCTTTGCCAGGCAAGTCAACACCTCGTGCAGACGCTGCAGATGTTCCGCAAAACTTGACGAAAAGATGACGATGTCGTCAAGGTAACACAGGCATGTTTTCCATTTAAGCCCGCGAAGGACCGTATCTATCATGCGCTCAAATGTGGCTGGGGCGTTGCATAAGCCAAAAGGCATTACGTTAAATTCGTACAAGCCGTCTGGAGTCGCAAACGCCGTTTTCTCTTTGTCAGACTCGCGCATGGGGATCTGCCAGTAGCCAGATCGCAGGTCCAGACTAGAGAAATATTCAGCCCCTTGTAGACGGTCCAGCGCGTCATCTATGCGCGGCATCGGATACACATCCTTCCGGGTAATCCTATTCAAAGCCCGATAGTCCACGCAAAAGCGTACGGAACCATCTTTTTTCCTCACCAGAACAACAGGAGAAGACCACGGGCTCGAGGAAGGTCGAATAACGTTTCGTTGAAGCATGTCCGCGACGTTTTCTTCTATGACTTTCCGTTCCGACGACGACACACGGTACGGGCGGCGGCGAACAATGTGAGTCCCATCTGTCTCAATACGGTGTTCTGCAACAGACGTCTGTCCAAGGTTGGTAGAGATGCAGTCAAATGAGTTTTTGTGTTTTTCCAACAGCTCAAGTAGGAGTCTCGTTTCGAACACCGTGAGGTCTTCGCTAATCGTGGTTGCCAGGGTGCGACGTGAGGACCCGGAATCTGAAGACAGGGGAACGGAAGACACAGAGCAGAGGGGAACCAGAGACAGACTGTCATCAGCCACAACGGAAGCGAGCGTGGTGCCTTCAGGGAGGAGTATCGTCTCAGAAGTGGTATTTGTAACAATGAGCGGCGCAGACCCACGTGCAAAACGGAGAAAGCAGGTCGCGATAATGATTCCTTGGGGAATAAAACGCGCAGAAGGAACGATTAACGCATCACCGTCACGAATTTGGGTTGAGTGAACTGAAAGGACTGTATCGTGGCCCGGGTATAAAACGTAATCGGCACTTGCTGTCAAATTCAGTTGTGGCTTTTCTTCCAGAATGTTGGTGTCCTCCGTATCTGCGAGTTCAATTTGCGGTTGCTGGCACGAAATGACGGCGGATGCGGATGACAAGAAGTCCCAGCCCAAGATGAGGTGATGCGCACACGGTGACAACACTGCACACTGAACGTGATGACGAAGTTGACCGACTGAAATTCGTACCGTGCACTGTCCGGATGGCCTGATCGTGCTGCTATTGGCGCCATGCAAAGAAGGTCCACTGTAGGGTGTTCGAACCTTGCGTAGTCGGGCACACAATTCCATACTTATCACCGAAATACTGGCACCAGTGTCAATAAGGGCATCTACACAAACACCTTCAACCAAAACTGACAACATGTTCGATGGACGCTCCGGAGGCATTGTAAGTTTCCCACGTGATGCAGTTTCCCCTCCCAAAACTGCATTAACTAGTTTTCCGAGTGCTGGTCGGTGACGTAGGTCGCAGGCCGAAGGGGTGACAGCGCCCGACGGCCTGGCGATGGTGAGCGGCGTCGCGTGTCGCGCGGCCTACGAGAAAAGTCGGTTGGTGGCTCAGGTGGCGATGGTGAACGGCGTGAGAAAGACGGGTGCGTACGATGCACGTAGTCGAAGTAATTCGGACGTACATAATCGCGTTCGTAGGCTGCGTAGCCGCGTCGTTCGTCACGTTGGCGCCTTCGACAAAATCGGGAGATGTGGCCCCGGATGCCACAATAATAGCAGACTGGCCGGCCAACGTTGGGGTCTTGGTGTGGCGGGAAATAAGTCGGCGTGGTATGCAATCGAGGCATGGCGGCCACGTAGCCGGGCGGGGCCCGTGTCGTAATGGGACTGAGCGGTAGAGGATGCCGACCAGCCACATCCGAGTAGGATGGCGTTGCCACAGAAACAGGTTGGGTGGGAGGCGGAAGTACGGGCATAGCCGCGAGCTCCTCCTTAACAATATCCCGTAGGCCAGGCACAGAAGGAGCTTCGCGGACACAGTGTGCGCACTGGGAAATATTGGCGTGCATCTCCTCGCGAATTATAGAGCGTATCAACGCACGCAGGTCTTCATTTCCCAGATGGTGGGTAGGAGCCGTGTCTTGACGAAGGCGGATGGACTGGAGTTCGTCGAGACGCTTACAAGTGGAGATCACGTCCGACACGGTTGTGGGGTTCTGCGTTGCCAGTGTGGTGAACGCGAACTCACCGATTCCTTTTAGAACGTGGCGAACACGGTCAGCTTCCGGCATGTTATTGTCGGCGTGACGACACAGCGCCAGAACGTCCTCGATATATGAGGTGTACGTTTCATGCGCCTGTTGCACACGGGTCTCGAGTTTCTTTTTCGCGCTGTCGCTCCGAGCTTTAGAAGAGCCGAAAATCCGGCGGAACTGAGCAACGAAATCGGCCCAGTCGGTGATGGTATGCCGGTTATTTAGATACCACGTCTCGGCAACCTTGGTAAGGGAGAACGAAACGTTTTGCCGCTTGAGGTTATCGTCCCAGCGGTTGAATGCGCTCACCCTTTCGTAGTTGTCCAGCCACTCGTCGGCATCATCGTCACGAAGGCCAGCGAAGAAAGGAGGTTCACGCTGGGGGCTGGTTATGATGCACTGGGGGGTTGGTGGGGCCGTGGCGTTCGCCGATTCCAGCGTCATGGCTGTAGTTTCCGGCATTAGGCGGCGACCCGAACGGAGCTCCAGTGGGGCAGCTTGAGAGGTGGATTACGGGACCGAAACGCACCTTCCACCACTTGTAAGGCCGATGGTAGGCGAGGCAGACCAGTACGCACAAACCGCTTTATTCGCAGGCCGAGCTGCAAGGCGGCAAGATGGCGACCGAACCAGGTTACCGATGATGATCGTTCGAGAAGGTAGAAGAATCGGTGATGATGAGTATATACAGAGATGAAGAAGCCGTGGCCGCAACCGAGCGCCAGTGAAGATGGCATTCCACTGGGACATTGCATTCAGCGTTCCGACCTTCCACAAACGAGGCTACCACTGGTCTCACAATATATATATATATATATATATACATATATATATTGATTCATTGTAGGGTTTAACGCGCCGACGCAACGCAGGCGATGAGGCGCGCCGTAGTGGAGGGCTCCGGATTAATTTTGACCACCTGGGGGTCTTTATCGTGCACCGAAATCTCGTGCACAAGGGCGTTTTAAATGCACAGCATTTATTAGCCTCGCCTGTTCCTGCGTCGGATGGTGTCAACAGTTCCGCGTCCGCAGCAGGTGCGCCTCTCCTTCTCTCCTCTCTCTCAACAGCAGCTGGCGCGCGTATGCGTCGTAGTCAGCCCGTTCGCTCCATCGCGGTCTCGGCGTAACAGATGCGTGATAGCAGCGCGGTGGGGCGTGGAAGGGCGCGCGCTGCTTGCGCATGCGCGCTCTCCCCCCCTACTGCTCTCCCTCTACTGCACGCGCTGCAAATATAGCGTCTAGCGGTCGCTCGTGTTTCAGTCACTGCGTTGCTCCTTCCCTCCTTGGTTGACGCTCGTGCCCACGTTTACTCGTGTCTGCTACTCCAGCATCACGGAAGAAGCGATGGAAGCAACACTGCCTTCAATCAGTACTTAGGCCCCAATGCTCTGCATTTACTCGTGTTCCCCTCGCGAGAAGGCGCGGGAATTTTTCGCTTTTCGCCTCCATCAGAAAAGCGGCCGCCGCGGCCGGGAATTGAACCCGCGACCTCGTGCTCAGCAGCGCAACGCCTTAGCCACTAAGCCACCGCGGCGGGTTATATATATATATATATATATATATATATATATATACAGAAAGAAATGGCGGCAGTCTACAACGCCAAGGAAGGCATAGGGGAATGGTTAGACTATTTTTTACCGTTAGTGACGTTACATTATTTTTTTTATTAATGGCATGAGAAAGAAAGAAAGAAAAACACGCGCCCAGAGTGGGGACCGAACCCACGCCTTTCAATCCCCAGTCTGTTCGGTCCCCCCTCTGGGCGCGTGTTTTTCTTTCTTTCTTTCTCATGTAATTAATAATAAAAAAAATAATGTGACGTCACTAACGGTAAAAAATAGTCTAACCATTTCCCTATGCCTTCCTTGGCGTTGTAGACTGCCGCCATTTCTTTCTGTATTTCCTAACGAGCCCCCCATTTCCAAACCCTATATATATATATATATATAAATATATATATATATATATATATATATGTGTGTATATATATTTATATATTTAGAGAGAGAGAGAGAGAGGGAGAAATAAGGGTTTCCATGCAAGAAAACGTCGGAAAGCAAAGGGGACAATGTAGTAAGTTATTGAAACAGATAAAGAATTTGGAAAGACAGCAAAAAATCGGAGGAAAAAATGCCCGCCGGGTGGGATCCGAACCCACGACCTCCAGAATACCCGTCTGGTGCGATGACCACTACGCTACCGGCGGGGCTATTTTCCGCTCCACTTTCTGGGGTATTTATGTTAAGCTATTTTTGTTTCCTGTACTTCGGGGTGTTAGCCAGCGCCACTCGGACTATTTGGGGTGAAGGGGACCTTCTTTTTAACCCCCGTGCCACGACTCGAGTCTCTATACGACATGTCGAGAGTGGTCGACCAGCGTTGAACCCTCTTAAGCTCCTTAATGGCACCAAGACTGCCAGAACAGAGGCCCTTGATATGCATGTAGGGAATCAGAATAGACCTTATGCGAAAACTGGCGCCCTCTTGCGGGAAGCGCGTGCGCTTCCGCCATGTTGGAGGATTCCCGGATCTCCGGATACCGCTGTATACATAATATCCCGCGGTTGGCGACGCGCACGTCGGCGTTTATCATTGTCCAAGATGCCAAAATACTGCCGTGTAACTTTCTGTGCTCAAAGATGATACGATGACGACCACGGTAATATTGTACACATCTTTTTTTTATTTCTCAACGGAACCGTGACTCGAGCCCTGCGTGAAGTCGCTTGCGGGTGTCGACTTCCCTTCGCGCAGTAATATTATAGCTAGATCACACGCATTGTCAGGAAAAGAATAATATGTGCAGTACTAGAAAGGTCCCAAAGTGAGCTGTTTTCCATCCCTGTATTTGCCGAGGAGCACTCCTTCCTGCTGGTAGTTAAGGCGCACTGCATCGGTCAGCTTGTACTTTATTTTGCGAGTAGAGTTTTGAGTCTGCGTTCATGCTTTGCGCGACCGCCTTTTATTTTTATTCTGGACGTTCGGTAGGGTTTTATGGAAGTACTACGTATTCTTTTGTTTGCCAAACTTTACAGGAAATAAGGGATCCGCGATAGTTGCAACCTTCATGTTGCGCCATGAGTAGCGCAAGTAACGTGCATAGTAACCCGTGTGTCGGTTATTTACCGCTCGTCGCCTGCTGTTCGAGCTTAGCCTATTTACCCAAGATCAAATTTTTAAGCGGAATTTTCTAAGCGGTAGTGTGCACCCAGTTTTGTTGTCCACAGCGCAAGCAAAGGACGCTCAACGATCGCCGCGAGGAACGTGCTCACGAGTGCTCGGCATTTTCTGGCTTTTTAGGGCTTTCGCAGTTGTTTTTTTTTTTTTGCTAAAGCCCTTGCGTGTGTTGGAAACGCTCGACCGTCGCCGCGAGGCACGCGCTCACCAGCGCTCAGCACTTCACTGGTAATTTATTATTCATTTGGCAATTTTTTGGTAATTTATCGGCAATGCTTCACGCGTTACACGCCACACACGTTACGCGCTACACATTACGGCGAGCTACAACAGCTCCGCTGCTAAAAAATGCCCCTTATGTAATTTATTTTTTAAGTGTTTTTTTTTGTTTGCCCGTTTCCTCTGCATCCCAGAGGATCTTTAGCATATAGCTATATCGCGAGTGCGCCCCCTGCACCATTTCAACCCCACGACTGCCCGCAAGCTTCGAAGCGTTTCAGGAATGACCTCCTGAGAAACCCGCAGGATGCGAACCGACGAGGACGTACTTTCAAAGCAAAAAAAAAGAAAAAAGGTGAAGAAACGCGACAGCTTCCAACAGCTTCCCTGCCGGTGCCTCCCTGACTGATTTTTCTATGCATAATGCGTATTTACGAAGTTGACCGCAAATGAGGGCAACAGAGAAAGGTCCACACATCAATCGTCGCTGATAGTACTGTGCTAAAATCTGAATATAAAAGGATTGCCAAGCCGAAACAGCCCCTCACACGCTCCTTACCAAGCAATCCCGCGACCGCCATCCCCCATTATGGCGTCGCGTGCTCGTTTCGTTTTTCTTCCGGTGGATGGCGGCACGTTTGCATAAGGTGTATACGAAATGAGGGGCTCGTTGAAACAAGACAGAAATAAGGGTTGGCGTTGGCAGTCAAGAAAACCTCGGAAAGCAAAGTTGAGGATGGGGTAGGTCATTGAAACAGATAAAGAATTTGGAAAATAAGAAAGTGGAGAAAAAATGCCCGCCAGCTGGGATCCGAACCCAGGACCTCCAGAATCGTACCAGACCGCTATTCTGGAGGTCGTGGTTTCGGATCCTACCTGGCGGGAATTTTTTCTCCACTTTTTTATTTTCCAAATTCTTTATCTTGAGCTACGACATCCTCCCCATTGCTTCCCGAGGTTTTCTTGACTGCCAATTCTTATTTCTGTCTGATATATATATATATATATATATATATATATATATATATATATATATATATATATATATATATATATATATATACATATATATATATATATATATATATATATATATATATATTGCAGTGGAGAGCGCCTGCCACGCAGGCGTTGAAAAAAAGACGACTACGCCCCCAGGCAGCGCAGGACTGTTCGGCCTAAAACAGGCCGGTGTACTTTGGCCGGTGATTTTCTGTCCGGCCGTTTTCCGGCAGCCATGTTCGGCCCATGTCTAAATGTGGGCCTTTTGGCCGTATACGGCCGTACTCCCATGGCTGTCCAATGGCCAGTGTCCGTCGGCCAGTCGACCGGCTTACGGTCATACGGCCAGATTCCAGCCGTAGGGCTCCGGCCATTTCAAAGCCACCCGTGTACGGCCGAAGTACGGCCGCCGGATTACAGCCGAGATGCGGTCGTCGGACTCCAGCCGGACTAAAGCTACCGGAAATACGGCCGTGCTACGGGCATTGGAGTTCAGCCACAGTACGTTAACTGTACTGAGGCCGGTCAATGCATGTCGCGAAAGCAGATGACTCATTCGCGCAGTGCAGAAGCAGCTCAAACCCAGCATTTTGGGTCCAATGCAGCCACATGAAAGTGAGCTCGCGCGCAACCACCAGCCGTCAAGCTTTCAGTGCAGCCTTGCTTAATTACCAGCCTCAGTTGACAGCAAAATTCATTTATTAAACAGTGCTCACAAATTGTCGTTCCTTTAATTGCTGTGCCTCTTTTACTGCCCAACCCATAAAATATTCAGTTCTTTGTAGAGCTTGAATAGATGTATTGTCCAGGTCCTGATATCCTCTGTGGGGCGGCTTACCTGTAATAAACGGGAAAAGAGGAGGGGGGGGGGCGCGGCGGAGGGCGCATACTTTAGTGGGTTGAATTTCAGAGAGATAAATTGCGCCGCTTTTAGCCAATTTCTTTTAGGGCAATATTCCGGAACACTTTCATGCTATGACTACATAAACTATTTTTATAACAGTTGCTTGAACAATTTTGCTGTATATAAAACCGGCGTGAATGCCTTTACGAAGCGTTTTGGTTCTCAACAAACCACTCAGGAGCATTTAATATAACTCCTTCACAAAAAAAGTATGTCCAGTTTTTGCCTATTTTTCTTGCAAAGACGTTTCTACTCGATCCACTTTTCTGATGATCTTGGGCAGGGCTGATCCTAAGAAGGAGCGAACAGGTACTTTCATTTTCAATCTATTTTAATGTTGTTTTCATGAGTATAGGTCCACACCACGTAATAGTCCAAAAGAATTTAATTTACTTCTAATGTCATACTACGTTCAAAAAATTCTAGACGCGTTGCGAATGACGCCCTGCTTCAGGTGGCTGCAGTTGTATACCTCTGTGATCACACAAAGAAACGCGTAAAATTAGAGTTACATAATTTGTTTCAAAACAATAACATAGCAATGCTAGCATGCATACAGGAAACCTTGCATACTGCAACGAATAGGGCAATAAATATTTTATTGGTCAAGGTTGAATCCGTAGGGTTCTCAACCCGTCGGAGGCAAACTTGCGCCTCTGGAAGTTTATTTATTTATTTATTTATTTATTTATTTATTTATTTATTTATTTATTTATCTATCTAGTTATTTATTTTTATTCATTTATTTATTCATTGTTTTATTTATGTATTATTTATTTATTTATTTCTATTCATTTATTTATTCATTGTTTTATTTATTTATTTATTTGATGCCTGCTTGCCTTTGCATGCATTACAGAAGGGAGATACATGACACTAAGCATTAAATATGAGACAAAATAACAAAATAATTCTACAAAGCGCGCTGAAAATCGTCAATATAAAGAGTTAATGCAATCATAGGTGGAAGATAATTACACTGCAGTATTGATGTAAAATAAAATGAATCGCGCAAGGCGCCACTTTTAAAGGAAAGTTAATAATTTGCTTTAAGCTAGCAGTCCCACTTTGCGATATGTAGAATGGCGCTTGGACATACTTCTCCCCTTCTACTTCAGTTTTCGAATGATAGATATTACGAAAAAAGTTCAACCTGTGGTTTCGTCTGTGATCTTTCACGTCCTGCCATTTCAGTTTACTTTTAATTTCTCTCATGCTAAGTTGAGCGTGACAATTACCTAATACGAATCGCACTGACATATTCTGTATGTTTTCGAGCGTATCAACCAGCTCTTTGGTGTAGGGATCCACGAAAACACATGCGTACTCCAAGATTGAGCGCACATGAGTGAAATACGGTTTTTATTTTCAGTTAGATGGAGGTTCACTGAAATTTCGTCTCAGAAAGACAAAAGCATATGCAGCCGTAACGTTTATGGTGTGAACCTGCCTATTTAACCTCTAACCACTCCCTAAATAAACTCCTAGGTATTTATATTCCTCGGCCGTTGTCACAGCAGCATAATTTACGGTATACGTATTCAATTGGAATGAAGGTTTTCTTGTATAGGTGCCACGTTAACACACTGTTTAACATCCAAAAACTTTTCTGAATCAGCACACCAGGATGTTATTAAATTCGAATAAAGCTGCAGGTATACGGAATCACGTTCATTCGCTATAGTCCGGTAAACTACACAGTACTTTTTAACAAAGTTATAGGGCCAATAGTAATAATAATGCACAAACCGATTCATTCAGTTCATAGGACGAAATGTACTACGCAGAAGGGGATATGGAACACCATTTCCTTTTTTGCAGTCCAAGAATATACATTCAACCACTGTAAGCTTATAAGAACCAAATCGTGCGTGAACTCAACAATCTGCGTTGAGCAAGAAAATCCTGACAAAATCCGTGTTTGCTAGGATGCTGGCGATTATGTTTAACCAAATGAGTCATATCCCAAGAGTAGCTAAGCTCACCTTCAAACATCGGAACTAAATTAACAGCTAGGCTTCGTCAGCTACAAGGCTCTGTTGTTATCGCAAATTTAAAATAGTTTTTTTTTTCTAAATAGGCAGTCGTAAAATCCCATGAAGTAACATAGTGCAGGGCATGAAGTTGATCCTACCAATGCGCGAGCGAGTCTCTTCTACGATTATCACCAACAACATACTGCAACATTGCTTGTCGCAGTTTAATTGTACGCAGAATAACTTGCGCTTTTGCTCGCACTTGCCTTTCTTTGGTGGGGAGTCCTTAACATGGTGGCGCTTTAGCTCCTGCGTGGTGGCCGCTTGCTCGACGCCCTTGAAGGCCAGTTATTCTGGTGAACCATCTTCATCTCGGATCGGACATCTCTGCCGGGTCGATGTCTCCAATGCTCTCCATTTCTTGAGGGGGCGAATATCCTCGAGCTGATGCGTCGACGAAGCCGGCGGCAGAGGCGTCGTAGCGGCGATGACTGGCGAGGCTTAGCTCACCCGTCGGTGTGGCACAGTCTTCTTGTGGCAATAAATGACATTTCGATGGCCTAAAACGTTCCCTGCTAATGTCCAGTGAGTCCTTGCACCTTGCCCGTTCACCGAGAACACTCATTACTGTTTGAAAAACGATGTTCCTTCATTTAAAACGTAGAAACACGGAGCGGATGAAAAACGCGTCCCCGTCGTTCGGCTCCCTAACGGCTTTTTCTGCCCCCAGGAAAAAACCAGTCGGTCTCCTTCCAAACACGTCTTTGCATGAATTCTCGGCGCCCAGGCGCGTGCCGTTGTTCGGCTGTATGCCGTTTGCCGAAAAAACGACGTATAACCAGATACCTTACGTAGGCCGGTCTCCTCTTGAACACCGGTTGCCATATATTCGGTGGCCATTCGCTTGCCGTAATTCGGCCGAGGACAGCTAACCGAATGAAAAACGTATATTCTGGGGCCGTACGTCGGCCGGTATCCTTCATAACACTGGTTGCCCGAAGAAAACGAATATTCTACCGCCGGACGCGCGGTTCACCGTTGAAACAACGAATGCACGGCAGCCGCGCTCCGGCCGGTCTCCTTTCGAACACCAACTGCCGCAAGAATACGCATATTCTGTGGCCGGTCGCTAGCCGTGCTTCGGCCTGTTACCGCTTCCCGAAAAAAAACGGATGCCCTAGGGCCGTACTTCGGCCGTTCTCTTTCTCAACATCGGCAGCCGTAAGAGAACTGAATATCTGGCAGCCGGTTAGGTACCGTTGTGCGTCCGGACACGGGCGGACGGAAAAATACCGAAGCGCTGGTTGCCGAATGTTGGCCGTTCAACGCATGATCAGTGGCTGCCAGAACCTGGATGCTGGCCGGACATGCCAGAAAGCGGCCATAGACGGGCCGGTCTTGGGGCACACTTTCTGTGCCGCCTGGGCCATGCGCGCGAGCCCTCCGGCAGGTGAGCGTGCTCGTCGGCGTGCGTCACGCTGCTGCTGCTGGTCTGTGGCTTGGCGCTACAGGGGTCCCCCCAGATAGGAGCTGGTGCGACGCTGTGAACCCAGCGTACATGATGGTCGCGCTGGTGTGCAGCCACAGTGGGAAGACTGGTAGGGTTGAGGTCGGCGGCAGTGACGTATGCCGGCTTCAGGCACTGTTGGGCTATGGTGTCATGAGAGCCATTGATGTTGATGACGTACGTCGACGAGTGTCGTTCTACCACAGGGAAAGGGCCGGCGTAGTGTGATTGCAAAGGGCGGCGCACGGTCCCGTACCGCACAAACCCTTGTTGCCTGTTAAGGTCCGGAAGCACATAAGGTCCTTTGGGTTTTCGTTCACGTGTAGGCTGTGGTCTAAGGTCAGCAAGGATCAATCTCAGAGATTTCACGTAGTCCGCGGCGGAAGGTGCATGAGATGGTACCACGAAGAGGTCGAATGCTGTCTGAACCTCGAACACAAATGCTAACTGTACTGTGGGCGCGCAGATGTCGGGTAGCGGTGTGGCTTCCGTCCAGCGTGTGAATAGGTCCACACAAGTCAGTAGGTAACGGTAGCCTTGGCATGGGGGCAAGGGCACGACGAGGTCGACGTGCACGACGGCGACGCGCTCATCAGCTTGTAGAAACATCTTTGTCGGCCGAACTGGGTACCGGTGAACATTGGCGCATTGGCATGGTGCACAGGCGAGGAACCAGTCGCGAACATCAGCGTTCATGCGAGGACAGGCAAAATGAGCCGCGATGAGTTTCTCGGGGGCACGAATCCCAGGATGGGCCATGTCGTCCAGGGCATCGAAGAGCTCGCGATGGCAGGTTTTGGGTACGAACGGTCATGGTTTTCCGGTCGACAAGTCGCAAACGATCTGCTGTCCGTCGAGTGTCACATCTTCGAGCTAGAGTGCAGTGGGGGATGTGTGAAGACGCAGCAGCTCCGTGTCGTCTGCTTGGTCAGCAGCCAGCCTGCGGAGGTAGGGTGCAATTAAAACCGGCGAAGTGGAGGTAGCGGCGTCCACGCGAGATAGTACGTCCACAGCTGTGTTGTCCACGCCACTGACATGCTTGATATTCTTCGTGTACTCGAACAGGTAGGCAAACTGCCGCACTTTTCGTGGCGTGTGATGGGTGTCGGGCCGGCAGATGGTGTACGTCAAGGGTTTGTGGTCAGTGAAAATGGTGAACTGACGACCCTCTAGAAGATGTCGGAAATGACGCACAGCCAGATACATTGCCAAAAGTTCACACCCAACAACACTGTACCGGGTTTTTTGGGGGGGTTAGACGTTTTTAGATAAAGGCCAAGGGATGCCACGCGCCGTTGGAGGACAGCTCCCACAGCAGAACTAGAGGCGTCGGACATCAGTGCGAGTGGAAATCCTGGATTTGGGTGAGCGAGGACAGCTGCGTTTGCCAGCGCACGTTTGATGGCGTGCAAGGCTGCCTCAGCCCTTGCGTTCCAGTCCAATTCGGTGGTAGAGCGCTCCCCGGAAAGCCGGCGGTCGAGAGGCTCAAGCAGAGTGGCGCAGTTTATGATAAAACGGCGGTAGAAGTTTACCAGACCCAGGGACTGGCGAAGCTTGGTGATAGACGTTGGTTTTGGGAAGTCAAGAATGGCCTGGACATTGTTGGAGAGGGGCCGAATGCCTGTCGCATCCAGTCGATGTCCCAGAAGGTCGAGGTCGGGAACACCGACCTCACTCTTCTTTGCATTTTTGATAACCCCGTTAGCAGCATAGCGTTCGAGGAGAATGAGGAGATGGTGAAGATGGTCCTCTAGGGATGTACTTGGTACCAGCAGATCGTCCATGTAAGCATAGACAAAGGGCAGTCCACGCGTCACTGTATCGATGAAAGGCTGAAACGTTTGGGCAGCGTTCCTGAGGCCAAATGGAATTCGGATTAACTCGAAGAGACCGAAAAGTGTTGTGACGGCTGTCTTGTATATGTTCTCCTCAGCGACGGGGATCTCGTGGTTGGCACGAACAAGGTCAATTTTTCAAAATATGGTGGCACCGTGCAGACTGGCGGTGAAATGTATGCTGGGAAGGGGGTACCGATCCGGCATGGTGGAGAGGTTCATGAACCGGTAGTCGCCACAAGGTCCCCAGTCACCATTCTTCTTGGGTACCATGTGCAACGGTAATGCGTAGCGGCTGGAGAAAGGTTGAACGATGCCAAGTTCAGGCATGTGGTCGAACTCTGCACGGGCGATCTTGAGTCTGTCCGAAGCGAGACGTCGCGAACGAAAGAAAACGGGTGGTCCGGTAGTTGTGATAAGATGACTGATGTCCTGAGTCACGGGCTAAGTTCAGTTGGGTCGTGACGTGACGGTGGGGAACTCCTTTAGCAGGGCGGCAAACGGTTCTTCAGCAACAGTAGCGCAGGAAGGCACTACGTCAGCAGCTGCTGTCGCTACGACCACTTGAACTGAGTGGAGGGTTGTGGCGTCGAGAAGTCGTCGTCGCTTGACGCCAACTAGGAGACCATGTTTTGTAAGAAAATCAGCACCAAGGATGACAGAGCGAACGTTTGCGACCGCAAAAACACACCGAACATTTCTGCGAAGGCCCACGTTCAAAGTTAGGGATCGCTGAGCGACAACGGGAATGCGTGTGCCGTTTCCTGCATGGTGGTAAACACAGCGCTGAAGGTGCGGTCATGGCGTGAAGCTGCCAAGACGCTGACTTGCCCTCCCGTGTCGACGACAAACTTTGTTCCGGTGGCGCGATCGATGATGTAAAACAGGCGATATTCTTCAATAGGGCCATAACCGCTCGTCGCCGATAGCGGTCTGCAAGGGCCGTTTCCCGTCCATGAGCATGGCAAGAGGCAGTGGGAAGCGTCTGCGCCGAAACGGCGGTTGTAGAAGCATACACCGCGGGATGATGATCGGCTGCGTCCATGAACGGCATCACTGTGTCGAGAAGACGAGCGGTCGCATCGGCGTGACGAGCGAGCATAATGTGTTCAGCTGTTTCGCCTCATCACTGCGACAACGAGATGCTCAAGTACAACACCATCTTAACAACCTTAATGACGCAAACAAAGTCCCCAGAGTCAGCAATAGTGCACAAGCGGACACCAGCGCCGACCTTTCCTTCCTTTCACACAAAGGAGGAGAACTGGAACAACACAGGACTTACATTAGGTAGTGATCACTACATTATAGAAACCATTATAGCGCACACTGGCAGGATTTAATATGTCCCCCGGCAACAAACACTAACGGGGTGGGATGACTTCCGCATGCTAAGAGGGAGCAAAGTAGAAGATTCCCAAATTACAGGCATTGAGAACTGGACCACGCAACTTCTATCGGACATCAAAACTGTAACGAAACAATTCGATACAGATATTCCCTCGTTAACCGTGGACTCCAGGCTCGCCCATCTCTGGGAATCCTTTCAAAGTGTCCAAACACGCTGGAGAAGAAATACATTCAAGCGAAATCTTAAACTACGATTGGTCGCACTGGAGTCGGAAATTGAAACACACGCTTTGGAACTTGCTCAAAACCAGTGGGACGAGATATGGGACCGTCTGCAGGGCAACCTACACCTAAAGAAAACGTGGCAACTTCTTAGGCACTTGATTGATCCCAGTCTCAGTAAGACGGAACAAAGTAGCCACAGATCAGATCAGATCAGATCAGATCATACAGAAACACCGAGGCTCCGATTCGGAACTCCTAGATGCGCTCCGGGACATCTACCTTCCACCCACCCCAAGATCACAACTACCAGCATACACAGCCCATCCAAACATTGAGCTGGACCGAGATATTACAGAGACGGAAGTCAGAGCAGCATTAGGAAAACTCCGATGCAACTCAGCCCCTGGCCCAGACCAAATCACAAATAAAGCATTACGCAACCTGGACGATCAGATTACTCACTGAGTACTTTAACGAATGCTGGTGAACCGGCACTATACCAAAATAGTGGAATCGTGCGAAAACTATACTGATTCTTAAGCCAAATAAACCACTAGAATTGGAACACCTCCGCCCTATTTCTCTGACGTCATGCCTTGGTAAGCTCATGGAGCATGTCATCAACGCGCGACTCATACATTACTGACACCAATCAGTTTCTACACACCATTGTGGGCTTCCGGCCAAACATGTCCGCACAAGACGTCATGCTCAGGCTTTACCATCACATCATAGAACGAAGAACAAACAGTCGTGACTCCGCTGCAATTCTTACTCTGGACTTAAGCAAAGCATTCGGCAATGTCACCCAAGGCGCAGTGCTCGCAGGCCTACAATCAGTGAATCCAGGAGAACGAATGTATAACTGTGTTAAAGACTTCCTAACCGATAGAACGGCCACCCGTCACGTAGGTGGTCTTCACACAGCCTCGATAGAGGTAGGTGGCCGCGGCGCGCCCCATGGAGCAGCCATATCTCCACTTCTGTTTAATCTATCCATCCACAAAAACTCAACCAAATCCCAGGACTGTGCCACAGCCTATACGCAGATGATATCACACTCCGGGCAAACCAAGGCAGTGACACGCATATAGAAGAAATCCTCCAGAAAGGCATCCAGATAGTGATAGAAGCCGCGAAAGCAGGACTCGCATTCTCACCCACTAAATAGGAGTTACTTGTGCTACCACCCCAAATGCGTAGGCTAGACAAGCCAAACATCAAGCTTCACATTCAAGAACACCCTATCCCGGAGGTCTCGCGCATCCGAGTACTTGGGTTAGTTATTCAGAATGATAAAAAATGGAGAATTCCTGGATCGCATGGAAAGAAACGCGACACAAACCGCAAATTTAATACGCAGAATAACGAACCGTCATAAAGGCTTGAGAAAAAATGAAAAGATCCGAGTTCTGCAGGCCTGCGTTCTCACTCGTTTGCTATAACCGCTGCCTTATCTTCGCTTAAGCAGGCAGGAATTAGAACGGGTCGATGTACTCATCAGGCGAACATACAAACTTGCACTTCGCCTTATCCCCGGCACACCCACTGCCCGCATCGACGGTTTAGGCCTCCATAATACAGTTCGCGAGCTCATAGAGGCACACCTAATTAGCCAGTATGAAAGACTCGCACGGTCAGCCGCACGGAGACACATACTCCAAGAGCTATCTATTGGACACCACACAAACTACACACACCTCTATCCTATACCACTACACATCCACGCAAGGCTAATAATAAAACCACTACCACGCAACATGCACCCCAAACATAACAAACCCAGGAGAAAAAAACAGGCTGAAGCGTTCCACAAAATGTACAGCAATAACCCAAATACCATCTATGTGGACGCAGCAGAATACAGGCACCATGATGCATACGCAGTCGCTATAACGGACCTGTCTAATAGACTTCTAAACTCGGCAACTATACGAGCCACCCGCCCAGAAACAGCCGAAGAGGCGGCCAGAGCCTTAGCCCTCATACAAAATCCAACCCTCCTGACAATCATTTCCGATTCAAAGACTGCAATCCAAAATTTTGCCACAGGCAGATTATCACGAGTCACACTCAAAATTCTGGAAACATTTCGATCGAAATCTTCAGACGAGAAAATATGCCTAACCTGGGCACCCGCGCTCTCCGGCCTCGAGGGGAATGAGACGGCCCACTAACTCGCCCGAGGGCTCACGATCTGGGCAGGACCTAACCTCTATCCCTATTACGGGGCGCGGTCTGCGAGGGATCGTCTGGTCACATTTCTTGACATCACAACACACTACCGCCTCTCCCGCCGGATCTACCCACCGGCGGACCAGCAATTGGATAACGAAAGCAATTGGATAACCAAAAAGCGCACATTTGGCGTTTACTACAAACAAATACCTCCCCCAACCCAGCTCGTCTGACACACATACACCCAACTCTCTATCCAACCGCGGCCTGTTGCCTGTGCGGAGATCACGCCACCCTTTCTCACATCATATGGGCATGCCCATAAATGCATTCCCACTTATCACCTCTGAGGAGCACTGGGAGGCCGCGCTCCGCAGCTCTGATCTGGTTAATCGATAGGGCTGTGGCAGTCGCTGGTGAGTGGTGGATGCCACCGGCTACAAGCGCCACCTTAATGGCATAGATCCAATCAATTTTTATCTCTCTCTCTCCCCCAGTCGTCGGCACAGGTTATCGACATTGACAGGCGCCGCAGACGCACCTTCGTCGGCAGGAAGTGGCGACTGGCGAGGGGCGGGTGATGTTGGCGTCGCGGTCACAGCAGTGATACGTAAATCTGTGCTGGCTACTTCCATTACCTTGTCGGCCAGAGACCCGAGCGAAGGGAGATTTATGGATGACGCGGTTGCGAGGACCATTTGCACGTTCGCAGGCAGGGGCTGCAGAAAGAGCTCGCGCAGCAATGCGCCGTCCATGGCTTGGGCACGTGAGTGGACGAGTTGGGTCATGCGCCACAGGAGCTGGCTCCGTCAGTGGTCGCCAAGCTCTTCGGTAAAAAGTAGCTGCTGTAGGCACGTGCGCTCAGATGCTGTTGTACGTTCGAGGTGCGCGGCTTTGAGCTGGTCGTAGGCTGTTGCAGGTGGGTTGCGTATGAAGGAGGAAAGAATATCCGCAACCTCTTCCGCAGCTGTCGCGGGTAGAGCTCTCACGACGTAGTGAAACTTGCGTTCTTGGGGGGTCATGCCAGACAGCTCGAACTGTCGCTCGGCCTGGAGGAACCAGATGGCTGGGTTGTGTTCCAAAAATGGCGGCAAGTGGATAGCCAGATCGGCGATCTCGTTGTCGGCTGCTTGTGGTGCTCGCTGGTCCGGGTCGGTGCTGAACATGGCTCTACAACTAAGCTGGGAGGGAGATCACGTCCCGGTCACTAACTGTAGAGCGCATGCACGGAGGCGTTGAAAGAGAGACGACCACTCCACGCCGGTTTACTCGAAACGCCGTGAAGCCTCTATCTGCTGATGACAGCGGCGCTTGAGCCCTCAGGCGGGTGAGCGCGCTCATTGGCCTGTGTCACGCTGCTGCCGCTGGCACTTTGGTTTGCTACTACATTAGTAATATTATATATATATATATATATATATATATATATATATATATAGGATTATTTCAGAAGAAAATGCGGTAGGATGCTCAGCGAAGGCAGTCCAAAGTCACCGGGACACACGGCTGGCTCTCACGCCCTCTTCTAACGATCCACGCTGATCATGATCGCTGTCCGGTTCACTGGTTCTTCCTTTTCCTTTGTCGTTATTGTACAATTGCCAATCTCCTTGAAAGGGTAGGAGATAGTTAATAAAGAACTGTTGGCTGCTGTTACCAAGAACGTGACTATGGACGGATGGCACGACAACAGGGCCATAACGCTTGGGGCTTTGCACGTGGTCTGTATCCCTGCCTCGGCGACGCAGATCTTAGGGCGGTGTTAGCTGCTCGACAGCGTAATTGACAGTCGACATTCGTTCGACGACGCGGTACGGGCCGTGGTATTCCGATAGCAGCTTGCTGGAGAGACCAGGAGTAGTCGTCGGTATCCAAAGCCATTCCATGGAGCCGGGAGAAAACATCGCTTCTGGGAGGTCACCATCAAGACGAGTTTTTTGGTGTGACTGGTCTTCAGAAGTAAATTGCGCGGACAAGCTGGCCGTATTCTTCGGAGTGACTGCAGAGTCGAGAAATGGTCGTGTGCTCAGAAACGTCAGGTCTGTAGGGGAGAACAGTGTCCAGATTGCAGGATGTTTCACGAGCGGAGAGGAGGAAGAAAGGAGAGAATATCGTGGTGGACTGCACCGCGGTGTTATATGCGTACGTCACAAGGACAAGAATAGTGTCCCAGTTGGAGTGGTCGAAAGAGATGTACTTGGCGAGCATATCGTCAAGAGTGCGGTTAAGCCTCTCTGTCAGCCCATTCGTCTGCGTGTGGTAGGCAGTAGTGTTGCGGTGAGTCACGTTGCAGTTTTCCAGGAGAGCTTCCATCATTTCGGACAAAAAGACACGCCCTCTGTCACTTCGAAGTTCATGTGGTGCTCCGTGAGGGGGCATAAAACGATGTAGAAGGAAAGAAGCACCTTCGCTCGCCATGGTAGCCGGTAGCGCAGCAGTCTCAGCGTAGCGCGTAAGAGGGTGGATAGCAACTACGGTGCAACTATTGCCCGCATTAGTAGTTGGCAGGGGCCCATATAAATCAATGCTGGTCCGTCTAAAGGGCCCACTGGGAAGGGTAAAGGCTGCAATTTACCGGTTTGTTGCTGAGGTGGGGACTTCCTACGTTGACAGACTTCGCATGCCCGAATAAACTTCTTCACGAAGGTTTACATTCCTCTCCAAAAATAGCGCTGTCGCAGTCGCCCGTACGTCTTCAGCACGCCTGCATGGGTACAATTCACATCCGCGTGGAAACTAGCACAAATGGCAGTCCACAAGTGACAAGGGATCACGAGCAACCACTTGCGTCCTTTTAGACGATAACTGTGGCGAAGAAGTCCACCACGAATGGCGAAGTGCGCATCCTGACATCACAACGCCCGGGGAGCGTAACGCAGTGTAGGATATAAAAGGAGGTCGCAGAGTGAGGATATCCAAGGTTCCTTCCGCTGTTGCCCCACCATGTCCTCGAATGGTTGGATTGTCGGGGTAGAGTCAATGGCCGTACGTTCTGCCGTATCAGACTCCAGTGGTGAGCAGCACAGTGATCCTCATCGTTGTGTTTTACCAGACCGCTATATCACGCGGATGCCATATTCCTGCAGGCGTAGAGCCTAGGGGGCCAGGGCGACCAGAGGAATTCTTCAGTGATGTCAGCCAGCAAAGTGCGTGATGATCTGTCACGACATCGCCGGCACGGTGTAAAGGTAGGGGTGGAATTTGGCAATAGCCCACACGATGGCCAAACACACTTTATGCGTGACAGAGTAATTGGATTCGGCTCGTACGGCTCGCATAGGAAACGACGTACTCGTAAAATCCTGGCTTCCTTTGGGCAAGTAGGGCTCCCAACGCGACGGCACTGGCGTCAGTGTGGATTTTGGTGGGCCCACGAGCACCGAAGTGGCGCAGTATAGGGGGTGAGGTAAGCCGCCGACGTAATGTCAAACATGCTTCATCGCATGCAGGAGACGAGGTTGACAATTCGTGGCTTTCACCAAGGAGTTTGGTCAGAGGTACAATAACCAACGCAAAATTTCGAACAAATCGTCGGAAATATAAACAAAGGCCAACGAAGCTATGCAGGGCTTTTAGGGGGTCGGTTTTGGGAAGGCGGCAGTATTTTGTAGCTTAGCAGGGTCAAGGAGAACACCAGTCTTAAGCCCACATGACCTAGGATTGTCAGCTTTCGGGCCGCAAAATGGCGCTTCTTTAAGCTTAGCTGTACGCTAGCATCCCTTAGGCGCTGCAAAACGTGCTCCAGACGAGTAAGATGGGTGTCGTAACCCGGGGTAAAATATATCAATATCGTCAACGTAACAATAACAAGTTTTCCACTTGAGGTCCCGCAGAATCTCGTCCATCATGCGCTCACAAGTGGCGGGTTCATTCAACGCTGTGCATTCAAGAGGGTTCAACGCTGGTCGACCGCTCCCGACGTGTCGTAGGCGTTCGAGTCACGGCCAGGGGGTTAAAAAGAAGGTCCCCCTTACCCCGAGTAGTCGGAGTGGCACTGGCTACCACCCCCAAGCACAGGAAATAATTACCTTGAGATAAATACCGAAGAAAGGGGAGGGGAGAACAGCCGCGCCGGTAGCCTAGTGGCTATCGCACCAGACGCGTACTCTGAAGGTTGTGGGCTCGGATCTCACCATGGGGGCAATTTTTCTCCAATTTCTTTCTTTCAAAACTATACCCGTTTCAAGAAGAATAAAATGATCTACCACATTTTCCCGTTTCTTTCAGTGGCTTTCCTGACTGCCTACCCTTATTGCTGTCTTCATTCAACAAGCCCCTCATTTCACATTCTGATTCGCTATATGCATAGCGAGGGTGTCTGTTCTGGCAGTCTTGGTGCCATAGGTAGCTTAAGAGGGTTCAACGCAGGTCGGTCACTCCCGACGTGTCGTAGTCGCTTGAGTCACGGCCCGGGGTTTAAAAAGAAGGTCGCATTCCCCCTGAGTAGTCGGAGTGGCGCAGGCTACCATCCCAAAGCACAGGAAATAATTACCTTGACATAAATACCCAAGAAAGTGGAGGGGTGAACAGCTCCGCTGGTAGCGTATAGTGGTCATCGCACCAGACGCATATTATAGAGGTCGTGGGTTTGGATACTACCCGGCGGGTATTTTTTTCTCCGGTTTCTATCTTTATTTCAAAAATATATGGGTTTCGAGAAGAATAAAATCATCTACCACATTTCCCTCTTTGCTTTCAGTGGCTTTAAAACATGCTGTTCGGTACGTACGTGAAATTCATAGTGAAATGCTGCCCAGCCGCAGGCGTAGTTGAGTTTTATTCACGATGAAAATCTGGTTCTCTGAACAGCGTCTACTTCGGGGAGGCTCCGTGCCGTAGACGTAGGTGGCGATAGCTAACGCCCAAAACGGAACAGGAATCTACGTAAAGATCGAGCAGTTTCAAAAAGAAAATGCGTGGAATTTGCAGAGAATCGTTAAGGAACCTGCGGGGGAAAATGATAGAAATATTAAATTTCTGAACCTAGAAGTAGGAGTGCTCCTCCCCAGTACCGAACATCATCACTGGTCGGCAAGGGGAGCCTGACAACCCCACGGATATCGCCCAGCGAGGCGTTCGGCTCGCGAAACGCCGGAAGCTGTACCACAACAATAGACAAATCTGCGTTTTGTACGAATACTAGAATAATTACAGCTGTGTAAAAGGGTAACCTTGTGAAGCCAAGACTTAACCAGGCTAAACAAAGCTCTCGCTTTGCATATCTAGGGTTTGCTGAGCTAAGCCACAGCCATTTTAGATGCGACTCTCAGAGCATCTCTTGTCGGCGGCCCTGTCCTTCCTGCGTGCGTCCGCTGTTGTCCGCGTGCGTTCGTTGTTGTCCGCGTTCGTCCGTTGTTGTCCGCAGCTACTCTTCCCCTCTCCTCTCCGATGGCGAACACTCTCTCGCGAGGGGCATTGGATTGGATTCGATTGGGTTTGCTTGGCTTGGCTTGGCTTGGCTTGACTTGGATTGAATTGGATTGGATTGGATTTGGATTGGGTTGGATTAAAGTGGATTGTGTTGGATTGTGTTGCGTCATAGCCGCGGCACTCTCTCCGCGGTCTCCTCTCCTTCGGGCGCACTGCGCATATAACCGGTGTGCCGCTCTCCTGCGGCCTTTCGGTCGACGGTTGCTCTCCGCTTGCGCTTGAACGCCCCTCAGCGTTGCATCACACCAGGGTTCCCGCGAGGGGAGGTGGGCGTAATTTTTTGTTGTCCACCACAGCGCCGTCATTCGTAAATATATTAGGCTACATACACTTCACCACCATTGTTTGCAGCTATCTTGGTCCCCCTTAACACGTAAATCAGACCACAAAGATAAGCCAGTGTCCTCTTGTTCTGATTAAAGACATTTTTTTTCATAAAACATCACTCGAAACCAGGGGACTTTACACCATCTATACGAGGATCACTTACGTGAAGGCAACGCTTCTTCGAACTCGCAGCGGTGGTTCAGATACATGTGCTACTGAACACAAAAATGTGAATTCGGTCCTGGCCCCACGACTGCTTTCATATTGGCAGCTAAGAACGCTCATTCTCGTCCGTCGAGATTTTAGTTTCGATAATGGCTTCCAGGCGCTGAAAATTATATTTGTAGCTTTGACTAAGGCGCGCCCTATAGCCTGAGGCGTAAAGCCTGCACAGTTTTCACTTTCCTTTTCTGGATGCTTCTTTGTGTTCAATTTCCTTAGAATCACGCACTGTGTGTTATTTTTTCTCTTATTAATGACCATTATACATCGCAATCCGGTAACCAGCAGCTTCCACCATTCCGCCCACAAACATGGCTGGTACATTCCCTCGACATGTCCAGTGCTGTGTCTTTGCAGCGACACGGTCATGTAGCGAAAATGATCAACGCTTTTTATTTAGTTTACTCCATTCTTAACCTATAATGTGGGGAAGATTTGCTGAAAAATCTTCTTTCTTTCTGAGTAATTGTTAACAAAACCGCCACCGTTACACCATCACATACTAAAACACAACCAAAGGTTTCAGTTTCACAAAGCTCAGTGTAGCTGCTAATAAACGTGAAATGAATTTATTGCACTGACTTAAAGTATGACAATGACAACTCAGGTCATGCCAGTAAACCAATGCTTGTAGAGAAGCTTTCACTTGAACTAAGTTTTGTAAGTACCACGTGGGGACTTTTTCCCTCCTACCCTATAAGTAGCACTTGAAGGTACAGAAAACAATTATCAGGGGTTGAGAACTGGCGGCAGTCATTTCCAATGAGTGAGGAATATTTGCTAAATTAGGGAGTAACAAAACTCCACATGACGCCAAATTTGCGGCACGCCTGGATGAACATCCCTCTGATACGTGGGCTCGAACAGCATGTTTGCGGTACAACTGACGTTTCAGGAAGTGTTTTTTCAAAGCTTGTGTCGTACACTAGCACGGTAGTGGCTCTTCTGCCATCTGTATCCGGTTTAATCCAGCATGTACACCACAGCGCGGGAGCTAGAGGTGCGCTCTCCACTCCTTCTCCAGTTACAGCGACTCAAAAGTATTTCGTTGTGTTTTGCGCTTGAATCCGCATTGCACGAATTGTTTACGAATTTTACTTGTTTCTACCGAACCCCTAACAAAAAACAGCGGCAATGACGATGACGTCAATACGTTCTGTGCAGATTCCCCACTGGTTTGTTTTTTGTGCGAATAAAATTTCGGTTTAGAGACTTCAAGAAAAATGAACTTTCAAACAAGGCTTCTCAAGCACAATGTATTTTCATACATTATCTATTTAAACAGTTTACACAGTTGGTTAACACAGATACGTGAATAACGGATGGCCTTGCCGAGATAAATAGATCGATAAATAGTTTATTTCGGACATTAATACAGTGATATAAAGCGTCCACGAGATGCGGCTAAAGGAGACTCATTTGTCCCCTTACTAGGCCAGCGCCTCGGCAGAAACTGGCCACAGGCAGCATGGCTCTATGCCTACAATAATGTAAGACATGTAGAATACCTAATACAGCAGAACCGAGAGATACATGGCAGGGTCTATGATAACCAGAACTCAAATAAAAAGTTAAAAGAAGAACACCACACACACAGGAACACTGAAGAGCGGCGCGAAAAGGAAAAAAGAAATTTACGTGTTGTCAAGATACTACGTAGGCAACTTTTATGAAAATTTAGAGCATTGCAGGTAAAAACTAAATTACACAGTAAAAACGTACAAAAAAAAACACAACGCATACAAGAAGAATGACATCGAGAAACGTCTAGCAGTCTTAACATTACCTAGACTACAGAGGTAAGTCAGACAAAAGATAAAAATGGTCATGGAAACGAATGACCACGGCATGCATATGCTTACGTGTGACTTGTGCTTAAAGCTGCAGTTTTTTCATGCTTTTTTAATTTAATGAAGGATGCATTTTTTACCGTATTTAAATATAAGAGGATAACTGTTACACAAAGCTGCTACCTTGTTATCAATTATTTGATCACCAAAATTTGTTCTCTGCCTTACCCCAACTAATAAATTGGTACGCAGGCTGTATGTTACATCCCTAAGTTAACATTTGGTGGAAAATACCGTGAAGTATTGTTTGATTTGGTGATAATTAGGAGTTGATTAGGAGAGTCGATAGAGGTCATAAGATGGTACTGTACCCATGGCCAGAAATAGGTCATTAACATAGGTCGATCAGGACAGAAATATCATTTTTAGGGCTTTCGTTTAGAGTGAAAACCGGCAATCTGAATTCGTTTTTTATTTCAATTACTCCTTATCAGATCGCCACAACTTCATCGTATTGGACAACACCCATGTAAATATATGTGGCGACTTTTTTTTAAATGACAAAGCTACACCAACCGAAACTAAGCCAGATTAAAACTGTAGTGAAAAGAAAAACTCGGCAACTTTTCCTCAAAAAGGAGGTGGCAAGAAAACAGGTCAGATAACGCCCTGCAGAATCGTAGGTAGATCAAAGTTTCTATTGAAAATAAAGCAGATTCTGCTGTTTCACAGATAACAATCTGCGAAACTAACTTGCCCAGTGGGAGTTAGATTTTGCCTTGACTTTGCGGATTGTTTCGTTCGTGTTTTAAGAAGTTTTTTTCTTCGCTTTTTGGAGCTGGCTTTTGAATAATTGAAACGGCAATTTGGATATCGGGGAAAGATCTGTCGCCAGACGTCGAGGACAAAGTGAACGGAATAAGAAGTAAGTGAAATTAAACTGAGAAATCTGAAACAACCATTTAGGCTGATGACATTTATTTTGATGACATTTGTTCTTTTACTCCCACATTTACCTTTTTAGTACTTAACTTAATAGCCAGCGCTTACAAGTCCCCCGAATACTCCCCCCACCTATAAGTGGATGAACCGCTTTGCAATGTGAAGAAGAACACATGAGCACCCTTCTTGTACAACGTTTTGGAAATTCATGGCAAGGCAATGAAGAGCTTGATTACTTTGGGATTGCCTTCAGGCGTGCCCAACAAAATTATCCTAGGGAAGAATTAGAAAACAGCTGCTAATGGTGCAAAAAAGGACTCACGTTCTGTTCATGTATATTGCTTTAATGTTCTGGAAGACCTGTTGCATATGTTTAAAGCCTTTCCCGCCAAAACTGCGTCTCACCATTCTTGAAAGTCAATAAAGTTTTCATGAGAATGCCGCATCAACGTGAGCGCTTCAATTCAATTGGAGCTAAATCCGAACTTAACATTCCAATATTTCTAAAATTCATCGCATAATGTTTACTTCAGATAAAAAACTTCCCCTAGGTTACATGTAAAACATACAGTATAATAGTGCGGCGAACCATGTATGGGTTTGTTTATTTATTGTTTGTTTTTACTGCCTGGCCACGCCCGGCTGTGTTATCTGCGTTCCAAACGCAGCGCGTCTTTCATTCTTTACTTTCATGCCACACGGGCTATCACATTCAGATAAGCACACTGTTTCGTCCTAACGTCACTAGCCCAGAACAACGCCGCCTGTATTAACATTGCCTGACGCGTCGCGCGCTTTTCAATGGGAAGGGTAGGGACGCTTAGTTCAGGCACTGATCCGCTATGTGGCGCGTGCCGGCGGACATCTCACCTTAAGTCACTGCTCACGAGTCGCGAACGCTGCACCCACTCCTACGACGTGTGTCTGTCAGCTTGCCTGTTGGGCTTCAAGGGCCGTTTCGCTTACATCTTAGCCGCGACGGGGCGCTAGTTCTGTGGCGCACTGGGGATCTCGTTCAACGTGTCGCTCGCTTCATAGTTGCTACATTTTTCCAAAGATAAAGACGGAGGCGGATTAACATACTGATTATCAGGTAGACATATAATTAACAGAAAAACGATATTTTCGGATGGGGCAGCTATTATTTTACTGATATTTTTCTTTCTGGAGTATTTAGAGAAGAAAAAAGTGCGTGCACGTTTTTTTTTCAGGCGCTCACTTCTACGATTACTTTCCAATTATATCACGTGCTTGTAAACTTCAGAAAATTATAGGAAACAAAAGAATAAGCAGCTGGGATCCCGCCACGCTGTCCAGGCGCTTCTACAGTACAGTCCTCAATTTTAGAAGTGCGTACTGATGCGGAGTGCGAACAGCGGGGTCAAAATAATACCTAAATGCGGAGGGGATAGAGGTGGGATGCCCCATTCAGAAAATTTCAGGGCCTGTGATCCGAGTAGATAAGCGTGCAAAGCCGGCATCAGCCTGCGGCAGCGCAAGGGATTTTGCTTCGTGACAGAGGAAGTTTTACCAGTGACAGACCAAGACCGACAGGCATGGCGAAAAACAAGAAGGCGTAGGAGCGCCGCCTCGTGAACGCTAAACAAACTTTCCACTATTTTGCATAGTTTCCGAGAAGCGGCGCTGGCTGGCGGACACGAACGCACGCTGGAAGGCTACGGAGCGGAGAAGGGTAGGAGTAAGCAACAGGAGAGTGTCTGTTTGGCCATTTTTCGCTCACGCGTTAGGCAGTGTTTATACAGGCGGCGTTGCCCAGAATAATCTTCTGTGATGTACAATGGTCTGGATGTGAATCGACGGTTCCAGAAACACTTGCGCCGAAAGATAAACGCCTGCAGAGCGGACGCCGTGGCATTCGACCTCCGACGATCGCTTGAGTATACGTCACTTTGCTGACTGCTGCTACGCCGCCCGTGTATTATTTGAGTTGTTAGGGGAGCACAAGTTGGCTCCAATAAACGTGTTTTCCTTCAAAACAACTGCGTCGTCTATGGCTTCGTGACATCTGGCAGAGGTGCGGGTACGCCCCCTTTATGACGACCTCTGCAAGCCACCAGCCCAGTTCAATTAGAGCCAGCCTCCGACTGCAAGGATTGCCACCCGAGTTCGGTCTCCTGCCAGAAAGACCCAAGACAGCGACTGCTGCAACCACCACCATGGTGCAAGAACCAACGTCGCCAGTCCTACTGCAGCAGCCCCGGGAACCGCCAACTTTCCGAGGAGCCCCCGCTGAAGACCCGATGGAATGGTTGGAGAAGCCGGAGTGCGTGCGGATCTTCAACAGGTGGGACGATGAAGAAACTTTCCGGCATGTTCTCTTTTGCTTGGAGGATGCAGCTCAAACTTGGTGCGAGAACCACGAGAGCGCCTTGACCGACTGGACGCAATTCAAAAGCGAGTTACTTAAGACCTTCACGACAGTGGTGAGAACAGAACGAGCTGCGCTTTTACTCGAAACTCCAACGCAACACCCGAACGAAGGAGTCGTAATCTTCGTTGAGGAAATGAAGCGACTATTTTGTCGCGCGGACCCGGATATGACCGAAGAAAAGAAACTGAGGTTTCTGATGCGAGGAATAAAGCAAGAATTTTTTCCTTGCCTTGTCCGCAACCCCCCCAAATGGGTGACCGAATTTGCGTCCGAGGCGGCCGCCATGGAGAAAACGTTGGAAATGCGCACGAGGCAGTACGACCGTCGGATCAATGCGGTAGTTGCGGACACGATCGATGCTGTGGCTCTTAGCTCTGACACACTACGTGAGACAATCCGCGCTGTCGTCAGGGAAAAACTGCGGAAACTCTTCCCAACGAGACAATCCGCGCTGTCGTCAGGGAAAAACTCCGGAAACTCTTCCCAACAACGCCGCAACCCCAAGTCACCTCTATGAGCGACGTGATCCGGGAAGAAATTCAACTCGCTTTGGGGACTTCTACACCTTCCGAAGTACCACGTGAACATCAAGCTAAGGCCTACTCCGCCGCTATTCGACGACCCCGCCCTGCTCCAACCCGTCATCAAGAAGTCCCGCCGTACCGCCGTCCACTGTCGCCCGCCCGATCCCCTGCATGCCAAAACCAGGCGCTGAGGAAGGCGGACGTATGACGAACCGCCGATAATCGTCCGCTGTGCTACCACTGCAGAGAGGCCGATCACATCTATCGTCGCTTCCCGTACAGGAGACTCGGACTGCTTGGTTTCTCCGTCGACGCCCCACGCCCCCGACCCGGAAAGCGCCCTACTGAGATCGACGAATACCTGTCCAACACCAACCGAGCACCAGCCCGCTTCAACCAACCGCCGTCGCCCTACCCATACCAGTCGCCCACCCGCCGTAGCAATGCTGATTTCGCACGTGGAAGGTCCTCCAGCCCACGCGGGGGAAACTAAAAGCAGCAACTTCGGGAGGTAAAGTTGCACAACTGCGGAAAACTGAAAACCCTCCAACGACGCAGCGACTTGCTGAAGACCCTGAATTACGACATGCCCCGACCCCGACGACCCAATCTAACCCTGACGTGACTCCCGACCACGACGACAGCAAAACCGTGCGACGCGTACCCGACATGACCAAACCTTCCGATGAGAATAAAACGAAGACCACGACGCACAGTGCCCGACCGTCAACACGCAGAAGCCGAGATACGACGCCACGACGCACCCGTAACTCGATGAAGGCAGCGTCCGACGTTCAGCTGTCCATCGACGGCTTTGAAGTAGTCGCCCTCATAGACACGGGAGCCGACTACTCAGTCATGAGCGGACCTTTTGCGTCTAAGCTGAAGAAAGGTTTGACCAGATGGGTTGGTCCGCAAATTCGCACAGCAGGAGGCCACCTCGTGACGCTAAGTGGAACGTGCACATCGCGCGCCACCATAGACGGCACGACCTACCCTGCGGCGTTCGACATTTTGCCTAACTGCTCTCGCGACGTAATTCTTGGAATGGACTTTTTGACGGACAACGGCGCAATAATTGATCTACAGACCAAGTTCACAACTTTTTCCTCTGATCCACTCCATGACGCCGGAACCGAACCCCGAACACCGTGCTGCTTTAAGGATCGCCGATGATCATGTCACACTGCCGCCGCGCGCAAGCTTGATGATCACCGTCTACGGTGAAGATACTTTTCCTGACGTCGACGCTATCGTAGAGTGTGACCAAAGGTTGCTCCTCGACCGCGGTGTCTCCTTTGCAAGAGGCATTGCGCGCTTTCCGCAACGCCAATCCCAAGTTTTGGTACCTAATTTCAGCGAGGAATACCAGCATTTAGACAGGGGCGCTGCAATTGCGTTCCTCGAAGGAACGCAAGAAGCAAGTGACGTGATCGCGGTTGCCGACTTTGAACGCGCACTCGAAGATTCCTTCAAGCGTCCGAATTCCTTCGACGTGAATCCGGCGTTACCGCAAGAAGAACGGAAGAAATTATTGGATTTGCTTCATCGCTAGAGAGAGTGTTTTTCGTCGAACTCAAAACTACGTCAGACACCTCTAGCGAAGCACCAAATAGTAACCAAAGATGGAGCCCGACCTACCCGACAGTCACCGTACCGTGTCTCTTCAGACGAGCGGGAAGCCATCCGGACTCAGGTCAACGGCAGGCTCAGCGACGACATTATACAGCCATCGAAAAGCCCCTGGGCTGCGCCGGTCATACTCGTGAAGAAAAAAGACGGCACAACAAGGTTTTGCGTTGACTACCGGCGACTGAACAAAGTCACCAAAAAGGACGTATACCCCCTGCTACGAATCGACGACGCCCTAGACCACCTCTGCCACGCGAAGTACTTCTCATCGATGGATCTGAAGACCGGCTACTGGCAAATTGAAGTGGACGAAGACTGCATTTATAACCCCAGACGGCCTATACGAGTTCAAGGTGATGCCGTTCGGGTTGTGCACGGCGCCAGCAACGTTTCAACGAGTCATGGACACGGTGCTAGCTGGCCTGAAGTGGCACACCTGCCTCGTACACCTCAAGGATGTTGTGGTATTCTCCCGGACTTTCGACGAACACCTTGCATGGTTGCAGTCTGTACTCGAGGCCATCCGTACGTCGGGGTTAACGCTGAAGCCTGAAAAGTGCCGCTTCGGGTACGAGGAACTAAAGTTTTTGGGCCATGTCGTCAACGGTGCGGGAGTCCAGCCTGATCAGGCGAAAACTTGCGCCATAGCGAACTTCCCAAGACCGAAAGATAAGAAGGGCGTGCGGATATTTCTCGGACTATGCGCATACTACAGGCTTTTCGTCGCAAACTTCGCCCGCATTGCAGATCCACTCACCCGCTTGACGAAAGAAAGCACCCCTTTCAGCTGGGAAAATGCCCAAGAAACAGCTTTCTGCGAGCTGCAACAATGCCTGCAAAGCCCGCCTCTGCTCGCTCATTTCGACGAAAACGCCGAAACTGAAATGCACACCGACGCCAGTGATATAGGCTTGGGTGCCGTCCTCGTACAAAAGCAAAGCGGGTGCAAGAAAGTAATCGCCTATGCCAGCCGTGGTCTGTCTAAGGAAGAAAGAAACTACTCAGCCTCTGAGAAAGTGTGCCTTGCGATTATATGGGCCATTTCAAAATTTCGCCCATACGTGTATGGAACACCATTCAAGGTTGTGACCGACCACCATGCGCTGTGTTGGCTCGCTAATTTGAAGGACCCCTCTGGCCGTCTTGGTAGGTGGAGCTTGCACCTGCAAGAATTCTACGTTACAGTAGTCTATAAATCCGGGAGGAAACACTCCGACGCCGACTGCCTGTCCCGTGCCCCCGTCGACCCACCACCACAAGACTCCGATGAAGACAGCGCGTTCTTCGGAGTCGTGATCGAGAGCGACCTGGCCGCCCAGAAGCGTGCCGACCACGATCTACGCGTTATGATCGACTACCTCCAAGGATGCAACGCCGCCGTGCCCAGGGCCTTCAAACGCAACTTACCTGCATTCAGCCTGAAAAACTCCATCGTCGTGAAGAAGAATTTCAGCCCAAGAACGAGAGCGAATTATCTTCTTGTCATCCCGGCAGATCTTTGTGACGAAATTTTGGAAGCGTGCCACGACGACCCGTCTTCCGGACATCTCGCACAGCTCGCACAATTGGAAAAATCAAGATGAAGTACTACTGGCTCCGCCTTGCATCCGACGTCACCCACTACGTCCGAAGCTGCCGTGACTGTCAGCGACGAAAAACGCCACCGACGAGACCCGCCGGACTTCTGCAGCCGATCGGCGTCCCCTCTAGGTGCTTCCAACAGATTGGAATGGACCTTCTGGGCCCGTTCCCTACATCCCGATCCGAGAACAAGTGGATTGTTGTAGCGACAGACTACATGACTCGCTACGCAGAGACCGCCGCTCTTCCGAGAGGGACTGCACAAGAAGTCGCAAAGTTCTTCATAAGCCAAGTTGTGCTGCGACATGGAGCCCCGGAAGTCCTAATCACGGACCGCGGAACGGCCTTTACTGCGGAGCTGATGCAAGGGATATTACGCTAGAGCAAAACGGATCACCGAAGAACGATGGCGTACCACCCCCAAACTAACGGACTAACGGAACGCCTGAACAAGACAATGGCGGATATGCTGTCAATGTACGTCGACGTTGAACATAAGGCTTGGGACGAAGTACTCCCGCATGTCACCTTTGCGTACAACATGGCTATCCAGGAAACTACGCTAATGACGCCGTTCGCGCTGGTCTACGGGAGACAGCCGACTACGATGCTCGACGCCATGCGTCCGCACGTAGAAGACGACGAACTCAACGCCGACGTCGAAGGATACCTTCAGCGTGCTGAGGAGGCCCGCCAGCTGGCTCGAGTTCGTACAAAGGACCAGCAGCTGGTGGATGCCGGGCGCTACAACCTCCGACGCCGAGACGCCGAGTACCACCCTGGGGATCGTGTGTGGGTTTGGACTCCCATCCGTCGACACGGAGTAAGTGAGAAGCTTCTGCGATGATATTTCGGACCCTACCAGATTCTACGACGTGTCGGCCAACTTACCTACGAGGTGATCCCCGATGGTGGTTCCGGAACATCACGACGACGCAGGCGGCCCGAAGTCGTCCACGTGGTTCGCTTGAAACCTTACTATGCAAGATGACGGTCTTTTTTTTGTTTGTTCGGACGGTCTTTTACTTTAGCACCGGGTCGATGCACACTTAGAGGGGGGTAATGCCGCGAACCATGTATGGGTTTGTTTATTTATTGTTTGTTTTTACTGGCTGGCCACGCCGGCTGTGTTATCTGCGTTCCAAACGCAGCGCGTCTTTCATTCTTTACTTTCATGCCGCACGGGCTATCACATTCAGATAAGCACGCTGTTTCGTCCTAACGTAACTAGCCCAGAATATTCTTCTGTGATCTACAATGTTCTGGATGTGAATCGACGGTTCCAGAAACACTTGCGCCGAAAGATAAAAGCCTGCAGAGCGGACGCTGTGGCATTCGATCTCCGACGCTCGCTTGAGTATACGTCACTTTGCTGACTGCTGCTTCGCCGCCCGTGTATTATTTGAGTTGTTAGGGAAGCACAAGCTCTCTCCAATTAACGTGTTTTCCTTCAAGACAACTGCGTCGTCCATGGATTCGTGACAATAGCTTTGAAAGCGTTGCATTTAGGTCCGGCGACCCACTTCCGCATTCTTTTTAAAATTCGCTTTTGGGGGATTTGGCTGATTTCGAAAAAAACGCCTCATATATACGTGTATGTCTTCGTAACTGTCCTATACTTTTTAGTGTTTGCGGATCAACCTGAAAATTATTGGTATGTTTATACCAATCCCCTGTTCCCTCCCGTGTGAACGCGTGGATCGCGATGTCCATTCCCGATGTCGGTGTCTTTCGTAACCGTGATCAATGTTCGGAGTCAGTCACTTCTTTCTATATTTTTATAGAGCTACTTCTACAGAAGTATTTGCATTTACAATAAACTTTAGGGGAATTTTGAGAACCAAGGTTGGAGTCTCATGCTCAAAAATTAGGAGCTTTCCACCTCTGCTGTGCAGCCCAACTAGCCCCTATGAATTTCCTAACACTGAGGTTGCAAAAACGTACTACCGTCACCTAGGCTGGTACGGACGTTGGTGGACAAAGGGGCTTGGGAGCCCCTTCAGAAATGCACCGATGTGTTCCGCCCCTCCCGAACACAGAATGTTCGGTGAGGTCATCGGCATTGAAATGGACAAAGTTGACTTCTCTTCAGTTGACGTGGGCGTGCCGTCAAGGGCGCGCCCACGATACATTTATCATCTCGTTGTAAAAGTTGCGGCTGCTATCCGTTGTTTAATAGTACCACGCTTTTGATGACTCACAGAGACAGGAGAACTTGGGAGAGAGCTGAAGCCTTTGGTATGAAAAAGAATTCAGAACATTGCATTAGTTGCCCGTCCATATCGCTACTGGACTGCGAACTAGCCTATCTGGACAGATGTTAAGTCAGTGGTTGTTCTGTGCACACATGAGATATACGTCAAAATTGTTATGGTCACACGCGTGCTTATGTACTTTTTCACCGTGAAATAAACGTTTCAGTTAATACTCAGCACTCGTGTTGTTGTCCTCTTCTTTCTGTCCTGGTTTTTGCGCGCTGTTTCATCACAATGAATCTGTACCATCTGGCCCGGTTCTCGACACTTTTAAATATTCACGGGCAGAATTTTACACCGGTGCTTAAAAATTAGCAGTGGCTTAGCTCGGCTACCATAGAATATACGTAGCGTGAGCTGCGGTTTATCAGGTCATTCTTAGCTTTCCTGGCTGTCTAAGATTAACTTGATCATCATAGGATTAGCTTGATTATGATGCGTACTGCTGCTTCAATGACACACACGATATACGTACTATGTGATACGCGTATATTTATTTTTGCTGAACGTCTGGTTGCTTCGCTATTGCAATAAAGACGGCTCGGTGGTTCGGCGCACCGTCAGACGTGGCTAATGCGCAACAGAGGCGAACAGCTGGGCACGCGCCGGCCTGAGTGCGACTGCCGCGGCTATGACGTCACTCCTCTGGAATACGCATACCGGCGAAGCGTGCGGTGGCGGCGGTGGCACCGAGGCGCCAGCTGTGCGCCGTGTGACGTCACTGATCCTCGGGAATGCGAAGCACGGCTCTCCAGGAGCCACGCGACATTGCTCAACCTCGGCCAGTGTAGCTCACGCTACGAAATCTTCTACTATGATGTCTTGTGCAGCATACGGACAAAATTTTTATACGTGTAGAACCATGATTGCGCACCCCGATTTTCTCAGCAGAAGCATATGACACTTTGCTCATTGTGCAGCACACTATTTAACATCAAATTCCTAAGCCAAACAGTTGTACAGACACCTTGACTGTTGCGCGTGCATCGTCATGTCAGAAGCCCTGCAAAAACTACATAATCAATCTAGTTTTTAACACCATCACTTATGTGTAAGTACAAAAACTTTAACTGCTGCTTTGCTGAGTTCCAGGCCTGGGTTCCGGCGCTGGGATTGCTGGCAACGAGGTGGCCCATGAGGAGGCTGCTGCTGCACTCAGGAACGCAAAAGACATAACTACGGTTCCTTACACTGACTTCAAGCCGCACATCAGAGAAAGCTTTCGTAATACATGGCAAACACACTTGAGCTTACAGACGGACAACCAACCACACTTGGCACAATAAACACCTGACCCATGCAATATATCCACTGAAGCAGCTTTAGCAAGGTTACGAGTAGGCCACACTTATGCGAAAAACTCACGCTTGATCACTGGGTCTTCCGAACCTTTGGCACAATAAACACCTGACCCATGCAATATATCCACTGAAGCAGCTTTAGCAAGGTTACGAGTAGGCCACACTTATGCGAAAAACTCACGCTTGATCACTGGGTCTTCCGAGAACACCTATCCGAGATTAACATTCTACTTCAATGTGCGGCACCTCACACAGAACGACAGAAACACTACGCTCATCTCCTCAGACGACACACCCATTCCACCGAGCGTCCTTGTGTGACAATCCCACGATATTTTTAAGCACGTTTCTAAGTACTTAAATTTTTAGAATGTATTTCATATCATGCGTAATCAAAAGCTGGCTTTTTACACCAAGCGTCTTGATCGTGTTTGTTTTTTCTCTGTTACATGCTTTGAGATTTTAGTATTTTTCCCCTTTTCATCTCCGCTGGCTAACTACTATTGTTCACGCTTTTTGAACTAGTTGTACTTGCGCGATTAAATTCTAACCATGATCATTATCATTTACAGCACACCTGCGCAATCGAGGCACGCGTAATAAACCAGGTTCTGAAGCCCAAAGCGATGTCTTATTAGAGCAATGCGTATAGACATTTCACTCGAAATTAGGGTGCAGTGCAGATATATGATATCTGGACCCCTAGCTACCCATGAAAGACAACACGAAGCATCACACACCACTTAGTTTAGACATTGTCCTCACGATAACTTGCAGAGGAGCACGTTGGGGACATTCCCTTACATGGCATTTATTCCTAAATCTTCTAGTACTTTTCTTCAAATCGAAGACCAATAAAAGGAAAGAGCGCCCATGCCGTCAGATGATTGACAATCATACCGATTCATATTCAGCCGAGGCGGTAGTAGAAAGATGCCTTGGTTCTCGTGCGAGTCTTTTATTTTAAAAAGCAGTCTCTCGGTCCTCCAGACTCATGTCGTTGTAGGGATTGATTAATAAGTTTCGACTGGGGGCTGCTAAGTGGGTATAGTTTTCTGAATTTGCTGGACGAAGCGTGTGACGGTCACCTAAACCACCAGTAATTCCTCCTCTCAGCAAATTCCACCTGACAAACCCGACTACATCTCATTGATATTCAGCACCTATACAGTATGAAATCCGAAGAACCACCTTAAACTTTTCGCAATTCCTCCCTTTTTTCGACTATGGGCACTGTGCACTATAAGCACACGCATGAGGCCCGGTATAACGTCTCGGCGGCAAATACAGTGACCATCTTGTCGTGGCATCTCAGGACGCTATTCCTGGGCAGGTGGGCAAGAATTCACGTGCTGACCGCCCTAAGTCATAAAAGAAGCTCACAATTGAGGCTAACATTACTATTGCCACCTTGTTCCGAAAAAAGGCCGGCCAGGGGGCAGGAAGCACGTGAGTGTCAGTTGAACTCACAATGTTCAAATTTAGAAAACAAAACACACAAAAGGGTGTCAGTTGAACTCGTAATGTTCAACTACGCTGGACTTGGGGTCTTCAGTTCAGTCCTCGTTTGTTGTGAGCTCAAGTTACAGACACGAATTGTCACCAACTAGCCCACGTTTCAGTGTTATTGCAATTTATGCCTTTTTTTGCTTACTGTTATAGCTGCATTCGGTTTTCTCGAGGTCACCATATTAATTCATGTCCCTTTCTGATCACTTTGAACCATTTGAAATGAATTGTCGTCGATTTATAATTTTGCTGCACTAATAATTAGAAGAACGGGTCAATTTTATTCTCGCGTTTTATACAAGTATAGTGTACTTTCATTCGCTCTACGTGTTACATACATCAGCCACACACACGAATCGCGGCATGCATTCACTCTGTGCTATAGGTGCTATAGGCACCGGTCACTGCACAGAGGGCGCGACGAATAAGTACACCCAGCGCCGCCACGCGGAAGCTTGAGCTAACTTTGGGTAGGTGAGAGCCAGAGGGCGGCCGCGCGTTTGTATGCTCGCCACCTCTTCGTTGTTTGTTTTTGCGATTCTGGAATTGTTTTTAAAGCTGTTTCTTTGCTTGAAAACTGAGGTGAATAGTTTCCCCATATCCCAAGTGCTTCTGTGCGGTTTCCGGACAATTACAGGGCTGGACGACTAGTTTCGGCCTCACGTGCGCGAGAAGGGAGAAATTGTACGTGGCCGGGCACGCCTACGCCGTGCAACAAATTGACGGGACAGACATTGTTGCGAAATGCCATTCTCAGCAATGGAAGCTATCTACATCGCTTCTCCCCAGGCGAGTACCAATTTTTTCATGTATCAGGGCCTAATAAAGTGACTCCAGCGTATACAACGGCGCTCTAGGACAAAGCTTGTTTGTGTTGTTGTCTCTGTTCGCGCCACCACACTAAAGTTAGTTTTTCTGTGGCCCTTCAGTTCGGTTGGTGTTGTCACACATTAACAACACATTCTAACCGAGCTGAATGGCCACAGAAAAATTAACTCCTGGTAAAACCTCCTCTGGTGAAAAAATAATAACCTCAACTTCCAGAACGTTATTCGCGGATGACAAGTAACCAAAACCCAGTGTCAAACAGTGTGAAATCCCCTGATACAGCGGATCGAGCTGCGGGTTGTTTACGAAGATTACGTTTAGTTTCGGCTTCTTTCTTGCGAGTAATATTAAGAGTCTTCTTATCGGGTAATGGTGATACAATTTGTTCAGGCCGTTCAGAATTCTCCATAAAAGTATTTCTTCCTCCTTCCCTTCCTCTGGTGAAAAAATAATTACCTCAACTTTCAGAACGTTATTAGCGGATGACAAGTAACCAAAACCCAGTTCCACCCAGTGTGAAATCCGCTGATACAGCGGATCGAGCTGCGGGTTGTTTACGAAGATTACGTTTAGTTTCGGCTTCTTTCTTGCGAGTAATATTAGAGACTTCTTAGCGGCTAATGGTGATACAATTTGTTCAGGCCGTTCTGAATTCTCCATAAAAGTATTTCCTCCTGCTCCGCCTCCTCTTGTGTAAAAATAATAACCTCAACTGTCAGAGCACAAAAAACGCATTAAAGGAGTCAAAGAATGCGTGTAAATGCCACCTTGCTGTTGATACATTGCCACGCTCTCACTTGCAGTGCGTGGCGGAACTCTGTACACTTTGAGGAACAAAGTAGGGCAGTAAGCGGGATGCGTCTTGACAATGCTTTTGGCACCACCCGCGAAGTGCTGTGAGCATATTCTTGTGCCGCCTTTTGGCGTCCATTCGGTGCCGTGAATGTCACCAAAAAAACTTTCTGCTGATAAAATAATAGTGGCGGAAACCTGTTATGCACATGTAATGCAAAAACAAATATCGCGGTCGGCGATGTGTATGAAACACTGAAAGAAAACTCCTTTTTTTACGGCCCTCGGCGTCTGCTCTGGACATAAACGGTAATAGTACTTGCAATTTTACTCCTTGCACTGAAAAAAACTGCCATGGCTCTCTTACTTGCTTGACTGTTTGTACTGCAGAAATCCATTTCTTGCGACGCTCCTTCTCCCACGGCTGCCAGGGAAACCTGTACAAAACGATGCCAGCCTGTCCTTCGCGTTTGTGAAAGTCCTTCACGCAGCAGTAGCGTTGCTGCCAAATTCTTTTGTGCTAGGTTTTAAATGCAGAGCATTTCAGTAACTCACGATATCACCCGCGTTGACGTCCGTAGTCGTAGTCCGCACCCCTCCCCCTACACTATATCAAAAAAATACTATCCGGCGCCTGGTTGCGATCCCTCGACCCTGCGGGCGGAACGCAATGTACATGGTGCTCTACCCACTGCGCCACAAAACCGACACAGAATGGGAGGCTACGAACGCGCCTTATATCCTTGACTCATTCAAACTACGTCAAGAAGCTGCTGATAGAACGCATTCACTACCACCAACTCCCCAAACAATAAACTCTACCCACTCCGCCACAAAGCCGACACAGAATGGGAGGCTACGAACGCGCCTTATATCCTTGACTCATTCAAACTACGTCAAGAAGCTGCTGAAACAACGCATTCACTACCACCAACTCCCCAAACACTAAACGTTAACGCAATACACCCACCCCCTATGGGACGCATTTACTCGAGTCCCCCTCGCGGGGAGATGGGCCCAATTTTTTTATCCTTTCAAACACTGCAACTTGTCGTTATAACAATGTTTCTTAAAATAACGTACGCCACGCGGCATCGAACCGCACGCAGCGCTTGTTTTCACGTCACGTGCGCTGAGCGGCCGGTCGCGACATCGACCGACCCAGAGTTGTTAAGCGGTGGCGAGAGGCGGCGCTGCAGTCGCGGCCAAACTTCAGTGTCCGGTGCCTATAGAAAACACAGTTTGTATGCTTAAACCCAGCTTATCCGGTATCTTTCCACTAACTGGCAAGGAAGGGATGTTGTGACCTAGGCGCAATGCACGTCACTTCTAAAATTAATTATGCGAGACTTATCTGAGCAAATTCAGCAACTGCTTCACTTGGGGCGGTTGGCAGTAAGCTGTTAAATTTCCTGCTTCTTCTTCCTGCTGTTTGGTTGCAGTCCGATGATCTACCAGCGTTTAAAAATTGCTTCATTTGCCGAGGAAGTTATGTGTGCTTTACTGCCTGAAAGCAAGTGAACCATTTTTAGCACATATTAGAAATTTGAGTTTACTTAGTTTATCCAGCCAGAGCTTGCAGTCCTGCAAATGTGCCAGGGTTAAGTTACAGGAGCCGAGTCGAGCTATTCAAGACTATGTATTTTCCGTACAAGTAACACACACTGAAGTACAGCATCGTATGTAAAAATCAGTGTTTCTGTTGTTTTTCAGGTATGGACTGCACCGACGTGGACAGTTCGTGGACAACTGGCTGTACTCTCTCATAAGCTATAAACATGTAACCAGACACTCTAGCAACTACAATGAGGGTAATCGGGTGAAAGAATTAACATTCGAACCATCTACCATGTAAGCAAATTTGTTTACAAGTACTCCTAATTAAACCTGAACGGCCTTGTCAATTGTCACACGAGCTTGAGACACCAGTTCATCAAGGGCAGTAGCAGCGCCTTGCTCTTGAGGAGTGAAAGTGGGCTCCCGTGTGCATCTTGCAAAAAACGTAAAGAAAAAAAGGAAGTTGTGGTGACAGCTGAGGAATAATGTGTTTTCTTCAAGTAACTAGCACGAAGAAGCTTCGCGCTTTACTGCTACTATGAAGATGACTTACAGCTTTGTGTCATCGAAATGTTCGAGAGTACACATCTTGCTGCAGCTTTGGTGGATGGGGACATCGCGGCCATCACGAGAGTAATTGTTTCATGGAGGAGATTTCAAATTATCGATGTAATGCTCTATAATGTGATGTGTCAAGGGTTATGTGATATATTTGAGGGAGCAACCAAACATTAGCAGTCAGCTGAACCACCCGACACACCAAAATGAGACAACCGGAAGATTGGAACCACTGAACCTGCACAATTCTGTAGCGATGAGCTTTATTGGATGAATGTTGAATTTGGAATATTTGAGCTTGTCTGCGCCCTCAGTACCCCTTTAAAGCAGCATATTTTGACATTTTTTTAGTTCAAAACATTTTGTGACGAAATGGGATGGACATTAGCTTCGTAACACAAGGACCCCAGGCCCAATTCTAACCAAGGGAATCAGTTTTCTTTTCGAAGCCTCTGTTTTGGTGCGTGACGCCGTGACACAAGACAAGCTAAAAAACAAACCAGGACCCTGAAGTGCTCCCCATTCAAAACGACAGGACAGGAGACCACTGGCACCCTATTTTGTGGAAATGATCATGCAAAGGAACAGAGCAAAATGATGAGGCGGCTGGCACAGACAAACGGAGTATAAGTGTCTGTCTCTTCATTTTAGTGACAACCGTCTGTACCGTATTACGAGAGGGCCTTTCTTCCTCGGCTTGTCTGTGGGTATCACGGTATGTCTATTGCCAGTATAACATGATGGGTACAATTGGCCGAGCAGACCTAAAAAAACAAAGTGTATATGACAAGTTGAAAATTTTACGTTTTAAATCCAGGTCCCACCCACGCACCCACAAGCTTTGGCGAATAATCTGTTGAAGCTGTGGGTTTTTTCTGCATATGTGGCCTGTTTTACGTCATCTGTGGCTAAATAAACATTCATTGCGTCCGTTATATTTCTCTAGAAATGGAAACAGGAATGCAGAAACACGTGCTGTTGCCGCTTCAAACCTATGCTGATACACACGAGACAAGCCCAAACAGACCACAAAAGAATATCAATGTCTTCCTAGGACGCCTGAAGGCTCATGCGCCCCGGAACATTGCCCGCATATTTTGACGTGGCATATATCCGGGCCCTGGATTCTTTTCTTGTTTTAAAGCGTCGTTTTGAGGGTGTGGTGAATAAGATTTTGTCCCCTGAGAAACATCCCAGTTCAACACCAGTATTATTGTTCGTCATATCACCATGGTGTGATTGCATAAATGTTTTTTTTTATGATTCTGCCTTCTGCATTTTTGGCAGCATTACGTAAAAGTGGGCTCCAAGTTTTTTCGTGCCTCCCTAGCAACACTTGGTGTTGGGTGTGGTGACTTGTGACTCAAGCTGTAAGATGTTGGATCATGGAGAAATGAAGCACGAAGAAACAACGACAACCAGGGGAACGAAATACAACGGGACGGAGCGGCAAGGCCTACATTGCGTGCTTTTTGCACGGGTAGTAACAAATGTCCCGCCACAATATTCTAGTCTTTTTTGCGCTCTATGTGTGATAGACGACCTCCAAAATTATTGCGAGAATGGAGATGGCGCATTCGGCTGCGTAAGCGAGAAGGTATTCGCTGAAGCCAATGTCGATGCGGATGGCATCTTCTTCGGCGTATCCGAAGGACACCCGGGAGACGTTGATCCACTGGATGCCTGACTCCATAATTGCCAGGAGCAGTCGGTGGTGCTGGTACCTGTGAGTCATGTTCACTGCACAAGAGCGACAAAAAAAAACCGGTCAAGGTATGCTCTAATACACCTTTCCCTGCAAAGACTTCCAGGCATTCATCATCATCATCCACAGCCTACTTAGAAACACTGCAGAACGAAGGACTCTCGCATTCACCCCCATGCATTCATGTACTGCGCTTCTTGAGACCACAGTTTACCCCCGAATTTCTCGATTTCCTCCCTCCGTCGGGTTAATGACCTTCTCCTTCTTCTAGACGAATATCTTAGTATCCAATCTGTTACCCTAATTGTTGGCCAAATGTCGGTTCATCTCACTACATGGCCAGGCGAAGTTAACTCCTTTTTCTTTAGTTGAACTATGATACCTTCTGCTGTAGTTTTTCTGTAATACAGATAGCTTGTTTCCTGTGCCTCAGTGTTATTCCTAACATTATTTTTTCAATGGTCCCTTCTGCCGACCTAAGATTGCTTTCTAGTTGTTTAGTGAGGTACCAAGTCTCAGCTCCGTATGTCATCACCAGCGGTATGCATTGGTTGTGTATTGTTCTTCTGAATGACAGAAATAGCTTACTTTTGATTATTTGGGAGTGCTTACGGAGTGCTCCCCAACCCATACCTCTTCCACGTCGGATTTGTCTCTCGTGGTTGATGTCAGCACTGACCATCTATCCGAGGTAGTTAAATTCTTTTACTTGTTCTAGCGTTTAGTTTCCTAAGCTAACGAGTACGTTTTTGGTTTACTTATTCCTCATTAACTTAGATTATTTATATTTATTTTTAGCCCTACGGCCGTGCTTTGTAATTGTAGTTACACAAGAAGATTGAAGTTCGAATGTGTTCTGCAGTCTTACTCTCCAAAGACTTTGTCGTCCGCAAACCACAAATGGCTGAAGTGTTCCCGCTTATCCTTAATCCTGTCTTCCCCATTCAAGCTTTCTCAATATTCCCACCAGACATGCTGTGAATAGTTTTGCCGGTATGGTATCTCCCTATTTTACTCGCTTTCAGATCAGAAATTGACCGCTTTGCTTCTATAGCGTTATCCTGACCGAGCATTCTTCGTGTCTTCTTGAAGTCCTATGTAGATTTCCTCCATTCCATGGTCTTTTAGTGCTTCTAGCGCACCTTCGGGGAGTACGGAATCAAGCGCTTTCTCATATTCTGTAACTTCCATGTGCAGACGTTTATAGTACTCTGCGGATTTTTCTATCCCTTGATTGACGACATGGATGTGATCCATGGTTGAGTACCTTTTCCTAAACCCAGCCTGCTGTCTGGTTTGTTAGGAATCCAGGCCGTCAACTATGCGGATAACTTTAACTTCGGTAAACATCTTGTCAACTGAGAGCATGCTAATGAGTCTGTAATTCTTCAGGGCTTTGGGATTTTCCTTGTTATGAATCGGGATAACCGTGGCGTTGTTCCAGGCTATGGCCCCATTCTAAGTCTTCGAACATTCCGAAAACAGTAAAGCAAGTATCTTAGAACGGGGAACAAGTGGGCTGGTTGGTGCATGTTTAAAAATGTAAGAAACAGCGCAAAGGACAGGACATAGATTAGACGACAAACACGCGTTAGTCAGCGCCGCGTGTTTGTCGTCTAATCTATGTCCTGTCCTTTGCGCTGTTTCTTACATTTTTAAGTAAAGCAAGCTTTTCCAGTACAATATCTTCCCCCTCCAAAAGTTCCACGGCTATGCTGTTGTCACTTGCAGCTTATCCTATTTTTATGCCTTTGAGAGCCTTTCCAACTACCTGTTTAGGTACTAGTAGGACGTCGCACGTTGAGCTTGTACTCTCAGTAGTTTCCCCTTGTCGAACGTCGCTGGCACACAGGCGGGTGTAGAATACACAACTGTAACTGCTAACTTTAATATCTAAAGTTCTGCTAACTTTAATATCTCATCCAAGTTGTGCGTAATGTTGCCCTGCTCGTCTTTGAGTACTTACATTCGGTCTTTGCTGATGGGTAGCTTTCTCTTAGTGGCTTTCAAGCTTCCACCATTTTTTATGTTTCCTCGATCACTGCCATGGTAATTGTACGAACGTCTTTCGTTTTATTTCTGTAAGGAGTTTTGACATCTCGCCCAATTCAATCTGATCCACCGTACTTGACGCCTTCATGTTCTTGTTTGGCATTTAGGTTCTTTGTTTTCTTAGTTAGTTTTCCAGTTCTTACATGCTGTTTCTCCCACAGTTGCTGCTCAGTTGCTGCTCATGAGTGCCGATGCTAGGTTGTCATTTACCCTGTTTACAATAACATCGTTCAGCTCGTTCAAGAGAGAGAATTTGTTTCGAAGGGGTATTTTAAACTCGTGAGATTTGAGTTTCACTGCTTCCATGCGGTGCTTCTTAGTTTTCACAAGTTTTTTTTTTCCTCTTCTGAAATATAGCCTGGGCTTGTATCTAACCATCCTATGATCGCGCTCCTAATCTTACTTTGCACCTCTTTGTCTTGCCCGATGCTTGGGTTGTCAGATAAAATGAAGTCAATTTCGTTTTTGTGCAATTTGGACATTTCCATGTCCATTTCCTATACTTTCGTCTCTAGAAGAACGTGTCCGTGAACTTCTGGTTATTTCTCTCTGCAGACCCTACCAGTGTATCTCCTCGACTGTTGCGATTGTCTACTCCGAAGTTCCCCAATGACATTTTTCCCATTTGCTTCTGGCCGGCGTTTGCGTTAAAGTCTCCCTTCACGAACTCGAACTGCATTGTTGCCTTCTTCATTGCGGATTCAACGTCCTCGTAGAAGCTGTCTACGGCTTCGTCATCAGGGCTGGTTTTTGGCGTATAAGTCAGTGCTATCTTGAATTTGTATCGCTCGTTTAGATTGATCACAAGGGCCTAGAGAGCCTCGCTAACGCTGAAAAACGCCTGCTATTTCTCTGTGGAATAAATATCCTGCCCCATTTTCTTTCTTCTCTTTGGTTCCACTGTAGCCCATAATATGCCCGCTAGTGAACTCCATGAAGCCGTCCCCTGTCCTAACTTCGCTTAACCCTATCATATCCCTCTTGATGTCCGAGAGCTCCTCTAGTAGTACAGCTAAGTTTCCCTCACTAGACGAGGTGCGCGCGTTGAACGTTTCCACGGTCAACTTGCAATGGGAGCCTGCCCATATCCAGGATTCTTAGCACTTTCTGCTGTATCACTGTTCTCTATCACTGTTCTTTAGGCGATTCTATTCTTGTCCTTGGGACGTCATCCTATTCCTAGCATGGTATGAGCACGGTGTTTTTGACGTCGCGCTCAATTTATTTAGTATTACTAAAAACTTTATTATTTGAAAGGGGGCAAAAGCGCCTTGGGTTGGGTGGGCGGAGATCAAGATCTCCGGGGACGGTAACATTGTTCAGACATTCACAGGCTCACATAAAAAGGTCGTTGTTATGTTCAAGTTTACCCAACACTGGCAGGTTCTGACATGGCTTCTCTTAGAGGAGGTGTAGCAAGAATGGGGTAGGTCAGATTACACAAGCTTGTATAGATCGTTGGCCAAGGCGTATGTGGTTATTAGCTCAAGAAATCCAGGCTCTGTTGTTATTTTCTGGAGATGTGCTGCCTCTGATGCGGAGATGTGCTGCTTCTGATGACGTAATCAGGCACAGCCGTTCGAGTGGTCCTATTAATGACTTGGCGCTGAGGTGCGGAAATGGGTACAGAGAGGAGGCCAGAACCCCGATAGGGCGGGATGAAATCTACCGGAGTGCTTGAGGTGATGTACTAGCCTCTTGTTCAGCAAGCGTTAGATGTGTTTATTTATGGCAAGACTGAAAGCCATGGGGAGTAGATTTTGCGAATTGGTGGGATATTTGCCGGGCTCAGGAACAAGGTGAATGGCAGTGAACCGAAGCAAGTCGGGGACTATTCGCGAGTTGTCCTGCTCATCGATAAGGATAATCAGCACGTCTAAACCTTGAGGAGGGATATTCCGCAAATCTTGCCACTTGTCCAAATATGCAGCGCACGTTAACACTGAATTCAATAATATACCAACTAACCCCTAAACAAGCCTTCGCTAACTTCATTGCCATATAATATGGTCGTGACCCGGCGCCGATTTTCGGTGGCCCTGTGAGATAGTTGTCTACAATCCCCCAAAGGTGAAAGGAAGGTAGAGCTATAGAAAATACTTAGCAACGTAGATCACAGGGAGGCCAGGAAGAACTATGGGATCATCCGCAGCGTTGGGAAAGAAGGTGCGAATGAGTGTAGGCCGCACTTCAGAGTAATCTTGTTTAAGACGCATCTCATCAATGAAGGGAAGTCGTATTTTTGCGCGGCCATTCGTGCTTCGGTAAATGCTACAGAGACCAGATAGTCCTGCCACGTGTCCGAGTTTTTTTACATATATCGTGCCAATTTTGCTACTGACGGTGAGCTGATATTTAGGGACGACGTTATAGTGATGCTTCAACTGCCTCAAGTTGCAATCACGCTTAGCATGCACTCGAAAGCGTTGTGTGAAACACTCAGCCTTCATGAGCAAGTGGAATATGCGCGCATCAGGATATTCTATCTCTACGGTACTGGTAACTGTTTCAGTTGCCATGGTGCGGGTTTCCGTAAAAGAAGTGACAAAGTCTTCAAAGGTAGTACTACGCTCAATGGCAAAGTGCTGTCGGAAAGTTTCCCAAATATTATGTTGCATGGTGCTGTGAGTACGAAGCTTCTTTCTATTAAGATAAAGAAGAATCGGTAAATGTTCATTCCACAAGGTGGTGCCATGGGTGCGCCACGTCCTTATGGCGCCATAGGTGGCAAAAATTATGTTCGGGGTAGTGTCGCTTTCAGCCGAATGAAGAACGATGCGGGCAATCAAGCCGGCTAATTTCGAATAGGGAGGGGGCTAAATTGAAGTGCCTGCTCCAGGATTTTCCCTCATGTGTCTGAATATGGATAGTCCTAGAGAGTATTGTGTGCGTTGAAATCCCCCCAACAAGGACAGGACCTGCGAAATTAAAGATATTAAATACGGAATTCAATCATACAGGCTGGAAGGTACGGAACCCTTAGCTGATGGATAGTATAAGGACACGAGAAGCATTGGTTTACCCCAGGGGGAACAACCCTTACAATAATGACATCTCTGGGCTTTGCACTGGCCTTGTCCCATTTGTGCTGTACCGCTTCACAAGAGTTGTGGACAAGGATGGTGGCATGGCCCGCAAAATGTTTCCTAGTGCGCTGCTTATTATAGGTTAGGATGGTGGGATCTACTGAACTTATCTGGAGTTTTGTCCTTGCGTAAATTAGTGCCCGATGCTGCGAAATGTCTTCTTTAGCTTTGCCAACAATCTTTCACCCACGCCTAGACAATAATTTTTTTTTCCAAATTTAACCCCGCTGGCTGGGACGCAAGGGTCGTGATTACTGCGGGTCGTTTATACCGCGTTTCAACGAATGCTAGTGCTATCCGGCCTTTTCTTGTTTCTAAATGCCTCTGCGATGCAGCCTATTTCAACTGCTTAGAGACTCCGCCAGGTGAACTACGTGCTTTCGAGACATCACAATTTTTCTTATTCCTGCAATGTGTCACCGAGAATGCGATGGACCCTTACACTCCATTTTGTACATCACAAGCCTCGGCTACGTGACTTTGACCCCTTTTTATACAACCTAAACATTGACTCCTACGAGTTGGGTGCAGATGTTAAGAAAACCTTTAATTTTCTCACATCATTCACTGAATTAAAAACAAAAAAAGGCTATCGAAGTACAACCCCAAAGCCCGTTACACTGTCTTCGGTTGGGCTCGGTAGGGCAGCTAAGTAGAAATGGAGAAAAACAGTTCTTCAAGGGCGTAACAGCTTACGATGCTGAAGCAAATTTTTACAAACTGGCGTCCGTAAAAGCGGTGTTTTTCTTTAGACTATCAGCGACGACTCAATTAGGATTCCTGGGGGACAATGTGTAGTGATCCCAGTCACGAGCGCGGGCTCTCGGGCCTAAGGAAACTGCACCGCAAGTTGAGCGTCAAAAGCGAGGGCCGCAAGCCACTCTTCGAGCACCTCACGCTGACGGCACCAGGAAGTGATGTGGAGAAACGGCTTATTATAACATTTTTCCCTACAGCTTCTACGCTACCTTCACCACCGTTCCCATTATCCCCATTGACAATCCTGATTGCGAGTTAGATTCTCCGTTTACTATGGCGGAACTCCGTACGGCTTTAATGTTGGTCCGACAACAATCTGCCCCTGGACACGACAATGTGATCAGGACGCACCTCTGTAATCTGCCTCCCGAGGCGCTGCCCCACCTACTCACTCAAATTAATACATTATGGCAGCGAGGTGTCGTTCCAGACCATTTAAAGCTTACACTCATTTTCTCCGTACCGGCCGATACGGCCGATAACCTCCAGAATCTGCGCCCCATCTCATTTACATCTGTACTGTGCAAAATAACCTAGGGCTCATCAATATCCGCATCATCAACTACCTTGAATACGTAAGACACTACTTTCATCCTGCCGAGACTGGTTCTCGACCCAACCTAGAGACGCAGGGCAGCCTGTGGCTATTACGGCGGGACTTCAACCGGCCCCATTACAACAGAGCAGATCCAGACCTCGTCATGGGCATCGATCTTCGAAAAGCATTTGACAATGTCAGCCAGGCGGTGATACTTGAGGAACTAGTCCAAGCCTATCCTAGCAGCTGAGCCCAAACCTGGATTCAAAATTTCTTCCAAACCCGCCCCATACGACTGCAGGGGTCTCACCCGGGATGGGAGCCTCTTACTTACTACCTGGACAGAGGAGTCCATCAAGGCTCAATCTTGGGACCTCTATTGTTGAAGTTGGCAATGTCTCGGGTAGCAGGCCGGCTCGACACTGAAACCGCGGCCCGATTCACCATTTATGCGGACTATATTACTATATGGAGAGAGGCAGCTGACTTTCCTTCTCTGGAAGATCAAATACTCGAACTTCAAGCGGCTGACCACAGTCTAGAGTCACCATTGTCCAAGTTGGGGCTTACGCTCGCTCCAGAGAAGACAGAGCCCTTGGCAAAGTACGGCTGCAAACCGACTCCGTCGATCCCCACCATTCCAGTGATAATTTCGAACCAGATGATAATCACCTCAACAGACCCCTTAATTTTGCTAGGACTGCCCATTGGAACGAAAAACAGCGCTAACACGGGGCAACAGCACGTTGCCAGTTTTCATATGTTCATTAACCACCATTTAGATCATTACCAAGCCGTTCGGATGGCCGTAGTCATTCGTCTTCATTCGTACAGCTTGTGAGAGACTGCTGCCAGCTAAAGAACCAGTTTTGTCATGCACCGTGACTCGGCAGTTGTGCTCCATAGCACAAAGTTGGAAGAGCAGGCTTTCTCACGCAACAGAAAAGGACCAACACTCGTCTCAGGCCCGTCCCAAGATGTATACCTAGGCTGGCCTACTGCCCTAGGCTTTTGAATGATCGCATAGGGTACGATAATTAAACAACCGGAAGTTGTAAACAATTCATTATAACATCCACACACCGGCATCCGTCCACACTGGATTATAACGACTGGCTACCCAACCGGAACATTGAATACTTTTTCCACAATCGCCAACGTCAAAGTTACAATACGGCCATAGTTAACCATACCCCGGAGAACAACTGCAGGTTATGGCAGCATTCCCTTCTGGCTGCGTTCCCTCCAAACCAAAGAGCTTCGGAGTGATGACTACGGAGGATTTGGAGTCTCCTGAGCCACGAACCGTATCGTTCGACGTGTTCACAAAACGATAGGATGGGGATAATGAATAATGGCTTTTATTCATTAAAGTTCTGTTAGGTCGTTAGCGGAAATAGGGCGGAGGGACGCATAAAACAGAATCCTGGGTATCAGTTTGGGTCTGCTGGTTACAAGACCGAACTAGTTGTGGGCATACGGCAGCCGAGCAGAAGCACTCAGACCTTGCAACAATCATACAAGCTCTTAGACACCATTCCTGGTAGAATAGTGTCCTAAACAATGTAGAAATGAAGGATAATGATTGATTGATTGATTGATTGATTGATTGATTGATTGATTTATTGATTGATTGATTGATTGATTGATAAATCTTTATTTGCCAGCATGATGCGCAGATGTTAAAACAGCTTTTCCAGAAAACGATTGGGGTCTGCACGACGTAAGCTTTCGCAACTCTCCTGATGTTCCTGAAAATTAAGTGGGGATGGTTGGAAATGCAGTAATAATTCAGCAGGATGGAGTCACTTTTAAATTGGTCTCTTTTAAGTGCCTCCTTTGGTCCTGTACTGCTAAGAGGGCAGAGACGAAATAAAAAGAGTCCTAAAGGCCAACTGAACTCAAAGATTCATCCTCTTGAAGACGTTATTTCTGTATAGTCTTTCTCAACAGACTGCAACATACAAAATACGACAGCTGAAATACGCGCATCCGCAGTGCAAAAGACCATCAAAAATCGGCCATTTGGAAACCGAAATTAGGGAGATCGCGGACATTACGGCCAGGCTGAAGTGACGATTCATCCGGCCCAACCAGTGAACGAGCGGGCGGCACGTGGCCGGCTTTTTTACTCGCAGTACAACGTTTACTCCGCAATGGCGTGGTGTGTAGAGCTGTAACGCCTAAACATTCCGTCAACCAAGTGGCGGTGTAAATACGAAGAGATCACATACCATTACTCCGACTTAGGGCGGAGTTAAGCACATAGCCTCCAAGAAAACTCCGGTTGAAGAGATTCACGCCAGGAAAAGCTCCGTCTATGAGCAAAGTTAAAGAACGAGCCCCTCGCGAGATTCCAGCGTGAACGAGCTGCAGTCGTCAAGATGGCCGCTGCTCCCGGTGGAAGTGCAAGGAGAAAGCAAGCTCCGATATGGAAAACATAGCCTGTCGCGTGTATTTTCCAAAAATAAGTGACGTCCTTGACGTTTAAAACACATACAAGAAATTATTGTATCAGCAAGATCAACCAACTATTTCAGACGCGTGGAGTGGTTCGCACGTTCGCTTCACGGTCGTGGAATGCGGCAGTATGTGCCTGCTGGAGCACGGACAGGATACTTCAAGAACCGATCGGCTCAACGAATAGCGTACGACTCGTGGACGCATAAAGTGTGGCGCTGTGAAAGCAACCAATCTTCCTACACAGCAAGGTGGATGTCGAAAACGGTAGCGAGGCTTCCGTTTCTTGTACTTCGTGCTTCGGTAGACACCTCGCAAAAAGGCGTCAAACGTGTGCGCCGCTGGCAACACTGTGCGCCGAGGCAAAGGTGAAGGAAACTCTTGAAGTCTTCCCTCGCCCGCTCGCTCTTTGTGAGGAGGCATGACAAGTACTGGTGAGATTGTTTTCGTTATCACTGAATGTAAGAACAATATATCTTGTCTACCTCTAATGGAGGAGGAGAACCGCGTCATGTTTTACTCAAGCAGGTAGGCCACAGAAAGCAGCTTCAGAAGTGACAACCCGGAGATGAACACAAAGCTTACAACATCTTCGTGCAATCATTTCTTAAGGTTCCCCTTGGTGGAGAGAGTGCCGTTCCACAGGGAGGAAGACCAACAATTCCTGACGCCATCCTCCAAGGGTTCATATGGGGCGCGTAGTCTGGCTCTTGTTTTGGACTTGAAGCACTAGTCCAGAAGGTGGAATGTTTTCAGGACTCGAGGTGCGAAGAAGAGTTAGATGAATAATATGTATGAATCAAGAAAAAGTGGACCCAGAAAAAAATGAGAAGTAAGACGACGAGCAGGTGGAAAGAGAAATCGATGTTAGAGGAGACTGAACAAGTTAGGACCCACGGCCTAGGATCCCGCAAGGCACCAGCGGCACCGTCCCGCTGGCCTCCTTGAGAAGTCGACCCAAGTGTGCCTGGACCACAGCGGTTGTAGAACCGACATACACGGACACCCACGCACCAGTAGCTTCGTCCTGCTGGTCCGGTGACCATCTTCATAGTGGTGCACTCAGGGATGCTACTTCAGCAACACTAGAGTCTGGACACCCGACTGCCGCAACGTTCCGGTGGAATGAAGCAACAAAAGCTGCGGCATGAAAATGGCCTTTGAGAACCAATAGTGACGATTAAGAATAGAGCGTGAGGACAGTGTTGTAATTTAAGAGCTGAAATTAGGACATTTAGAGTTCTTCGTATGTTTTTATTCCACTTGTATTATCTATTGTTGATCAATACCTTCACCTACCTTAAAGATTTTTATAGTTAATCCCTTTGTCTCCGAAATCCATTCTTCTCAACAAGGTGACGCGAGAAAAATGTCTTATGTCAGACATCTTTGTAGAATGCTTTATCTGTTGTTTGAAGGTTTCACATCTACTTTCCCTCTACCCTAAAAAGTAAATGACAAGTATGTTCTCCTTTGGTCGAAATCAGACAACCAGCTGTGTTGATGATCAGCTCAGCGGTGGTTGTTCTAGTGAAAGGAATCGGATGTCCATGCAGACGAAAAGGCAGCAAGCCTAAGGCCATTTTCAGGCGGTAAAGTGAGGTATTTCATTAAAACAAATATTTTCGTCCCAAGAGTAAATGAATGATACTTCAGGCAGAGACATTCCCACAGAACTTCATGGTGCTCTTCTTGCAACAGTAATTAGTGGCCGTGACAAGTACTCAACAAGAAACCTTACAAGTGCAATGTTTAAAATCTGTTATGAATCCCCCGTTACTGTGATTTTTTATTGGCACCTGAAAGTGACGGCAAGGGCGATGACGAAGGTTCTACATCAAGGATGTGCCATGCTTACTATAACCAATTTAAGCTACTCTGCTTAAACATACGTTTTTTTTCTTAGGCCGAGCCCTGGAGAACAATACTTGTCATCATACTAACTACATGCACGATAAATTAAATGGGTTGGACAAAATTAGGCGAGCGCTAAAAGTAATGAATAGGAATCACAGAAAACGTTCAGAGCCCTTCCACCCCGTGAAGAGGGATGGCCAGCAAAGCTTCGGTGCGGAGCCTCCACGTGAGGTTTGACTGGGTCGTAGTCCAAGGGGTGCACGAAGCAAAACACGTTTGTTTGTAATGTGCGATTGAGCTTTGTTCCTGGTTATTAACTGAAAATCCAGTCCTGTCCAGTCACTGCTCCTCGCACATGCTCAGCACGGCTATTCACGAACCACGTGAAACGGCCGTCAAGCGGCTCCGACGCATCGTCAGACTTCGCTACTGCGCAATTGAGGCGCGCACCTGGGCACGCACCGGCGCCAGTGCGTCTGCCGCGGCTATGACGCCACACAATCCAAGACAATACACTTTATTCCAATCCAATCCAAATCCAAGCCAAACCAAGCCAAACCAATCCTGTCGAATCGAATCCAATCCAATGCCATCGCGCTTGCGCAGAACGGCCCCTCATGGCACACGCAAAATTGCTCATCCTCGGCCAGTGTAGCTTACCCTACAAAACACACAGGAATTGTGGGTACAAATTTATTATAGCGCGGGTATGGTAATCACGGCGCATGCTCTATGAAGTCCCTAGGACGTTTTTAATTTGGTATGATTTTTTCCATGCCCCGGGGGTGTGGCGCGCAGTTTTACGATTCCGGGAATTTGAGTGGGCTCCGCAACGTGGCGCTACTCTCGCTAGCGAAGTCCGGTAAGGGGAGTCTGGAAAGGGGTCATGGTACCAGGATTCACTTTCGCTAATTCGGTTCTGTGCATGAAGTCAGAGACCCAAGCGGACCTGGAAGTAAATCAGAGGGCGGTAGGCAGATTGGCCCTAGGGGCCCACAGTAAAACTACAAATGAAACGGTACAAGGGGATATGGGCTGGTCGTCTTTCGAGGCGAGGGAGGCGCAGAGCAAGATAAAGTTTGAGGAACGACTTTGTGACATGGAGGACGAAAAATGGGCTGCGAGGGTGTTTAAGTACCTGTATTTGAGGAGCGTGGACACGCGATGGAGACAGAGGACCAGACAGCTGACCAAGCGGTACGGAAAGTCAGTAGAGGAAAGCGGGGTTTACACAACAGTTAAAAAGCAGGTAAAGGCAGCAGAGACAACGAAGTGGGCAGAGAGAATGGAAGCGAAAAAAACCCTGGAGACTTATAGGACAGAGAAACGGCAAATTAAGAAGGAGGGATTCTATGGCAATACGAAAGGCAGTGCGTTGCTCTTCGAGGCGCGGGCAGGGTGCCTGAGAACCCGGGCATACACGGGTAGCTACAGGCAGCAGGATGAAACGTGTGCATGCTGCGGCAGTGATCGGGAAACTATAGACCATATTGTCAGGAGCTGCACAGAGATACGGCCACCACGGGGTGAGGGGGAAACGACGCTGGCGGAGGCCTTGGGATTTGGGGCGAGGGGGAACCTCAACTTCAAGGCCATAGAGGGGACGAAGAGGCGACTGGAGTGGTGGTGGAGGAAAAGCAGGGAAGGGATGGGTACGCAGGTGGAGTAATCATGCGGACGAGAATTTAGAACAGCGAGGGGAGAAAAAAGGGGGGTGGGGGCGATGAGTTTAAAACAGAAAAGAGGGAGAGATGGGAGGGAGGAAGCAAATCTATTGGTTAACCTGGGAGTAGGGCATGTAAACGTAATAAAACAGGCAAGTCGGTTGCTGACAACCGACGCCCCGATTCAAAGGGAAAGCCACTAATCATCATCATCATCATCATTCCTGTCTACATCGCTCTGGGACCGGAGACGATCTGCTGGATCCTAGCCATTTACAGCTTTGGTGTAAAAGCATTTGGACTTCTAAGCTTCAGTCTGAACTGGAAACTTGAAATTTTTGCAACTTCTTAGGATTTGCTTAACATAAAATTTTTGCAACTTCTTGGGATTTGCTTAACAGAAAAGGCGCATTTTTCCAGAGGAGTGCAGGATAGTTTTCTTCCTCCTCCTCCCTTTTGACTCATTGTGTCACAGGTTCGTACGAGGCAATCCAGCGGGCAATCTAGCATCAACATGCCATTTCGCACTTTCACAATCGTACATGCAAATATTTTTTTTAAGTTAGGCTTTTGAACAGACATCAGATATACTTTTTTCCTGTATGTGAGATCACAAATCCCAGTAAGTGAAAAAGTCTGCGAAGCATTAGTCTCCATTTTTTCCTTTAAAGAGACACTGAAGTGGACTTGTCAGACTCCTGTTTTTTTGGCATTGCATAAGACTGGCTAGAATAAACACATTTTTCATAACTTATCTGGTCAATAAAGCAGTATTTAATTTATAAAGCCTCAAACAAAAAATAATTATGCGGCATTTGTGGTGGCTGCAACAGCAGAAGTGATGCACATCCTTTTGATGTGATTGGAAGTTTACAACTTACAGTTCAAACCAGTTTTAGTTTTGGTTACATGCAATGACGTGCTTGGAATTCGACGCTATCGTTGGTTGGGTATTCTCGTTATCTCAAGAATCGGCATGCTTCACTTGTGCATGTTGTCGGCTGTAGAATACGTCAGATAAGCTTGCTAGCACGGCTTAGAATTATACTGTTCACTAGCCGAGGCTTACGGAGTGTCTGAATTCCTTTCGCATCATCACAGACGCTCAACTGCAAGGCGCTTTGTCTCCACCTTTCGAGCAATCCTGGCTCATCCCTGTGTCATAACAGGCATGTTCGCATCAGGACGGCAGTCGGCTGATCCAGCACTGTGCCATCTTATGTCAGCATGCTTATACCGTGCTTACGTGAACACCGCGCCAACGAGAGCTCACCAGTGCATCAGCATCAGTCTGCACGCACTCCGCCAACTTGTTCGTGGAGCAATGAACATTGGGGCACAAATTTACAGGGTGTCGAACCAGAATTTTTTCGGGTTCGGTTCGGGTTCGGGTTCAAGCCTTTCGGGTTCGGTTCGGGTTCAGTTCCAGAGCACCATTCCGTTCCGGTTCGAACCGGTTCGAACCCGTTCGAACCGGTTCAAACGGGTTCAAACGGGTTCTAAGAAAAAAAAAGTAGGCGTGTTTTTTTCTGTTAATTTTTTGTGCTCGTTTTTCGTTTCCTTATCAAATCGGCATAACAACAAATTCATAATGAAGGTTTCTTTGTCCAAATATTTTGTCTTCGCCAAACTAAAGCGACCCTGCAACACGTTTTTCAACTTTTGTCTAAATCTTGAGTGCTTGCAGAAAGTAGTCAACCAACGCATTATACTATGGGGTCGCAATGTGCCTCATCCAAAAATTACTATTCTCTCCTCGTCAGATAACATAGAAACTTGCTCAAAATATTCTTCTCTCCTTCCCGGTCTTCGCGTTCTTCGACCGCTGAATGACGTCATTACAGTGGTGTAGCGGCTGCTTGCCGGCTTTCCTTAAGTTGCCGAATAGAATGCATTTGATAGCCATCTAAAAAAAGCCACAAAAGCGAAGCAGAAACGGGAGGTGTATCCGCAGCAACGAGCAAATCACGCACTGTTGCTCTGTGCTGGCAATAGCTATAGTTTTCGCAGTGCTTCCAGATGCGAAGAAGATTGAAAGCGTTTTCGAAAGTGTTTATTTATTTATTTATTTATTTATTTATTTACCTAGTTATATTTATTTATTTATTTATTTATTTATTTATTTATTTATTTATTTATTTATTTATTTATTTATTTATTTATTTATTTACTGTTGGGTTTAACGCGCCGTCGCAACGCCGACGACAAGGCACGCCATAGTGGAGGGCTCCGGATTAATTTTGACCACCTGGGGATCTTTACGTGCGACGGAATTTCGGACACACGGACGTTTTCGCTTTTCGCTTCCATCAGAAAAGCGGCCGCCGCGACCGGGAATCTAAACCACGTCTGTGTGCTCATCAGCGCTACGCCTTAGCCACTGAGCCACCGCGGCGAGTTTATCTAAGGTGCTGAAGAGCTCCTTTAGCTGTACCCGCAAAATGTTTTCTATGGTAGTGTGACGAGTATGTGGCGCCGACTGCCAAGCGTGGCAGGTGGCATTTAGAAAAATTTTCTAATGCTCATCTTTTATCTGCTAACAGAGCTGTTAGAAAGAAAGAATGGCTCTAAAGACTCATTGGACGGCGGGTATAGGACGACGTTGGATAGGGAACCACTGGAGATAGGAACTTGCTAATGGCCCTTCAGCGACTGGTGACAGTGATTGGGCTCTAGGAAAGATGATAGCCAAGTGAAGTCACAAGCAGCAGTAATGATCACTTGTAGAGAGAGAGAGAAAATGAAGTTTAGTTCAATCGAGGCAATGTTTAAGAGAAGCGTCCTCATTCGAGGGGGCCGAATCGACAGCCGTTTCCATCAAGAACAACTGATCTTCCAGGCCGCAGCTGGCCATGGCTGTCTCCCAATTCTCTATGGAAACGTGAAGGTTGGATGGATCTACAGAACACTAGTCGCAGCCGCCTAATATGTGTATGAGGTTCCCAGGCTCTCCACAGAAGCAACGCACTGGAGAGAGTTGTGTCCCGTCAAAGAGGTGAAGTCTGGCGTTGTGTGGGAAGGTGTATGCCCACAGGGTGCGGAGTATATGTTTCCTGGTTAATCGGTAGCGATTTGTGCGGGGAGGAGTACGTTCTATGGAATAGGCCAGAGTGCTGAGTAACTTCTTGGTCTGTGACTGCAGGATGCATGCACTCGGGCCGGGCTTCATCAGCGCCGGCTAAGCGAGTCAAATCTCGAACCACGAGGTTGGTGATCTTGTTTGCCGTGGATGCCAGTATGAGCTGGCGCCCATACAATCGTGACTGGTCTGGTTGGTGGTCTCTGATTGAACATCGGAAGTGTTGTAACATGCAATCGACCGTTGGCAAAGTTGGGCCACGCCTGCTAAGGGTCTGTTATGAGAGTTTTGACGCCGCTTTGGCTAAGCGCATGTGCTATCGCCGCTTCCTCAGCTTAGAGGGGGCTGTGTTCGGCGGTTGAGATGCTACACCTGTGGGAGGCTGCAGAACGGCAACAAAAACAGAAGGTACTGAAGAATGCTATCGGGCAGCTCTTGCATCAAACCAGTTGATTGTTCCTCCCTTTTTTTCTTGCAGTTTAGTTTCTTTCCAACTGTCTCCCCTCATATATACACACGTTTTGAAAACTCTTTGATGAATATACCATATGCATTAGGCAATTAGTTATTAACTTTAGTCCGAGACGTCAATTTTAATATAGCTGCATAATTTTATTTATTTGTAATATACTGCCAGCCACCTGTTGGCAGCCAAGGCAGGAGTGATTACATATTGATACATTCAGCACTGTGGTGCAGCGGAGAACTCGCAATACGGGCATAAAGAAAGACCTATAGCATTCAGGCGGTCTTCACATAACTTTGCGGCTACTTTGTACGTGACAAAATTTCCTGATTGGTCGAGAAGGAGAACGCTGCAAAATTTCCAAATGCCAAGGACCCCAAAGATATCATGTTTGGTCCGACCGTCGAATCCGCCTTAACTGACCCGCTAATTCTTTTAATCAAAATTAATCAACACACCAGTCCCAATAATTCACATTAGCTCATTCATTCACCTAACTAATTTCAAACCTGGATGTTACTTCTCCAATGGTCAGGGACCCAAAAATATGCACCCTGACCTCCATCCCGGCCGCCGACAAGCCCGAAGCCAAGCACATGATAATATTTATGGAAAAAGAACAGATGTCGCCTATACGGATGCTAGTACCTACCCTAATGGTCAACACAAAGTAGCCGCAGTCACCACAAAGGGCGCCCTCATTACCTGTGCATCAATCAAGACATCATCAACCTGGGTTGCCGAGGAGCTAGCTATAGCCTTAGCCCTCATACACACGAAGTACCCAATCATTATTACGGATTCCCAAGCTGCCTGCCGAAGCTTCTTAGCCGGGAGAGTGGCCCCTTCTACTTTAAAGCTACTTTTACCACACCAACCCAGCCGGAAAGTTAATATCATCTGGACTCCTGGCCATTCCTCCCTGACGGGCAACAACTTTGCTCATCAGCAAGCCTGCGCCCTTTCTCTCCAGGCTTCCGAGGAAACCACATCGTTAATCCCGCTCGTAACGTATCAGGACATGACTCAATATTACCGGTCCGACAGGCAACACTTCCCTCCTCCTCACCCTGCACTATCCAAGGAAGAAGAATCGCTGCTCCGCAGACTACAAACCAATACATTTCCTCACCCAGTTCTCCTGCATCGTATATTTCCAACTCAATACTCTGCTGTATGCCAGTTTTGTTCACAACCCGGAACTCTAGCTCATGTTATAATACAGTGTGTGTGCAATCCCAAACTTCCACCTCTCCGATCCCCTCTTCCCACTCCTGAGCTGTGGGAGAACCTGGTCACCAGCGACCGTCTGGACGTCCAGCAGCTCCTGGCATCCAGAGCGAAGGCTCTCTGCTCACTTGATGGATTCCCGGACTAGGGAACCACTCCCACTTTAGAAAGCTCAAATAAACGTTTTCTCTCTCTCTCTCTCTCCCCCCCTAACTAATTTCAACTTCAACTTTATTGAGCATTTCGTACATAGAAATGGGAGGACAAACACAAAAAGCTGCAAAACTGCAGCTTGACGAGGTGTTTGCACCTTACGGTTGGCGTGGCAGCGCAGAAACAGGAGTTTAAAGCATACGCACAGGAAATAATCCTAAGAAAATAAATCTCGCCTTAACATGTCGATATTACATACAAACATAAAAGAAAGCATTAAAACGCACTATAGCTCACAGTTTGTAAAAGATACTTATTAAACGATATACATACACGCATATAGGCACTCATAGGTCCATACATACATATAAAGGTTACAAAACAAAATAGGGTACACAGGTACATAAAAAGAGAAATATTGGATATGTACGGAACCTGTGTAGACACAAAAGAAAGCAAAAGACAAAACTTGAAGAAAAAGTCATGTTATATACAGGTATGCATACACTCATCAAAATCTGCACTACAGAAGTATCCACATAAATAAATACACACAATATTGGCAAAAATCAGTATACGGTACTTTTTAGATGCTAAAGTTTGCAGGGAATGAAGACAATGCCAATAAAACGCTTGAAAAATATTACAAGTAATTTTGGCTAAACCAAGGTTGCCACGAGAGACAACGCTTAATAGATTGTCAGTTAAAAATGTTCTATGTTCAGCAGTAAACGTTTCCTTAAGTCTCACTTAGAAATTGTATTTATAGCTATGCCACTCTCGGCTAGGTTATTTAAAAGGCGGGCAGTTCGGGATTGCAACCATTCATTGCCATAATTCGTTCTTGAAAACGGCACGAACCATGTACTCCTTCCCCTAATTTCGTACGGTACGTCCAACGGTTTTCTTAAACTACATAGACTTAGATATGCTGCACCGTTATGTTGCAAGCTATTTTTATACTTTGTTAGAAGATTAAAGTTGTAGATACCTTGGACCGGAAGCAAATTATACTGCAGAAATAGTTCGTTGGTGTGAGAGTCATATGGTACAGTTGCGATATGTCGAATGGCCTTTTTCTGAAATAAATGCAGCTTATTAATATTTTTTGCGGAACTGGTTAACCATACGAGGCTGCAGTAATTGATGTGAGCTGTGAATATAGCGTGATAAAGAATAAGTTTAATATTTCATGTAACCACAGGCCGTAACCTGCAAAGCACCCCACACGCTCGAGATAAATTAGTGCAGACGTGATAGACATGGGCATCCCATTTTAGATGTTCTTAAAAAACAATGCCTAATGTTTTTATTTCACTAACTATACAAATCTTTTCAGATCCGATGTACAAACTGAGGTTTCTGTCAACAGATCTTTGAGCTGGTGAAAATAACACCGCTTTAGTTTTCTTAGTATTTATTCTTAACGAGTATGTTTTAGTCCATTTGTGAAGCTTTTGGAGGGTTATATTTGCTAAATGCAAAAGCTGAGTAGTATCACACGATTGAAAGAAAATGTTGGTATCATCTGCGTAAATATTAAAATGTGCAATGTCAGTAATTTCTACGATATAATTCATATAAATATTGATCAGGATTGGCCATAGAAGACTGCCTTGCGGAACTCCAGCCCTTACTTCTTGTGAAGAAGAGTTGTGTTCCTTTATTGCTACGACCTGTTGCCGGTTACTTAAATAAGATTGCAAAACAGTAAAGCCCCCGGAATCCATAATGTTGTAATTTTTAAAGCAATGTTAAATGAATAATTCTATCAAATCCTTTGAAAAAGTCCATAAATATAACTAAAGTTACCTTCTTTTCTTCAAATCCCTGGATTATTCATTCTTTTTGCGTTAGTAAAGCTGATTCGTTGGCATATGTTTACGAAAACCGAACTGTTTTCATGATATAATAGAGTGTTTGTCACAGAAGGACACAAGGTGTTTCGCGATTACTTTTTCTAGCCCTTTAAAATAACTTGAAGTACAGAAACCGGTCTATAATTGGAAAAATTGATTTTGTTCCCGGATTTAAACAGCAGCGTGACCTTAGCTTGCTGCATCGTTTTTGGAAAAACACCAGTAGTAAGGCATAAGTTATATATATGGCTAAGCGGCTATACAAGAAGGTCCAGTACAAGCTTAATAGGCCGAATCTGAAGCCTATCGATGTCTATGGCCTTGCTATTTTTTAGTGACAAGAAAATCGACCATATTTCCTGAGGCGTTAACGGAGAAAAAAAGGCTCTGTGGGGGTTAGAATCCTTTAGGAAGCTCATAGCGCTTTCATTGTGGGAGCATTGCATAAGATTCGTTAAATAGTGATTAAACTTGGTTGCCAGTTCTTGACCCTTGAGTGGTTTATTATCTACTGTCAATTCAAAGTCGTCGTTACGGGGGGTAAGTGGGTACAAAAGTTTATTCAATTCCCGCCACATGACATCCCGCCAGGAGGAATCTTCAGAAAACACATGTTCGAAGTACATTTTTTTTAGTATAGCGTAAGAACTTTGTCACAAAGTTTCGGTACTTTTTAAAGGCTACAAAATCGTCCCTGTTCTTTGTTTTTACAAACTTCTGGTACAATATATCTTTTTTACGGATCAACTTCAGACATTCGTCTGTAATCCATGGTTTCCTTATATTTTTATTTTTCTTGGCCATCTTAAGAGGAAGACTTTTTATATGCATCTTCATATGATGCTAGAAAAGTATCGTAGGCATCATCTGCAGTGGTGCACAGAAGTAAAGGGTTCCACCAAATAGAGGGAATTTTCTGACGAAAAGTAGTCAAAGTATTCTGATTAATATCGTGAAAAGCGAACGATTCGGGGCATTGCTTACATCTTAGTATTTCTGTGTGCATTGAGAACATATATATAGGTGAATGGTCACCTATATGTACACCAGTCACACCGGACATGGTACTGCTACTTGTATCACTGGTTATAAATACATCAATAAGACTTTGGGAAAGACGGCCCATACGAGTCGGTTCTTTGATCACGTTCATGCAGCCGAAATAACCGAAAAGGAGCTCTAGATCACGCGAATGTGCGCTTGCCTGTAATATGTTAATGTTAAAGTCCCCACCAATAGTTATTTGTAAACCATAAGACGAAACAAAATTGAGAAGTTCTTCTAAAAATGCGATACAATTTTCGAGTTTTCCATCAAGGGGGCGGTACACAACAGCAAAAATAGCATTTTTACATTGCACCGTTAAAGCTTCATAATCTGTCGTAACTGTCGAAAATTCGTTCATTGTACTACAACAAAGCTGTGTAGACACGAGCTGTAACACACCCCCACCTCGCGGTGGGACCTATTTAGAAAGCACGTGTTGAAGCCCGAAAGGCGCAGCACTTCTGTGTCAATCGTGTACCAGGTTTCCGTTATCATGACAACGTCCAACTTGAAACTTTCAAAGCTGCGTTTTCTTTTCTTGTAGTTTCACATTCTTGTTTCATTTCCTCGTAGCTTTTGTTGAAGAATTCGCAGCTTTTTTGCATTTCCATATTTTCTTTCCTAGTGGTTTCATATTCTTTTTTAATTTCCTCGTAGCTTTTCTGCATTTCCCTTACTTCTTTTCGAAATTCACGCTTAAGATCAGCGATCTCGCGTCTTAGCCCAGGCGGCACAGAAAGTGTGTCCCAAGACCGGCCCGTCTATGGCCGCTTTCTGGCACGTCCGGCCAGCATCCAGGTTCTGGCAGCCACTGATCATGCGTTGAACGGCCAACATTCGGCAACCAGCGCTTCGGCATTTTTCCGTCCGCCCGTGTCCGGACGCACAACGGCAGCTAACCGGCTGCCAGATATTCAATTCTCTTACGGCTGCCGATGTTGAGAAAGAGAACGGCCGAAGTACGCCCTTAGGGCATCCGTTTTTTCTTCGGGAAGCGGTAATCGGCCGAAGCACGGCAAGCGACCGGCCACAGAATATGCGTATTCTTGCGGCAGTTGGTGTTCGAAAGGAGACCGGCCGGAGCGCGGCTGCCGTGCATTCGTTGTTTCGACGGTGAACCGCGCGTCCGGCGGTAGAATATTTGTTTTCTTCGGGCAACCAGTGTTATGAAGGATACCGGCCGAAGTACGGACCCAGAATATACGTTTTTCATTCGGTTAGCTGTCCTCGGCCGAATTACGGCAAGCGAATGGCCACAGAATATTTGGCAACTGGTGTTCAAGAGGAGACCGGCCTACGTAAGGTATCTGGTTATACGTCATTTTTTTGGCAAACGGCATACAGCCGAACAACGGCTCGCGCCTGGGCGCCGAGAATTCATGCACAGACGTGTTTGGAAGGAAACCGACCGGTTTTTTCCTGGCGGGAGAAAAAGCCGTTAGGGAGCCGAACGACGGGGACGCGTTTTTCATCCGCTCCGTGTTTCTACGTTTTAAATGAACGAACATCGTTTGTCAACCAGTAATGAGTGTTCTCGGTGAACGGGCAAGGTGCAAGGACTCACTGGACATTAGCAGGGAACCTTTTATGCCATCGAAATGTCATTTATTGCCACAAGAAGACTGTGCAACACCGAAGGGTGAGTTAAGCCTCGCCAGTCATCGCCGCTACACGCCTCTGCCGCCGGCTTCGTCGACGCATCAGCTCGAGGCTATTCGCCCCCTCAAGAAATGGAGAGCATTGGAGACATCGACCCGGCAGAGATGTCCGATCCGAGATGGAGATGGTTCATCAAAATAACTGGCCTTCAAGAGCGTCGAGAAAGCGGCCACCACGCAGGAGCTAAACCGCCACCATGTCAAGGACTCCCCACCAAAGAAAGGCAAGTGCGAGCAAAAGCGCAAGTTATTCTGCTTACAATTAAACTGCGACAAGCAATGTTGCACTATTTTGTTGGTGATAAACGTAGAAGAGACTCGCTCGTGCATTGGTAGGATCAACTTCATGCCCTGCACTATGTTACTTCATGGGATTTTACGACTGCCTATTTAGAAAAAAAAATTATTTTAAATTTGTGATAACAACAGAGCCTTGTCACTGACGAAGCCTAGCTGTTAATTTAGTTCCGATGTTTGAAGGTGAGCTTAGCTACTCTTGGGATATGACTCATTTAATTAAACATAATCGCCAGCATCCTAGCAAACAGTGATTTTGTCAGGATTTACTTGCTCAACGCAGATTGTTGAGTTCACGCAAGATTTGGCTCTTGCAATAGATAAGCTTAAAGTGGTTGACTGTATATTCTTGGACTGCAAAAAAGCAAATGATGGTGTTCCATATCACCTTCTGCGTAGTACATTTCATCCTATGAACTGAATGAATCGGTTTTTGCATTGTTATTACTATTGGCCCTATAGCTTTGTTCAAAAGTACTGTGTAGTTTACCGGACTATAGCGAATGAACGTGATTCCGTATACCTGCAGCTTTATTCGAATTTTATAACATCCTGGTGTGCTGATTCAGAAAAGTTTTTGGATGTTAAACAGTGTGTTAACGGCACCTTTACAAGAAAACCTTCATTCCAATTGAATACGTATACCGTAAATTATGCTGCTGTGACAAGGGCCGAGGAATATAAATACCTAGGAGTTTATTTAGGGAGTGGTTAGAGGTTAAATAGGCAGGTTCACACCATAAAAGTTACGGCTGCATATGTTTTTGGCTTTCTGAGACGAAATTTCAGTGAACCTCCATCTAACTGAAAAGAACAACCGTATTTCACTCATGTGCGTTCAATCTTGGAGTACGCATGTGTTTTCGTGGATCCCTACACCAAAGAGCTGGTTGATACGCTCAAAACATACAGAATATGTCAGTGCGATTCGTATTAGGTAATTGGCACGCTCAACTTAGCAGGAGAGAAAGTAAAAGTAAACTGAAATGGCAGGACGTGAAAGATCGCAGACGAAACCACAGGGTTAATTTTTTTCGTAATATCTATCATTCGAAAACTGGAGTAGAAGGGGAGAAGTATGTCCAAGCGCCATTCTACTTATCGCAAAGTGGGACCGCTAGCTTAAAGCAAATTATTAACTTTCCTTTAAAGGTGACGCCTTGCGCGATTCATTTTATTTTATATCAATACTGCAGTGTAATTATCTTCCACGTATGATTGCATTAACTGTTTATATTGAAGATTTTCAGCGCGCTTTGTAGAATTATTTTGTTATTTTGTCTCATATTTAATGCTTAGTGTTATGTATCTCCCTTCTGTAATGCATGAAAAGGCAAGCAGGCATCAAATAAATAAATAAATAAATAAACAAACAAATAAATAAATAAATAAATAAATAAATAAATAAATAAATAAATAAATAAATAAATAAATAAATAAACTTCCAGAGGCGCAAGTTTGCCTCCGACGGGTTGAGAACCCTACGCATTCAACCTTGACCAATAAAATATTTGTTGCCCTATTCGTTGCAGTATGCAAGGTTTCCTGTATGCATGCTACAATTGCTATGTTATTGGTCTGAAACAAATTATGTAACTCTAATTTTACTCCTTTCCTAGCGTGAACACAAAGGGATACAACTGCAGCCACCTGAAGCAGGGCGTCATTCGCAACGCGTCTAGAATTTTTTGAACGTAGTATGACATTAGAAGAAAATTAAGTTCTTTTGGACTATTAAGTGGTGTGGACGTATACTCATGAAAACAACATTAAAATAGATTGAAAATGATACTACCTGTTCGCTCCTTCTTATGATCAGCCCTGCGCAAGATCACCAGAAAGTTGATCGAGTAGAAAATGTCTTTGCAAGAAAAATGGGCAAAAACTGGAGATACTTTTTTGTGAAGGAGTTATATTAAATGCTACTGAGTGTTTTGTTGAGAACCAAAACGCTTGGTAAAGGCATTCACACCGGTTTTGTATACATCAAAATTGGTCAAGCAACTGTTATAAAATAGTTTATGTAGTCATAGCATGAAAGTGTTCCGGAATATTGCACTAAAAGAAATTGGCTAAAAGCGGCGCAATTTATCTCTCTGAAATTCAACCCACTAAAGTATGCGCCCGCCGGCGCCCCCCCCCCCTCCTTTTTCCTCGTTTATTACAGGTAAGCCGCCCCACAGAGGATATCAGGACCTGGACAATACATCTATTCAAGCTCTACAAAGAACTGAATATTTTCTGTGTTCGGCAGAAAATGAGGCACAGCAGTTAAAGGAACGACAATTTGTGAGCACTGTTTAATAAATAAATTTTGCTCTCAACTGAGGCTGGTAATTAAGCAAGGCTGCGCTGAAAGCTTGACGGCTGGTGGTTGTGCGCGAGCTCACTTTGATGTGGCTGCATTGGACCCAAAATGCTGGGTTTGTGCTGCTTCTGCACTGCGCGAATGAGTCATCTGCTTGCGCGACATGCAGTGACCGGCCTCAGTACAGTTAACGTACTGTGGCTGAACTCCAATGCCCGTAGCACGGCCGTATTTCCGGTAGCTGTAGTCCGGCTGGAGTCCGACGACCGCATCTCGGCTGTCCTCCGGCGGCCGTACTTCGGCCGTACACGGGTGGCTTTGGAATGGCCGGAGCCCTACGGCTGGAATCTGGCCGTATGACCGTAAGCCGGTCGACTGGCCGACGGACACTGGCCGTTGGACAGCCATGGGAGTACGGCCGTATACGGCCAAAAGGCCCACATTTGGACATGGGCCGAACATGGCTGCCGGAAAACGGCCGGACAGAAAATCACCGGCCAAAGTACACCGGCCTGTTTTAGGCCGAATAGTCCTGTGCTGCCTGGGAGGTCAGCAATGTCAGTTTTCATGACCAAAGCAATGCGGGATTATACACAAGGGCACACAATAGCAATCACACTGGGTGGTTGGCACCAGAGGCAACAGAAAAAGTCACTGAGTAAGCGAACAAAGATTACTGCAGAATATGCCAACCTGTGAAATAGGAAGGCGACTATCAGGCGACCGTTCTGTTCGCTGCCTCCGCTGCCAAGTGATACCGAGGTGGACGGAGCGCTCTTTTAAAGGATCCACTTCGTGACGAAAGCCACACGTGGTCCAGGAAACAGGGGGTGTGGCGAGTCTACCCGCTAACCCGCACTAATCGACTTCAATCCATTCACCTCTTAAGTTTAAGGTTAAGCAGATTCGAGATAACATAAAAATGCTATCAAATATACTTTATAAGTGGAAATTAGGATTCCCCATTTTTTTAAATCTCATGTTCTCTTAGAGCAGTAGCCGAAAGACACAACGGCACTCTATACAAGAAAAAGTTACGTTAATTTTGAGAACTGCGAGTGTTTGTGTCTCAGTGCTGTTTGTATATAACTGCCCATTCAAACTATAAGTGGAAGATATGGACGTATTGTTGATGGTGTACCTGAAGGCCTTCACAAGCTCACAGGGATGCATGCGAATTAACAAGACATTAAAAACTTTACGCGATTTTAAACACCATGTAGAGAAACCATGAAGAATATTCCATGATATCGTGCCTCGTAATATGCGTTATAACTTAAGTTATTCTAAACGTAAAAGATAATTGGGAGAGATGGGCAGTGCCTAGCGCAAACTGATAGTATATACGGACAACTTTACATTAAATTGAGGGAAATAATTAGAAGAGTACATGATGGGCCTTGGGAACTGCAGACTACGCAAAATATTTCATGGTTCTGTCTGGGGAGTGGCAAAATATCTTCAGACGCAAGGTAGGGTACCGAACTGGAAAACTAGAAATCACATTTTTGAAGCCCCGGAACCGGTTCGGAACGGTTCCTTCGATTCGTTCCGGTTCGGGTTCAGTTCCAAAATGGCGGAAAAAATACGGTTCCGGTTCAGTTCCGGTTCCGGGCAAAAATTCGGGTTCGGTTCCGGTTTTCGGTTCGGTTCCGGTTCCGGTTCGACACCCTGGGCACAAAATGAGGAATGCAGTATAAAAACACAATCTATATAAAAAGAAATAAACCAAAATAGCACAAGCAATTTGGGATTTAAATCTGTTCATTACCCCGTGCCACATACAGTGCTAAGAACAACTCGGCCATAAACCTATGAATCGTGGGGGAAGAAATATAAAGTGTATATCATATAGGCTGTTTATTTTATTTTTAACTTCAGCACTCCCAGAAACTTAGATGAGAATTTCTTGCATAGTGCTTGTGCAGTAAGCGTCCCACGAAATCCCCACGAATTACGACTAGCCATTGCATTTCGCAGACACGAAAATCTTTCGCAAATTCGTGGTTGTGTTACTGACGGGGGCAAAAAGTGGCTGCCATACATTTTAATCCCTCACAATACGTATATTAACTTATTAACGTATATTAACCTGCACTGAAGGTTGAAGTTCCCGATTTTCAACTCAAAAGCTTACATGGTTCATATTTTCTTTTGCAAATTAAATTATTAAAAAGAAAGTTTCGGGATATTTACAAAATGCCAGTTAACCTATAGCAGTTGACACCAAAATTTCTGTCATGGAAGAAAAATGGCACAGCACACTGTTTCAAAAAAAAAATAGAAATAGCAAGAGCTTTTTATTTTGTTATTTAAGCATTTCTGGTTAAAAAATATCCACAAAAATTATCCCCAACAAACTAACATCAGAACAATAAAAACCAAAGGGGATAAAAAAGACAGAGAGAGAGGCAGACAAAGACAGGTAGATATAGGAGAGAGAATACAAATGGCGTTTTTCAAACAAATCAACAACCGAACAAGCCATTATATTTGCTTTTATTTGAGTAATTAGAGATTACGAGCTAATCACACCCTCACAGAACTGCTAGAAGCCAGGACGACCTGACCTTTGAAGCATTTCAAAAAAAATACATAATGAGTGGATGTAACGGAGTAAAGTTCATACAGGCCTCCATGCTTTTTTCCAGAACAATGCGATCAGAGGAGATATTTACAGAAGAATCTCCGCATTGCAAAATATGAGCCCGTGGCATATTAACAAACGAAAGCAACCTAATATTTCAAAACGGGGTCAAACATTTCGACAATAAAACTATCTGGGAGACTAGAATTTACGATTTCATTTAGACAAGGTAAATGCAGTCTTCGTAAGGGGCAAGCTGGATACCAAGGGAAAGGGTGCGAGGAAATTAAAACTCCAATTCATATCATAAACGACGGAGCTGCATAAATCACCCCCATCAAAGCGTGCCTAAACATCAGCATTGACACAAATTATCAGCCCCTATGTAATATTGCACGAACAATCTAAGTGACTTGTTTAGCGCATACAACCTAAAGAGTGCTTGTAAAGTCACCGGGTCACATGTAAAGTAACTCCAACCCCAAAAAGGGACGTATGTGTTGCGCCACACGGTCTGGGTCACTCATGTGCACGTGATCACCTGTCATCTCCAAGAGTTGGAAGCTGCGGCAGTGCTTCCTGCACACATCTTCTGCCAGCTTTGTACTTGCGGACTGGCCTCCCAGGCCGGGCACAGCCATCAGCACAAGCAAGTCACTGGTGAAGGCTCTGTAGTACTCCTCAATGGCAGTGCTGTCGGCGCGGTTACAGGCGAGGCACCTGAGGCGGAAGTCCTTGGTGAGGGCGTAGCGACCCTAACCAACGGGTCTCCAGCCCCGCTTCATGAGGGTCTTGACATTCCCGGGCTGATAGCCGAAGGGCACAGGATTCGTATAGACCTTAATTACCTCTTCTTCGGTGTAAACGGGAGGCTTGCTGAGATCCTTCTGTTCAAGACGCATATTCTCTGCCAGTTTTTCCCTCATATCTTGCACAACCATAGATGGTGGAAGATAAAAGGGGCCAAAGGCATCCAGCATCACCAGCTTCCGGACCTGAAAAGTCAACATTAAGGTACGAAGACTCTGCGGTGATACACAATGCTAGAAACAGAAGTGGCGGACTGAATGTATACCCGAATACATCACTGGCTTCAGGACGTCAAAGCCGAGAGAAACCAAGAGCTTCTGACGGTGGCCTCAGCTAGTAGAGTCGTCTGCCACCACACACGGTCAAATCCATGTCGCTGCCTGTCGTGCTCACTGTTCTCGGTGCAACCGTGGCTGCCACAATCTTGTCTGGTATTCAACCTTCCCCCACCAGATACCCGTGCTGCTGCGAGACCCCGACGTCAACTACACTGTCCAGCTGATCCACCAGGAACAGATCAGCCACGACAGCCGTAACTTTCGCTTTGCCTTCCTAACTGCTGAGCATTTTCTCAGACTACCCACAGGCTAACACACCTACCTCATCGTCACACTTAATAGCCAGATCATGATTCGCCCTTACACACCAGTCAGGAGCAACCGGCACCATGGCTACTTCGATGTTATCGTGACAGTCTACTTCCGCAATGTCCCCACCAAGTTTCCCGAGGGAGGGCACGATGTGCAGCACCTCGAAGGCATGTCCATTGGTGACACGAATCAGGCCTCCAGTCGGGCCTGATCCAGTACGAAGCAGACGGCACTAGACAAGAAGTCTCCGCCACATACGTACCTAGCGCTCAAGATTGGCATGATTGCTGGGGAACTGGCATCATGCCCATGCTACAGATAACCCACTAGGTGTTCAGTGACCCCGCAGACAAGACGCGCTCCTCGCTCATCTTTGCCAACGAGACGGACGGCTACATATCCTGCTCCATCCAGAGCTGGAGGAATTGCTGCAGCAGAATCCGGACTGCCTTCGCCCCTCCCTCACGGTGGATCGACCAATGACCGCTCGACGCAGGGCGTTGGCCTTGCCGGCACTGACATGATCAAGTAGAACCTCTCGCCGCTGTCCTCTGCTTTGGTGATCTCATGTGCGGCCCACCACCAATGATTACTCTGCCTGCAAGCCCGACTTGGAGAAGTTCATGTACAGCCCCAAGCGGTGTTTCACCTACTACACATCAGCCTAAGCACTATCGCTCTTTGGAATTGACCATGTGCGGTGACAGACCGTACTTGCTGGGGCGCAGCCTCAAGCTCCACAAATGACAAGGTTTAAGAACAAGCTACAGCCAGAGCAGAAATGGCACAAAGGCAACAGTGCTGCATTCTAGCTTGGCAAGTGAACAAGACCGCATGCTATCTTCCCAGTGCCAGACCACAAGGGCAACAAGGCACACACATTATTGACAGGCAGCCAACGACTGGCGATAGGAATGAGAAAACCCCACTTTCATCTACATTAAAAAGCAATATTAACAGACTAAATGCCCAGCTGTTAAGGTTAGCTGGGTGTATGACAGAAACAGTGCAGGAAGATAAAATTTCCCGCATTTCCCCGAGGGGAAGAATGTGAAAGTGCGAATGCACGAGTTGAATTTGCGCGGTTCGGTAATGGTCGCGAAAGAGAGATCACACACACACACACACAACTACAAAGAAAGAAAGATGCATTTATTCACAGACACCTATTTGTGTTGTCGTTGTACTTGATTGCTAGAGAGGATCTCAGCTTTGAAATTTCGTGTCAGTACTCCTTTAAGCGGGTGCATTCGCCCTTCTCACGCCCGATTCCTGGCCAATCCCCCACGTGGGTATGTGCCATCTCAGCAGCCAGGCAGCGCGCGCCCATCTCCCCCCGTTACCAAGGAAGACGAGGAGATTCCTGGCCAATCCCCCACGTGGGTATGCTATCCGAACATCGCCGGTGGACGCAGGTTCAGGGTCGCTTAAGAAGTGCATTCGCACTTAACTGGCCAATCCCCCACGAGGGTATGTTATGCGGACATCTCCGGTGGACGCAGGTTCAGGGTCGCTTAAGAAGTGCATTGCACTTAAAACAGAACGCCATTGTTGCCAGCCGCTGTGTGGTCACCTGTTACTCCTATCAAAGCAAATGCACCTTTCAGCATTTAAAAAAAGAAGTTTAATGCGCGAAACCACAGATAAGCAGACTGACTCTAGAGAACACTTACTCAGTCTCATTTAACTTGAATTTGTGCACGAGTTTGGATCTGAGCAAGCTTGAGACTAGTATGGCATCATGAGTTTAGATTGCAGTAAGTGTGTGCTTGCAAGAGCTGAGGTAAGCACCAGGCAGCGTAAGAATAAGGCTTCATGAGACCTGCATGAGAAGGGGTGAGCCTGAGCCCATGTGTGACTGCGTGAGCCTAGGTGACCGCAAGCCCTGTTAATAACTGACTGCGATGTGTGTTGATGCTATGCCCAGGCTTTAAAGGGACACTGAGGTGAATTAATGAAGGTCCTGTTTTTGCTTGCACTGCATAGACAGGCTCAAATGAACATACTTTTCATTGTTTATCTGGCCGATGAGGCGGTACTTATTTTATAAAACCTGAAAGAAGAAAAACTACCATACACAGTTTACAGCTGCTGCACTAACGAACTGCAGTGACGTCAGGTAAAGGTGCTACGTGCTGCACCGATGTCTAAGATTAGCATTCAAGAAAGTTTTGGTTTCCGTTCCGTGAAACATGCTTGGCATCCGACGTTATCATTGGATGGGCATTGTTGGTATCTCAGTAATCGTCATACCGTGCTTCTGTCATGCTCTCGCCTGTAAAATGTGTCAGATAAGCCTACCAGGATGCCTTGGAATCAGAAATCACTAGCCGAGGCCTACGCAGTGGATGAACGCCCTCCGCGTCACCGCAGATGCTCAAATGCCATGCACTTTGGAGATTGCCTCACATTGGAGATTTTCCCATCTTTGGAGATTGCCTCACTCATGCCTGTTATCGTAAAAAGCGTGGTCGCACCAGGCAAATGGTTTGCTTATTCTGGCCTGTGCCCACTGCCCGCAAGCAGTCGGTGCTTATGGCAACAGCACGCCAACGAGAACTCGCTAGTGTGCCAGTGTCAGTCTGCGTGCGTTCTGCAAACTTGCTCATCGAGCAATGAACATTACAGTGCAAAAATGGTGAAGTTAGTATAGAAACATCAGCCAAAAACGAAAAAATGAACTTACAAAAATTGCATGTGCTCTCGGGGATTTAAACTTTCGACTTCCAAAATACCATACCTAGCGCTTCAGAACACTCGGCCACGAGCCAATGCTGCCGGAATTGGAACTTTCAAGTATATACTGCATCATACTGAATTGCGCTAAGTACACAGACCAATAGGACGCTAACAAGACTGGGAGAAGCCACAAACTTGCACCTGTTTATTTAAAAAGACAACAGAAACAGGAGACACCTAAATATACACACAAGAGCGACACTTTGCGCTTCAGCAGTAAAATGGATAAAACTTAAAAATAAAACATGAAGGTGCAGAAACAGATCTGCTCAGATGACCACGAAACAAAGAACACTGGCAGAAAAATGTTGGAGTGTCTACTTGTAATATGTTATATTTCTCATCAAGATGGCTCTCTCTGAATGAATTGTCGTTCTTCACCAGTAAGCGGGATTGACGGAGTTCGAATGCACCCCTCCTCTTCTGTGATTATGTGGTAAGCTTCAATGATCTCGCACCTTATCCTGTCTTTAGCGCGTACCAGAATGTTCGTGTCCTGAAACTGCGGTGTGCACTCGCGCGGTTTGCGAGTTTTGCAATGGAGTGACAGATTGCTCGTGGCCTGTGTCTGCTGACTTTCATATCGGTGTTCTCTCGGGCGTTCATTTACGCACCTTCCGCTTTGTCCGTTTAAGGCTTTCCCACACACCAACGGTTTTTTGTATACTGCACACGTCTGACCATCAACAAATTTTTGTCTGTGCTTCACGCCAGATTCTTCTATGCATTCTTCTCTCCCGTTCACTTTCCTGCACATGCTTTTTAGCTTTGACGGTGCAGAGAAAATCACTCTGACACCATTCTTTTCTGCAAGCTTTTTTAACCTGTGGGATACTCCATGGATATATAGGATTGCTGCCGGGGTATTTTTCTCTGTAGCCTCCCTTTTTTTGTTACTAGTTCCACCTGTGATAGAGTGCAGCAGGTTTTCACGGACCAGCGCCCAGGCAGCCCAGATGCCAGCGGGCTGTCTCAGTATCCCTGATTCCCTCGATGAGGTGATAAGTTTTTCTAATGGCCTGCGCCAAGCAATAGCCTGCAATGCGCCTTTTAACTGTTTCTGTATGTGCGGAGCCGTACCACAAGAGTCCTTTTTTCCAACCTAGTCTTGTACATCCAGCAGGTGTGAGTTGTGCCTATTTTTATGTGTAGGTCTAGGAACTAAATGCATGAATTCTCAGAGACCTCGAGGGTGAATTTGAGCATGTCGAAGGCATCTTTTAAAACTTCTATCAATCGTTCGGCTGTTCCTGCGGGTTCAAGGCTGGTGTCCAGGCAAATTAGGTTGTGATCTACATATTTGAAGCAGGCCACCATGTTCGTGTTGCTAAGCTCTGCCCTGATTCTTCAGTAACCTGCAGCCAGAAAAATATGTGATAACACAGGCGCCAAACACGAACCAATGACAATGCCGTCATCTTGGACGTACAGATCCCCCTCAATATCGATGTACACGGATTTCAAGTATAACTCGAGCAATTGTAAGAAATCCTTAACGCAAAACCCACACAGATTTTGGAACTTAACTGCTCCGTATGTGCCAATCACTTCTTCGATGGCGCTGACTGCTTTGTTCTGGGGTATACCGTAATACAGATCCTTAATGTCGATCGAAACACAGGTCACTGGCGTACATGTCCTAAGGAATCCTACAACTTTGTCAGAGTTCCTTATCAGGAAGGGATCGTCGACTGGTATCAAGGAAAGCTTTGCCTGAAGGAAGGTTGTGAGCGTCCGTTACCATGTTCCTTTGTCCTCGACTGTGACTCGGAATGGGTAGGCAGCTTCGTGGGTTTTGATCGAAAAGGAATGTTTCGAAGTTCTCTCTTTGCAGTCTTTGATCACCTGGGTCGGGTCTGCCATCAGTTTCTCACAAAAGGAACGAGCTACGGCTCCTGATGTCGGACAAAACGGGCGTGTTTGTAGTTCTATACACAGTTACAACTTAAAAACGGCACCTTGCGCCTCATCACCGCAACCGGCTGTTCCTCCCCTCGGCGCAAAAAGTGCGTTACTTTGGAAGCACAAAATAAAAGAACCCCCAAAAACAAAACAAGTAAACTTAATGTTCAATGTTTAAAATTTCAATGTGAGATACATTACCACAACTAACGTGCATCAAAACGTAAAAATATAAAAAAATTGCCATTCCCAGTCAAAACCCGGTGCAAAAATGACAAAACAAAACATTATTAAGAAAAAAATAACAAAGTTCAGTTTACTTTTTATGGCTTACGTGTTGTATTTTAGACACGTATGCATTATTCACAAGCTTTCAAATTGCGATGTGCTAGCTTATAGTGGCCGTTTTGCTTCACGCACTGTATTTTTGTCCCCAAATTTTCCACCATCTCATTCTTCAACATGGCCGTCTCGTACGAGGTCGATTTTTTGGCGGAGCATGACTACGCAATACCACCTGCAGCCGCATTTGTTACTGTTTCTTCGACTCCAGATTCTTCATCGCATTTGCGGTCTGGGGCGAGTTCACCTCCCCCTCAGAGCCCATCAATGCCGAAGCATCTGTACACGAAGAAATGCAGCGGCGTTGTTGTTTGTCGCCACGTTCAGCAGACAGTTTTGAACGTCTACATGAAGCTGCGAGGGGAGCACCAGCACGTTGGCGTGAGACTTGCCGCAAGACAAGTGAGTACACCGGTGTCAGTTTCCGGAAGATTTTGGACATCAAATCCAAGGCGAAGGCGACCGGCGGGAAGCTGACAACACCTTTGCGAAAAAGGCCCCGAAGCAAGAACCGCAAACCCGCACTGCCTTGTATGACAGCTTCACTTTGTGTGCGCTGAGAAACATTGTGCACGACTTCTTCCAGCGCGACGAGCCTCCTACTGCATAGAGGATTGCGGAAGAATTTCGGAGGAGTGAGCATCTCCCCAGCCTTCGAACGTGGACCATCCGCCGCCTCCTCAGTGACATCGTCTTCGTCTTCGAGAAACGCGAACGAAACTCGATGATGATCGAGCGTCAGGACGTGCTGATTTAGCAGCAGAGGTACCTTCGTCAGATCGCTGAGTACAGGCAGCAGCACCGCAAGGTGTTCTACACAGACGAAACTTAGGTAAACGCTGGCCACACCGTGACGAAGGCTTGGAGAGATGATACAGTGAAAACGTCTGAGGACGCTTTCCTGCGTTGTTCGACGACTGGGCTCAAACAGCCATCCGGAAGAGGAGCGCGGCTGATAGTCACCCACATCGGCAACGAGGACGGCTTTGTTGACGGTTGCCTGTCCGTCTTCAAAAGAACGAAGTCAAGAGACTATCACGAGGAAATAGACGGTGAGCATTTCAAGGCGTGGTTTGACTTTGTTCTCACTAAGCTGCCCCAGGGTAATGTTGTCGTCTTGAACAACGCGCCCTACCACTCCAGGCGCCTGGAGACTGTCCCGACCTGTCCTCAAGCAAGCCTGACATAATAGACTGCCTGACATCGAAAAGTATCCCGTGTGATGTAACGATGACAACGAAGCAGCTTCTTGAACTGGTGGCGCCAGTGAAAGACCAGTTTGTGAAGTTCAGAGTTGATGTCGTTGCAGAAAAGGCTGGGTGCGTCGTTCTGAGGTTGCCACCATACCATTGCGAGTTTAACCCCATCGAGCTGATCTGGGCGCAGATGAAAGGTGAAGTTGCTAGGCTGAACACTGACTTCAAGATTGACAGTGTGCGGAAGCTCCTCATCACAGCAGCTGAGAATGTTTCTCCAAGCAACTGGGCCAAGGCTATTGAGCACGTCATTGACATTGAGGACAAGTGCCGAGAGGCGCGTGGGTTCAGCGACCATGTGGAGCCAATCATCATCAGCCTTGGGGAGGAAGACGACGACAGCTGTGGGAGTGCAGATGACGACCTCTCCAGCATCGAGCAAATGGAGCGAGGCTTACCATGCTGCAGTCTTCAGCTCCGAAGCTCCAAACGGCTCTTTTAAAAGCCCACCAAATGTTGAATAGTAGTCTGGCCTACAGCGAGCTTGCCACCTGTGTATCCTCCCACTATGTTTGCTTTATGCAGCAGAATTCAACTTTTTTTGGAACAATACCAATTTTGTTTACATGGCTGGTCAACAATGTAGGGCTGAGCAACATGAAACAAAACTAAGGGGCATGGTGACACAATCTTGCATTATTGAAAAGACAATCTTGTATTATTGAGGCAACCCTCTATACCTTTATGCTCGGCTGCCTCCCGCCTATCTTTGTGGCCTCATGCTCAATTCTTGCCTTAAAATAGTTTCATGCGGCCACGATTTCCAATGGTCTTGTTTACCTTTTCAACGAGTTGAGGTTTGTGAACAGCGTCAGGATTCGTTATCCGGCAATTGCTGGACATTCTTTCCACACGAGCCACGCTGATTAATATGGAGAAAGACACTAGTTCATGGTCAGAAAACACGTGCGACACCACATCTAACCACCCACTGCAAGAAGTCCCTGGTAACGCAGAAGCGGTCCAGGTGAACTTGAGACGTGCCATGCCGCCATGTGTTGCGGGGCGGCACCCCACTGACGTCCTGGGTCCGCATGGATTCCATCAGTGCCCCACTAAAGGAACAACAGTGTACAAGCTGAGAGTGTCTGGCTCTGCTCTCCCTTGTCACTGACACTTTACGCAGTTAACATCCCCTCACAAAGAAGAAATACATTTCCCGTTACATTATGTGGTACTGTTTTTGGGGAAGCAAACAAATCAGTACGAGCTTGCGCCTTGTCGGGGGGGACCGCACGCAAAGGATATAGAACAACTTACCGGTCATTTTTGCATTGACCAGGGAGAAACCACCATCTGCCCAAGCTTGCAGTCAACAATTTTAAGGAAGTCTCTTTTTCTATAAGAATGGCTGTTATCCTCGCACGACTACATTTAGCAGGCTAACTTACTGTCCAACCAATAAATTTTTTGACGTTGCTACCATGTGTGCCCTGCCTTCCCACAATACACTCTTCTACCCTTGGAACGAATACCAACATGTTGCAACAATGCACAAGATACGCTGTATACCACAAGGGCAAGGCTGTCTGATTAAGTTATCGGACTGCTTGAAACTTTCAGCGACAAGCTTCAACGAGAGGACTGTGCCTCGAGGAAGTACAGAAAATTTTTATATGGCTGCTACGATAACTAGCTGCTGTACAAAATCTGCTCATGTCGTTTTGTTCTCTTTACGTGTTATTTGCGACATTGTGCCTGATGAGTAGGAACTTTCTGCGCATAAGTTAGAAATTGTCTTGCAGCATTACGTGACCTGCAACCATATTTCTCGTTGTTTGGTGATTTTATTTCATTTGAAACTGCTGGCAATGAAGAGTTGCCGAGGTGCTGAGGTAAAAAACGACTTGTATAACAATCTCACTAAGCCCCTTGGCACCGGCAGCATTTGGAAGTAAGGTATAAGGGAAATCACTGCAGTGTTCTAAGTGGCATCATATGCTACTTATGTGCTTTAATGGACTTCTCATGGCAGTGCCACGTATGGGATGTTTTGTTTTCACTGAGGGTGTGTACTTTTTCCTCTCACTACAGGTGTGCTTGTATGTGATTTGAAGTCAAAGCTTGCAGTGTAATTAAATGTATGTAATTTGTAGTTTAAAAAATTACAATTTACGATGCAGTTGCAATTTTGCAACACATCCCTGGCTTGGTGTCGTGTTGAATGGTATCAAAAAAGCAGCTGTTGCGATTTTTGTGCATGTAAAGTACACTGTTTATAACGAATGCATGTATAATATTCTCAGGCTCATTGTAAGATACAATAAAATGTGACTCATATTACGGGCATGGGGAGGTCATTGAATACAACTTTGTTTTCATTAAATGCAACTTTGTTTTAATGTGATGAAGAAGACTGAGTGTCAAGTTTGTCGAGAGTGCCGAACGTATATAAATACGCAGCTGAATAGAAGTGAAAGCAACTGTTTCAACATCTGGACTGTAAAGCATACTTCAGAGAGAAATGTGAAATATCGAGGTGCGTTATAGCAGTGCGTTATTGTGATAATGTGAAGGAAACATTGAACAAAACTGTGTACGGGCACGCGGAATGTCTCTATACACCTGTGGTAGTGCCCTAGTGGAAAATCCAGCAGAAGGCCCGCAGGGAATCACCGGTCGCACTCTGCATTCTGTTGTTCAGTAAATCTCCATGTCAACACCACACAACACGTTTTGGCCCAATTTAGTTTAGGGGGGGGAGGCGCCTGCTAATTTTTCTGGGTTCTAATAACCTTTTCATATTTGTAAATTGGTACCTCAAGCTCGTGTCCATGATACCTCAAGCTCGCATCCATGAGTATGTCTGCCAGTGAGACTGTCTGCATCATACCTTTGTTTTGGCACTTGAATTTGCATAGAAGACACTACAACTTTTCATTCATAAACATTTCAGCGCAAAAGGGAATAAAGACAAATGCTGTTTATAAGTGGCGGTTCTCTAGCCAAATTATAAGTGTGGATAATTCACTCCCACATATAATTAGGAGAAAAGCAAACTTTTTTGCTATTTCGCCTGAGATTTCTTTGAGCTTGCCCCAGCAGATGTAAATTCAAGCAATGGGCATAAAAAAATGAGCTGTAACTGACGCCACAAAATTTTCCCTGTAGAGGCATTTTCCCCAGTATCGTAAAATGACACTCCAAATGCCGTGTGTTAGGGCGTATGACAATCGGAAAGACGTGAAATAGCATGTTATAACCTATATTGGGGTTGTCAAAATCGCAATTGCCATGGCAGCTGCGAAAGAGCATTTTTCAGGAATGGAGAATTTACCATCCATTTCGAGACTTGATCAGAATCGCATTGCGTTGAGACTTGACCAGAACTAAGCTTAAAAGCGCTTTTTCACAAAAATATGAAGCACCGTGAAGCACGGTTATTACGCGCGGACACTTCATGGTCGCTTCCTGTAAACTGCAGGCTTTCTTGTCAAGACTGCGTAAAAAACGCGTAAAAGTGCGAAATTGCGGACAGTCGTAGAAATGACGGCAGTGCTTAGGCAATGCACACGTGTGCGGTTACACGCGCTGTGCACTTGGAGCTAGTGGGTAACATGACTACTTCCAGCTTTCTAATGGCATTCAAAAGGGTAATAGCAAGACGAGGAGTTTGTCGAACCATCTTTTCGGACAACGCAAAAACGTTCAAGCGAGCATCAAAGGATTTGAAGTGGCTATGGGAAAGACTGCGTGGAGAAGAGGTCCAGAACTATTTCACGGGTCATTAGATTCAGTGGAAATTTACCATCGAAAGAGCCGCCTGGTGGGGGATTCTGGGAAAGAATGGTCCGGTCCGTAAAGACATCTCTAAAGAAGGTGTTGGGCGACTGGTAATGCAATTTCGAGGAGCTCACTACGGTTCTTACCGAAATCGAAGCCATCATGAACTCAACACCGCTAACCTACGTGTATGCGGAATCGAACGAATCAGAACCACTGACCCCCTCACATTTTCTTGTTGGCAGACGTTTGACTTGCCTTCCCAGTGTGTCTGGTCGGGAAACACTCTCATCAACACAGGATCAGTTGACCCGTCATTGGCGATACGGGAAAAGGTTGGCTGATCACTTCTGGCGAAGATGAAGACAGGAATACCTGACTTCTTTGCGCTCCGCGCATTTTGCCGTACCAAGCGCATCCAGTGCATTGAGGAAACAAACTCTTGTGGTAGTTCATGTGCATCATCTTCCAAGACAGCTGTGAAAAACCGGTATGGTAGACGATGTGCTGGTCAGACGGGATGGACAGGTTAGAGCATGTATGGTGCGTCTACCAAGTGGAACCATCCTCAGAAGACCGATTCAGCTATTGTAACCATAGAATGTACCTTAGAATGATCTGAAGCTCATTCCGGGGGGAGTATGTAGAAACTCCCAACTTCGGCTTCTTTCTTCTAGCCATCTGGCAACACTGTATATCCGCCTCGAGCTCACTGAGTAGGCAGCAGCTCTATCGAAATAAATTCAATCGTTGTTTGTTTCTCACAAAGGTGTGGTGTCGCTCTGTCTGGCATCGTTTAAAGTTTCATTACGCTAGATTTCACTTTTTTTTACTATTGTAGCCTTACGGTACGCTGTTTGACAGAGTCGATGCGTCCACTATCCGTAAAGATAACAGGTAAACATTGGAAACCTTAAAAAGCAAACTTTAGTTAAGTATAAATGAACTATAGAAGAATATTACAAGTGAAAAAAGAAAAGGAAAAGAAAAAAGTGGTACTGGCTCAAGGGCTGCCAACGGTAGACTGGTGGTTCTGGTGTCTCCAATCTGTGTAGGTGTGGCCCAACTCTGTCTAACATCATTCAAGATGTCGCCCGGGCTGCACAGCAGCAGAAAAATAGGGCTGAATTCCTTTTCCCGTTGTTTTCCGCTCAGAGAGGGCGCAAGAACCCCACGCACAAAGGCATCAGCACAAACACAAAACACACTTGTTTCTCCCTTCGAGGGACACCGGCTGGTTCCGAGGTCACAGTTTATCGCATCTCTTAGCGCATCAATGAATGCACGCATGCATCAATGAATGCTCTACATAATGGTCATTCTACACAACGAAAAAACACATGCCATTATGACACAACACTACCAGGCATATGGCATAACCAACTTTTTGCCCTAACCAATTACAACAGACAATTGATCCACCACTCTTTCATAATAAATAAATAACAATAATTAAAATTCTTCTTTTTTTCTTCTTTTTTTACACATGTATCTTTCGCCCAGTTGTGTCTGTTCGCTCAGTGCGGTCTTTTTTATGCGTGTTGACGTATGCCTCGTATGGATAGTATCCCCCCTATGTAATGCCTCTCGGGGCCTTTAGGGTATTCAAATAAACAAAAATGGTTATAATTCTTGCACCGCTTTTGAAATGCAGAACTTCTATTTAAAACGTTCGTATACAAGTAAAAGGTCACTGTAACTGAAATTATGTTTACGCTTAGTATGCTGCCATGCCTACTGCCGTTTTTGGTGATAACAAAGTGACCAAGTTGTAAACGATACCTCATTGTACAAGGAAAGCCGTGCGTATTTTTTCGTGATGATGTATGTGTTCGCTCTAATTTTCCTTGGCTTCACGCAAAACTATACAAGCTTTCACCCCTCACCTTTCGACAAATCAAAATTGTTGGACACGGCTTAAGTGAGGGGGGTCAGGTTCCACAGTGTTACCACTAAGCATCACCCATATTGTGCAAGCTGCCTTGTGCAGGGTGCTCCATAGAAAGATTTATGCTGTAGCTGTTCTGAAGTACTAGTAAGGGATGAGGAGCAACCTGTTGTGTGACAAATGTTTGTCTTCTACGAGCACTTTCTGCAGTGCTTTCTACTTTTCTAAGAAGAATTATGGTGTTCGCAAATATTTTGAACTGATGTTTGTGTGACTAAGCTGTAGGTTTCTCCAAAAGCAGACATCATACTGGTTCAGAATACGGTCACCTCTGTGATTACTCCCACCACTATTGCCATGGGAACAGCAGGTGGACTGCAGCGAACATGGCAGGCCGATCATAATGGCACTACCCACCTTCTCTGGGGAGAGGGCACCGTAGTTGAAGCCGCAGTGGGCCCCCATGCTGTGGCCCACAATGCAGAACCGCTCCCAGCCCAGGTGGGATACGGTGCCCGCAATGTCCAGCGAGAAGAGGCTCAACACGTAGAGGGCCCCTTGGGGAAAGTGCAACGAGAGGCCATGGCAAGTGAAGTCGATGCCCAGCGCATTCCAGCGGGGGTCTAGGGAATGCACCAGGTTGTAGAAGCTGGCTGCCTTGTCCTGGTAGCCGTGCAGCAGCAGAAGGTGACGCGACGGGTCCTCAGGGGACAATGGCAGCCACTCCTGGGCCGCAAGATGGCCGTGCGGGATGGGGATCTGCAGCTCTCGAGTCTCCCGCTCCACCACAGGAACCTCCTTCATCATGGCCACGCCGGAATGGCATAGACCTCGACAGGTGCATGACACAAACCTCTGCAGTGCCTTTGCAGACCTGCGCACGGGTTACGTCATTGTGAAAAGCTCTAAAGGACCACCCCAACATAAGAACTCTGTATCCCATTCCTTTGGAACACAAGCGAGAAGGGGAAGAAAACTATTGAATTCGTTAAGTTTCCAAAGGAAGCATTTTTAGTTAAATTAAAAGTGAAGTCTACATCACTGTTTTATATCCGGCATTAATGCGCATTCTCAAAAGTTTTTGACACTTCTGAAACATTCAGCTTGTCATCCATTCCTTTACCCATCTGACGGCCTCCCTACTGCAGCAAGTGTGAGAGCACAAGTACCTCAGTGCTCAATTCACCCGCAATTTGCCCACTGGCAGATACAGAGGGGCGGTCCGGATGTCACGACCCTCCCTCTTTTTTTTGCTTTGTACCCCCAAGAGAGCGACCCCTCAGGTCGTAGAAAAAGTATAGTTTATTTTTTTTTCATTTCCTCTATGTTTCGTTTTCCAAATTTTTGGTGAATAAAAAGGGCTACTATCCTTCTTTTCTTTCTCATCATCACCATCATCACTGATATCAGCTGACCCTCCCTCAAAAAAAACCTGGATCCACCCTTGAATACGAAGCCAAAAACAGAGTCATGCTGTTAGCAGCTCTATCAAAGCACCCGGAAGGCTTTATAAGTGCACCATATTTCAAACTTTCAACCGCTAATGCATTGTTTACTTTCTCAACTGTGCGAGGTATGTCTTAGAACCCCTAGAATATGGTGTGCTGTGTTAAGAGCACTACACAGGGAACATGTCTGTTTTACTTTCCTCTATCTTCCTCTGATCTAACGGTTTTCAATAGGTATTGCAGTAGGTTTTAACCTAATTACTCACAAGCCTATAGTGTATGATGTTCTTTACCAGCTTACCGTCATTTTCAAAGCCTTCCTGTGGCCAATTCATGTGCATTTTTTAAAGACAAAGATAACATTGGCGGGAAGCGCGAATTACCACGAGGACAGAGAAGAGAACAACATAGACAAGAGGAAGCGCTACTATCAACTGAAATTTTATTTTGAAACGACACCACTTATATAGAATGCATGGTGTTACTGAAGCACAAGGGACATATCATGGAGCCTGAAAGATAGCCTTAAAACTATACATTGTCACTAAAAACACAAAGCCATTTTACGCCAGTTCGCCACGAGCCGATAGATATTGCATTTTTTTTACTGCCAGTGAAATGGACGGAACGCTGATGCAGTCGTCACCTAATCTAAGAATTTCCACGGCTTCAATAATTTATATGGTAGCCTGCTCTTCGCGTCGGCCTACTACCTTGCATTGTTCAAACACCGGCCTGCAGCCGCAACAGAGGCAATGCGAGCCCAGATTGCCACCAGCAGCATTAGATACGTTGTTGCTGTGTTCGTTCAGCCTTTCATTAGGGCAGCGGCCTGTTTGACCCACGTAATGCTTGTTGCATGGGTGGAGGGGTAGCGAATACCCAACTCCTTTTTGACAAGGCACAAACTTTTCTCTATGTTGCTTATCGCTCCTCTTCCCCTTGGAAGGCTCACTGCTGACTTTTCTGCAAAGTCGCGAAAGCTTGTCGGGGGCAGAAAAAACCACTGCCACTCCTGAATCCAATTCAATTTTCTTTAGTCTGTTGATAGTAGCACTTCGTTTTGTCGATGTTGTTGTTCTCTTCTGTGTCCCCACGTTAATTCGCGCTTCCCGCCAATGCAATGTATTACAACTCGCCCAAGCTTCCGCTCTTTGAAAGATAACACTTTTTTATTGAGCTAGGTGTGTGGGCTGGTTCCTGATATCAGGTAAGTATGGGCTTTCATTGCTCAATCAGTCCTCTCGGTCAGCAGAAGGTGATTTGTACGTAGGGAGCTGGAGACCAGTATCTCCCACTGCTCGACAGTAGGGGAAGCACAAGGGGCGGCAGGTCTGTATTTTTGTCGCACTCTCATATTATGTACCAGAGAGTGGCCTGGTGGATTACTAGCATTGCACTTCGAATTGTGTGAAAAATAAAAAATGCATCCAGAGTGAATGCACCAATCTGTGTTCGCCCGAGTATGCTCCGAGTATGAGGTGGTCAACCTGAACCGGGATCTGGTCCGAGCTGGCCGCAACGGGGCGTTTGTGTTCGATTGCGTACACTTCAGGGGCCGTCTAGCTGCGCCTGTAGGGCACCGACTGGCAGCGCGCACAGTGGCTTTTTTAGGGGGGCCCCGAACATTCAAGAAGAAGGTGGACTGAGTGGAGGCGGTAGCAAAAGGCAGGAAGGAGGGGGCACTGATGCACGGCGGCGGAAACGTAAAGCAAAGAAAAGGGAAATAAACTGTGGAACTAAAATTAGTTATATAAACATGCAAAGCGGCCGCAAGCAGGAAAAATGGGTTGATATACAAACCCAACTCGAGAAAGAAGAAATTAACGTGTACGCCCTGTCTGAAACCAACCTGAGAGATATGGAGGAGCCACCAGTGATGGATGACTACGTATGGGTGGGGTGCTACAGGGCAGCGGGAGAGAGGAAAGGTGGGGGCGTGGGCATGTTGATTAGGAGAGGAGGGAATTGGCAAAGGGAGAATCAGGGCCGTAAGGAGCACTTATGGGTTTGTGGAACGGTGGGTGGAAAAAAGACACGGTTGGGAGTGGCATATCTGTGCACAGGGAATGACGCCAGAGAGCAAAATAAAGAGTGGGTGGACTGCCTCAGGAAGGGCATAAAGAAACTTAAAGAATCCGGCGAGGTGATATTAGTAGGCGACTTAAATGCCTACATTGAGGATCTTGATGGATATACGGACTATAACGGCGCAAAGTTTCTAGATATGTGTGAAGAACAGCAACTGGTAATAGGGAACCGGGAGCACAAATGCGACGGGCAGATAACGTGGGAAAGCGGCAATAGACAGTGTTGCATAGACTACGGCCTGGTCTCAGAGCACACGTACGAGCGCTTGAACCAAATGACGATAGATGAAGAAGAAGAAAACAGCCTGTGCAGCGACCACAGGCGTATAATCCTAAAATTTGACAGTGGCGGGGCTAGGCAGGAAACACCGGAGGTCGGGCTCCCGAAATTGAGCGAAAAGCAGATAGCAGATATCGTCAATAGCATCGAAAGAGAATTAAAGGCCCAGCCCACGAAGGTGTGGGAATATGACGAGGTTGTGAGTTGTATGCAGAAGGGAATATACAAAGTAAGGAAACAAAACCGCTGGAGGGGTAAAAGGAAATCACGAAGCTGGTGGGACAAGGAAATTAAAGCGGCTATTGAAGAGCGACAACGGGCTTCTAGATTGCACAGAAAGACAACACAAATGGGATATCAGGATGAAGAGGTGCAGTTACGGTGGAGCCGGTACCCAGAAAAGAAATTTTGGGTGCAAAAACTAGTACAAGCAAAGATTAAAACTTCGAGTGAGAAATGGGTATCAGGTATACGTAAGAGGATAAGAGCGCCCTCAAAAAATTCTGGAATCAATTAAAAGCATTGGGAACGACGACTAAAGAGGTGCAGACTCTGATACAGGACGGGGACGGTAACGTTCTCCTGGGGGACAGCGCATTAAAATACCTACATGCAGCCATAGCAAATACTTTCGGGCAAACACGCGAGATATCGGCTACCCGGACACATGTGGCCAATAGAAGAGCGACAGATAAAAAAGTTAATATCCAATTTTCGGACTGGAAAAAGGCAGAACCCAGTTTTCCCAAAAGTACGGCAACGGGACCGGATGGTATCCCAATAGAGATTATCAACCATTTGGGACCAGCGGGAAAGACACACTTGTATAGAGCCATCGAGCGCGCTATAAAATCCGAGAGGATTCTCACGCAATGGCACGAAAGCAGAATGAGTTTGATTTATAAAGGCAAGAGAGAGAAGGACAAGGCGAGGTCTTACAGGCCGATTACAGTCACGTCAGTTCTCTATAGATTAGCTATACAAGCCATCAAAGTCGAGTTGTTGAAGTGGGTGGAAAGTAACGGTATTTTAGGGGAATTGCAACATGGATTTAGGCCGGGTCGACGCTTAGAAGACAATATTTTCGTAATAACCCAGACCATCGAAATTCCGGCAGCACAGGGCAGACCAACATGGCTACTGTTTCTTGATATAAAGGGAGCCTAGGAAAACATAGATAGGGGATTGCTGTGGCATATACTAGAAGAAGAGGGGATTGGGTCAGAATTTGTGGGGCTGCTAAGGGCAATATATGAGGATAACAAGGCGCATATTACATGGAAAGGGCGTACAGGCACAGAGCCCGTGTACATTCGAAGAGGTTTAAAACAGGGGCCATTCGCCATTGCTGTTCACACTGTATATTAGAGGAATGTAAAGACGACTGGAGGACAGTGGATTAGGCTTTGACTTGTAGTACCGAAGCAATGGAGAGTTGGTGGAGCAACGGATTCCGGGATTGATGTACGCGGACGATATAGTGTTGCTGGCAGATAATGCAGAAGGATGCCTACATTTTAACCCACAGAAATATGGACTCATGGTGTTCAACGAGGAAGCTTATACAGCACCAATAAGAATTCAACAGGAAGCCATACCATTAGTAAATAAGTACAAATACTTGGGGATCTGGCTTAATGAAGGAAAAGGCTACCTGAATGCCCATGAAGACACCTGAAACTTAAAGGGAGACGAAATGCAGCAGTACTGAAACACAGCACTTTGGGGATACAATAAGTACGAGGTAGTGCGAGACATCTGGAAAGGGGTAATGGTGCCGGCGCTCACGTTCTCTAATGCCGTATTATGCTTAAAGTCCGATATCCTGTCGGGACTGGAGGTTAACCAAAAGGCAGTCGGCAGAATAGCACTGGGAGCTCAAAGTAAGACTACAAATGAGGCGGTACAAGGCGATATGGGTTGGGCTTCATTTGAGGCGAGGGAAGCGCAAAGTAAGATACGTTTTGAGGAGCGGCCAAGACATTTAAATGAAAAGAACTGGGCAGCCAGAGTGCACAGGTACATGTACCTTAAAAGTGTGGACACCCAATGGCGGAAGAGGACGCGAAAGCTGGCGACTAAATATACCTTGACCGCGGCAAATAAACAGGGGCGGGGGGCAGTTTAAAAGCAGGTGAAGGAAACAGAGACGCTCATGTGGAAAGAGAGGATGGAAAAGAAGAGATCACTGGTAATCTACAAAGCAAGCAAAAAAGATATCCGGAAAGAGAACTTTTATGACAACCATAAAGGTAGTGCGTTGCTCTTTGAGGCGTGGGCTGGCTGCTTGAGAACTCGAACTTACATCAGCAAATATTCGTCCGAGGATGAGACATGTGTTGTATGTGGCAGGGATAAAGAAACAATCAACCACATAGTAACAGGATGCGGAAAGATTCAGCCGGATAGAATTGGGGGGAAAGTCCTACTTCCTGAGGCACTGGGCTTCGCAATTGATGGAAGTATTAACTGGTCAGCAGTAGGTATTCCTAAGCAGCGGCTAGAGTATTGGTGAAAAAAAAGCAGGAAATTCGATAAAATAACATCCCAGCCAGGGGTAGCGGCAGGGAAGTATTAAAAATAAATCCGAGTTGAGGAACTAAATTTAAATTCAAACTACTAAGATAGGCTAGATGGGGAGGCCTTTAGTCATCATCTTCATAAAAATATTGCCGTCTTTTACCTTTCTTGTATGCCTTTCACCGCTTTTAGCAGCGTCTTCAAATAAAGACGCTATTACAATTTTCTAACATTGTCTTTTACGATATCCAGCGCCTCCTTTATACTTTTATCCTGTGCCTGTCAGTTCGCCCCAACGTTTTTAGATTAGGTTGGTTCGCCCTCAGATTGGTCCGTTCCGCGCACCGCCACCGCGCTTTCCAGCCATGTGGGGGCGCCACCGAGTAGCGGCGCAGCTCAATTGTTTGAGCAGAAGACAGGCGCGTGTGTTCGCATTTCTCATCGTATTTTCGCGTTTGCTGTCGTCTGCGTGCAATTTTATGTGAGCGAATGGCTGCGGTTCGCTAAGATGGCTTATTGTTGTGTGCCTCTCTGCAAGTCAGACGAGAAGAAAGAGACGCCAAGGCTATATATAGTTTCACGGAATTCCATCCGACCTTGATTCGCGGAGCAATAATGACTCGCCGCGCGATTCGTCGGCATGGCTGGGCACCAAAAAATTTGCCTTGCTACACTAAGGCATGTAGTCGGCACTTCAAGAACGAAGATTTTATCGAAGGCCAAAAGCGACGGCTGAAAAAGGGCACTGTACCTTTCATTTTTGAAGATTACTGTCAGCGTTTGCAGCTATAACCAAACCGGAGCACCCCTGAAGAACAAGAGCGCGCGAACACAAGGGCTCGTTCCGGGGACGCAGGGCGCTCAGACGCTTCGTAACCGGTTACATGTCCATCCCGCTTCCCTGAACTGCTATAACGGAATCCCTGCCTGGCGACACCCCCGTGGATACGCTAGCCGATGGCTATTCGGGACTGCCTGGTGCGGTGAACCTTGAAGACAAGCATCAACGAGGTGTTCAGGTTGACCGCAGATCAGCGTCAAACTTGTTGAAAAGAGACAGAGCAAAGTGGAAGAGGACAGAAAGAGGTCCCAAGAGTCAGATTCTGTGAATAAACAAAGCTGCAGACGTATATACAAGCAAGAACTGAAACAGCTGAGACAGGATTCCTTCATTGCGGACCTTCCTCACATACCACAAAGGCCACTGAAAGCAATCCTTCCGCGTGATTCTTGCTTGAACAAGTAAGGAATTCTAAGAAGGTAATGCCGACATGGCCCGAGGAAATAAACCGTGGGTGGGCTGTTCTTATGCATACACCTATATCTACGAAGGCACATAAACGTAGACGAGGTGAAGATCTTTTGAAGCTCTTTCACAAAACTGATTAAAGCTCGCCTTAAGACTGAAACAGAAAACGTAACCCACAATCAAGAGTGTGCTGTCTCATTGTTGATGAGATGCACATGAAGGAAAAGCGTCAGTATAACACGCAACCAAACGTTCCTTTAGAAGGTAGTAGCAGCTGCGGTAGCCAACTCCCTGCTCTGCTTTGTTTAAGTGGATTGTCCTCATCGTATAGAATCCAGTAGGCAACTTCTTCACTAAAGGTTTAACGGGTAGTCAGCTTCATGAGGTGGTGATCATTGTGATAGAAAAAGTAAACGCATGTGGTTTCACCATTGCACGACTTGTCACCCACCCACAACCCCCGAGTCAACGTAAATGCCATGAAGATGGTGGGCATTGGCACTCGGACGTTCAAAGTAGAACGTCCGGGCGACAGTAACAGACCTCTGTTCCAAAGATTGGACCCCGGCCGTCCGTGTACTGAAGAATATACGCTCTCAGTATTTAGCTCATGACATTGGACCGAAGGGAGAAATTTCGTCATCTCGCCTCAAGGATACATGTGACCTGCAAAAGAACCTGACGGGGAAACGGGTCCGTTTTTTATCCGAAAGCACGTCATCAGAATAATGTAGAAAAGATGTACGTGGTAAGGGCCATCCAAGTTCGGTCTCCGGCGGTGACCACAGTGTTGGAAGACATAGGAGAACAAGGCGGACACACATGCAGCACATCGTTTGCAAGTGCAGGCATATACCTGGAAGATATCAAAAGAAGGCATGGCAATCGAAACGAGTTCCTCACTAAGGAGACATATGAGGCATTTTCAATCCCCAGGTAGTGTTTGTTGTATAAGGTACTTCCTGAAAGCCGATTGATTGACAGATTGATTGATTGATTGATTGACTGAAAATATCTTTATTCAAAAGAAAAGAAAAAAGAGGGAGGAAATTAGGTGGCGATCCCAATTCCAGGATTACACTGGCCTCAAATGCCACTATGGCTCTCTCTACCAGCCATCGCTGGCAGGCAGGGTCATCGCTGCGCAGGGTGGCCTTCCACTGCTCCATTGACGAGTTAGTGAGTGGGTGTACTGTTGGTGTGTACTGGCATGCCCATACTGTGTGGTGCGCATCCGCCCTCTCCTAAAAGGCGGGCACGAAGGAGAATATAGGGTGGGGTACCAGCAGTGCACTGCTGGTACGCCTGTCTAGCCAGTAGTCTAGTCAATGTGGGTAGTGTATACTAGCCAGTGTGGGTAGTGTGTCTGTCTGTAATCTCAGCAAGCTTCATGTTCGTGCTGACTCGCAACTTCAACAGCCATCGGATAGCGCCGGTTTTTGGAACGCCACGTATGTTTGCTGGCTTAAACGACGTTTTCGATATTCGTGCTGCCCTCTCGGGACCTCACAAAATGCTCAAAACTAGAATGGCAGCATCGAATGCCCTTTAGGAGGTCGCTTACGCCCAGGAAATAGCTACAGTGATGTCTCACCTGGCGCATTCTGAGCCCGTGGCACCACCAACTTCTCAGCCAAACTCTCAACTTTCCAAATGTGCTCTGCACAAGCTTCGAAGGCTCAACGCTAATATTTCGCCGTCTCAACTGCTTTCATTGGAGCTATCATCTACAGTGTATGCGTAGGTGGGTACGTATAGGCCTCGAGGACATACCGTGGCGCTACCTACGAGTGACGACACTTGTAGGACGCCGAATCGTGTTGTCGTCTGCTACAGCAGATTTCCCGTGCGTATGCGGAAGCGTGTTTTTTTCTTGTGGCCACCGTCTCGCCCGCTCCTTGTGGATTTGATGCAAATTATCAAAAAAGTTTTCTGTAAACCAAATATTTCAGGCAAGCAATCAGCGACTCGCTTGTTCCCAGCGACACCGCCGCGTTTAGGTAGTTGCTACCATCGCGACCCACAGCTCTTACATACGCAGCCAGCTAACGCCAAGGACGATGCAACTGATTCCGAGAGCTGTAAATTCATTATGAAATACTTGTGACGGGACATGTGTGTGCAATCAAACACCTTGTAACGGTGACGGAAACACATGGCTCACATGATCGCACCGCGCGAACTGCTCGTATTGCCTGGTAAATGAATGACGCAAGAACGGTGATCAGATTGCTTCGCTGCACATGCTTAAAAGTATTGTCATGGTCTGCAGTTTGGCTTAATCAGTGCCTATTTCCGATACGATGTTTTTATAGTCATGCCCGGATTTGATTAACGATCACTGCCGTAGCCTGTACTCTGCACGGCTGATGTTTACTTTTCGCGACTTGTCCGCAATGTATGAACGGTATGAACGCGAGTTTTTAATGCCTTCGTGCGGGTTCGGACAAGGCTATATTTAGTTTTCATTAGGTGCTCGGCAGGGCAATTTATCATTGCAGCGTGTTTTGTATGTTTACAGTAAACCGGCATTTCTCAAGCATCAATGTAGAAACTCACGACTGCCCGCAGAAGGCAAGGCTGCGTACGAGGAGAAACACGTCGTTAATGATTTCGGGTAATGGGGATATTTAGAATAGTAGAACCGAGCGTTGGGGGCCCCCAAGAAGTTAGAGGAACCCAAACGCAACACGCGCGTACGCGACGGGAGGTCCTTCGCCAACAGCTCGCAACCGGCTACGGATGCAGTTAATCGGATGTTGGGAACTTTAGGCTTGGCGTCGCAGCAGATATTTCATCAGAATTTTTCATCACGCTAACATCCACTTTCACCAATCTGGAACTTCTTTTCCACGACCCGTGTGATTTTAAAAAGCGGTGACAAGTTGTTGCTGCCGCGACCTGCGTCGGTTCGAGCCGCACCGTCGGCCGTACGGGCAGGCACGGCGGCTGCGTGTGCTTCTGCGAGCAGTTAACGCTTCAGGATTTCCTGCTTTATACATTTCTTGCAAACAAGGAAAATCTAGAAACTCCACTCGGCGATCGTCGTAGTCCACATTGTTGATCGGGGAAACAAGTCGCTGCTTATGCTTCGGTCGCATGCGTAATACACCAGCACGCTCATGGTGTTTGCGGATACTCTACCACAGTTGACGCGGTTATACAGTCACCATTAGGTCGAACTGCGCTTGACGCACTGAGAATTAACTTTAAACGAAGAAAATAAACACGAAAATACTTTTCGAACGCGCTTCCTAAGCGAAGTGTCACGCGCTGTAAGCCAACTACCCAGCAAGATAGGAACGCTGATCCTACAAGTGACGTCAGAACGATCGCAGCGCCGGCCTCTCCAGTGGTGGGCCTCGCGGCCAATACTTTTCCAGAGTCCTACACGAGCAGATGAATTGCGAGAGCTGTGACGCCATTTCTACAAAGCCTGGAACGAACCGACTCCTGTTCACATCCGCCCGCAACCAGGAGCGGGGTGGACTCCTTTACCCCTCAGGCCAGTTGCTACTCGCGCTCGACACTTTGCGAGTCTTTTGCTGAGCAGGCACTCAAGGAGAACCCACCACTGCCAAGGCTCCTTAGCACGCTGGCGGGCAACGCAGTTCCACTTTTTTGTAGCTCCAGGCTACTCAAGTGCAAGCGCTGCAGTGAGGTGCACCGACTGAAGTTAATGAAGCTGATGTCGGTGGGTTTTTTGAGGCCTCTTCTCGTGAACTATGCGTTCCGTGTCACACACAAGCATGATGCTTTACAGTTCATCACGAAAATACCATTGTCAAGCACGTACCCCAAACTGTGTGAAACCACCGAAAGACAACCTGCATGTACCTAGCAGCGCACATCCTCAAGAACCTCGAACGTTAATGTCAGTGCTAAAAAAAGCAGAAAAATGTTTTAAAGCAAAGCTTTCTACCTCTTCCAGCCAACGGTTTCGTCGCATGAGTCACACGAAACTCGCAAACAGGCTAAATAAAACAACTGGCATCGCCAGGTATCAAATTTGAGTCCAAAGAGAACCGGAGCGATGGCCCGTCGTCTTAGCAATTAAGCTACGCCCACACGGGGAGACGTGAACGCCGACGCTGGTTTTCAATTCATCGGCTGGGGAGGGGAGAGGGCACTTTTGGGGCGACGCATGAAACAAGAGGGACGGGAAGGCAGTGAGAAAGATGTCGCCGGCGCCGCTTTCCTCCTCACCCTTCGAAAGACGCTCCTCTCCGTTTTCTTTCAGCCGACACACTGCCGGGTACAGCAGCGGCGTCCGCTGCGCTAGCCCTGCCGTCTCCGACGCTGCTGCGTTCGGGACGCCATCTCTGTCAATCCTAGATAACGGGTAAAGTAGAAGCCCTCTAGCGACGCCTTCAGTTCATCGCAGGCCGCCATGGGTATACCACGCAAAGTGAAAACAGCAGAAGAATAATGGGAATAGAAAGCTCGACGGAAAGGACAGTTTCCCTCGAGAGCGCCGTAAGCAGGATCCTACACCTGCTGCTAGAGCCACGTGTGTGAACTCAAGTGACGTCGCATGGCCAATAGTTGTGGATGTTGTTTACAGCTTTGCTTTCCAACCCCATTCACAGCGTGAATTGGAGCCAATTTATTTCTGGCTTTCGTTTATCCCAAACCATGTGCATGTTTTAGTGCATCTGTTTAGTCTGATTTTCTATTGTCAACTTCGGTTAGCTGGAAAATAAACGCGTTTGGTGGTTGGTTACTCCCCGTGCACGCCTTTGGAGTGATCTCTACTTTATTTGCGCATTAACGCTGTGGAAACTTCGAAACTCGCTGCGCCACTGACACGTGTGGGTTCATTGCGGACAAGCGCGTTTGATCCATTTGAACGACGCGCCGGACGCGTCACCCTGTTTAACTAGCAGCGCATAGCGGCGGGGTCGTGCACTATCGCCGACGGCGCCGGCCCGTTATTTCCGGTGCTTTGGCCAGGCACTGAAACAGGAGCCCTAGCAGGACATAAATGATGCTCGCAAGAATCGTCCTCCCAAATCAGAAACCAGGGCAGCTCAACAGAACGAGATAACAAGGGAATTTCCCTGTAAAGTGAAACTACCGAAACTCGAGCTGCCTAAGTTCGACGGAAAGAGCGTTAGGTGGCAAGAGTTCTGGTAGCAGCTTGACCAAGTTATCAACGCCAACAGCGTAATCACGTTGTTGGATAAGTTTGGCTACCTCAAGGCAGCGGTGACAGGAGTCGCGGCGAATGCAATCAAGGGCCACGGTTGAGTATTCGCGTGTTGTGTTCCGATAGCCCGTGATGGCGGTGCTCGACCCTGTAATCACACGGCATACTTGTATGGCATGTTTATCGAGTGGTCAGATTTTACCCTATTCAGCCCACTGGCTTGAATTTGGAGTACTAGTATCCCAATAGTGCCACCGTAGGTCTTGGGGCTGCGTCTTTGGTGCAGACATAGATTACCAACCATGCCGGTGCTTGGTGACCTCCTGAGCGTGTGTATGAGTTCAGACTTTTGGGATGAACAGCTCAGTCAGGCCTGTCGTGGTGTCGTAGCTTTCCTTCATTTGTATGGCCTTTTGCAGGGTCTCCTGGATACCTCTATCACTCCACACGACGACCGATAAAGTCACATTGTTGGTGTACGGACTGTGTCTCTTTCTCATTATTTTGTATAGTTGGTGTGGAAGGTCTTCCAGCTCCGCGTTGAACAGAAAGAAACACAAAACCTAGCCTTGGGGCATGCCCTATCCGCCGAGTTGTGTGGGTCGGACTTGAGGTCGTTACGAGGTCGGTTGCTCGCTCTGCAAAGACATCCCTAATGTAGTCGTAGAAATTTTCGAGGTGCAGGAGGGGATACTTCCGGGGTAACTCGGCCGAGGCTGGCCACCCCAGCAGCGCTTTCCCCCTTGCTATGTTGGGAGCAGATGTCGGAGCTAGTGAAGTCTGCAACCAGAAATTTTTTTGAAGGGAGGAGGTTATGGTCCTTTCTATCCCCCGCCCAATTTTCAGACATAAACCAACATTTCGTCTCCGATAGCGCAGCACAACCACCACCACCACCCCCTTTCCCTTCCGTCTCGTTCCTCGGCCTTGGGGGCTTATTCTGGACAGCTCCTCCTTCGAGGACCAGCTCCCGTTCGTCGGCAGAGCAGATGCCGCGTCCATGGCACTCGGATTCCCCTGAGCCGGATGCCGGCCTCCCCTCTCATATCCCTCCCCCTCTAAAGGCCAATAAATTGCGTTTCATCACCCCACCATCTCCGACAGCCATTTATTACTAATACCGGTACGAGGGGGAAGGGTGATGAAAGCGGCGATCTTTGAAACTACCTGCCTGGTAACACCGCAGAGTGGCCGAAGATTTAGGTGCTTGGTTACCGTAATTATGCCGCATGATCTAATCTGAATGATGTGCCGTTTAGAGCATTTCGCTCCTCAAGACTCATTATGTTGGAAACCTAAAGCTGGGTTCCGAAAACTTGATTAAGCAACCTCGCAAGTTTTTAACTACAATTGCACACGTTTGTTGTCTTTTTTCACGTTCACCCTAAGGACGGGTCTACTTTGTTTTACGTGGCTTTTATAAATTCGGTCGTTTGTTTATGGTGTTTTGTAGAAACAAATGTCTAAAATGAGGAGAGAAAACACTTCGACTTTATGTACACCTCGCGAGGTGTAGCCCCCCAAGCATGACATTTGAAGGTATATTTGACTTTCGTGTCATGTTAGAGGGCTCCGTTCACGAAGCACAAGGACGACGGTCACCCGTTCGAGAATATAATCGGCTCCTGTGCACACGAAACCACCTATCAGGCTATGGCTTCTCGCGATAATGCATGACCTTCCAGTTGAAACCGGTAACCGCGGCGGCTTAGAGCACTGACCATACTTCTCACTGACTCTCAGTTTTCGGAGCTCATTTTTCTCGCCGAGACCACCATCGAAGGGGTGATGCTGGCGTTGCGATTGAGGTAGTCCCTGGCGCTGGAACGACGCTTGCTCTGCCTGCCCAACCGGCGAAACGATTGCGGTTCGGAAAACAAAATTGGCGCCAATCCACGCTGTGAAGGTGGCTGGAATGCGAAGCTTTAAACGACACCCACAACAATTACCCATGCGACGTCACTTGAATTCACACACGTGGTTCTACAAAGAGTGATGCCAGAGATTATGCCAGCCGTTACCTGGAATTCGCTGGGGCGGTGTCCCGAAATCAGCAGCGTTAGCCACGGCTGGGCTACAGCGGTGGGCGCCGCCGCTGTACCCCGGCCGTGCGTCGCCCGATAGTAAACGGAGAGGAGAGTCTTCCGAAGGGTGAGACAGCGTTTACCAGGAGGTGTTGTCGAACAAGTTTAGCCGTGCGAAGGCAGCGCGAAATGGACTCGGAGCTGCACCAAAACAGGAAGCCGTACCGCCGACGCGCCAGCCGGCGAGCAGGCACCTCCGCGCGGGGAACGGCGGGTAAATTCGCCGCGCCATCTACAGTGTGTTCGATGAGTGAAACTCTCCGCCACCCCTCATGCCTCCCCTCCGCCGTTTTGGGAGTTTATTGCCCCGCACGCCGTGAAAGAACCGTTGGCTGGTAGAGGTAGGAAGGTTTGCTTTAAAACGCGCGAATGACGCTCCACTGCGCCAGTGTCACGACTAGCCGCCTCGTCTCAGTGTGAACGCTGCGGATGTGAATATCAACGACCACTTCGTCCGCATGCTGGACATGCAGATTGCGCAGCTGGGGCGCGAACACTGGCGACCGGGGCGGCGCAGATCGAGGCCTTTACGCAGAGGTGGCTTGCACGATGCGTTTTCGAAGAGATAGCCGGGCAGCGGGTGGTCGTGCAAAGCCTTGGTGGGGACATGATGTCGATACATGCCGCATGCTCGTGCTCTCCGAGCTCCAGTTCACCAGTTAGCTACGCTGGTATATAGACGCGCCTTGCACGGCAGCGAACCGGGATTTTTTACGAGCGAAAGCCCATGGTGATTGCATTCTTTGTTTGGAAGACTATTTCACTTAGACATTATGAAGCAATAGGTGGTATTCATTGGAAGGTTTAGCTGTCAATGTTTTCGCATTCCAACACTGGAAACGGCCACAGACATGAGCGAAGCGCCACACACATTGCGGGGCTTGTGTCACTGCGCCCGCACGCCGAAGAAAAAGAAAAAAAAATCACCTGCGTGCGTTGTCTGATCCGTTTCAGCCGGATTGTCAACGTTGGTGTCAACATAGCTGTTATTTATAGCACTCATTTTGAAGTCGAGGCATTACTTTGCATTCAGTGTGGTAGAGCTTGAAACGCCCAACCCATATATATGCTTAGCACGGGCAAGTACCGCCATCCCGCGCAGCCCAGTCACGGCGCACTCCCACGGTTGCCTGCATGCATGCCTCGGTAGTGAATACAAGCTAGGGGAGTATGTGATGTGTACCCATAGTTTTATCCTGGTTGACACTCATTGCCTTCCGTCTTGGTATTCATATTTTAGTGGAAATGCAGTCGCGGTAGAATCAACGTTTCTCTGGGCGGGAAAGTGCACTTTATACACCGCTGACTTTAAATGGGTGAGAAATAACTGTGATTTAGGAAAATACGAAGGCTCAACATACAATTCTGAAGTGGCTTCACTTTACATACACCCTACAAATAAATATTTTTGCACACTTCCAACAGTCCCACCGTGTTCTGATGTCCTATGGTTACATTTATTTCGGCCTGTTCCATGCGACGTTTTCTGTCTAGTTTTGTTGTAAGTACAAAACAAAAGACAGCTCGCTCACCAAAGACTTACACAGGTTTTGCTTACGAGCCACAGTAGTATAATGTACACTCTGAAAGCAGATCAGCCATTTTTTATTGAGCCACAAACTATGTTGTAGTATTTATTTAACTCGCATGAATTAAGTGGCAGTTGGCTACGCCGGACAAAGCCGCAAATTATATTTCATTACAAACCAATCGAATCAACTCAGGCGTGCCCCAAAGATGTTTTTTTAGTGACGATAGCAGTGCCTTTTTGTCTATTCTGTGGTGTTAGTTATGCAACAGATACCAAACAAGCGAGCTGGGTGAGTGAAAATTCCTGGGGTATTAAAGAATTCTTAGGCCACATAGGAGAAAAGTCTAGCGGTTTTCAAATACCTCTCTACTGCCACATCGTGTTTGCCGCCCGTCATCGTAGTCGTTTTTTCGTCTTTTGACGCGAAATACTCAAACAGGCAGACAGTTCGCCCTTCTTGAGGCAACTTCCCCCCGTCAGAGCTCTCCTCCGCATGCCCCAGTTCTACTCACCTGCCACCGTGTGCAACTACTACGGCCCATGCAAAATGCTTTCGCCAGGGTTACTTACAGGACTACGGAACTACCGTTTGTCAAGTTGAAGGGCAAGTTGGTGCATTATTGGTGAAGTTTTGAGCGCCATCTAACTAGGACGACAGAGAGAAGACAAACACAAGCGCTCACTCGCAAGTAGTTTTATTGGAGGCATCGGCTGATATATATCCAGACAAAAATTCCCCGGAGCATGCGCACCAGAACACCTAAAAAAACACTGGTGAGAAAGCTGCATTAAGAGAGCAGCCTCCAAAAAATGAAATTCACTTCCACGCAATAACAACGATGTCTCACTGACACAATGGTCCCCTTTTTTCTCTATATGAAAGGCTTCTTAAAGCTCCCTGGCCTTTGTGTTTTCACTTCTTCCTAGACTACTAATGTTATCACAGAAAGGTCTGCATTTGGACTGCGAAGGAGTGAATGCTTGCACTGGTCACAATGCGCTAGCAAATGCGCGCCCGTATTTTTGTCTAGTGACGAATTGTGCTCGCGTGCCCTATCATTAACACATCTGCCCGTCTGGCCGATATAGGACTCCCCGCATGAAAGTGGTATCTGGCACACCACTCCTACTTCACAGGATACAAATCGCTTAGCGGGCTTCTTTTCGCATTTTTCTTATTTGGTTTTCCAGTAATTTGACGACACAGGCGACCAGGTTTGTGTGGAGCGGAGAACACCACAGGCACTTTGTGCCTTTCCTTTCTGCCACCTTTTAAGGTTGTGCGTGACCCTATCCACATAGGGTAGGACAACTGGCTTCGCCTCAGACGATTGCGTTGCACCAGATCGTTGGGGTAGTCGGATGTCAGTTGTCGCTGAAGTGGCTCCCTGAGCACAGCGCCGTGAAGATGGGGACGGGGCCACTGGGATGAAGCCGCTGGTGCGTGTGTGCCCATGCGAGACGGTGCTGAGGCCACCGGAGCGGAGCCGCTGTTGCCCAGGAGCACCCACGTCGACTGCTTGAGGAGGCCAATGGGGCAGTGCCGCTGGTGCCTTGAGGGTCCCGCCTCCTTCGGTCGCCTCGAACCACGATCTCTTATGCCACCTGCTCTGCGTCTCCTTTCTCCTTGTTCCTCCTCTTTTCTCCACCAGCTTCCAGGAAATTTTTGCTTCTTTGTCCCTTCTTCTTCGTCATCTCACTTGTCTTTGCACCCTGATTTCTGACAATTGCCCCCGTCTTCAAGAGTTTTTGTGAAAAACTGCTTCCGCGTTTTCATACTACAAATCACAGTCAGTCACTTTCTCTCACCATAGTTCAGTTCAGTTCAGTCTTAAGGGCCACAGCTATCACACTAAAGTATGATGACAGAAAAGTTGGCCAAAGTTTCACTTCCGCGAGTTATTGTAAGCTCACAAAAAGATTCTGTCTCTGACGTATTAAGCAAACATTTCCGAAAACATCGACTACTCACTGCTAAATCACGGCACTCTACTCCTAAAATCTCCTGGAACGTTATATTGTCGGTTATCTGGTGCACTCCTCACCTGCTAATTTAACTGATCTTTCTCATTTTGAATAGTCCACGTGATATGCTACCTTACTAATCTCCTAATTCACCGTACTCTGTTCCCCTAACAATTCCTTCTCCTATTCTAACAATCTTGCCAAACTACATCTACGATCTAGACCACCCGGTTTCGAATTGTCATCGCCTTTGTGTCCATAAGCTGGTCCGGCATAATGTCTTTCGCCAATGTAATGTTTCAGGTTGAACCTACCTGTTCCTCAAACCTCTTTCTGTCCTCGCAGTTCTTTAATCCGTTGGCCTGCGTCTCCGCTTCCTCAGAAAGCTTGGCAACGCCCTTGAGGTGTGCCACGAACGCTGAGTCAACCCTCTTCTCGGCTCTGTTTAACCATTCTTCACCATCTCCTTCGTTGTTACTCCTGGCTATATGACTTTTCTCGTAAACTGAAGATTTTGTCCGCTTTCTGGTCACGATGACCTTCAGGTATGACTTCATCATGACAAAATTTTCTGCCTCGTTGAGAAAGGTTGCTGTATGCCTTTGTTTTACCATTGCCTGCGCTCCAACCTCGTCGTCTGGTATTTTAGAAATGTCGACGGGGATCTTCGCAATAAGCTTGTCGACACGAATTTCTCCAAGCTGGATCCTTCTTTTGTTGTCCGCTGATTCTCTCGGGTGACCTGCCCAACGCTGGTGCAGTTGGATGAGCGAGTTCATGTAGCGATTCTGTTTTCTCAATTGCGACCATTGCACGCGCTGTCTAAGACGTTATCGGGGCTAATATGATTGCTTTTGTTGTTTCTTTATTGCTTTTCTGTTCTTCCATAGGGCGTCTTCTAATTTCTCCATTCACTTCCTTTACTTGGCGTTTGCATTTTTTGTCAGGGTCATTCATTTCTCTAATGCCTGTTCACATTACCCACAATCAAGTCATACGGTGGTTCATCGACACATTTGGCTATTAACTATCCCGTGTAGTAAAGGGTCGAAACTTGAATGATAGCTTCCGGCCCACACCTTACCGTTCTATCTTCAAGAACCACTGGTGCCTACTGCCCAGTAAACCCCTTTTCCCTGGCCAGACTCCTCCTCGCCAAAACCGTGTTCGTTCCAGTATCCCGCACAACTGAGATTCATTCTCCTCGCAGCTCGCCATCTACAACAGGCATTTGACATTCTTGTGTCACCCGATCCTCTCCTCGTCTCAGTGTTGCCTTTTTTCCTTTGGTGCTTGTGATTGGCTGTGGTGGGGCTGGGCCGAACTCGTTCGCTTTTATTACACAGGCTTACTTCTCCTGGCTTTGAAAACGCCATTCCTCTGTTGTATGTCGTCTTCTCTTGCACAGCTGGCAAGTCGAAGGTGCTTGCCTCGAGTTAGCAACAGCTCTGCAATCAACAGCACGATGCCCTAAGCGATTGCAAGGAAAACAACGAGATGGAGCCCTCCGAGCGAACCTTTGTGGCATACAGCACGATGCCCTAAGCGATTGCAAGGAAAACAACGAGATGGAGCCCTCCGAGCGAACCTTTGTGGCATACTTTTCTGTGCTTCTATGCTCGTCGCCATGCTGTCTTCCTTCACTTTGTCCAAGTTCTTAAGCCTCTGCGATTCGCAGTATTGATCTGCTGCAGTAGTCATCTCTTCAAGGGTGTTGAGGGTGCGCTCCTTCAAAAATACTGCCAACTTGGAATTGCAACATGCGAGCAACTGTTCCGTCACCATTCGATCTCGAAGTTTTTCATGGGTCTTTTCTGTGTTGGACATCTCCAACCACCGGTAAAAGTAGCTCATGAGACGTCAGGGAAACTGTTTTCCTGTCTCCGCATAGTCTGGCTTTGAGTCTCGAAATTTCTCGCGGAAACCGCCAGCTGTAAATATGAATCTTTGCACCAATGCTGTGTGTACCGTGTCCTAGTCCATAGACTCTGATGCCGGCATTCTTCCGAAGGTACTAAGTGCTTTGCCGACCAGACAGAGACTCAATGCTGTCGCCCACCGAGTCTCTTCCCAACCTTGCCCTAGTGCTACTAGTTCGAAGCGATGGAGATAAGCATCGAGGTCATCTCTTTTGTCATAAAAAGGAGCCATGAGCTTTCTTGGGCAAACTTCCGTACTCTTGGACGTCTGTGGTACTGGAGATACAGGGGTTGTTCAGGACTTTTGTTCGGTGCGCTAGGATTTGCTAAACGTAGCTTTAACTCGACCAACTCTTTTTGTTGGGCTAGCTTTTCTTTTTCTACATCCGCCATGCGCTTGGCTCTCTCTTCCTGTTCTGGATTTTCCTCCCTCCCCGCTGCTCTTTCCTCTCTCCGTCTCTGATTTTACCTCTCATACAGGTCCAACACCTCTTCCTTAGCCAACCCTAAGCTACTAGCCAATGTCAATAACTTTTCAAGATCCATCTCTTCTATCGCGGTACACCCGTGACAATGGGAAAAAACGGATCCTGGGAGGCTCGCCAATGTTTTTGTAACGCATCACCTTGGTAAAAGAATGGATTCTGAACACAAAGGAATCAAGTTATTACAAGACTTTAAGGTTGGTAAAGCTATTGAAAAGGTAAAAAAGACAATGAAAGTGTTGGAAATACACTACATACAGAAAACAATCCCTAGATTGCTTTCAGTTCATAAACTACAATAACGTCATCCCACTATATCAATTGGTCCCTATAGTTTCTTAAAGGCCAGTCCCATACCGCAAGTTTTGTCGTTGCGTTGCACCGGATCGTTGGGGTAGCGGGGTGTCAGTGTTCGCTTAGGTGGCTCTCTGATCGCAGCGCCGTGAAGATGGTGACGGAGCCAGTGGGACGAAGCTGCTGGTGCGTGTGTGCCCGTGCGAGCCGGTGCTGAGGCCAGCGGGGCGGAGCCGCTGTTGCCCAGGAGCACCCACGTCGACTGCTTGAGGAGGTCAACGGGGCAGTTCCCCTGTTGCCTCGCGGGTTCCCAGAACTCGGGTCCCGCCTCATTCAGTCGCCTCGAACCACGATCTCTCCTGTTGTTTTTCTTGCGCCTTTAGATACGGCACATACCCAATCAGTGATCGGCCAATCAACGACATCCTCTGCCACCTGCTCTTCGTCTTCTTTCTCCATGCTCCTCCTCTTTTCTCCACCAGCTTCCAGAAATTTCTCGCTTCTTTATCTCTTCTTCTTCGTCGTCTCACCCGTCCTCGCACCCTGATTCCTGACAGTACATAAACATCAGTCTGTTTAAGGCTAACGCTAATAATTTAATTCTCTTTGAACTCGCCAACCTGACTGCTGCCCTGACGACCTGGGCTCAAATCTCGCACGAGCCCACATGTGTTTTTATTAATTTATCAGGACGAAAGCCTTAGGTGCGTCATGAAACTCGAAAATGACCGTACTCGTATCCCTCGCGGCCATCGGCGTCAAGACGAATGGCACCGAAATGAACGTCTAATCTCCCCTTGAAGTGGCGCCGCTGCCACATTGCGATAATGCATTTTTGTAGTAGGCGATCGTGGAATTTTGACCGCAGACTGCTCTAAACGGTGGTTGGTTACAAAACAGGTTGGTCATTATTTGACAGCTCTCTGCTTTTCAGCTGTCTGGTGGTCACCTTCCTGTGATTGTGTTTTTATTCATGAAAACTGTTTTTTTATTCATGAAATCATGAAAACTGACTGGTTTTGCACCCCGGGCTTTGCGTGATCTCTGGGAAATAGTTTCCGAGGTGTGCAGCTTTGACGTTTGCAAAACAAGGGTGTTTCGGCGCCCCGCTGTCGACGACACTGCTAATTCTATGGTTCGGGTGTCGGTGTTCGCGCGCGTCACGTCCACGCCGTGGACCAATGTCTATAACAAAATTCAATGACCCTACCACGCATTCGGCCGTTTGTCTAGAGTCGGATGGCACGAATCGAGCATGACCGGCTGAGAAAATCGCCAGGGAAAGACCAGCTTGCGTTGATCGGCCATGTTGGAAGCACGATTCCCACTGGGTCGCCGCCGCTCGGCCATGCCTCTGCTCGCCACTTCGCTCTAAGCGGGTGAAGCTCTTCGTGCACTTCGAGTAATGCGGCCTAAAATGCACGCGTTTGGGTTGGGACCAGAATAAATTTCGAATAAAGCGATACTTCGAGTAAAGCGATTTCGTTATAACGAGGCATTACTGTAGGTTTTTCTACTATCATCCAGGTGATAGCGGCGGCTAGCAAGTAAGCAAATGTCGAGACCGGCGTCTGGAGTTATAGCGAAATGTGTGCTTATAATGCTTGTACTATCGAGGAAAGAAAGCTTAGAACTAGCCCCGGCTGCCACTGCACGTAGGGAGCGGTGCTATGGAAGTCAGGTGGGTTTTATCAGCAGAGCTGTTGAAGCTTGAGCTTGCTCCGTCGGCGTTGGTAAAAAAATACTAAGAAACAAAAACCTGGCGCCAGCCGCCCGGCACTACCATAGCGCAGTGGCTTTAGCAGAAATAATACCTAGCGCACGTGAGCGTGCGCCTCGTGAAGAACGCCCGGCGTCATCCAGGCATGTGCATGGGCTTACATGCACGCAAGAGCTCCCGCTATCGTCGTCCTCGGAGTCGTGTAGCAACGGGTGCGCCACGGATCCGCCAGGCCGAAGATGAATTCGACGGACCTGTCAAGCGTCCACTTAGTTCTAAGCGTAAAGAAATGTTGCCTGCTAGTTTTTTCTTTACAGTACGACGTGTCCATTTCTCTTACATACCAAAATCAGATGATTAAACAAGTGAACAGGATGAAATACCTCGGTATTATGTATGATTCCTCTTTGAGTTGCTGCTCCCGCATCAAATCTGTACTTTTAAAAGGTGAGCGGGCTCTTGGTAGACACAGAAGGCTTGCTCACAGCAAATCAGGAATGCGTCGAGAAATGTAGTAATTTTGCACAAATTGTACGTTCGTCCAATACTAGAATTTGGCTGTGCGTTCTGTTCTGGTAGATTGGAGTTTTTCTTTTGGATCGACCGATTACACTCCCATACTTGAGGCAGAACTACTTGCCATCGCTGTGGCCATAAAAAGAATTCCTAGCTCTGTATCGCAGGTAATTTTCATAACTGATCCCCTATCGCTTTGCACTTCTTTTGTCAAATCTGAACATTCTATTCATCTATTCTGTTCTACTTAATAAGGGGGCGGACTCATTAGCGGGTTTCGCCGTAGGTGGCCTGTGCTAAATTTTTGTCCAAATCTAGCCACTAAAACTGTGGCACGTCTTGTCAACGCCAATATAGGAAAGAATTGAATTGACAAACAGGAGCTGAGGGCATCTAAACCTAGGCCATGTCGCGTCAAGAATGTAGGGGGTTGTAAAAATATGGCCTGCTCTCTACGAATTGGGGAGCCGATCATCCTCAGGTATGTTTCTACTGAAAACAGTTGGAAGCGCGTCTCTAATGGTGGAAGTTGCGCATCTAGGTATAGCATACTAGCGGTAGTACCCGGCGGTGCCCGGGTGGGACATTATATTAAGGACAGCAATTGGTATTTGTTAGTCGCCATATTAGGCTACTTCATTGGGAAGTGGTACACACTCGGGAGCGCCTGCCTGCTGTCAGTACATAGGCTCCTACTGCAGGCGCGTCGTGGTAATGTGAAACGACTGGTACTCGTGTTTTACTCCAACTCTCGCTAAACAAATTGCACCAAGATGGCGCGTTTGAGCGAATCAGTCAGTGAGTGAAAAAGGATTTATTGAGCCGGCGAAGTGGGAGTGGTTCCCCATTTCAGAAAGCCATGTGATGAGTGGGCAGCCTTCGCTCTGGAGGAAGTATTGTCGGGACATTAAGATCGTGGTTAGTCACCACGTTCTCCCACAGATCAAGGTTTGGAAAAGTGGATGGAAGAAGAAGGAGCTTGGTTTGCTTGCACTTTTAATATGATATGAGGACGAGTGCCAGGTTGCACCCACAACTTGAATTCGGTAGGAGATTGCGCTGGTAACACATAATGGGGGCCGGCTGGGTGAGGGGTATTCTTCCTCGTAGGAAGCACTATCTCAGAAGATATGAACGATGCTCATCGGTACCGTTTTATCATAAGTAAAATGGGCTCCCTCCGGGAGGCGCGAGGTAGCAGGAAGTCCTAGCAGATGCCGAGGGCTAACCTCTGCGCTTTTTACTGGTACATCTTCTCGTTTACATTTATGATATATGACACCTGCTCCTACGGGAGACGCGTAGTTGCCGAAGGTGTCAACAGATGGCGACCGCTAAGAGAACGCGGGAAAACTCAACTGAATTTTACGTCCAAAAGGATGCAGATAAAAAAATCTCGCTGGCTTACTGTTGGATTACTGAATCGGTAAAAGATTTATTTGAGAATCTTTAGAAACACCGTTTTAGTTCCGGAATTCGGAATCAGCTCACTGGTGTAGGTTAAGGCGAAATCCAAAAACTACTTTTTAGGTATTCTAAAGGGCTACTTATATCAGCAAAAAGTGCTTCGATATGTGAATGTGTGACCGAGAGAATCACGAATTCGCGAAACCACAATTTCGCCCTTTTCTTCGGTTAGGAGGGCAATTTCTGAAACACCCGTCTTAGTGAGCACCTACTCAATGACGCAATTAAACTATTGAAATTTCAAGTGTCTAGGTCTAACAGTTTTGGCTGGGCGTTGATGAGTCAGTCAGTCAGTCAGTCAGTCGGGCACTTCTTTTCATAGGTATAGATAGTGTCAGCAACAAATCTAGGCAACCAAAGAAGTACGTGCAGGCCACGTTTTTCAAGCAAAAAAAGAGGAAGTAATAAATTATGTCCGGTTTTTTTTTCTGCTCTTTTTATTCTGCTTAAAAAGGGGGCGGACTCATTAGCGGGTTTCGCCGTAGGTGGCCTGTGCTAAAGTTTTGTCGGAATCTCGCAACTGAACTGTGGCACGTCTTCGTAGATATTTCTTAATCAGGGGGTGGTCCAACAGTATCCTAGGTAGACCAGAGTATGCTCACAAAATTCAAATGGCGTTCATCCTTTTTTGTTTCCCGCCATTGTGAAGTTGCCCTCACAGCCATGAGGCACCGTCTTCCAAAATTATACCTTTATTTGAGCAGGTCAGCATTAGCATTAATAGACGCATGTCTATTTTGTTGTGAACCCCAATAATAAGAACACTATTTGTTTGAATGTCGCCGTTTCACAGAGCGACGAAAGCGTTACCTTACTGTCCCATTGAAACGCCTTAGACTTGAAGTAAAAACTTCACTTCTTCTTTCAGTTCGTGCTAGCTGCCTTGGCAAAGCAAGCAAATTTACTTCCTCCTTCACGAACTCATCATGGCTACCGGAAGACGTATATGCTAGCGATTCGTACAATCATTTATCGGTCCCCACCCTTAAGGAGTGTACTTTTTTAATTATTAATTTCCAATTCTAAAGGACATTTTTTGAATTACTAGACAAACCTCAAGCCTTGGCCAATCCCCCTCAGAGGGTACGTGCCATGAACAAATGGAGAAGAAGAAGTAAAATCCACACGTGAAGACGGCCATTGGACCAGCTGACGAAAAATTACACCATCTTCCCGTGGGGAACCCTGATGAGGATGCGAAGCATTATGGGGGTTCCGTGTGGTTTCATTGTGTTGCCGTTATGTTGAGTGATCTGGTGTTTAGTAACGCCAGAGGAAATTCCGCATCCGGGTACACACCGGTGGCAAAAGCACGCAATTACTGTTGTGTTACGGTGAGTAGGCGGTGGTTCTCGAAGTGCCGAAACTCGTCCATCATGTTCTTGTCGATGTTGTCGTCTCTGTGGAAGAATCGGTAGTCTCCGTCAGCGTTGGTGAGGTAAAGGTTGTTGACGTTGGTGCACCGGCTGAGAGCAACCTACACGTCCTACTCTTCGCAGCTTTGTCTTAATTCTTCTCCTTCTTCTTCATCGGTTCTCCTCCGGGAAGATGACCATGGTGGTTGAACGCGAAGCTCTCTCGTGATGAATTCTTTGGTTGGCCTATCCCTAGGGGCATATTGCCTCAATCATCCTCAGAGGAGCTGCGGACGGGGCACGGACCCGGGGCATCCCCCCGAGCAAGAGATGCTTCGCATCTAATAAGTGGAGGTCTAGTAAGGTGAGGAGGCGCTACGAGAGGATTTGCATTACGCAGCTGTGCCGTCGGACGACGATGACAATTCAGATGGTGACGATTGTTACTGAATAAAACACTCCGCATGCTTTAACAGTCTTTTCTTTACCTTGCCGTCCAAAACGTGTTTGCACTGCTGGGGTCCGGCTGCATCGCCCCTGGGATCCGCTGACAGTGTGGGGAGAACCTACATCGACTTCCAGATTTGCTGTTTCTACAACCTTGAACCACTAGTGCGAACTGCGGGAATATTTTTTTTAAGCTCACAAGCGGACAGTCGCAACCGCTTCATAGCTACGACGCGGCGAGCCGGCCCACCCAGGACTTACGTTATGCCGCGGTCGGCATACTATTTCCGGCAGACGAAGTAGAAGACGACAGTGTTACGAGCTAATGCGGAGGAGCTGGCGCGTGTGCTCACAATACGAGCAAAACAAAGAACACGCCTAAAATGGCATTTATGGTTTCAGTACAGTTGATTTCATGGCCTCTTCAAAGCTCTGCTTTCCTTAATAGCTTCTTGTAATATTCTGTATCCTCTTAAAGCCAGAACTCCCTTTTTCTCTGGCCGAAATCCTGGGCAACATAAAGGCTAAACTGAAAGATATCGCCATGTGGGCGATATGCCTCCGTGAGCCAATTTTGTTGCCTCAGATCTTATACCAATTGTGTTATTACAGCCATTTGTTACGTACAAACTTGCTATTTTTATATTTCTTTTTTCTGTATTCAAAGTATGTCTATTTTCTACATATGCCAGGTCAATACATTCATCACTATCACCATCTCAAGTCACGCATCTACCATGGAAGCAGGGGCCACGACACATCGGAGCTCCTCGGCTCCTCATTTTCACTGCGAACGCCAACCTTTGATGACAAGTAGGTCCTGCGTGCCACCGTCCCCGCATTCAGTCACGTCTGTTCATTCGCTCGACGCCAAGCTCTGCGTGCCCCGTCCGTTTGGTGCCTTCCCACCACCGAGTCCCACGCCAAGTTCCTCTGCCTCGCCCCAACACCCTCCTTCTCCGGTACGCCTGGGCCGAAACCGGGGTGCAGCAGAAAGTTCAGCGGATTTGCGAAGTGTTGGACGAACCAGTGAGTCAGCCGACGACGAGGAGGCCTTCCTGACGAGCGTCACAAGCTCGCTAGAGCTCAGTCACGAAAGCAGGCGCCAACACACCTTCAAAGTCGTGTGTGTATCCATCGCTGTAATATTCGTGTTCTGCGTAGCAGTGCCACTCGGTGCGACGAAGCTGTTCCAAGCACTGACGTTTAAAGATAACGGTGTGCTTGTCATGGACGACCTTGGTACCACCGATGACACTGCCGTGTACGCACCTGAGGAAGCGACGAGAGGTGAAGGATATCCGAAGTATAATCTTATGAGCTCCATTAAGGCCGCAGCGATGGGAACAGCACATCGCATTCCAGAAACGTCGTCCACGCCGCACTTAGCCGCCAAGAACGAAATGTACCAGGGTCATCCTATCAACAACATGCTAGAGAGGGCCTACCCTCGGGACAGGGGCCAAATTCTGGACAGTCCTCGTGCAGTAAAACACTACTGGGCCGTAATGAAAACCCAGCGTTCTTCTTACCACCGCCAGGAACAGGTGCCGCCGGGCGCCCCCACATCAAGGTTCCACGCTGTGCTACCCTCGCCGGCTGATCTGCGTTGGACTGGTTTAAAGGCGTCACCCCTATATCTCAACCAGGCAGCGGGCGTTGTCGACAGTACTGTGGACAATGAAAATGTACTATAACCTACAGACAACATTTGTGCCTCCGAATGATGAACTAGCCTTGATATGAAGATGGTCAACAACAACTGCTGTAGTCGCACTTATTTTGGGAATACTGTGACGTGAAAACAAAACAACAGGAGGAAGAGTTATCCATATCCTCAGAACTAACCATCTGTGAAATTTTGGAATATCAGCTTCCCTTCACTCGTAATAAGAGCGCATTACTGGTAAATGAGAGTAAAATTAGTATTGGAAAGAAATCCTTCCAGGGTGCACACTTTTTGTAATCGCAAGGTAACAACGCTTACCCCATTGTTCCGTAGAATGCAACACGAGGCTCTACCGATGACAGGAAAACTGGGCGAGTACGCGCCTTTTACAACTAAGATGTTAGGCCTAGTCCCCACGGTCTATTCCCCCGATACTAATCGCCGCAATGGCCCGGTAGCGGCACTAACGCCGTCATCGCAGTAGCACTTTGCACTCGCCATGATACGAATGCGTATCGTTCGGTAGGAAGTAGAATATCGAGTAAATGAGGCAAAACAATGTAAGGCAAATTGCTTCGACGGCACAAAAAGAATAACCAATTTATACCAAACTGTAATATAAATGAATTAGGCAAAAGTGAAGTGGAGTTTTTAAGACACGAGAGGGAGACAAAGTAAAGGGAAAAGCTTCTCAGTGACCCACAGCCAGGAGTATGGGCCGAGGGAGATTCCCCTGATCTCCCTTGAGAAGTAGAAGAAGAGGTTGGGTTTAAGGGAATGTGAATAAGGAAATGGAATTGTGACCGCGAGTTTTTAACAGCAAAGCTGGTCAGCAAATAGTAATATATCGGGTCCGCATTAAAAAAATATCAAGAAATGGCCGAGCGCGCGCACGTGAGCGCCCTCACATCAATACAGGCCTCACGGCAACCGCCTGGCAGTTAACAAAACCAGGAAAATGCCTAGCACCCGTGTGTTTGCGCCTCGCGACAACCGCCCAGGCGTCCTTGCGCACATTTGTCAAGCCAAGCACAGCCACTTTGGGAGATTAGCCAACATTGGAGAAAAACTACAGCTTTCTCCGTCATTGTGGCCACATTTTGTCGGGACGAGAACGACACGCCATAGCGACGGGACGTCCGATTATTATCACTTCCGAAAACGTGAAGGAAGCTCACACCTACAGCAAAAATGACGGTTGAAATGTCGTTGGGGCAGCGAAGAAGAGTCAAATCGGCTGCAATCGTGAACTTAAAACGTCGTGATGGTCGTGAAGGTTGAATATAGCTTCGCTATCTTCAAGACTTACGCGTAAGTGTGAGCTTCCTTCATTTCTCTCCAAACACGCGCGGTCGCTCTTCACTGCTGATGGAATGCGCTCTGGCATATGAGCGTTTGAAACACCCAAAATGAATAGAGGACAACCAATTAAGCTTTAATGTGCAAAATCGCCCTATACGGAGCATAAAATTGGTTTGCTGGTCAAGTCCGCAATCTGCAAAAAAATTGACAGAGCAAGCATCTCGACTTCGAAAGTGTGAAACGTTGATACGATTCCTTTTACTCAACTTCAGAGCACAGCGCCAATTCGCGACTTATAATCTACCGGAGATCCTGCTATAAGTGAAAGACTTCGTGCGTCCCGGTATCTGAACATGTTAAGTCCAAATAATGGTACGCACCAAATTTATGATGGCCCCCACTTCACAGAAGGATTTATATCGTCGCAACAAGATACTCATGATGTTGTTGGGGGTTTTTGTTGTTGTTGTCGCAACATAGCTCTGCCACTAAGTATATAAATTGAAATAAAACAAAAAGCTGGTATTTTCTTTGTCTACTACAGCAGCTGCAAAATTGCTGCTTGGGGGGTTAGGTTAGGTTAGGTTAGGTTAGGTTAGGTTAGGTTAGGTTAGGTTAAAATGATAAAAGAGCTGGCACTGATAATGCCAACCCCAGGCGATGAAGCGGCACCCCAAGGAGCTGACGTCTGAGGATTGAAAATCGTCGGTCGACAGGACAAAAGGAAATGGTCGACAGACTCTTCTTCATTACAGTAACTGCACATGGCAGACTGCGCCAGACGAGACTTGTGGAGGTATCTATTCAACTGGGGCACACGACATCGAAGGCTGGTTACTATCACCTCCAGGTCGCGTGAGGGGCACCAATTCGGTTTCCAGGAGACTTTTAGATGACAAAAATCTCGCAACGACTACAGGAATGATTCGTGCTGCCTTTGCAGTTTCAACAATCTACGGAACCTTGCGGCGGCTAATAGAGGCGTAGTCTCAATGTCATCGACAACAGGCCCTGAGAGTGCTACCCTTTCCAGAGAATCTGCGGTTTCATTAAAGGTGATTCCCGCATGCCCAGGGACCCAAATAGGTCAACTTCAGTAATATGAGGTGGCAGAAGTGATCGAAACGTCCGTAGAAGAGGTGAGTCTGTCGGAGAAGAAAGGGCTAAGCTTACGGATAGGGAATCTGTAAGTATGAGTGGAGACGACACCGATATGTTTAGCTTTCGTAGTTCCAACACAATTGCCAAGAATTCCGCATAGAATATTGGGGTAAACTGCACCAGACGAACCGAAAAGTACCAATTTAGGGAAGGGGAAACTATACCTATTCCGGATTTTTCATCTCGTTGAGAAGTCTCGGTGTAAATGATAGTACCTTGCTGAATTGAGGCCAAATGATCTTCTAGGATACCATTGAGCAGTCTGGCAGGTAGCATTTTAGCATTTTGGGGAAAGATGTTCCGGAAGTTGAACGTTATCGTATGACCCCTATCAAGAGATGGCAGTATGTTATTGAGCGCAACCCCTAATGGAGACACCAAGCTTTGTGCTAGAGTAACTTGCGGTCGATAGGACCTGGGCCACTGGGCCGCCAGAAACACAGCTGGGTCAACTACAAAGATAAATTGTGCCCTGCTAACCCCCGCGCCATAGGCTCTCAAGAAAGTCTCCACAGTCAGTATTCGAAATCGGTGTATGAGAGGGGAAACTCGGGCTTCCAAATAAAGTAACGCATTAGCTGCATGTTTAGGTAGCCCTAAACAGCAGCGCAGAGTCTGGCGTTCCAGAAGAACTAGGCGATTGAGTTTATACGTAGCAGCACCAGAGAATAGAACACACCCGAACTCTAAAATAGGCCGCGCGTGCATATGGTATATCATCAGAAGAGATTCACGGCGCCTTCCCCTCTTTCTATGACTGAGGCGCCTCAATATGCCAACAGCACGTGCTCCTTTAGTAGCTATCCGCTCTATATGTGGACTCCAGTCAAGGTGTCTGGTGTATAGTACACCAAGGTATCTTAAAGAATCAAGCTGGGGTATGATGTGCAGACGGTAACCGAGAGTGATATTAAAGGAAAAAGTCGACTGAAAAGCTAGCACAGAGCATTTCCTGGCATTTAAGTGAGAGAGATGCTGTCTAACCAGGAATCTAAAGTATTCAGATACGGCTGCATTAATACATAGAGTTCGTGTATGTCAGACGCAGACGCGAAAATGCGATATCGTCGGCATAAACATAAGTGTGGACACCCGCAACCAAAGGGACCGAGCTTAACAGGATATTAAAAAGAACCGGCGAAACGACAGCTCCCTGTGGTACACCTCTTTTCTGCGAGTGCCGAGAGGAACAAATGTTACCCCTCACACAGCAGAACTGCCTGTCCTTAAGGAATTCACACAGCCATGCTATAATATATCTCGGGAAATTTAATTTCTGTAACCGAGACGATAACACCGGGTACTCCACACTGTGGTATGCTTTTGCTATATCCAAGGTCACTAGAGCCGCAACCTGTTTATATCGACGGGCAAGTTTTATACGACTTTCAAGGTCGATGTGGGCACTCCAAATAGAACAACCTGGGCGAAATATTTGACTTGGGCTGAGGATATTATACTCAGACAAAAATTCCATAATTCGGTGAAGCAAAATCCGCTCAATTAGTTTTACTACGTTAGAAGTCAGAGAGATAGGCCTTCTGTTATCAACAGCGAAGCCCTGGCCAACATTCTTCGGTATAGGAAGTATTTTAGCTATCCGCCACCCATCGGGTATCCATGCATTCCTGAGAGAATAATTAATCGTACTCAGCAAGTCATCCGGTGCCTGATTGTATAGTAGTTTTAACATTTCAGTAGTAATATGATCCGGACCAGGGGCCGCAGCTGGCATTTTCGACATAGCATCAAAAGCTCCGCATGCGTAATTTCTGCGGAGTCCTCTTCCACTCTAAATGGAGGAGACGAGGTAGCTAGAGAAGACGAAAAACGAATTTGCAGACCCCTAGCAATAAACTTTAGAGTCTCGGAGATTTCACTGGAAGATAATACTATAGAGTCTGAATTTTCAGATTGGGAAACCACTTTCCTTGACCGAAGAAAACGAAAAAGGGCCCGCTTATTAGTGGGTTCAGAAAGAATTGAGCAGCGGTGACAGTCATAGGCCTGTTTGGCATTAGAAACTGCTCGTTTGAACATCGCGGAATGATACTTATAATTTCTCCAGTACAGCGTGCAATGGTTATAGCAAAGCTTCTTCCAGGCTGCCTTCCTGCGTCTAAAGCAGCGTGTACATTCTTCATTCCACCAGGGGCTAGGTGACACAGCTCCCCTAGATCGTACTTCAAATAACGAGGACTGTGCCGAAGTGATTAGGTCAGCACAAAGAGACGTCACCCGTTCAGTTGTGTCTTCTGCGGACAGAGAAGATATGGCCTCCTTCAGAGAGATTTGGAATTTCTTATAATCTACAAAAGTGCAACTTCGCCGGGCGAGAGATCGAACAGGGCACTGAATATCAAACAATATTGGAATGTGGTCACTGCTAGTCCCGCTGTCCACAGTTCACCATGAAGAAACGCTAACACCCCTAGAACAACTAGTTAAATCTAAAACCGATCGAGTTAGTCCCTGTATGTAGGTAGGAGAAACCGAATTTATACATGCCAAGTTGTTGTCCGTAATCCAATCTAACAAGCGAAGACCGCAGGAATCCGTTCGGTAACCCCAAGAAATATGGTGGGAATTAAAGTCTCCCGCAACAACAACGGGAGGTGCAGCCGCAGCAAGAGCGAGATCTAGGGGTTCTGAATCAATAACCCCAAGTGGAAAGTAAACGTTCGCCACAGAGAAAGGAAGACAACCAGGAAGTCTGATCTCCAATACCAAAACTTCACAATCTGATCTTCGAAGCTGGAAGGATACTTTGGCCTTATGGGCGAATTTTGTTGAAACTAAAATCAAGAGGCCACCCCCTTGTGAAAGTCTGTCTAGTCTGAACGTGTGGTAATTACATAAGCTAAAGCTTTGATTGCTATTGAGCCAGGTTTCCTGAAGCAAAATTAGATCTGGATTGAACTGGGAGCTTAGACAAAGCAAATCCGCGAATTCGGCTGTTACAGATCTGCAGTTCCATTGGAGGGCTTTAAGGGACCCTATGACTTGGAGAGACCCGCCGCTGTAACTGCAGCGTATAATATGCTTTCTTTGATCACTGTTCGCTGTTTATTTTTCTTGTTCTTTGGTTTCGGTTGAGTGCCTAGGGACGCAGTACCTGGACATCCCGATCGTTTACTGCAATGAGAGATTGAACCTAGAGGCCAACTTTGACATTCCATGCCCGAGTCTGAAGTGGGGGAAGCCGGAGGTAAGCACTCCGAGCCAGTTTTGGGATAAGACGAGGAGCCTGCATCTGAACAAGGGAGCTGCTCAGGTTCATCTCTTGGAGGTGTGACAACCGGTACTTCGTTAGTGGAACTTGGGGCAGAACACTCTTTGTCTTCTCGTTCTTCTTCTTCGGCGGTTCCCCTACGGGAAGATGACGACGGTGGTTGAACGCGAACCTATCTCGTGATGGATTCTTTGGTGGGCCAATCCCTAGGGGCATCCTGCCACAATCAGCATCAGAGGCGCTGCGGACGGGGCTGGTTGAGCTGCAAGGCGCGTGGCGCTTCCCGCCACAGCTTTCCCACGGGAAATTCAGCATCCCCCTCTAAAGTTTTCAGTTCGTCGTTTCCGTTGACGTTCAGCTTCGCGTGCCTTCATTGTGTCAGTAGCTTCTTGACGTATTTTGAATGAGTCAAGGACATAAGGCGCGTTCGTAGCACTTGCTCCTGTTCCGGATTTGTAGCGTAGTGGGAAGAGCACCGCGTACCTCCAGTTGCGGCCAGAGAGTCGTGGGATCGAAACCGGGCGCCGCTAACTATTTCTTTTTTTATAGTGTAGTATCGCGGAGCTGTGGGTGTAAGGAGGACAGTTGCGCATGCGCAGTGAGCGTGTGGCGGCGCCGCCATCAACGACGGAGGAGCAGGAGAGCCTAAAAAATGCTCCGCATTTAAAAGTAGATAGGTAAAGAGCACACCTCTGAATGGGTTGAATGTTCCCCTTCCACGCCGAAGCGATAAATACAGAAAGAAGAAAATTATTACGCCCGCGTGTTTCTTACGCTTATGGTCGATTAAAGTACCTGCATAGGAGTTTTTACATTTTCCCCATGTAATTCATCAGGGCGCTGAATGTCGTGCCCTGAAGCCTGAATCATCGAAGTGGACGAAGTTACGGTCGACCGAGTAGCCATTCACTGGGCGTGGTCCATCTACATGGGTCTAGGTGACACCTCTTGTCAGTACGCCCTTCATAGTTTCAGAAGAGTCCTGCAATGCCTTTCTGGTCATGAAACTTCGCCATCACGCTATGGGAGAGCTTCGTACGCTGCCGAGCTGCGGCGCTGGTGTTGATCGGAGGGTAGCCGGGGGCGTGGTCAGAGCGCGTTTGGCAGGGAACGGCCCACGGAGTAAGATAAAAAAGACTCTCGCCGCCTTATCAGCAGCGCGCTTTCGCTTTACGTGTCATGGGCCGCTCAAATGGACTTATCATTTTGTGAGTGGCGAAAAAATTAGGTGTGAACAGGCATTCTGCTACTGCGTTCCTGCCTGCCGGTCTGGCTACAGAGCAGCGGCGGCCGCCCGATGCCCTCCCATCTGCGGTGGCGCCACTCGCGGTAGCCTTTGTCCCCGTACGAAACTTGGCCGGGAGTTTTATGACCAGAGAAGTATTGAAGGACTCTCGTTTCACTAATAAGAACAGCCACAGGAGAGCATGCCATACTCTCGCCACCACGGACGCGTTTTTGCGACGACCGTGATGGTCCCAGGACCGTGACGGCGCTCTAGTGAAGTTTGACCTTCCCTCTCCATATGAACTGTGGGTCTCGATTGCGTGCTCCTTAAGTGCTCAGCCATTCGCGTTTTCGCAACGAAACTTAGCATGCACGGAGAGGAAAGGCGGTGGGCTCCCCTGTGCGCGTGGGAGAAAGAAGTCAGGTGTCTTACGCATGTCTCACTTGCTTGAATGGAGCGTGTAACGCCGACAATTTGAATGTCGCTCGTAATTAAATCACCAGATAATGCTGCACCAATCTGTTGAAGCCATAAATACGTGGTGTGACCGCTGGGGCATGAATATAAACCCTGATAAATCTATGTTCATGTGCATCACTAACAGGAAACAGCCATTTATTTACCCGTACCGTATAAAAGGAACCCCCATCTTACTAACAGAAAGTTACAAATATCTTGGCGTGACAATCACTAGCAAACTAACTTGGTCTTATCCCATTGAAAAGATTTGTTCATCCGCTCTTAGGAAATTGGGCATGCTAAGGCATAAACTCAATGGTTCTCCCCCCAGTACTAAACTGCTAGCATACAATACAATAATCAGGTCTGGTTTGGAATATACATGTGAGGTGTGGGATCCGCATGCTAAAAAAGATAACAATTCAGAGAAAATCCAAAGGTTAGCCATTGGTTTTATTTTCAACCGATTTTGCGTGTCTGATTCCCCAACTGAACTTATGAATGCTAACAAAATTCAAACTTTAGAATTTCGCAGGAAAACAGCAAGACTTACATTTCTTTTCTATCTATCCAGCAAAAAAAGTGCACTGGACCTATCAAACATTCTTGCTCCGTTATCTTCGCGTCCAACTAGGTGATATCATTCACAAAACTTCACTCCTATCTTTGCTCGCACTATCAATTTCAAATACTCTTTCTTTCCTCGCACAATAACAGAATGGAACGAACTACCACACAACATTTTTGAATCTGGAAACGTGTTAAAGTGTATTGAAAAATTTTTGTGAAGTGACTTAGATCTTGTCCCGTAATACGTTTTATATTTGCCTGTTACATTGCACCCCCTGTATTGTTTCCTTTTTTGGTCATGTTCTCGTATTGTACCACCCCCACACCTACCTGGGCTATTCTTAGACTGCAGTATTTTCTAAATAAATAAATAAATGAATACCAACACAAACAAACAAATAAATTAATTAATAAATCAGCCTTTAAAAAATTGCCATTTCTTGCCAATATAAATCAGCATTCAACACTGACGATTATATTATCACTATACCGTGCATCGCAACTACGTCCTCGACGCTGTTTCTATACTAATGTTTGTCCTCAAAGTCGTTCCTGAATGCAATAAATGGTCATGTGAAGATAAAATGTTTATCTGCTTGAGGTATGGACAGTACACGTACGTGCGGTGGGGTTCCGAGAGAGTGAATTTAATTTCTTCAAGTCGAACTCTAAAGGGGTCCTCGTTCAGTAAACCAATTGTGCACATGCGACCTCCGAAGGCAATGTCCGCAGCGGCGCAACACACCAAGAAAGACAGCAAGGAAGCAGCGCCAAGGCAGAGGATGAACCACGCATTCCAAGCCACTCTATTTGAGCCAGCGGCCTCGCATGACACTAATGATGGTTTCGTTGCTCGTTCCAAGCACGCAGTTAGCGCTTTCTGTAACTTGCGGCTTTGATAAAAAGTTGTGGCTGTCAAGCCTTTGTACAGAGTTGTGGGAGGACCGACCGGGCTCTCGGTTGCTCCGACGATTGGGTCTTGTGGGCACCAGGACGTCTATGTCTAGGACTGCTGGCATGCATCGCACTCTCGTTTCTTCGAGAGTTGGGATCCAAAGGCACCAGGACGTCTATGTTGATGACTGGCATCCGTTGAGCGGGCACGTGCGTCCACTCGCACGCTCTGGTTCGGTGTAGGTGCTGGAGATGTGGGCAAGAACAGGCAGGAGGAGCAAGGCACTTCTGAGGCATCATTCATAGGACGTGGGTAACGGTGCGTACCAATAAAGTCCCTGGATATGTTTTCATGCGTCGGCAGGATCGCAGTTCGTAGCGCTGGACCAGGACCTTCGCTGGATTTCAAGTAATAGTGTGTCAGTCATATCACTGGCAGCGCCACTTTCCCGTAAACTCGATGAATTTGACACCTCCTCGACGTTAAGTGCTTCTGCTCTTATCGACCACTTCGTTGATGTAGAGACAGCCTACACATTGAGCATACGCGCATATCTGCCCTCAGCCAACGTGGTTGGGCTGGCACTCCTCACGTTTCTTGGAGGCTCGCACCCCTTACTTGGTGGTTGGCACACTAACCTGAAGGCTGCCACCTCACGTTTGGTGCCCAGAATTCTCCGTGACTAGGCGGCTTGCGAGAACGTTTTTTCTCCTGAAGCAAGGGCTTTCTGGAGTCCACCGCTCCGAGACCATCGTCCAGCGTTATTCCATCTGTCAGCAAGTGCGGGATCGGAGACCGTGGCTTCCGACCCCGTTTACGTTGAAGTATGAACCTCTTCCTGATACTGATACTGAGGGTAGCGTTCGACAACGGTGAACTATTCCGTCGGGCTAGTGACGAGACAAGTTCGACGCTTCGAACTGCGATGCTGCAAGCGGGGGCCGTTGCAGGAACCATTTGGTACGCCGAGGCCTGGTAGTCGCAATAGCAGTCCACGGGAATGCGGAGCACTGCGCTCGTAGTGGATTACAGAGACCGGACGTTGCAACATTTTCTCTTAGGCGGAGAATGTTGGTGCATCTTCCCTACTGACGGAAACTAGTTTCGTTCGAAGTGCATCGAAAAACGGGCGCGATGTACCAAGCTCGCCACCGGGCGAAGCAGAGTCTGTAGAAAACAACATGACAATGACTCCCATGTAAGCCACTTATTCAGGCGGGTGATTGCCCATAATCAACCCGCCTCGGTGGCTCAGTGTCTAAGGCGTTTTGCAGCTGACCACGAGCACGCAAGCTCGATTCCCGGATGCGGCGGCTGCTTTTCTGATGGAGGCGCAAAAGCAAAAAGGCGTGTGTTTTCGAGATTTCGGCGCACGTAAAGATCCCCAGGTGGTCAAAATTAATTCAGAGCCGTCTACTACGGTGCCCCTCATCGCCTGCGTTGCGCCGGCGGCGCGTTAAATCCCACAATCAATCAATTTCCCTTAATCTCCCGTCTGAAGGAAAATACTAAAAGCGATGTCTTCGTTGTGAACCGTGTGGACTGCAAACCTCCGGAAACCGGAAGTTAATGGCGTGTAATAAGGTGCTCTCTCGAAACAGAGACGAAAAACAGGGACTAACAAAGGATTGGAAATACCCTAGAGCGGTTATGTGGTATTCGTGTGCTTCCTATCTTGTGTTTTTTCTATCGTTCTCCTCACTCATGTGCACGGAAAACTTCACCGACCTCAGTGTACAGCGCGCAAAGAAATTAAAAGAAATTAATGCCCTTCATCACAACTGATGAAAAAAATGCTAAACAATTCATACATCACGCGACTCTTCCTGTAAAAGCACAGTATATATACTTAAGGGATGACAGAGGATAAATCGTGAGCTTTAACAACTTTAATTTTCTTTTTTTCTTTTCGGAAAAAGTATTTTTACAACTTGTTGGAATTGCGCTTTAGATGCATGGTTCACAGCAAACGAATTGCAAATGTCCGAGGAGCAAGTCCACTCTTTTAGCCTCACGGCAGGTCGATGCCCTTCCACAATGCCGCAACCACCGACGAAGCGTTAGGCACGGACGCAATCTTGGCCTTCATTCGCTCAATCTGATCAGAGTTGAAGTGGTTCTTCCAGTCGCCCACAATGCCTTTCCGCACGAAGTCTCCGCTCATTGGCTTCCTGGTTGCGTCACGGGAAGTGTTCTTGGAATCATCCAAGCACGCACCCGGAACGAAAGCATTTCGCTGCGATGAATTACATGTTAGACGTGAAAACGGCCAGGCAATCTTGACGTTGCTCAGGAGGTCACGATGGGATCATTAAGAGACTTAAAGAAAGTCTGTGAATTAGGCTAGACGGTTGCGCAAATGTTAAATAACCACTGAATAGGCGGCAATCTATGATGCACAGTGTAGCGTGACGATAAACCATCACTTAATTACGTGTGCATTTAATTTATCACGGAAAGGTGTTGCTATGCAATATTATCTAAGATATTATCTCCGCAATATCGCCTAAATAATAACAGATCCGTATGCCACGGGCGTTTTTTGGTGCGTGTTCAAATTTTGTCGTAATGTGCGCGAATTATGAGTATGATAGCGACAACACTGCGAGCCGCAAAAGATAAGTGCAGGAGCATTACGGGTCAAACTTGTGCACTTTATTTATCACAAATATTTTTCCTAGGTTGGTTTCTCGGAAATAACTACCATCATGGCCGCTCTACAGACTCCCATTGGGAAAATTTACTTGTCACCCCCACGTGACAACACTTTCCTTAATTTCTCGAAATGAGCTAAGGAAAGAAGGGCAAAGAGTGGCTTAAAAGGCTTCGCTTCTCTTGCTCGAAAGGTGACCCTGGGTATGTAGAAAGCCGCAGCTTTCTCCCCCGTTGCCTCGCGTGTATATATGAGCGGGTTCCAACATACGTCCCAGCGGGACCAATGTTGAAATAAAGTTTTTCGTTAAAATGTGCTGATCATAATAAAAAACAATGCCCATTTTATGGTGATGTTGCTTAGGCCAACGCCAGTTAACGTACTTCTAAGCGATGGGACGGAAGTCAGCCCTGCTGTTTGTCTTGCCGAATTTTCGGCTGGTTCATTGGACTATCGTAGCGGCAAAAACAAGGTGCTTAGAGTACAGACTCTCTGCTCTCGGTTGTCTCTCATCGCCGTGAATCCAGGCCTCCGCGTATGGGCGGCGCTACCTTCCTTAGCGTTCTGGTTTTAGCGTCTATTCCACGCGCTCATTACGGCAGTACGCTGACCCAAGAAATATATGGCGGGCCACGCTAATCACAGCAGTTCGCTGTACAGCTTCCGTTGTGGCGCGGCGGTTGACCGCGATGGTTCTTCACTGGGCTTGCCATAAAGATGGAAACAAAACATTTCCTTCCCAATTCCTAACCATCATGGCCGTTCTGAGTAGTTTTGAAACGTGCAATGACGTGTTATTCTGTTGGGCCGAAGAGAGATGGCTTACCTAAATCTACCATGGTGAAGCTTCGGAACTCAGCGTTCATTTCTTTTATGGCGTCGACGGAGCAGGACTGCGATATAATTAAAGAAAACCATATATTATACACATTCAAGCATACGTGTTTATAAAAACACCGTGAAATCTTGTGCAATGCTGTAATGTACACGGAAGTCTCAATTGCCGCTTTGCTCGAACTTGGTAAAGAGAATGTCTCATACATAATAGAACGTTCTGCAGCAACGCTATCCGGCGAAAATATTCCAAATATGGGTCGTAGGATGCTGCAAATTACGATGTTTAGGAAATCATCATTTACCCTCCCTAGCTACACTCGCTCTACGTGGCGCAACGTAACCAGTAATACAGAGTAATTTAGGCCACCAGGAATTCCTATCTTGCATCGGAGTATCGACAAACGGAAGTTTTCTTGTGTGTACGCCATCAAACCAGCGGCCGCGTTGACCAGGTGTGACCTCGAACGATTCTGCTCACAGCACAAGGTTTCGGCCACTAGCCTCACTGGCAGTTGTACCCATCGACAAATCAAAACACTGGCAGCAGAGAAAGTTCTTCTCGAAGTAGGTTATATAGTGAAAATTGCTGGGCGCTGTCTTGAATCGATTTTGGCAAAAGAACATTGAAGAATATTTTTCTCTACAGTCTTAGGTCAATGAGTGCCGTCATAAAAGACAGCTGTAAGAATGATTTATGCAACCACGGCTGGTTTTGCGCCAATGTTATTATTTACGCTCAGAAAATACTCTGAAAGGCTTACAATGGCGTTTTTCACCGTTATTGAAATGGAGTAAGAGAGCGCAGCAGTAGTTTGATCGCGACGGTAAATTAGAAACGTGAAGGCATTGTATGGTTTCCTGGAAATGGTCTTCACTGCGACATGGCACTGCATCAATAGACTGACGAGCAAACAACTTCGCATAGTAGTCACAGAAGCTACGTTCGATGCTTGCCTGGTCGTTACAGAGCGCGCCATCATGGTCGATTTCCACCATCAAGGTTTTATGTGCATATCTTTTCTCAGATCTGAGCGCCCTTTTGGTCGGCGCTTCATCAAGCAGGAACGGTTCAGCTCTCGCGCGTACAAGCGCACCATGATACTTCTCCTTATCTAATTCCTCGAGCTGCGCCTTCAGTGTTCAAATATCATCCTTGAACATCCCGGGCGACTTGCATTCTTCCTTCACACAAACATCAAGGCTACTTCGTAGCAGAGCTTCATTACATTTGCCCTCATTGTTAAGTGCGCCCGATCTTTCCAGGGCTTTCATTTTTACCTCTTGTTTGAAAAGCTCCCATTTAAAGATAATGTTCGCGTCGCCTTCGCCGCTAAAAATATTTTGTCCGCGTGTGGTAACTGCCTCTAAGAATACTTCGTCTTCGAGTAACTTATTATTCATTTTCCACAGGCCCCAACAAAAGGCCTTTCGACGCTTTGCGATCCTGCCTAACGTAAACTATACAAGGCAGTGATCGCTAAACGAAACAGAAGTCACTTTATAATTTTCACACTGCGGCAGAAGATCTAGAGATAAGTGCACGCTATCTAGACGCGCGTGGCTATTGCCCTGGAATTGCGTGTAGCAAACTGAACCAGCATTACTCATGCTATCACCTACATCTTCCAGTGCAAAGTCGGCGACTATATCGCTTAGAACCGCCATACTTCCATCCTTAAAAGTGGACAAGCTACTTTTGTCGCGTGCGGAACACGCGCAGTCAAAGTCACCTAATAAAATAACTAGCCTTTCTGTATTACATTACTTACGGATTTCCTCAAACAATCGTTTCCTTTCAGCGACTTTGGTGGGGGCGTATACACAAATAACGCGCCATTCGTTTGAACTAAACTCCAAGTCACACACGAAAAACCGTCCTGATTCCGACGCGGTGACGGTCTTTGGTGTCGCCCCTACACTTCGCCGTATTAGGAGCGCACAACCCCCAGATAAACCCACCGCGGGCGAGACACACAGATGTCGTAGCGCGACATAAATGGCCGCACCATACGGTCCGTCTGATCCTCCATCTCAATCCTTGTCTCTTGCAAAGCAACTATATCAAGATCATCATCTTTCATAATACGGTACAACTGGTTTTGACGCCTTCTATCAGCAAGCCCCCTGACATTAGCCGTGGCAATGCGCATAGGCTTGCCTTCATAAACCATATTATATAACGGACCAAACTTTTCGCGCAACAATTACATTCAACCCACAAAAAATGCATCTTGCACACTCTAAACATTTCATACACACCCCCAAAAACCCCCAAAACCACACTATAACCTCTAAGGGCTTCAAAGACACTGCAATAAACGCTAACCCCTCCCCTCCTCTCTCACCCCCCTGTACAACATTATGGACTCCAGAAACTTCAGGGGCACGACAAAAATACTTCCGCGACACAACTTCCCAGTTCTATTTAGTTCGTTGGCACTTTGAAGAAACAGCAAAACCCAAAACAGAGAGCCAAAGCAAGCCGACTACCTTTTCAAGCGACGTGCTAAGTGGGCGTAGCCGGTGGCTTCGTTCGGTCTGGTGGAACGCTGGGCTTCGGTTTAGAGCCCGGACGTCTCACTGTAACCACCTTGGTAGGCGGCTCGTCGCCGCTGGGAAGTTCATCACCCTGCCCGGTTTCATTGCTTTCGCGCTTCCGCTTTGTGGCGGCACCACTTAGGTCCATGTCTGCGACGTCCACTGAGGGAGCCGACGCCGCGGTCTTCCCTTGGCTCGCCGTTCGGGTACCGCTGGCCTCGTTCGATGCCGCAAGTAGGGGAGGCGTCTTGGGCTGGTCCGGATTCTCCTTTTCAGAAGCTCGCTGGCCAGCCTCGGCCTCAACCCGTCCCGCCGTCGTCGGCTCCTTCACCGCCTCGTCGATGACTGCTGCCGTCTTCTCCGCATCTGCCTCGTCTATGAGGTGTACGCGGAGGACATCTTCCTTCGTTGCACCGGTGACGCTAGCGTACGACTTGACGGATGTGCTCGCGTCGTGCCCAAAGCGACGACACGAGGAACACTTCGGCACCTTACAGTCCCGCCTGACGTGCCCCTTGAGGTTGCAGCGTAAACACTGCGGGGCCCTTCCTGCGACGACGACGAGGGCCTTGTCACCGGCCACACGACGTTCGTGCGGCAGGTCGTCAATGGTCACGCCAGTCTTCAGTTTGAGGGTCACCGAACGCAGAGTCGAGCCTTTGTCCTGGATGCCTTCCACGCGCCACCGCTCCTTACGCACCTCGCCAACACGCCCGTAAGGTGCCAGCGCAGCGCGAACGGCGTCGTCCGGCACGTTGTACAGCAGCCAGTGCAGCTTTAGCCGCACTTCCTGGTTCGTAAGATCGATGACGATGCAGCCCCGGCCCTTTACCTTGACATCGTTCATGGCCAGGATTTTCGTGACGCCGTCCGCTGATTTGAAAGTCACGGCCCAGATGTGATTCATCTGATACGCCCCCAATGCCAAAACATCGGGGAGCAGTGCCAGATGAGCCAGGGTATCTCGAAAATCCTCGACCCGGTACGGGCGTGCACGCATGTCGGCATGAAAGAAAATCGCGTTTAACACCGACAGGCCTGTTGGAAACTGGGGCAGAACAACTTGATAGTCTTCGGAATCCTGAGCTGTGATCTTGTTACCGCGGGCCGAAAGGCCCGCCGAAGCCGCTCCTCGGGTGGAGCTCAACATTCTGCGTCCGTACGCAAGCGCAGCCGGAAGCAGAATCCCCACTGAGCCACCACTGCTCGTTCCCCAGCCGCAGATTGCCTTACACTGCTCCGTAGCTTTCATTGATAATTACGAAAAAGAGCCGCAAACAGCGCGCAGTCGACAAGATTCGAACCTGTGCGGGGAGACCCAAATGGATTTCTAGTCCATCACTTTAACCACTCAGCCACGATTTTTTTTTATTGCCATATTTTGACACAGCACTTGAACCAAAGAAACCAAAAACAAGATAACGATAAAAACTGCTAGCCAGAAACCTTGCTAGCAGAAAGCGGTTAAAATTGCTTCAGGTCCGTTAGCGACTCCATCACGGGTAGCCACTCTGGAGGGCCAGGTTGAGCCCTCCACACTTCAATCATCAGTCGCATAGTTTCAGCAAAATACTCTTGAGCGTTTGGCATCAACGTCACGATGACGGATCGGCATACGCGACTTCCAAATGCCGTGCAAAGCCAGGACCATGACAAGGTCGTATGGTACCTCGTTGTCGCTCTCAAGGGGCAGGAATCTGATCCCATGTGCGTCCAGAGGGAAGTATTTTTTAAAGTCCGCTAAAGCACGTCCCAAAAAAATATCCCATCCCAGCACTCGAGGAACACATGTTCTACCGTTTCGGGTTTCTTACACGGGTAGCATTCAACCCCCCCTGGCATGTACAAACCCTTCTCTTTCTGCCACGTTTTTACAGGGAGGACACCCGCATGCAGTTTAAAAAAGAATGACTTAACCCATGGCGGTACCGCTATTCCTTTTACACGTTTGAGCACGTCCTGTCCTGGCCCTGCACGGTACATTGACCTATACAACGGCATAGGTAATGCATTGTCAAGCAAATGACGCTACAACTTTTTCCGCGTAACACTAGATAAGTACTCTGTACTGGAACGTGCACGCAAAAACTGGGCCGCTTGAACCACTTCACGGAAGTAGCCCTTGATTACTCCGACAGAAAAGTGGGCACACGTAACAACAAATTCAGGTAATGCCCTTGATAACTTCAGCTGACACACTGTGCGCAGAAAAGGATCGTTCCGTCACGAAAGAAAAAAAACGATTGGCGACTTGCCGCAAAAACAAATGGGACAAAGAATACCCCCCCTGACGCACGCGCCGAAAGAGATTCGTGCGGCTCGTCCTTTCCCATGTCGATTCCCAGATCATCACTGCAAACACCCGGTGCAGGGCTTGTACATGAGAACGCGAACAGTGCAGCACCTGAAGTACGTACCACAGTTTGCTCATCAAAAATATGTTGCATACTGATGCTCTAGCAAACATGGAAAGTCCACTGCCTTTCCATTTCTCAGCTTTTTCGCGCAATTCAGCGGTCTGTCTGCGCCAGTAAGGGTCACTGTCTTCATAGTTTTCCAGGGGCACTCCCAAGTACTTAGCGGGCGTCGTCTGCCAGCTGATACATTCAAACACACTAGGCGCGCTTTCCCAGTCCCCATGCCAAAATCCTAAACACTTTTGCCAGTTTACTCCACTGGCACTATATTTACAAAACCGTTTCAGAGCGTTTACAGCAACGCTGATGCTGCTTCTATCAACACAAAAAAGGGCAATGTCATCAGCGTAGGCCAAGACACGCACTTCAGCTGACTCTAATCGAAACCCGTTGATGCTCTCACTTCTTATGATGCTTAAACAAAACGCTTCAATATATAAACAAAACAGCAACGGTGACGACGGGCAGCCCTGACGCACGGCTCGTTGAACCTTAATGGGTTTGCTTGTCGTTTTGTTTACAACAAGGGGAGTGGACACTCATTGTACGCCATACGTACTCCCTCGCGTACAACAGATCCTACGTTTACATGCTGTAACATGTCTAAAAGGAGTTCATAGGATACCTGGTCAAATGCTTTTGCCAGGTCTATCTGGAGCATGGCCACATCACTTTGCATACTGTCACAACATTCAAGAACACTTCTGGCGGTGTGATTGTTCGTGACTATTGACCGTCCCTTTTTTTCCACAAGTTTGCTGAGGTCCAACAATGTCTCTTATTACACTCTGCAAGCGGCTAGCTAATACTTTCATTAATATCTTATAATCAACGTTGGTTAAACTGATTGGACGATAGGCAGATATTTCCCTCAGTTTATTATCGTCCTCCGATTTCGGTATAAAGACTGTGTGGGACACAAGAAAAGACGGAGGTAGTTCTCCTGTTTTGTAAGACTCGGCGTAAACGTTACGCAAAACAGGGCTTAGATCCTCCTCGACCTTTTTATAAAAGGCTGAGCTCAGTCCATCCGGACCCGGGGTCTTTCCTGGAAACTGAAAGCGCAAAATAGACACGGACAAAGAAAGGGGACAACAGGACGAGCGCTAACTACCAACAAAATGTATTTGGAAAAAACCACAATATATACATGCCACGCTTTCCACTTGCATACTACCACACATGCGCAGAGACACTTATAATCGCCTGAGATAACAGAGTTCTTTTTGAGAAAGGGATACAGAGGGTGTGCTTACGCAGTGAGACTGCAACCTATCTATTTTTTCAGCTTCTATAATTTCTCTTGTTAATCTATCTTTATTCTTGCCGATTATGATACATTTGTCGAAGAGCGGTTCGCAGTGCGGTTTGTGGTGACACGTGGCACAGTGATGCGCTAACCATCCGCCACTCCCGTTTTTGACATTGCTAGAGTGCTCGCGAAGCCGTTCATTAACACAGCGACCAGTCTGCCCAATGTAACGTTTGCCGCAAGAAAGAGGGATTTCATATACCACGTTTTCTGCGCAGGTTGTGCGCTTACATTTATGGTTTATACCGCAACGGCTACGGCGTTGACCCCAGGGATTACTCATTATGCATAACTTGCCCAGTTTTTCTGGGGCAGAAAAAACCACTCTAATATTGGTATGTCCGGCAATTTTCTTCAAGTTGTGGGAAATATTGTGGAGGTAAGGTATAACCGCATACTTTGGACGGTTTTCGAGTGAGGCCGGCTGCTCTCCCTGCGTTCGGGCTCGCAACTTTTTTAGCAGGGACTCAGCAACAGCGATTTGCAACAGAGCCGGATACCCCGAGTTTGACAATCTTTGCGATTGTTGACGGAGGCTGGTAGCCATTGAATGGTCACACGATTGAATGGTCACACATGGTCACACGCTCGTCCTGTTGTCCCCTTTCTTTGTCCGTGTCTATTTTGCGCTTTCAGTTTCCATTATGCATCACCAACAGGCGCAAACCATGACCCTTTTGGTCTTTCCTGGGTTCAGCTCGTCAATGGCTCTCCTTATTTCATCTACTGTTATATCACTTTCAAGACCTGCTGCTGTTTCTTCGCTCAGGCGCGGCAACAAACACATAAATTCCTTTTGGAACTGGACAGCATCGATAGTCTGACGCGCGAACAACTTCTCATAGTAGTCACAGAAACTACGCTCGATGCTTGCCTGGTCATTACACTTTACGCCATCGTACTCTATTTCCGCTATCGTATTTCTACGTGCGTATCTTTTCTCTGAACTGAGTGCTCATTTGGTAGGCGTTTCACCGAGTAGGAACCGTTCAGCCCTTGCGCGTACAAGTGCGCCGTGACACTTTTCCTTATCTAATTCTTCAAGCTGCACCTTCAGTGTTCGAATGTCGTCCTTGAACATACCGGGCGACTTACATTCTTCTGTAACAAAAACATCAAGGCTACTTCGTAGCAGGGCTTTTTTGCATTTATCTTCATTTTTCATTGCCCCCGATCTTTCCAGGGCTTTCATTTCTACTTCTTGTTTGAAGAGTTCCCATTAAAAAACGAAGTTCGCTTCTTCATCACTACCGAAAATCTTTCGTCCGCATGTGTTTACTGCCTCCACGAAAGTTCCGTCTTCGACTAACCTATTGTTCATCTTCCATAAGCCCCAACAAAAGGCATTTCGCCGCTTTGCGCTCCTACCGAGCGTTAAAGATACCAAACAGTGATCGCTGAACGAGACAGGTATCACACGGTATTCTTCACACTGCGGCAGTAGATCAAGCGATAAGTACACCCTATCAAGACGCCCATGGCTATTGCCTTGGAAATGCGTGTAGCGCACAGGGCCATTACTACCGACGCTATCACCAACGTCTTCTGGGGCGAAGCCTGCTACAATATCACTTAGTACTGCCGTACTAGCATCTCTAAAAGGTGACGGGCTACTTTTATCGCGTGCAGAACACACGCAGGTAAAGTCACACAGTAAAATTACCACCCGGTCTATCTCACACCACTTTCTAATTTCCTCAAAAAACAACTTCCTTTCGGTGGTTTTGGTGGGGCCGTACATGCAAATAACCCGCCATTCATTTGATAACAAGTCCAAATCACACACAAACAACCGCCCCGAATCAGACGTAGTGACGGTATTCAGGGTGGCCCCTAAACTACGCCGTATTAACAGTGCGCAAGCCCCCGAGAACCCGACTGCGTGAGAAACACAGACGTCATAGCGCGACATGAATGGCCACACCATACGGTCCGTCTGATCCTCTCTCTCGACCTTGGTTTCTTGCAAGGCGACAATATCCACATCCTCGTCTACAAGAAGGCGGTACAACTGACTTTGACGTCTCCGATCAACAAGCCCCCTGACATTTAGCGTTGCTATGCGTATAGGCTTGCTTAAATAAACCATTCCAAGAAAGCGACGGGGATTACCGTGTAACACTTAAGTCCGTACATTCCAATAAAAAGCACTCCGCAGACACTAAAGAACTCACCCGCATTCCAAAACGCAACTACAACAACAAAAAAAAGAAAATGAAACACTCATACATACATACATTAAACTGCAAACACTCTAAGCACTTTACGGGCACCAGTAAACACGGTGCTATACTTGCCTCTCCTCCCTTCCCCACCCTAAAAAACACACCGAAAGGCATTTTACAGGCAACGAAGTCACCGGAGACGCCACAAATGTACTCCCTAGACCCACCTACGTAGTTCAGTTTAGTTCGCTCGCGCTTAGGTAGAGCAGTGCAACACAAGACACAGATCAAACAGTTGCCGACTACCTTTCGAAGCATCGTGGTGACTAGGTGGGCGTAGCCGGGGGCTTTGTGCGGTCTGGAGGGACGTTGGGCTTCGCCTTGAAGCTCGAACGTCTCACTATAACCGCCTTGGTAGACGGCTCCTCGCTGCCGGGGAGTCCGTCGCCTTGTCCTGTGTCGTTGCCCTCTTGCTGCCGCTTTGCGGCGGCACCACTGAGGTCCATTTGCATGACGTCCTCTACTGTAGACGACGTCGCCGTCGTCCCCTGGCTTGCCGCTCCGGGGCAGCCAGCCTCCTTCGGCGCTGCGAGTTGGGGAGGCGTCTTCGGCTGACCGGGCGGCTCCGTTTCAGGACCGCGCTTGCCAGCCTCGGCCTCGAACTGTTCCACAGGCGTCTGCTCCTTTGCCGCCCCGCCTGTGACTCCTGCTGCGGTCTCCTCCGCGTCTGCCTCGTCCATGAGGTTTTCGCGGAGGTCCTCGTCCTTCGAAGGCCCGGTGACACTAGCGTAGGACTTGACACAGGCTGCCGCTTCGTGCCCGTAGTGACGGCACGCCGAACAACGTGGCACCTTACACTCCCGGCGAACGTGGCCCTTCATGTTGCAGCGCAAATACTGCGGGGCCCTCCCGGTGACGACGACAAGGGCCTTGTCGCCCGCCACGCGTAGCTCGTATAGCAGGTCTTCCAGAGTCACTCCGGCCTCCAGTTTCAGGGTCACCGACCGCAGCGTGGAACCTTTATCTTGAATTCCGTCAACGCGCCAACGCTCTCTGCGCACCTCACCGACACGCCCGTAAGCCGCCAGCGCAGCGCGCACTGCCTCGTCCGGCACGTTGTGCAGAAGCCAATGTAGCTTCAGACGCGCTTCCTGGTTGCTCGGGTCGATAACAAGGCAGCGCCTGTCCTTTACCTTGATGTCGCTTGCTTCCACAATTTTCTTCGCACCTTCCGCTGACTTAAACGTCACCGCCCAGACGTGACTTATCTGATACGCCCCCAATGCCAAAACATCGGGGAGCAGAGCCAGACGAGCCAACGTGTCGCGGAAATCCTCGACACGGCAAGGGCGGGCACGCATGTCCGCATGCAGAAACACCGTGTTTAGCACCGACTGTCTTGTAGGAAACTGGGGCAAAAGTACTTGGTAGTCCTGGGAATCCTGGGCAAAAATCCTGTTACCGCGGGCCGAAAGGGCCGCTGAAGCTGCTCCTTGGGCGGGGCTCGACATTCTGCGACCGCACGCTGGCGCAACCGGAAGCAGAATCCATCGCTTTAACCACTCAGCCACCACAGCTCGTTCCCCAGCCGCAGATTGCCTTAAACCGCTCCGTAGCTATCATTGATAATTACAAAAAAGAGCCGGAACCAGTGCGCAGTCGACAGGACTCGAACCTGTGCGGGGAGACCCCAATGGACTTCTAGTCCATCGCTTTAACCACTCAGCCACCACAGCTCGTTTGCCAGCCGCAGATTGCCTTAAACTGCTCTGTAGCTATCATTGATAATTAGAAAAAAGAGCCTGGACCAGTTAGCAGTCGACAGACTTCGAACCTGCGCGGAGAGACCCCAATGGATTTCTAGTCCATCGCTTTAACCACTCAGCCACCACTGCTAGTTCCGCAGCCGCAGATTGCCTTAAACTGCTCTGTAGCTATCAATGATAATTACAAAAAAGAGCCTGAACCAGTCAGATTTCGACAGCATTCGAACTTGTGAGGGAATACCCCAATGGATTTGTAGTCCGTCGCTCTAACCACTCAGCAACCACAGCTCGTTCCCCATCCGCAGATTGCCTTAAACTGCTCCGTAGCTATCATTGATAATTACAAAAAAGAGCCGGAACCAGTGCGCAGTCGACAGGATTCGAACCTGTGCGGCGAGACCCCAATGGATTTCTAGTCCATCGCTTTAACCACTGAACCACTACTGCTCGTTCCCCAGCCGCTGATTGCCTTACACTGCTCCGTAGCTATCATTGATAATTACAAAAAAGAGCCGGAACCAGTGCGCAGTCGACAGGATCCGAACCTGTTCCGGGAGACCCCAATGAATTTCTGGTCCACCGCTTTAAAAACTCAGCCACCACTGCTCGTTCCCCAGCCACCGATTGCCTTACACTGCTCCGTAGCCATGATTGATAATTACAAAAAAGAGCCGGAACCAGTGCGCAGTCGACAGGATCCGAACCTGTGCCGGGAGACCCCAATGGATTTCTAGTCCATCGCTTTAACCACAGGTCATTCCCGAGCCACCGATTGCCTTACACTGCTCCGTAGCTATCACTGATAATTACAAAAAAGAGCCGGAACCAGTGCGCAGTCGACAGGATCCGAACCTGCGCCGGGAGACCCCGATGGATTTCTAGTCCATCACTTTAACCACTCAGCCACCACTGGTCGTTCCCCAGCCGCAGATTGCCTTACACTGCTCCGTAGCTATCATTGATAATAGCAAAAAAGAGCCGAAACCAGTGCGCAGTCGACAGGATTCGAACCTGTGCCGGGAGACCCCAATGGATTTCCAGTCCATCGCTTAAACCACTCAGCCACGACTGCTTTTTTTTTTCTTTATTGCCTGTTCACTCTCCAGAATAAAATATAAATACACATCAGACACACCAGACACATCAGCCACACACTGGCCGGAATGTAGTGCCTAGAATTTTTTTAGGCACGCCAATTCATCCAGAACGTTTGTCCACTCAGGGGGGTCGTTTTGGGCTTGAAAAACATCACGTATATAACACACACTTTCAATAAACGGTTGCCGTACCGGGCGGGCATGCAAATCTGCATTATCTACCGCTGTTCTCGTTTTCCACATTGCGTGATGCTCAAAAGCATTATCAGGTCAACTGGAATTTCTGTGTTATCAACCGGTAAGTAGCGGATACCGTGTGCACTGATAGGCAGCTCTTTCTTTAGAGTTCTCTTCAAGACATCCCTGTGAAACACGGCGTCCCAACAATCAGCGAATACATGTTCCGTGGTTTCTGGGGTTTTGCAAAGGCGACAGTACGTGTTCCGTGGAGCAAAAAGGTTCTTTTCATGCAACCACGTTTTAACTGACAATGTGTTTGTATGCAGCTTGAAAAAGAAAGACTTAACCGATGGTTAATTATTTATTTATTTATTTATTTATTTATTTATTTATTTATTTATTTATTTATTTATTTATTTATTTATTTATACAATAGTGAAGGCCTTGGTCGGCCCAAGTAGGAGTGGTTTCTTTTACATCAGTGAGGTAAACTTTTGGTGAACAAGAAAAGGACTGTTAACGGTTCACTGTATCCAAAGCAACGTTGCTAAGGAAGTAGGAATGCAGGGCATTACAAGTTCTCGATAGTCTCACATATTTATATCGCTAGTGTTTAGTTGCCTTGAAAGTTGTTACAAAAGATCCAAATTGTATTAAGGTCCGCTTGGATGGCGGCTACTTCATCATTTCAGGTTATTTCACAAAAAAGAACACACTCGCCAGCAAACGTACATTTCTTTGCTGACGAAGAAATTTCCGAAGGTAGTTCGTTTATATAGATAAGAAAAAAAAGTACGGAACCTTGTCACACGCCAAAACGAACGAGAGTTTGCGAGCAAGAGGTATTGTTAGCTGACACGCACTGGAAACGATTGTTAAGAAATATTTCGAGCCACGTAAGAAGCTCGGGGTCAAGATTTAAAAATGGTAGCCTTGGGCTCACGTGAATGCGGGCATATTCGACCCTCATACTCTTTAAAGTATTAAAATAAAGATTTCAGCAGAAAGTAAATTTTCGGCGGATTGAAAAATCACGCAACCATGAAAAATGTCATATGGCGGCGGCGGAATGTTTATTGATTTCCGCCTGGGACGTGCGATGCCAATATCGAGTTCACTTCCCGCCTACCATTAAAACCCCCAGTATTCAGCCTTGGCAGCGTGCAACAAAGATGATGTGCAGCAAAGTCCTTCAGCAAAGATCGCCCAGCTTTTTAAACGTATATGTTAAAGTTACGACCCGCTTCTGCATTGCTATGAAAGCCTTCGAGAGCATTAGTAACTACTCCAACGGAGATATATTTCTACTACAACTCTACGCATTTGGATTCATGTCCCTCCAACAATGAATGGTGAAATGTTAATGGCACTCTTCTTTAGAACACCAAGGGGATCAGCGACTTTCCCACAGAGAAGTACTGATCAACGCCTGCGTGTACTTGTTCGCTGGGTGAGTTGTTTAACCAAGTTATTTGCAAAAGTAGTCACATAGACATCTAATAAATTGTTACGTACAAGGTGCAATTGCTGCAATATTACGCCATAAAGCAAGGCATGGCGGACTTTAGTGAACGAGTTTCGGGATACTTCATGTATCGTTCTCGATAAAACTTGCTAAACTTTGTGTGTTCAGCGATAGCTGTTTGTATCAACCTTGATATAGAATAAATATTTTGGTATAACAGGCCTGGGTAAAAAACCATACGGTGCCCATAACTGAGTAAAAATAAAACCAAACAGTGTCTGGAAAAGGGGTCTTTTGAACGTATTCTTTACACAATAATTCCGGTCTATACATCCATTGCTATGGAATGTATACTGTTGATTATTGATTGATTATGGGGTTTAACTCGACGACGCCACACTCTTTGAGGCGTGCCGTAGTGGAGTGCTCCGGATTGATTTTTACCACCAGGGGATCTTTAGCCTGCTCCGAAATCTTTTCGGACGAATTTCGCCTCGACCAGAAAAGCTGCCGCCGCGGCCGGGATTGGGAACCCGCGTCGTTTGGCTGAGCAGAAAAACGCCATAGCCATTGAGCCTCCGTGGCGGGTATAATGTATCCAGTGAGATTAAGAACATCCACCCGGAAGTAATATTCCCTGTTAGTAGAAATCCAGTGGAAGTTAACATTCATTCGTGAATGTTAGCCTTTCTTCAGGGAATTTTAACATTCACTCGAATTTAGCCACTGAGCCACAGCTAAGTGAATGTTAAGGCGTTCTGCTGTTAATCCAAGCACGCAGGTTAGATGTCGGCTGCGGTGGCTGCTTTTCAGATGGAAGGAAAAGGCAAGAATGGCCGTGTGTAAAGATTTCGGCGAGCGTTAAAGGTATCCAGTTTGACAACATTGATCCGGAGCCTTCCAATATGGCGTGCCTCACAGCCCAGATGTAGCTTCGGCACGTTAAACCCCATTATCACTCCAAAACTGCTTATATGACAACGTTTTCTACACCGCATCAAACTCTTTTTGCTATATATGTAAGCCATTCAGTGCAAAAGGCAACAATGCGAAGAATGTTTGTGTTTATCAGATAAGTGGAGGCTTGCGAAAGTAGCAACGTTTTGAACTTTAGGAGACACAGCTTGAAAACCTATAGAGCGCCGGCATTTTGTACCGAAGAAGGAATCATTTCTTCTAAGTTAAGTCACATTTCGCCGCTTTTAAATCACATTGCCCGCAGGTTGGACGGCACTGCCCATTCCATCGCAGCAGCTCTCTATTTATTGGCGATGCACCCAGATATCCAGGACAGACTCAGAGATCATCTTCGTGCAACCACCCGAAGAAACGTGAGACCGAAATATTGCCCCTACCGCACAATCTTTGCTGTCTGTATGTATATTCTTGTCTTTTTGTTTTCATGAGAAGCTCAACTACGAGGCCACAGGACAACTGAAGTACCTTGACATGGTTTTGAAAGAATCAATGCGGGCCTATAATCAAAACGTTACGTGAGAGTAATTTTTCACCCTATGTTCGTAAAAGTAATGTGTTAAATACGAAGAACTTTTCTGTGGCTTACGGCTGGCACAAGCAGTAGATATTATTTTTTGGTTCATAAAAATAAGAAATTGTATATACGTCGCCGGCTACTACCAAATTGAAGAGCTACAGAGCATAGATTTTTATCACTCAGGAGCATGCCAGTGGTAATTATCATTTACATGACAATAGTTTTGTACAAAGAAGGCACTTGTCATCATTATATAAACGTTGTTACGGAGAAACATGCTTATTACGGGTTTGTTTGCAGGTATCTCGTTGGCGTTGCAAATCCAGCGGTCCTGATCACCAGTCAATTTCTGAGCATCAGCTTCCTTTTGGTTCGGTAGGGCGTGTGCGTGCTTGCATGCGTGCGCGTCGGCGTGTGGGCGTGCGTGTGAGTGAGTAGTGATTGAGTGAGTGAGTGAGTGAGTGAGTGAGTGAGTGAGTGAGTGAGTGAGTGAGTGAGTGAGTGAGTGAGTGAGTGAGTGAGTGAGTGAGTGAGTGAGTGAGTGAGTGAGTGAGTGAGTGAGTGAGTGAGTGAGTGAGTGAGTGAGTGAGCAAACGGCCGGACCTAGCTTTGCGAGGCGTGGCAGTAATTGCTTTGCCCGAGAACCCCCTTTAAAACTATCCTCAGCCTGTCACGAAAAGTCACAGGGGTTGGTGTCCTCGAAACAATTCAGGACGAGGCGTATCATATGTCCGTTCTAGCGATGCGGTGACCTTTTGGGAAAACGTATTTTCCGAAGGAGGAGTGCGTGGCGAGTCTTCTTCGAAGTTCTTTAAATTAACGCAGAGCGCTCTATCGCATGCGCAAGCAACATCATGAAAAGATATCTGACGTCGCCAAGTACACCACACGTTTAACAGGGGATGAATATATCCTCCTAGCTCCTGTTCGGTTGGAAATCATCGATGTTGATCATTCTCCTAATCATCCACAGTTTCCAGTGCAGGACCCAGCTTCCATGGTGCATAGCCGACCTGCATAGTGAATCACATCGAAATACCGCTCCTCTGTCTCTAGAACCCCGCCACGGGGCTGATCAGGAAGTACCTGGTGGGCTGGTGGAGTGGTTGCGTAAAAGAACCAGTAGTGAGCCTGTTTCCAAGTAACAATTTGGAAATTAAGTAGAAAATCGTTTTCGTCACGAATATGTGGCCTTGCACCTGCATTGTGTGTTACAGCGCTACAAAGAAAATTAAAAATGAGACTTCTAAACATTCCTAGTTCATCTTGGAACGTTTTACAAACATGCTTCGAGTTTAAACCTTGTACGACCATTCCTATAGAAGTATTAGAAAACCTTATCAAGTTAACAATTGATAGCCCACCTGCCTAAAATAAATTATTAGCCCGTAAAATTACAACAAATCAAAAAATATTTCGCCCGCCTTTTGAAATGAATGTTTCTTCTGCAAAACGTTGTTGATAAAAAGCTAGTATTGCCCACATTTACCCATAACAGGTGCAAAACTATGTGAAGAAATGATATCTTATATTGTCGGTTTTGGTTAGAACAGGATAGCTTCGATAAAAACACGCAGTAACTCTGCAAACGTATCCTCATTTCGCCACGGGACATATAATTGTTCGTTGGTTCTTTTATGCCCGCAAGACAGGAGAAACTTACAACTGCCTGTGCTGCCATAGACATAAAATTTTGTCGAGAAGAAAACGTAAACCGAGTTTCAGCAAGTGCGAAATCTGCTAAAACAGCGGAGCGGAGGTTCTCTTGTACCCGATAGAACGTCAATGGGCGGTCGCCCGAGAACGTCAGCGCCGTCGCCTCGCAAATTCTACGGTTTGCGCAAAGGAATCGGCGGCTAGACGTCAGTGGCTGGAGGCTCCCTCCCTTAGTGGGAGGGGAAAGCAGTCGCCTCTGCGAGATTACTACGCCCTCTATCCGTTGATCTGGGAACCATTTTGCGCGAGATCGCCAGAAGGTCTGGGAACCTGCTCCTACCCCTGCACACGTAGTAAGAAGACGGAAGAGGAAGCGGCCCTTGTTAAAGCGGCCAGATAACGTCACAAGCGCTGGTCGTAAGCTAAGCTAACAGCATCTGTCCTGGGTAGAGAAACTGCCAAGCCGCCTCGATAGTCATTTTTCTGGGCAGCTCTGGAATGAATTGTGAACGCTATCATTTCGTCTATGAGGTGCTGCTACCATCTCCTTCGCTGTCGCAGCTACTAAGCTTTGTGGTCGACGTTCGCTTTTATTGGGACATTATCTGCTCGCTCGCCCGCGCTTGCCGCAGTGGACGTTGTGTCTCCTATATTTATTTTTGCTCCGTGCCCCTGCATAACGCACGACGTACAGCAGACGTACTAAACTGCTCGACATACAATGGCCCCGCTGTACAAATAAATTATCACTTCGCGAGCATATCGTTACCGATAACTTCAAGGACAGTGCCATGCCAAGGGCGCTCTTTGCTTACGCATGCATCTCTTTTACGTTTTTCCAGCTTTGTGACAAGGCGTGCCGTACAGGACTACGAGTGCAAAAGGATTAGAATTCCCAGAGGCGTGAGCATTTTGGCTGCAACAAGCTGCATGAACCAAGATTATGAATTTTGGAGTGATCCCTCTCTTTTTGACCCAGAGAGGTAAGGACTTCTCCGTCACAATACCACACGAATAATGAGGCTAGCAGCGGCAGCAAGATCTCCGAAAAGTTGCGGTATTTGTTCTTTTGCTGTTTTGCTCATTTAGCCTTTGAATGGTTCCTCGGGCCGTCACCGGCGTACCGTAAGTTGCATGTAGCTGTAAGCGGCTCTTCTTGCCACATGATCTTCGGTCACTCTCAGCCAGGGACAAAGCACCTCATAAAATCCATTTGGACTAAACAGGTAACAAAACACATAGCAAACCACCTGCGGAATCGAATGCAATTCAAGTGCAAAGAAATATAATTAACACAGCGTATGCGAAACATTTTGAGCAAGGACTATCACAAGCATTATGCACAGAATACAGTAAATTCTGCCTTATGGCCGCGAATGCACCGGTAGTGTTTGCACGCGGAAATTATTATTGCTTGGCAACTACGAAAACAATACTAATGTACCAACACTTCAATGCATTGTTTTTCCTTCAGCACTGTTACATTAGGCCATTTTTTCCAAAGTAAAAAGCACCCACAGTCTCAGGTGCGGTATCGTCGCCATAAAAAATCACTAGCGTGCGACCATGCACCAAGTGCGAACGTGCGCACCTCGCTACTCATCCGGCAAGCCTGCCACGTAAGCAACTCAAAAACAAAATTAGTAAATGGCATCAGCAGCGTGCGAAAGCTGTACTGGCGCAGCCACTGTTAGAATTAACACGGTAGAGTGTGAAGAGACCCGCAGTTCGCCACCACCGGCGCAACGCGAAGCACTGTGTAACCGTAGCGCAGTTAACCCCACGTCTGCCCATGATTGCGCACTGTCGCAACAATCCAGTGGCCCTATTCGTGTCTATACTCGCGGCACAATTCGTGGGACTACTCGGCACTGCTACCTCTAACAGTGGCCGGGTCTGTACATGATGTGCCCCTGCGCTGGAAACATTTCCTAGGAGCCGCTGTTTTCATTCCCTGTATTCAGACTACCACTTATCCAAGAGTCACTTCCATCCACAGGCTAGTTCACCCACCCTGCGATTCAGTTCGACTCAGTTCGTACATTTTTAGATCGTTGCAACTGTCGATTGTTACTGTCATCCAAGAACAGACCATCTCTGTTGTGCAGCAATAAATAACCAACCAGATGCGGAAGCCCACTTTGCAAGCTGTGCTACAACAAATGATCGCACATCCACAATGCATCTCCGCCGAGATGCATCGGACCATCTCGTACTTGACATACCGCACTCGTACCATTATTCGGTGATAACTGCAAATTTTACCGCCTGCCGAACTATCACGAATGACTGCCAGCTGCTTCATTGAACTTCGCGCAGATTCCTCAGCGAAACTGTTGAACGTTGCCTCTGACGAAAGGAGAACGCAGGTGTAGTGTGACAACTTGGGAAAACAACCAGTTTTCGACTACACCACTTTACACCAGATTCTGACAACACCATCATGCGCCGAATGCAAAGATGCGCGTTTCTCTCATTATACGACATTTCCGCCTCGTGAAACCTTTTTAAGGAAAATAAATGAACAACCTCAGTATAACGCAATGAATGGACCTGAATTGCTTGCATGCTCACACGAAAGCTTGCAGCCGTCCTTGCAAATAATTGTCAAGTAAGCCGACATTGCCATAGGAGGTGCTGTTCTACCTACAGGGCATGAACTCTAGAAAAGCCAGCCAGTACCAGCCACTTTGCCGCGTGCCCAAATTCAAGTCTCAAGCAGGCCCTTTTAAGCGCAGAACACTTAAAGGGTTCGTCTTGTCACCGCAGCTCGCTCACTTGACCCAAGGAGAAGTCACACGGCGTTTCGCCGTAGCGGCTGTCGTCGTGGCGTAACCAAGATGCTTTGAAAGCCAAGCGGCTTATATAGAAATAAGCGTTCGAAACTCGCGAATTACATCTCCCTGTTGTGTGCACAAAAAAAACGGTAATTAACAAGCAGCGCCCGCGTTGATTTAATTAGGAACGATCATTGGGTTTGTTTTTACGGTTAAGCGAAAAAGCGTGGCAGTACAACGCTGGCACGTGTGGGAGGAAAATCAAGCACAAAAAGAATAGAATTCCCGCTGGCGCAGTTTCGTGCAGGGGTCGCGCGAGCGCGGCGTAGGCGGGAAGTGTGAGCTGCATTGGGTTGTAGCAGTGAGGGGATAATGGTGCTACAGCACATTGTGGCGAATCACTGCTTTATACTTCCGACGGCTTTCACATTGAGTGGAAGGGCTTTATTTTTTTACGTGAAATCAATAGTCACTATTTGCTCCCATCAACGAAAAAGTTTGCGTCGATGTGCGAATGGAATTGGCGCACCCAAAACAGGAAGATGTCGCACATGTGCTGCGAAAACATGAGCTCGCATAGCTACCACAGTATATTACCTCCGACACTACCCAGCCTGGTATAGACGTAACCACCACCCTAACTGACATCATCAGTAGCCTTTTTCGGTGTCAAATGCAGATTCTTCCCTTTGCCGAACTATTGAGTGATAATCGGCGGCCCCTGTGGATTGCTCAATGCAACTGTAGATATTTACCTCTGAAGAAATCAGGGCTACATGTACACCCGCAATGAACTCGCTCCACACCATTACTTTTTCAGGAAAGCAACGATTCCATCAGCAAATTATCCATTTGGATGGGCTGACACAACCCCTACAACAAAACCACGCGCCGCGCACAGGGTACTGCTTAAACTTATTAAAGCTTCAATCAACATCGACAAGTATCTCCTTCAATGAGATAGTTAGACACCATCACATACTGTACCACCTAACAAGGATTCATTCTACTTGGTGCACTTTTTCATCATCGTACATAAATTATTGTCACTGCATACGTCAGCCCCAACACCATGCTCACATGATGTTGGGCATGTGAGCCCAACACCATGTGAGCCCAACCCCCCCTTACTCTATGCTAAGACTTCATTGGGACCTCTCTTTTTTTGTAAAAAGATTGCATCTAAGTTTGTTTTATATTTGAAGGAGAATAACTCAGCTCATAAAGATCACCGGAGCACTAGCCATGGAAGATTTTACTTGCTTTCCTTAAGATGAAAGCTGCGAAGTCATCTTTTTATTCATATCTACAAGCCTGCTACATTATGTCAATACCATTGCAAATATTTTTCAAGACGTAGCTCTTGGTAGCATAAATTCAAGTGTCCCTAGACCCTGATACCTGATAAATAGCGCAGCGACCGTCTCTGTATTGGTTTTACCCTGTAATATAAAAAAATACTAAATACAGTTAGGTAAAACTACAAATTAGGACAGCTACCGTTTCGCACACATGAACACAAATTTGAATCACATCAACTCACGTGACCAAAAAGAATCATCTTTCCAAGAACCGCCTGTGATCCTAAGAACAGATATCGTGATCAACGTAGGCCAAACCTCTAGAATTCCCGACTTTGTTTGGTAAAGCGTATACAAAAAGGTCGAATCACCCGCACTTTAAACGGAACTTGAAATCATGATTAAATGGTGTGCGTGTGACGCTGCAGATTTCTATGCTAAGTTAAAAAAATAACTGTCAGGCATCAAGTGCGACATTTCATAAAATCATTATTTGTTAAGTTAGAAAGCTGCAATACGGCGGAGACTATTGCCTTACACTTGAGTATCACACCTCACGAACAGGGCATAAATGCTGTAGGAAATATCTACGATATATTTACTGGCCTACCCATTTCAATTCATCACTCGTGCGCAAATACGGTAAATGGCCATTTACGCCTAAAAGGTGAACTTAATGCGCAAGTCACACTTTTAACGACGGTTCACGGCAACAGACGAACAACAAGACCCCAAGACGTTCACCACAATATGTCACTGCTTCATTATACACCCTAACAATCAGTACTATACCGCTCTGTCCCCAGCTGACCTTAAACCACCTTCTTAATCACAAAACAAGTGAAAAACTGCAACAAAACATACTAAATCTCCTTGCTGCGATGGTGCACTCATGATCTACACTGACGAAGAGTAAAGGAACCATGCAGGACAGCTGTGTGACACTTTCTGAAATCTAACTCTATTAACATTCGGTCAATGCTATGGGATACCCGGTTAGAGGAACATATGTCGAAAGAGTTATCCTCACACAGAATTTTATTGTTCGTAGCGTACCCTTCTTTCTGCTTAAAAAAACAGAAATTACCAAGATTTTTGGCAAAGTTTCATAAAGTGGTGGCATGCCCTCGAGTAAAAAGATTCAAGCAATTCAAGCCATGTTTCAACAGAATATGGACGTTAGCACCACGTATCTGACTCGTAAGGTACAACAACCAAATTATTCACGTAGTTTTTCTGCTGCATTACTGCTGTTTTATGGTGATTCCTACCGACATTACTAAAGTTAAGTTGCAAAGATGCTCACAATCGAAACGAATAAGTCACGCTCCCGTGAGTGGAATTCATACACATCACTTCAATTCTCGCTAAAGGTGCGGTAGTAGATGGCATGTCCTTGACCCACAGGAAAAATAACGCATCTACCTTCTTTGCTGCCAATCTCTAAAACACTTTTTAACCCTCACCTATCCTTCCAATCAAGAACTATCAAAAATACAACAATATTCTCAATAGGCCCTATTAGGATTCATTCCTTTTTATAGGTGTCTGTTCATAAAACACGCTCTAAAAATAAATATTGCACACCGTATTTGGACGTTCCCTGGATTAGTAAGAGAGACAAATTCTTTACAACATTTCCAATTACATGCCACCAAATTCCATAGGAGTACGTCTTCTTGACGCCGTTTTGCATTTTATATCAAACACAATATTTTAAATGAAGCTTCTATGGCTAAGGTTTCATGTATTTTTTATGTCCCAGAACAAAAACTCTCCAGGTACAACGTCTTTTTGAAGTGCAAGGTCTTGAAAAACGACAACCCCGCTGAAAGTGCAATAGCACGCGGTCACCACCAAAGTCGCACACCGTTGAAAACAGGATTTTATCGTCAAACGTGTACGCGTCATCACTACGACATGATTCTTCATCATATTGGTTATTAAAGGGCATCATTTGCAAGGTCACGGATTGCCTTCGTCATTAGGCTATATGCCTTATTCTTGCATATGCAGTATTGGTACAATAATTATCAATTAGGCACATGTTCGACATTAGTATAGTACGAATAAAATTTTATGCGTGTATGTCCGCGTCCTCATAGCCATTACTGCAGTCAGGCGCCAAAGGACCGAAATTGCTGATACCTTAAACTTCAACTGTGTTCCACCTTTATGTCCCGTGATAAAACGCTTCGCCGGTTTATAATTCTGAGACCAAACATTTAAAAACGAGTGGACACTTTAAAAAAAAGCGTGATAACCACACGTCTGCCCTCTCTCTTTCACCAGGTTCAATGAGTACAAGAAAAACAACATACATCCCGCTTGTTTCCTGCCGTTTGGAAATGGGCCGCGCGCCTGTGTAGGCCGCGTATTTGCCTTCCTCAATGTGAAGGTTGCCGTAGCCATGCTCGTGTCAAGGTTCAGCATACACGTCGAAAAACAGCGCCACAAGGTAAGCTCATTAATTTTTTCTCTAAGCATTCTAAATGCGATAACAAAACCCAGAGCTTTCAGTTTTACAATAGGCCAGCAAATGGCGGAGTGCTCAGATTGTTCGGAAGCTGCAACACTTTCTTCACCTTTTTTTTCGAAATTTTAAATGCTCGCAGAAAGTTGTGAGCTAACACATCCAGTACTTGGATGAGGGGGTTGCGAAATACATCAGCGAAAGATAACTTGGGAACTAGCTCAAATTTTTTTCTCTCTTGCCTGGTCTAAGCGTTGTTCGACCACCGAAATTACGTCATTACAGCGGTGTAGCTGTTATTGGCTGTCTTTCCTACAGCTGCAGCAAGGAACGCATCCGATAGCCACATTAGAAAGGAAGCCACAAATTCAAAGCAGAGACAAGTTGTTACTGCTGCGATCAGCAAATCGCACAATTCTCTTCGCGCAGGCGATAAGTACAGTTTTCTCAGTGCTTCCAGACGCGAAAGAAACAGTTAAAGCGCTTATCGGAAGTGCTGCGGAGTCCTTAAGGAAACTTAAACATGCTCTCTAGACGCTGCCAATTGGGAAAATGTACTCGAAACTAGAGTGATCATGATAACCCTGGCAGCAATGTACAACAAACTGAGAATATGGGCTCTAAGATCCGACGCAGCTGCGCCTACAGGCATGCTGTTCAAAAAAGGCGGTGTTCCGAAAAAATATACGGGCAGACGTGCACAAACTGCTTTGCAACGCTTAATTTTATGTTTTTTTTTATCACCAAACACAGCTGAGGAGAGACAGAGACAGAGAGAGAGAGAGAGAGAGAGAGAGAGAGAGAGAGAGAGAGAGAGAGAGAGAGAGAGAGAGAGAGAAATTCAAAGCCGTTTCGTTTAACAACAACGATGTTTAAAACTCGAAGCTTTCTTCTGCCGCAAACCGAGTCGAATCGAAGTCCAATCTCATGAGGGAATCGTTCATTGTTGCCCGTCTGCGTCAACCGGAGGCATGAAACGTTGTCAGCCACCGAAATGTGGCACTGCCGGGGAGCGGTTGCTTCAGAACGCGGAAAAGAGAGCCAAACCAGGGGCGAACTCAGCGCAAAGGTACCTGGAATTGCCTAGCTTAGGCAAGAACAGAAGAAGTAGCGGGAAGGAAGAACCGTTAAGTGCGATAGGGAGGAAGCTGAACCTACTTCTATGCCCTACACGGCGTCTGCCTCAACAGCAGCAGTAAAAATAAATTACACCATCTTCCCGTGGGGAACCATGAGGAGGCTGCGAAGCATCATGGGGGTTCCCTGTAGGTTCCATTGTGTTGCGGTTATGTTGTTTCATTTGTCTGAACACGAATAGGAACTTAGTGTGAACCCGAATGTAGAGACAGATAAATGTAGAGAATTGTAGACACAGCGAAGACACCGACACCCGCGTTATCTGATGGAACACGTCCTAGTTTTCGTCTTTCTTTATTGCTTGCTCACGCTCCTACCCCGCTGCCCACTCTCTTCGTCCTCTTTGGTTGAGCTGCAAGTTGCGTGGCGCTTCCCGCCACAGCTTTCCTGTGGGAAATTTAACATCCTCCCCAAAAGTTTTCAGTTCGTCGTTTCCGTTGACGTTCAGCTTCGCGTGCCCTCGTTGTAGCAGTAGCTTCTTGGGGTAGTTTGAATGAGTAAAGGACATAAGGCGCGTTCGTAGCACATGCTCTCGTCTCGGTTTGTAGCGCAGTGGGAAGAGCGTCACGTACCTCCCGTTGCCGCCAGAGAGTCGAGGGATCAAAACCGGGCGACGGCTAAGTATTTCTTTTTGTAGTGGACTGCGGTGACGTCAGGCCAAACGCTGAAGGGGCTGAAGAGATGCGCATGCGCAGTAGTGTGCGGACAGCGTAACAAAGAGGGAGGAAGGGACACAGCCCCGACCATGAGATGCTTCGCATCTAAAACTGGATAGTAGGGGGTTGTCCCAACAGATGGCGGGCTAGCAGTACCATGTACAAGTCAAAAGAAGCCCTCGGCGACAGGGTTGCCAGGTCCTAAGAACAAAACGTCGACGGGAAAATGCCGAAAGTAGCCAGAAAAGTCGCCGTCTGGAAATCACCGTTTGGAAAGGAGCCATAAAAATAATTTTGAGCAAACCGATGCTCGTAATTTTTTTTCAATGGCCTGCGTAGAAAACGAAAAGCTTAAACTTTGAGAAATAGCCAAAGTGCACAAGAAATATTATTAACTTGCTACTGTTTAAAAAAACAACAGTTGTTCCCCATTGTCTACTTGGCAAGTTTCATTAGGTAAGTTTACGTAAAGGATTCAAAGGATATGAATGATCATAGAACGTGTGTTTTTTGCACACAGTTTTTCATCCCCTTCACCGCCACAATCCTGAGCCTATTATTAACCATCATACATGCTTGCCACCCCTATGCAAGGAATCTCAAATGCCGGTGAACTGCATAAACAACACACGTTAAACTGGCAGTAGCGCTTAAAGTGTTGCATTTGAATATGAAGGCAGGTAACTGATAATCAAAAAGTAACATGAAAAGTCGCGAATTGTGACGGTAAGTAACGGTGTCAGTTACTGTGTTTTAAGTGACAGCGACTCCTTGGGCCCTATTCTCGACTTACGCATATCATCCCCATTTTCTTGTTTTTGTTGGCTTGTAGTTTAATCTGAACTCTTGAAAAGCACTGAGTGACCAAATATGGCTTTTTTTTAATGTAAGGTGTCGGGAGAGCCTGGCAATGTACACGTTATCACCAGCCTTCATAGTCGTCAGAAAATAGCCAAGTCTCCACAACAGAATTTCAGTGACCACGAGCCTCTGGAAGTCGTCACCGTGTGATCCCCTGTACAACATGGCGGTGCACACAAGACACCTCCACATTTGTTAACAATTCAGGACTACTGCATTCACATCAACCTTATCGTGCGGAGTGTTTCGGTGTCCTAGAATTTCTCTTCTGTCTCACGATATGTAACGCGCATTGCAACATAGTTCTTTCTAGGTGAAATATTTTGAAAAACTAAAAATTATGAAAAAAAAATTGCAGTGGTTTAGCTCGACTACGCCAGGATATAAGTAGCGTGAGCTAAGCTTCAGCTGGTTATTTTTAGTTTTCCTGGTTGTCTAGGATTAGCTTGATTATCATGCTTACTGCTGCTTTAATGACACACACGGCATACGCATTATGTGACACATGTATACTTATCAAGCGGCTCCGGAGCAGCGTCACCAATCGCCCCAGAGCTAATCTCGTCCCACAGGCGCACCCCGGTGTTGCTGCGACGCACGAGTCATCAGTTCCACACCCGGCCACCCCTCGCATGATCATCATGTGGACCGGGCCGCCACGTGCGGAACGGAGGCCGGCCAAGACTGGGCGCGTGGGTTGTGTGAGAGACGCCAGGCAGCGAGCAAAGTTCTGTGCGCCGTATGACGTCACTGATACACGTGCATGCGCAGCACGGCTCTCCAGGAGCCAGACGAAACTGCTCAACCAAGGTAAATATAACTGGTAGCGAAGCTTCCATAGAAGCCCATACGTTCAGAAAATGGCGGCTCTTAAGCTGCTCATGGGGCTTAGCGCCATCTGTGTGAGGAGGGAACACTTCCGGCGGAACAAAAAATAAACAGGATGTGACGCAAGATCCGGTCAGAAAGTGACGTCATTTTGGTGGCATTAGCGGGAAAATTTGACTTCAAAGTAGCCTTAGCAGGCCTCTGATTGCTGAGGGCTCAAGTCATTGCCATCTGACGCAAGTTGGCGAGCCCTTGGCGTGTGTGTTTCAAGTCAACGCCAGCTTATAGTCGTGACTAGAGAAACGTACTTTAGCATACTGTCATATGATTCGCCTGGGTTTTTATAAAAACATCTTGCATCTTCTCTGAACCTTTATTCTGTATTCATGCCTTCCACTGCTGTATAAAAGCAATCAGTTGTTTATTTTGATTGCAGTGGGTGGCAAACGTACCCCCCCCCGCCCCCCCGACAATTTTTTTCTGCCTTGGGATACAGAGCACAAAATGACACTTGACCACTCTCCCCGGCCCTCCTTTCATATAAAAAACGTACCCACTCCCTACCCCGATACCAGTTTCTACCAACGCCACTGCTGGGTTTAATTGCGTCGCACATACGTAGGTTGCGTGCGTGCCTCAAGTATAGATCAAGGTTATATAATGCTCGTTCAGTTTGTGGACTCTAAGAGAATAAATGACGCATAGTCATTGTATAATCAAGACATTTGAATTTTATTCCAGGATAAATATAAAACAAATTTACCACACTGCACAAAATCAGCACGTATACAATAAGTACAAAATGTTCGTGGGCACTACATGCATTATGATTTTACTTACGCGCCGAAAAATTGGCTTTACCCGTAACACATAGCATTATGAGCAATGAAAGCGTCAACAGCAGAACTACTTCGAAACAAGAGAAAAGAACTAGGCACTGCATCTTGACGCAGAGAACCGGGCCGCAGGAATGCCGATTCACGGAAGTGCAGCGAGCACACCGCAGCTGTCCCTGCGTCTTATCAAGTAGACAAGGGTTTCTACAGACGTTCACTCAGCATTCACGCCTGCAATTTCCTGGTTGCATTATTAGGCAAGTGTCGCAACAGATAAGTAAAAAGAGGAAAAATGGATCAATGCAAACGAAAGCGACGGCAGCACGGCAGTGTGTAAAAGCACATAGCAGGAAAGATATGGCAGCAGCGCAGCACGGAGCAGCACAACACAGTACCGCGATGGAAATAATGCTTGCGCATACAAATACGGGAAGCAACGAGCACTACAAGCGTTGTAATACAATAGAGAAGACACTGAGATAGACAATTAATGCGACTCGTTTAAATTCGATTGGTACTACGCTGAGAAGTCCTAGAGTAATTAACACCACTTGCTCCGAGCCAGCCTGAGGTGAAATCGAGAGATAACTGTTACATAGCAAAGCTTTAGAGCAATTTTTTTTTTCGAAGCACCACCACCTACCCTTACACAACCCCCGTGCACGTATTAACAGTACTAAAGTTTCGCGTTACCTGTGGAAATGAGAGGAAAATGGTGCAGTAAAACGCCGGGCGTACGGGAGTTGCTGTTGCAACCTTGTACAGCACATCGTTTCCGTAGGTACCGAGGAAAGCACTCCGCTCCAACTGTTGGCAGCATCGTCCCGTAGTTCACCGTGCCCGCCGGGCACGGTACTAAACGTGTCTACCGACGATACAACGCACCTCGCAACTCCACGCACAGCAAAAATTAAGTGCACACCAAATTAACAAGGAAAAACGAATGCAAATGCGCACCACCAAAACACGCGAGGGGCGTTTCCTAGCAGACGAACTTTAGGAGCGCCTTTCCGAACACTACAAGGACTGCATCACAGAGCAATGACATGTGCCGTTCTTCAGAGGGCGCTACAAAAAAGGTTTCTGAGAATGGACAGCATTTTCATAAATTATTTACACATTGTGCTTAACTAAATGTGGTTCAGAAATAAATATTGTTCGTAAAATATAAATTTTGTTTTATTGTTGAACAAAACTTGGTTTTTTGTTACTAGTGTTTGTTCCCTCCTCACCTAGTCGCGCTTCAATCGCCACTCCCATAAGCCCCCATGCTGATGTCGCTGACAATAGGTTCTGAACCGCTTTTTGCACGAAGCTTCGCTACCATTTATAATTACCTTGGCTCAACCTCGCCCAGTGTAGCTCACGCTAAAATATAAAAAAAATTGCGAAAATTTGTGGACCGTATAACGCCCTGCATATTTACAATAATGCTGATTTGGCGCAAGTTCCATTTGTAATCCTCATAGCGTAAATAGGGATAGTTGTTCGAATGCAATCTTGAAAAACTCAAAAATAAAAACATATAAAAATATTAGGGAAAATGGTAGACGGCGAAACGCCCTGCATTTTGACGATAGTGCACATTTTGCGGAAGTTCCACCTGTCTTCATCATCATCAACATCATCACCAGTCTATCTACGCCCAATGCATGGCAAAGGCCTCTCCAGGAATCCTTAGAATGGACTAATAGAGGTAAATGGTAGAACAAAATTTTGAAAAAGAAAAGGTAGCAAAAAGAAAAAAAGTTACTGAAAATGGCGAAACGGGTAACGCCATGCATATCCACAATTTTGCTGATTTCGCAAAAAGTTTTAAATGAAATCGTTATAATAGCGCAAATGGAGATAATTGATCGAACAAAAATTTTCTAAACCTACAAAATAAGAAAAAAAAACAATTAGCGTACAAATACAACCCTATAACCCTGCATGCCCACAATATTGCAGATTTCACGAAGGTTGCACCTTTAATCGTTTTAATAGCGTAAATGAACATGTTTGGGTGAAAAAATTTTGAACAACTAAAGAATTAGAAAAATTTAAAACATACGGAAAGCTTCGAACCATGAACGCCCTGCGTATCCATAACAATGCAGCTTCCGCGAACGCTCTGCCTGTAATCATTATAATAGCGCAAATGAGGATAACTGGTGGAAGGAAATTTTGAAAAACTAAGAAAATAGAAAAAATATAGAAAAATTACGGAAAGTGCAAACCATGTAACGCCCTGCATTTGCAGAATAAGGCAGAATTTGCGGAATTTTCTCGAGCAATGGTTATAATAGCGTAAATGGAGATAGTTGGTTGAACAGGATTTACATATCCAAAAACTTTGGCCGTAAAGAGCTCGCACTGCTGTCAAGCGGTATAACAATGCTTCGAACGGCATTCCATGCAACGGCGCAAACCAACGACAAATATCAAAGCCTATGTTTGTTTTTTCTGGGTCTTACAAAAACTTTGATCGGCATAAGATTTAAAACTAAGCCACACGTATTCGCATAATTTGTTTGCCTATCGCAGGCATAAGCACCAATAGATAATTAGAAAAGTTGTATAAAACTAGACCCTTTGGGCTTTAAGGTAACATTGATTATGGAGTTGCTGCCAACAAGAATTGTGCTGTACACCTGTCTTCGGGAAACAAATCTCTTGACTCCAATCACTTTCGGTTATCGTGTTGACAAGAAGTTTACTATCCTCCTTGACATTCGCAATGTCGGTTGCCTGCCGGAAGCATTTTTTATTTTGTCTATTTTATCCAAGTGGCCATGTTTTGTTTGCTCAAACGATCTGCGTTTTCTGTTTTTCAATTTGCCGCTTGTACATGCTACGACCAGGCCTGAATATTCCACTCCAAGTACAGTCTAATTGAAGGTTTTCTACGCCATGTCGAAAGTGCGCAGGCCGAAAAAAATTCAATGTACATGCTCACAACGTGATCCAGTGTGAAGCGTTTTATGTTGGAAAGTTAGAGAAAACACATTTCTTTCATGCTGTCATAAAATAAGTTTGTCAAGTTTAAATGCACAGCTTATTCTTCAAACACTTTGTGGGCCAGAAGGCTTACATGTGGCCTAGAAAAGTTTGACAAAGGGTGTATCTGAGTCGTTCAGTCTTGAAACCTGAGCACCCATGCACCGCGTACCGAGTCTGATACGGCACGAAGTTTTTAGACTACGGGGGTAGACTGGCAGTGTAGAAAATACTCAGCACCCCGACATTAACGAATAGCTGATGTGGTGAAAACGAAATGCGGTCACTGACCAAGTCAAGGTGAAAAACACAGAGACGTTTCGGAACCCGTACGGGTTCCTTGATCACACTAAGCAGACATGAGCCGTAAGTCGCTTCTTATCTCTGTGTTTATCTCTGATAAGAAGCGACTTACGGCTCTTGTCTGCTTAGTGTGATCAAGGAACCCGTACGGGTTCCGAAACGTCTCTGTGTTTTTCACCTTGACTTGGTCAGCGACCGCATTTCGTTCTCATCATGAAACCTGACCCGACGAACTTTCGTCGACCTCTTGACTACATAGCTGATGTGGTTTTTTATTGCAGAATCCCATCAAGCTTCAAAGCGGCTTCCTTAACACAAGGTTGCCAAACTCGGTGTGGCTAAGATTCAAAAACATTTCTGCGGGCACGTGACTCAAACCTCAAGAAGACACAAGACACCAAACCCCAGAGGAGGAATTGCACTGCCTACGTCACCTGAAATTTCGCACTCCATGAATGAAACCACGGTCAGATTAAAACTGAAGTATGGTTTATCAGCAACAGCAGTTGTAACTCTTACGTCTTTATCCAATATTTTAGAAAAACTGGCGGCAAGCACTACAAAAACTTAGAAACTCTGTGTAACCATTTTCACAGCATTTTAGCTTGCACCACACGTCGGAATAGGGGCTGCATGTTCTATTTTGAAGAAGCATCATTAGAAGCGCTCGTTTGGAGCACTATTCCAGGTACAGTAAAAAGCGATTTGGCTGCCAGGCTCACAGCGAATCATCTTCATCACCAGCCTACCTACGCCCACTACAGGGCAAATGCCTCTCCCATCATTCTCCGACTACTCCGGTCCTGCGCTAACTGCGACCAATTTGTCCCCGCACACTTCTTGATGTCATCTGCCCATCTAACTTTCTTCCACCCCCTGCCACGCTTGTCTTCTCTAGGGGTCCCCTTTGTTCCGCTAATGACCAACGGTTATCTTGCCTTCGCATTAAATGCCCTGCCCATGTCCATTTCTTCTTCTTAATTTCTATTAATATGCCCTTAACACGCGTTTGTTCCCTGACCTACTCCGCTCTCTTATTTTCCCTTAATGTTACCCCTGTCATCTTCCCTTCCATTGCGCGCTGAGTCGTCCTCAATTTAAGGTAGACCCTCTTACTAAGCCTGTAAGTATCTGCCCCGTAGGTGAGTACCGGTAAGATGCAGCTGTCATACACTTTCTTTTTCAAGGACAATGGTAGGCTGCCATTCATTATCTGAGAATGCCTGCCGAATGCACTCTATCCCATTCTCATCTTTCGAATTATTTCTGCCTCAAGATTGTAATTCGGGGTCACAACTTTGCCTTATAGGTATATTCGCTTACTACTTTCGTAGCCTCGCCACCTATCTCAAACCGCTGTGCTGTCCCGAGGTAATTAGTCATTACTTCAGTTTTCTGCATATTAATTTTCAGGCCCACGATTTTACTCTCTTTGTCCAGTGCGGTAAGCATGCTTTGCATTTCCTCTCCGGATTTACTTAACAAGGCAACGTATTCAGCAAATCTGAGGTTTCTAAGGTATTCTCCATTAATCCTTACTCCCATCTGATGATGATGATGATGGTTGGTGTTTAATGGCGCAAGGCCGACGAGAGCAAAGAGCGCCAGAGAAGTTATTTAATGAAAAGAAGTGATTCCCACAAAAGGTATGTATAAAAAGAGTAAACTGGACATAGTAAGATCGATAAAGATAATGGTGATGGCTGGTGTATAGGGCCAGATTTGATTATGCATGATAGGAAATAAGGTTTAAAAACTTAACATCTGACAAATACTTAAAAACGTGTTTCACAGAAACCATGGCATCGTCACCTAGAAACAGCGATGGGTGTAGGGGAATATGTTGTCTGTAGAGTTCTGTGAAGTGTTTGTGTCGTGTTGTGTCAAGTGCCTTGCATTTTATGAGTATGTGGACTACGGATAGGCCCTCCCCACACCTGCTACACAGGGGTCTTGGAGATCCCGTGAGCAGGTGCGAGTGCGTTACATGCGTATGGCCTATCCGTAACCTAGCTAAGGTAACCCCAATGTGCCTGTTGTGTGAGTCAGTAGTGTATTGTCCCAAGTGTGGTTTTATTACGTGTAGTTTGTTGTCTGTCTGTTCGCTCCAGTCTGCTTGCCAAGTTTTACGGAGTTGTTGTCTGATGTGTGGCTTGAGGTCTGTGTAAGGTAGTGTTGCCATGTCGACTGTGTTTCGGAGTGCAGCATTGGCGGCCATTTCATCCGCCACTTCATTACCGCCAGTGCCAGAGTGGCCTGGCACCCAACACACAGTCACCCCAAGGTTTGAAGAATAAGCTACCATAATCGTTTTGAAGACAAGATTAATGACACGGTTTTTTGATGACTTTCCGGATGATAATGCACGGACGACGCTCAACGAATCTGTATAAATGACGGATGTAGGAATATGATGTTCAACTATGTAACTTACAACCAGAAATATGCCATATGCCTCTGCCGTAAAAATACTTGTATTAACATTCATTGTTCTACATGCTTCAAAATTGGGCCCATGCGCAGCACAAGACACCGCAGTGGACGTTTTAGATGCATCGCTGAAAAACTCTGCAGCCCTGTATTTATTTTGCAGATGCATGAAATGCTGCAAAATCCCACTTCTTGGTGTCCTGTGCTTATTGTATTGTACGAAAGACAAGTCACATGCCACAGGACGAAGATGCCATGGTGCTACAAGATCAGTGTGAGATGATTTGAATGTGTCTAAGAGGGAGACGTCATGAATAGTCACCTCGTCCCTCACTCTCTGCGAGAAAGGAACAGCAATGGATGGGCGGTTTAAAAAGAGTTTAGTTGTGGACGTATCATTAAAAACCGGTTTAAAGGGATGGTTATTCATTGATGAGATTTTGGAGGCATATAGGAGGTAAACATAAGTTCGCTGGTACGCTAAGCACCATTTGTCGCACTCTGCATAAAGACTGTGGACAGGACTTGTACGGAACGCCCCACAAGACAGGCGAAGCCCTAAGTGAAGCACCGGGTCGAGCATTTTAAGTGCTGTTTTTGTGGCTGAACCATACACAACGCTTCCGTAGTCCAACCGTGACCCTACCAACGCGGCATAAAGTCGAAGCAGGAGTTGTTTGTCTGCACCATACGATTGGTGAGACAAGACTTTTAGAATATTCATTGTTTTTAGGCATTTTTGTTTAAGTCGTTTTATGTGGGGTATGAATGAGAGTTTCTCGTCAAACACCACACCCAAAAACTTGTGTTCTCTTTTTACTGGAATCGAGTCACCAAAGAGTTTGACGTCGGGATCGGGCTGGATGCCCCGCCTTTTTGAGAATACAACGCAGGTACTTTTAGAAGGATTAAGTTTAAATCCATTTTCATCTGCCCAGCGAGAAAGTTTATTTACTCCAAGCTGGACCTGACGTTCACAAATGGATATGTTACATGATTTGAAAGATATTTGAACGTCATCTACATACATCAAGCAGGATATGGTTGGCGGCAGTGCCTTTCGGAGAGAGTTCATCTTAGCTATAAACAAGGTGCAGCTCAATACGCCACCTTGAGGCACGCCATTCTCCTGCACGTGAACAATTGAAAGTGCCGACCCGACCCTGACACGAAATGTTCGTGAAGACATGTAACTACAAAGAGTGTTCAGCATGTTACCCGAGATACCAAAAGCTTTTAGGTCTCTAAGAATGCCGTAGCGCCATGCTGTATCATATGCCTTTTCAATGTCAAAAAATACTGTCATACAGTATTGCTTATGAATGAATGCATCCTTTATGTAGGCCTCTAGAGAAACCAGTTGATCATTTGTGCATCGCCCCGCCCGGAAGCCTGCCTGGCAGCTCTCGAGAAGACCATTGTACTCCAAAAAGTACACGAGCCTCCGGTTTATCATCTTCTCGAGGAGCTTGCACAGGCAGCTGGTCTGGGCAATGGGTCGATAGCTAGCGGGAGAAGAAGGGTCTTTCCCTTCTTTCAAGAATGCTACAACTATGGCATCCCTCCAAGACTTTGGAATGTGCCCGGAAAGCCATATCTTGTTGAAAAGGTGAAGAAGTGTTACAAGAGTGTCTGTGTGTAAGTTCTGTATTATTGTATATGTAATGTTGTCTGGGCCTGGAGCTGAGGGTTTGCACGTGCTCAGAGCAGCCCTCAGCTCATGTAGTGAAAACAGGGAGTTGTACGAAGTCTGCGATTTGTTGTTGTCGTGTAGGGACTTCTTTTCACAAGAGGCTTTATGTTTCAGGAAAGTGTTCGTGTAGTGTGCTGAACTGGACACGTGTTGGAAGTGTTGTGCGAGTGTGTCAGCCTGGTCTTCCAGAGTGTCCCCTGTTGTACTGACCAGGGGCAGGCTGTGTGTCTGTTGTCCTTTGAGTTTGCGTATACGTGTCCATACTTTCCGTGTGTCTGTGTAGGAGTTTATTGATGTTATGAATGTACGCCAACTCTCTCGTTTTGCCTCACGGCGCACACGTTTTCCTAATGCCTTGGCCCGTTTGAACAAGAGGAGGTTTCCCGACGTGGGGTACCGACGAAGGATACCCCACGCCTTGTTGTGGGCCTCTCGCGCCCGCCTACAGTCCTCATTCCACCACGGCCTCCGCTGGTTGCGCGGGGCACCAGAGACGTGGGGAATGGACTTTTCGGCGGCGTCAAGGATGTGCGCCGTGAGCAGTTGGGTAGCTTCTTCAACGTGTAGGTGTCCTATGGATGTGTGGTGTAGTTTGGATGTCTGTAAATGTATTCCAGTTAGCTCGTGCTTCATTGAACCTATTTTGGGAAGATGGACTGCATGGGCCTTTACCTATGTATGTGAGTGAGGTGGAGAAGTGGTCACTACCGTATGGATCAGTGCCCACAGCCCACTCGAGGAGAGGAAAGAGAACTGCGGAGCCAATCGCCAAGTCGAGACAAGAGTATGTGCTGTGTATTATGCTATGGTATGTAGGCTGTTTATTGTTGAAAAGGCATGCTCCTGAAGATGTAAGGAATTTCTCTATAAGGCGACCTCGGGCATCCGTGCGAGAAGAGCCCCAAAGAGTATTGTGAGCATTAAGGTCGCCTGTCAGGATGTATGGTTCGGGCAGCTGGTCAACCAGCGCCTCGAAGTCAGAACTTAAAAGTGAAACATCAGGAGGAATGTATATGGAGCATACCGTGATCAACCTATTAAATATTATCAAGCGTATTGCTACAGCCTCAAGGATAGTGTTCAGAGTGACAGGGTGGCAGGCTAAGGATTTCCCGGCAATTATGGCCACACCGCCAGAAGAGTGTGTGCAGCCATCCCTGTCCTTTCTGAAGACCGTGTAGCTATTCAAGAAATTTGTGTGCTTGGAATTCAAATGTGTTTCCTGAACACACATTACACTTGGCTGATTAGCATGCAGTAGTTCGTATACATCGTCAAGATTTTTGTGAAGGCCTCTACAGTTCCATTGAATTATGTTTTCTCTTCCCATTATTTAGTGTGAGAGCTACTGGAGTGTGTGTGTTTGTTTAGGTGTCGTCTTTCGGGGCTGTGACTCGCGCCTTTTTTGGCTTGTCGGGAGGCTTTGGCGTCGGGACGCGTTCCTTGCGCTGGGTTGCAAGCAGGAACGGCCCGACATCCATGTCGTCGTCGGATGTCCGAGGGGTGCCCGACGGACCGGGCCCCCCGGACTTGGCCCCCCCTCGGGAGCCCTTCGTTTGAGCGCCACCGCCGAGGGCGTCCGGGGCGCCAGCGATGGCAGTGGGAACCGGTGCGGGGCCCATGGTGTCCATCACCTCGGTACCCTCCAACGCACTGGAGGACGGGGAGACAGAGGCGGGAGCGGCACCGGTCCCGACGGAAGACGTTTGCACCACAACCGCTGCTGCCTCAGCAAGCGGCGTGGTCGCGGGTTGGGCTGCCGGAGACAACCCAGGGGGGGGGGGGGGCGGGGCAGGGACCAGGTCAGACTCGCTGAACTGGGTCCCTGTGGACACCAGACGCCACTCCGCCCCCCGGCGAGCCGCGTCGGCGTACCTCCCCAGAGGGAAAGAGGCGAACCTCTTTCGCGCCTCTGGGAAGGTGATGTCCTCCGTGACCTTGATGTTAATTATCTTTTTTTCGATTTGAAATTTTTCGCACTTGCGGGAGTACGCTGCATGCGGACCGCCGCAGTTCACACAAGTGAGGGTTTCGGATGGACAGTTGTCAGTCGGATGATCGTGCGCCGCGCATTTTGCACACGTCGTTCGGCCACGGCAAGAGGTTGTACCGTGCCCGAACCGCTGGCACTTAAAACAGCGCCGCGGATTCGGGATGTACGGACGGATGGAGCAACGGATAAAACCTGCATTGATGTGTTGTGGAAGAACTGCGCGGTCGAAAGTCAAGATAATGTGCTTGGTGGGAATCTCCTTGTCGTCTCTGCGGATAGTGATGCGTCTCACGGCAGTGACGCCCTGATCCTATAAGCCGGCAAAGAGATCCGCATCCGTTTCGTTCAAAAGATCTGTCTCGGATATCACACCCTGGGAGCTGTTGAGGCTCCGATGGGGTGTGACCCTGATGTCTAGATCAGCCAGTCTAGTCTGAGCTAGAAGCTTCGTGGACTGCTGCTTGTCATTTATTTCGATGAGGAGTTCACCAGATCTTTGTTTTTTGCACTTATATGATTTTCCTACTATGGCTTCAAGATACTTGGCGATCAAGAAGACTGACTGAGATGCTAGAGGTTGGGTTGGATTGAGCGATTCCATCACAAGAAATCGAGAGAAATTATCCGGTTCAGGAAATGTTAAAGATGGCAATCGGGGAAGAGATACTTCGGTGCGGCCCCTTTTCAGGGACTGATCACGTTTGGGGGGGGTTTTGAAAATGCCATAGAGCATAGTATAAAAGCAGGGAGACTGGGGTACTTTCTTCTTTGACCTTACCCTGGTAGCCAAAGAGGTCCCGGAGCTCCCTGCCTGGTAGACAGACAGGGAGCCCATCCGCCGGAGCTTGACCTGGGCTCCGACGGCCACCGTTAGAGGTTTCTACCCTTCACCTTAAAAACACATCACCACGGTTGGATCCAGCTTATGTTTGCGGGCTCGGGGTCCGCGGTATCGCCAGTACCGTCACCAAGATTGCTCAAGGTGCCCCGTGCGGGGCTTACTCCCCTCTGTTTCCAATCGAATGTTCTAAGTACTTGTAAACATGCTGGGAATAACATCGGAGAGATCGTATTTCCTTACCTGACGCGGTTCCTTTTGGGTATTTTACTGCTGTCCTTATGGAGAGCAGTAATATCCTCTAGTATTCTTACATAATGCTCGTTTGCACCCTGGTTCAGTAATGTCTGAATGACTGCTGAGGTTTTGACTGAGTCAAATGCTTTCTCATAGTCTATGAAGACTATATATACGGGTTGAGTATACTCAGCGCATTTTTCTATCACCTCATTGATCGTGTTAAAATTGTCCATTGTTTAATAGCCATTACGAAACCATGCTTGCTCTTTAGGTTGACTGAAACCTAAGGTGGCACAAATTCTGTTAACGATTACCTTGATAAGTACCTTGTACACGACTGGCAGTAAGCTGATCGGCCTGAAATATTTCAAGTCCTTCATTCCACCTTTCTTATAGATTGGAATGATGTTGACAGCTAGTACGAAGGGACAATTGGAAAGTTGTTTTGGAGCGTCCGTCTTGACACATCTCAATGCTACCTATGATCCGCTGATATCCCGACAGTAGGCGCACCATCAATTTTACCGGCTCTGTATAAAACCCACAGTTCGTGGTCGGTGTTATGAAGTGCCACGTTCTACGTAAGCAAGTTTATAGGGTTACTTTGGGTTACCATGAACCATGGAATCATGTTGCGTCTGCTTTCATGGATCACCCAAATGAGGTTTCGAGCTCTGCTGTTCCAAACGCCGTTAATTTCAAGACAGGTGTCGGTGTAGCTCTGGTTCAGTTTGGATGAAAAAGAAGTTACAAGAGGCCACAATTTTAGCGGAAGTAAAGACAGCTGTACGGGATTCAAAGGAAGGCTGATCTCAAGACCATTGTGGTTTCAATGCTGAGTTTTATGCGGCGTTCTCCGACATTATGGAACCGCTTTTGTTTGCAGTTTCAGACAGGGATATCAAAACAAATATACTGCCTCCTTAATCTCTCCTACACCTCACTGTTTTGTTCTGAAGTCTATTGCTGGTTGGAGCATGAGTCTGCCACTGCCTTCAGTTTCGTTATCTTGCCCAATACAGACTGCAAAGTTCTAATGAAGATTACAGCTCGAATGCACCCGGGTATACCACCGCGGAGCCGCATGACAAGGGCGGTATACGTGGCAGGACCATTCTCTGAAACGTTCATCTTACGCGCATTGTGAAAAAGTTTTTCTATTTGTATAGAAGAGGAGGTATACGCTACAAATTCATTACGAAAAAGGTGGTTTACAAGACATTGTTGTGTCATTGAAAATTGAAATCTTCATGAAAACTATATCCAGCTTCACTGAACTGTTTGATCACTTGGACAACTTAAAGTACGCGATGGTATTTTGTAGCGGAGCTTCAAATGGGTACCTACGGCGTTTTTCGCATCGTTAGAACGTTTACTAAGCTAGCTTTCCCACACCGTGTTCCTTTCCCGGGTTGTAGCTGACCATCCGTGCTCTTCTCTCGCGGTGTATGTTTACCCCTAATATTAGCTGATCAGCTAAAAACCAATCCTAACCCGTTTTCTTTCTTCGGCACACCCTTTGGCTCAGCCACCAGCGGGCTGAGGTCGCTGAGAAAGCCAAAGGGCTCACGGTCAACGGCTAACCATTGAAGCTGCTAAACTCGAGTTTATTTGCTCTCTCTCTCTCTCTCTCTCTCTCTCTCTCTCTCTCTCTCTCTCTCTCTCTCTCTCTCTCTCTCTCTCTCTCTTTGTCTGTCTCTCTCGCCATCCCAACGTCGCCATGGGTGTCTCTATAGTCTAACGTCATGCATCGCCTTGCGATAATATGGCTTGTGCTCAGCGAGACAGAATAACGTGTCTTTGCACAGCGCCAGCGAGAGCAGACGGAGCGAAACTGTCGGAAGGAAACCATTGACGGCGATTGGGCAGTGGACGCCAAGCGAAAGCGCGATGCTGTCGCGACCCCTGATACCGCGAGCCATATTACGAACACGGTGGCGCGGCTACAATCCTTCTCACCGCTTCCCCAGTGAAAAGGCGCAGTTTGAGTGGAAGTTTGTAGCCAACAAATTTGGAGTCTTGTGCGGTGTTTTCGTTCATGGTTTCCCGGGAACCTCGATCTCATTAGCACGATAACTCATAAATAGCTTCGTTGGCCACACGCACACGGTGGAATGACACTGACTTTCTATTAAGAAACCAGCCACATCTTCTTCCTAATCCAGCACTCCAACTTAAGCGGGGCGAAGTCGGAATCCGTTAACGTAGTTACTTGTAAATAAAGGAAAAGGCCCAAATAAGTGTTGATGAAAATTAAAAGGTTGAACACCGGAAACAGAGCAAAAACACGGTTTAATCTTCCTCCATTGACGCGCGCAGAATACAAGACCTGCATCACGTACCATAGCTTGGATACAAAACATTAATTAGAAACCATCGCACACGCGAAAATAGACACCCCTCGTCCTCTCAACATTTCTGCTTTGTCACCCGTCTCAACTACTTGCATCTGCCAGTAAAAGTCACTGTCCCGATATTTTTCTGCCGGGACGTCTATGACTTTGTTGGTGAGCTTTCCCAATTTGTTCCTGCAAATACGTTCGGCTTCCATTCCGAATTACCATGTCAAAAGCCTAAACACTTGACCCAGCCGACGCTGCTCCCACTGTACCTGCAGAAACTTTTCAACGTGCTTATACCTTCGATTAGGCTGCGTCTATACTGAAAAAGCAAAGCCATGTCATAGGCGTGAGCAGGCTCACGCTCTTCGCACTCGTGCAAGGCGAACGGCTGAATGCGGCAGTTTTGAATTATTGTGCCGGAAAAAAATTTAGTGTAGATGCAGAAAATTAAGGACGATTACGGGCAGCCCTGTTAGCTTTGACGCACAGAGCGGCTAAGCTTAGCAGGTGCATTATTGTCTTATTGAATGAGTTACGTGGTACATTCGCTGTATGCCATTTGCACGCCTTCAGTAACTGATTTTTCCACATTTCTGCGTTCAAAAATAACTACGAAGAGTTCGTGTGAGACTTCGTCGAAAGCCTTTTCTAAGTCTCTGTATCACTGCTAGTTTTTACGTCATGTAATCAGAACATCCGAGGATGATTCTTGCAATGTTTATGTTATTTTATAATGATAGGCCCTCAACGCCACACGTTTGGTGATGCTCGAATATACCTCTTATGACTGACTTCATGCGTTCTGGGAGGATTTTTATTATTATTTTGTAATCTACACTAGTTACACGCAGGGATGGTATGCAGGCACCTTTGTACCTGCAAGGTTTGCAGACCTACCTGAGTGTCAGGGCGTCTTCAGTTTTCGGAATGATCACTCGGTGCGTAAAGGGAAAAGACGGAGGCAGTAATTTGCTCTCCTACGCCTCGATTCATACGTCGCGTAACACTGGACTGGTTTGTGTTCCAAAGCTTTATAAAAAGCTGCGCCGAATCCCTCCGGGCCATTCGTCCTCCAATTACGTAATTCCTCAATGGCCTTTTCACCGCGCTGGGAGTTAGTAGCGCCCCAGGACTACTTTTTAGTCGGTCATTTAAGCGAGGCAATAAATAAAAGAATTCATCTTTACATTTACCCAGGTCAATTTGCTACAAAGGAAAAAAAAGCTTCCTAATGTTCATTAAAAGCCAGTTCTATTAGAGTTCAGTCCTTGAGCACCACTCCGTCCTTTTCGATTTTAGCGGTGTTCTTTCTACGAGCGCCCCGTTCATCGGATCGAAGCGCTCACTTAGTGGGTGCTTCTCCTACGAGTAAGTGCTCTGCACACGCTCTTACCATGGTCCCGTGATGCCTGTCCTGATCGATTACTTCTAGCTGCGACTTGACTTTTCTAATTTTGCCTGTGTGCAACCCTGTCGTCTGACACTCTTGATTAGTGAGCGCTCTGAACGTGTCTCGGAGCAATTACTGTCTTTGCTTTTCTAAACGCTTTGTATACCTATATCGTTCGAGCGCGGTCGGTTTTAGTTGTTGTTCCAACATTTCCCACTTATCAGCGCAGCTTCGTTGTTCTCCACCTAACCTTGTTATTTTTTCACTTACAGGGGAGAACACAGTTTGAACTGGATGTATTAAACCTCTGTGTAATGAATTCCTGCATTTAACGAAGTATTTCTATTCCTGTTTGAAGCCCCGTTGAAACCCGTGCCTTTACGACCTCTACGTAACGAAGGTGTTGCGACGGTTAATTTTGATGTAAGGAATTGGCTACGCTGTTTTTTCATTGTTTTTTGCACTTTTTCTAGGAAAAAGATTGGCGAAATGCACTAATTTAAAAAATTTTGACCGCACCGCAAACTACAATGTCTCTCCACGTCTGATAGCGGTGTCAGTTAGGTGCCAGGCCCGCCTGTCGGCCTGTAGTCGCGCGCCTCCACTGCTATCTGTGGTATCGCTTCGCTGGTGATGATTTCTGCTGCGAGAAAAAGACAATTTTTTTGTTCTAGGACAAGCTTGCAACCTTCAGTGCCGTCTCCCCCGGCGAGAAACTAGTTCGTCACCTTGTACAGTATCCAGCTAGCACCTCTTTACCAAATTTAAGTGCGGAAAAGAGCATAAAATCCGCAGAAAAGGCATTCTTTTAGCATACGTTTTGTCCCTGAAACGAGTTAGGGTACCCCAAAATATCAAAATCAAAATGTATACCTAATGTACGTTTGTAAATACAGGGGTAAGTGACGTTCTTTTTAAGAAGAGCCGTGTAGTGGTTGAGATCGGGGGAACACATCACTCGGAAATCCAGCAGTTTTGCACTGTGAAATAAATTCTTAAAGAGTGAGTTCACCGAGGCTGATGTCCAGCACTTTGGTTTCGTTTCTACTGCATTCACGCGAGCCTGAACTCGTACCCTGCACGTAACGAAAAACTGCGATTTTCGTCAACCTCGTTATATTCAGGTTTAAGTGTATTTCTGCTTGTTCTAATAATGTAGCATTCAATTTTCATAGGTCCAAATTCAACTGGTGAATCTTTGGCTTGGCCCTACGGAAAGAAAAGGAAACTAGACAGAGATTACTAAACCACACTAGTGATACACAATAATCGCGACACTCGGACAAAAGACTCAATGAGCGTAGGCAAAATGCGTATATTCCGTAAATTGCGTCACCTGAAAATGCGTAAATCGCACTTTTCCTGCGCAAACCAGCGTATAACCCACATCTTCACACAGCAATTCTGCTATTGCATCTGTAAATACTGAAGTGCTTCCATCACAGAAGAGTGTCACGCTTTACCTATCGCAAATACACGAAGTTGAACTCACCAAGAAAAGTAACGTACAAATCCGTGTCAAACAAAACTCTAACATCCTCAAAAAAACTTTATTTCTGCCATCTTTGTCGGCCCATAGGCAAAAGCACGCTCCACTCAAAGCACAAAAAAACCGACCGCATCTTCCCACGGGGGGAACTCGAGTAAATGCGTCGCAGAGTGGTGGGGGTATCGCGTGACTGTTGCGTAGTTGGGAATGGTTTGGGAATGCTTAATTGTTATTTCGTCTTTATTATTCTTTTTTATTGAATGAAGGAGAAGCGAAGGCAAGGAGTGTAAAGTTAAAGTCTGTCTTTATTGCTTGGTGCCGTCAAGCAAATTGTCAAGTCAAGCGAAAGCCAAGCAAAGACGCCCTTGACTGAATTCCGAACGCGTGCTCCGCCGCTTATATACACGCCGCCCGCGTTCAAGGGAGAGGAGTTCGGGGGACAGACGCGCGTGCGCACACTTCCGTACTCAAGCGCGCGAACTTTGCACGCACCCACCACGCCGTTATCACGTGTACACGCCCTGCCGCCGTTACTGTTGAGCGCGACGCCGTGCACGAGTAGCTACGACGCATGCGCGCACAGACACGCTCCCCCCGCACTGCCGCAGCTGTTGTTGAGAGCGACGGAGCGCACGGGGTACACGCGCTCTTCCCGCACCGCCACACCTGTTGTTGAGAGCGAGGAGGGTACGGGGGAGAGACGCGCACCTGCGCCTCGACGCGACGCGCATGCGCAGTGAGCGTGTGGACGGCGCCGAAAACATCAAGGAGTGACATCGCGAGCCTAAGAAATGCTCCGCATTTAAAAGTTAAATCACCGACAACAAAGCGACCGTTTAGGCAAATCGTAGCTGTTTGAATGATCATCCACAATCCCTGCTGAATTAAAAGCACGCACTCACCAGATACGCCCACTGCGTCGTTAACTCAACCCTGACTGTGGGCAATAAGAATCCAACTGTTTTCTGTGTTTGTTTCTTTCCTTCAATCTTAGTCTCCTGTACCGGCGCTATGTCTGACTCTTTATTCGCAGGTGCTCGATACACTTGGTTTGCCATTGTTCTGTCGTCAAGTACGCTTACATTCATTGTGGAAACGCGAACAGGGTTACAAAATTGCCATTTATAGCAGAAGTAGCCTCAGCGAACAACTGCCGATATACGAACTTCATAAAAAAAGAGGGGATCAGAGTGGTCACAAACTTCGACGTTGCCATACCATCCCAGCCAAAACGTTTGTCCTGAAAATAACCCCTGTTTTTACGGGGGATTTGTACCTGGTGGTCCTTTGTCGTACAGGTCGGTGTTTACTTGTGGCTTGAAATTGGGTCCTCGATCCAGGAGACCTTTTGACATCGCTCTCCCTCCACACGACACGACCGTACCTATCCTGTGCGCAGCGCTGTCGTCGTGTTGAAGTCGCTTAGATACAGTGCGGTAGTTATCTCACACGTTATCGTCGACTGCTGGGATGTCCGTCACACTGACACCGGTATTTTCTGCGTTCCCACCACCTGAACAACTGCGCCACCCGAAAGAGCCGAGGGGCGCACATTGAGCGTAGGCGGGGAGCAATAACATTCGCAGCCAAATGGGAAAAGCGCTTCTGGTGGTCGGAATCGACCCTGTGCTCCTCACTTTATGAAACCGGCGTCTATCCAATAGAGCTATCATCGGAGTTCGGGCGCACAGCATTTCCGTTGGGTTCGTAGCGCATGTATTGGTGTCAGATTTGTCCTCAGGTTCTAGCGCGTGCGTATACGGTCCTCTTTGGCAGAGATGTGAAAGCATGAGGACGAACGGATCCGCGCCTGCTAGTCATACGGAACTTTCAGCGGGAAGTTCGGAAATAGATATCAGTTGCAACAGCCGGGTCTCTTAAGAAGTAAGACGGGGCTTCAGCTCAGCTGTTTCTTCACGCTTGCTTCACTACTTTATTCTGTGCCAATTTTAAAGGGGCGAAACCCATTAGGGCTGGGGTGTTGGCGTCTCCTGTCGTCGTCGTAATCATCGTCTTATGTAGTCACGGTACTTAAACAACGCAAACTCATTTACGCCTCCCGCTACAACGTAACGCGTACCAGGACACTCGTGTACGTCTCGCTCTAGAACACTTTGTGCTTCAAAGACACGAGACCTTTACAGCAAAGCTGTATACCTCTACCCCCAACGGTTTCACCTCCGTTTTGAAAAAACGCCAAGGCAACACAATGCACTTACACATTGCGTGATCCTCCCCTCCCTAGGTTTTACACACTAAACGTTTTTGCACCCTTTTAGCGAAAAAGGGTGTAGCATAAGTGAAAAAAAAGGTTTTTGGAAGGCATTTATACCCTTCTTCTTGAATCTCAACACCCTTTTCCTGGCTCTACTCTTTCTTTGTATGCAAAAAGGGTGTTATCAACTTCACCACCCTTGGTTTTCCTTAGGGTGTTGAAACAGTGCGGAAAAGCTGTTCAGCTGTTCATTGAATAAGGCCATGCTTGGCTGCATAACAGTACTTTAAAGAACAAGACATCTCCTCATGCACTTCTCTACTCGCAAAAGCTGTTCAAACGCAAAAAAATAATTGCTCGTATGCAATGACCACTCGTTTCCATTTGCGGTGCACCTCATGCCCCAAGTTTAGCTTTGGCACGTGAAAAACCAATTTGAACCTTCAAAATTAAAAAGACTGTAGTCATGTGGCGAAAAGGGTGTTTACCGACTGCAACACGCTTGGCTTTCTGTAGGGTGTTGAAACGGTGTGAAAAAGGTGTTCAGTTTTCAAAAAACAACAGTGCAGCTGAGGGTCGACGTAGTTTATTACGGTGTTGCTAAGTTTTGTTATGTTTGCTAAGCTTTGCAATGTTCTTTCTGAGCTGATATGACCGCGGAGGGGTGAGGCCACCTTTAACCGAATTTTACATGGCTGTTCCTGTGCTGCCCCCCCCCCCCTGACACGGGATCCAAGGGGGAAACAAGCTAGGTCGACCCCCCCCCCTATAGTGTTTCTCCAGCCGTGCACCACTATTACAAGCTGCACCAATTTTTAGCCTTTTAGAATAAAAAAAACTAGTACCTTTGAAGTGGCGTAGTAAGAGGTGCGCATACGCATACGCCCTTGTGCTCACAGTCTAGCAAGCTCGAAAGGCGACTTCACTGTTGTAATACCCTATCTGCGGTGGTGCACCCTCTACAGGGGCCGCAGTTCTTTTTCTTTGTATTTTTTTGCCAACGCCACCGAAACTAGCTCAAGCTTAAACAGCTCCACTGGCAAAAAATTATGCCAATTCATATTGCTTTAAACGTCGATAGGTACAAAACACCCCCGGTTTGTAGAAAATGTTCAGTCTACCAGCGTAAACAGGTACAAAATGCCTGCAATGTTGGAGGTCCCTTCACCTTTTTTCTGATTTGGCGGTTTTTCTTACACCCTTTCTGCTTACACCCTTTTTCTTTACGCCCTTTTTCTTAGTTTCGAAAACCCTAATTTGTAGCTTTACACCCTTCTGGGAAAAAGAGTGTTGTAATAATGAAGACCCTTTGTGAAGGGTGTTGCGGTGGCGGAAAATTTGTTTGGTATTTAATAAATTTCTATGAGTTCTGGAACACAAAAGCTTCCTCGTCATTAAGAAGCTTTTGCAAATCCGCGTGTTGATTTGTATATTCTCATAGTAAAATCCATAGTTCCAAAATTACCGCAAATATATCTGGTTTTTCGGCAAGCCCACGGACAGGATCGAAGGGCTTTTTTCTACCGAATATAAAAGCAAGAATGCACATGTATTGCAAAGTAACTATGCTCTCCATGTACTCCGTGCATCCCGTTGGTTTTGTTGCTCAATTCAATTGTGTTCCAAGTGTAACTTGTGCGTATTGACTGTAGGTGTTGAATGCTGCGCGCTCCGCCGTTCACATTGCCACGCGTAGCTGCTGCCCTGGCCACACCCTTATTTTAGGGTTTTGAGCAACCTTACACCCATTTTAGGGAGTTCCCACGAACATTCTTTCTTCATTCGTACACCTTTTTTAAGTGCGAATGCACTTCTTAAGCGACCCTGAATCACGAGTCCACCGCCGTCCGTACATCCGCACCACATACCCACTTAGGGCGATTGGCCAAGAAGACTTTTTAAGTGCGAAAGCGACCCCACCACATACCCACTTAGGGCGATTGGCCCATAAGAGTTCCTTTGCTACCCATTCGGCATATCTTCGTGATACTAACCACTTCCCACGGGAAATTAACAACATAAAAATCCCTGATGGCGCCTTCCTTGAAACTATAGATGTAACTTCTCTGTACACAAATATACCTCACCGAGATGGGATTGAAGCCCTGGTTGAATCCTATAGCATACATCGGGATCACGAGGCGCCAAGCCCACAAGTCATTCAAACTTTGACCAGGCTAGTGTGGAATTAAAAAGCTTTTAATTCCACAATCAGTATTATCTTAAGCGACCCTGAATCACGCGTCCACCGCCGTCCGTCCGTCCGCACCACATACCCACTTAGGGCGATTGGCCAAGAAGAGTTTTTAAGTGCGAAAGCGACCCCACCACATACCCACTTAGGGCGATTGGCCAAGAAGAGTTCTTTCGCATCACCCGTGCATTCGCACTTCCCCGTGCTCCCCTTCGGGGAAATGCGGGTGAACTTTTTTCGCCAAAACACCTTTTAAAGGTGTTCGCCATGGGACAATATTCTTACACCCTTTTCAGCCAAAAAGGGTGTAACAAAGTTTAGTGTGTATGTTAGTGGAGATGGCCCGAGATTTCTTCTGTGTGGTTATCATGATTAAGGGGGCGATCCCCCTTGGGAATAAATATGACGTGTTATAGCTGAGCCAGAGGCCGACGAAAATGAAGACCAAGAAAGATAATGCAAATTTCCGGCGAAGAGGGTGGACTAATGGCGAGGTGACGCGATGGAGGCGCGTGGAGTAAACGAAGCCAAAACTGACGACTGGGCGAGTTGGTACATAGTCTTGCTTGTTAACAGCGCAAATAACAGCTTGTTAACAGCGCTTGTTAACAGCGCGTGGAGAAATAACCAATGTCGTGGTGACCCGTGCGGTGGACACGTGCACAGCGAATGCAACAGTGCCACGACGGCCGGGCAAAGACTATTTAATCTCGGGGCACAGGCCGGGAGACAGAGAGATCAGAAGACCGCCACAGCAGGAAGGTCAGGTGGCACGAGTCCGAAGAACAAGCCGGGGGTACGAGGCCACTCCATCAACCAGAGCGAAGTCAGCCTGGGCCAAAGTGGAGTAACGTGGCATCGGCTCCTACATCTGCGTCGTACCACCAACCTGCCCTTTGGTGGCCCCAGCGGCGACGTTCCCGGAGCTCCCCGGTGCTACCTGCTTCCACGGCGTCGGCCCCGAGGCCATGGGTTGCTTCCTGCGACAAGGGCTACCACGAGGGGTAGCTGAAGAGCGGTCCACCGGGTAACTACCGCGCACAACTACATCGGTATCACCACCACCGGCTCCGCTGCAGCGGACAACTACGACTACCAGCGTGTCACGGCCACGCTATGGGCACGGCATATCAGCGCCGGAGGCAGCGGTAGGCCCGTACGCAAGGGACTTGGTATTATATGACTATTGTTGTTAGGATTGTTAACATGGACGTTATATAGACTGTAACTTGGACGGGTTTCTTTATTAAGGGACTTCATTGTAGTGACTTTTGGTTTGGTTTTTTGTGAAGCATTAGTAATTAGGAATTTTTTTGGTTGAGTTCTGTCTCTGCTTTGTTGTTTATTTTGCTTAGGGGTAGGAGTTGTGCATAATAAATATGTTCTGTGGTAAATGTGCCAACGATTATTATTATTATTATTATTATTATTATTATTCTCCCGTGTCCATTCTTCTGAGCTGGTCGCGACGTGCCACAAAACGTGACAAATATTCGGCGAGCCTGCCAGGATTCATTTATCCGCATCAAGGGTATTGCTATCGGGCCCAGTCACGTGTCTTACCAGCTTGGAGAATGGATTTGGAAAGGTTGTTGGCGCCGCGTAACACGTTAAGTTTGACAAAAGAAGAGGGCATGGTTATGATAGACAGAATAGCACAGGAAGATGAGAAAAAGGCTGCTAGGGAAAAGGAGCTCTAGAAATGAAATTACGCTTGGCGGAGACTGCTAGTGAACCGTATTCCCGTGGGGACTTGGAGCATACTTTGTCAGGGGCGGTTGCACCGCTTGCGAAAGGCATATGTCCTAGGAAACTGATGGCCCCTTTCGATGATAAGCGTGATGATTTGGGCATCTATTTGCATCGCTTTGAAAAGGTTGCTGTAGGGCAAGGGTGGAATCAGAGCGAGTGGGCTGCGGCCCTAAGCATGTGCTTGGTGGGCGAGGCACTCAGTGTATTTGGTAGGATGCCCGCGGACGAATGCAGAGACTATGACAAGGTCAAAGTAGCTTTGCTACAGAGGTTTCGGCTAACGACAGAAGGTTTTCGTGAAAAGTTTCGAAGTTCGAAACCCGGAGACTCAGAGACAGCGATCCAGTTTGCTGCACGATTGGCCAATTATTTTGACCGGTGGGTAGAGCTGTCGGGGACATAGAAATCCTTCGAGGCCCTCAGGGAGCATATGGTTGCTGAGCAATTTTTAAATTGTTGTAACCCCAAATTGACTGTGTTACTTAAGGAAAGAAAACTGAAATCGCTCGCCGAAACCATAGAGCTAGCAGACAGGTTTTTCGAAGCGCAAGACATGAAGAACTTGAGTAAAATGAAAGACTCGATGCAGTTGCCAGACAACCAGAAAAAATGGACGAGGTTCACGGCAACGGGCCCCATCGACATCCTTTCTATGCAAGCGCGCAGGGCATAAGCAGCCGATCGCCGGGTGGGATTCATCCGGGGTGCCACTTAATATGCAGTGGGCAAGGCTTGTAATAAGAAGGGACACCGCACAGAGGACTGTCGGTCGCGCAGCCAAAACTAAGTGGCCTGCATGCTGTGCCCCAGAGATAGGCCTACAGCGCTTCCTAAGCAGGAAGACAAAAAGGTCTAGGTAGAGGTGGTGGCAGAGCATAATGAGGACCCAGCCACGGACACAGATCCGCAAATGCCGGTCGTGTACGGAGAAATAAGGGGGCAGCGGGTGTCGGTGTTGAGCGACAGTGGCTCTAATACGGTAATTATACGGAGAAGCTTGTTGAGGGATGAGGACTTAACTGGAGATAAGTCCGTTATCATCATGGTAGACTATACAGAGAAATGGCTTCCAGAGGCGGAGATTGAAGTCTGCACTCCTTACTACTCAGGAAAATTGGCGGCCAAGTGCATGGAGGATCCATCGTACGATCTTTTATTGGGAAACATCGCGGGGTAAGGAAGATGTATGACCCAGATTTCAATTGGAAGCCTCAGAGGAAGTTCAAACAGCAGAGAACAGAACAGCTTAATGAGGAGTCTGAAGTGGAAAGGAACGAGATGGGGGAGATAATATCGGCAGTGCAAAGTGGAGCTAAATCTAAAGAAAAACGGACGAGAGCCCTCCAGACTCCCGTGTCGCGAGTGTTGACTGTGACACCAGATGAGCTGGCGGAGCAGCAACAAAAATATGTTTCGCTTAAAGAGTGCTTTGAAAAGGTGGGAGAGGAATTTCGGAGAAAGCGATGTCGTACGGTGTACGAATTTCTGCTAGTGAAGGGCGTCTTGTTTAGCCGATGGGTTTTCACCTCTTGCAGGAAAGTAAGGCAGATTGTAGTGCCAAAGGGTCTTAGACATTCCCTGTTTAGCCTAGGCAACGACAAGTTTATGGCGGGACATCAGGGAGTCAAGCGGACAATTGCCAAAATTACTGAAGAATTCTTTTGGCCGCGTCTACACAGTGACGTGCGGGAATACGTGAGATCATTCGGAGCATGTCGGAGGGGCGTGGATAAGGGGAGAATTGCTGGTGAGATGCAAAGGCAGCCTATCCTAAACCACCACCGGAATGAGACATCGTGCACAGGTAGTTGGCGTGGGCATAAGGGAAACAGAATGCTCGTTCAACCACTACACAATTCTAAAGGTAATATGGCAGAGTGGTGTGTTTGCGGAAGAGTGAGGATGAAGTAAAAAAAACTGGGTGAAATCATGGAGATAACGTGGACCGTAATAGGACCTATAACGATGATGAATACGTTGTGAGTATGGTGAAAAAGCAAGGTTGGGGATCTAATTGAGTGAGTGACAAAGTTCCAAATGAGAAATAGGGATGTCGAATATTAGAAAATTCATGGGTTTGATTTGCTGATGTGATCGAACAGATTGTATGAGTAGAGTCGTGTCAGTGCATGAAGTGTAGGTATAAAAGCCATTGAAAAGTGCTGATGGAGGAGTAGCAGGAGGAAAAGACGTTATTAGGTGTGGATTAGGAAAGTGTGTTGTCCGATAAAAATAATTGAAGTGATTGATTGCAGTGATGTGTTGGAGAAGAGTTTGAGTATTTCGGTGTTTGAGAAAGTGATGTATTGGTGATAGAACGGGAACGTGGTGTGAACCAACTGTGCGTGTTGTGTATACATGAGTGAACTACAGACAAGTGTGGAAAAAGTGAAGGTGAAGTGAAGTGTGAAGTGAAAAGTACGACGAAAGAAGAAAACAGTGGTGGTGAAAAGAAGATACATCGGCAACAATTGAGCGGTTTTTGGGAAAGAACTCTTGAAGAGGGGACCCATTGTCATGATTAAGGGGGCAATCCCCCCTTGGGAATAAAGATGAAGTGTCATAGCGGAGCCAGAGGCTGACGAAGATGAAGACGAAGAAAGGTGGTGGTGAAAAACGTTCTTTACTGAGCTCAAGGGGTAGGGAAAGGGGTGTGGTCAGCCTCCTTTGTCCAGGAGGCCGCGGGCCTGCGCTGCATCCGTGGCTGGTTGCACCAGCGCGAGTTGACGCTCCGGCGCCGACCTGGTCAGCGCAAACTCCCACTGCTCAGGGGATGGGGATGGGATGGGGTGAGGGTGGTGGGGACAGGAGTATACTAGGTGGTAAGTTGAGAGTGGGATGTCACACTGTGGGCAATTGTAGGGGAACAGAGATGGGGAGATGTGGGACAGGATGGTGTGGTTGTAGTATGTCTCGGTTTGCAGTCGCCGGTAGATATACGCTTGATGGTTGGAAAGAGTGTGATGCGGAGGTGGGTTTATCCTTCTTGTGTTTGTGTAGTGAGAGAGAATGGAGCTGTATGTGAGGTCGAGTGGGGTCAGTGCCTGTGGGACAGGTGGGGCTTGTCCGGTTCTTCCTGGCCTTGCTGTTGGGAGTGCCCGGTTGAGGAGGTCGCGGGCTACGGCGTGGGCCGCCTCATTCCATGCAAGGCCGGTGTGGCCTGGTGTCCAGATGATAGAGATGTCGATGTCTTCGGGGAGGTGTTGTAGGATCTGGATGGCTTGAGGGGGTGCGAGGCCGGCTTGGTATAGGCGGCAGGGTTGTTGGGAATCCGATATGATGTTCAAGTAGGGTTTTTGTTGGTGGATAGTGGTGGCGTGAGCGATGGCTAGCGCTTCGGCCGTTGCTACAGGTAGGTTCTGATAGGAGGCTGCAGTTGCTATTTTACCAGTTGAGTCGAGGACTAACAGGGTTGTGTGCTTGTGGTCTGTAGATCGAGCAATGTCTGTGTGCCGTGTGTGAGGGTCTGAGCTGTGTCGTTTTTCGAAGAGAATGCAAATTTCCCCCCAAGAGGGCGGAATAATGACGAGGTGACGCGATAGAGGCACGTGGAGAAATAACCAATGTGGTGGTGACCCGTGCGGCGGAAACGGGCGCAGCGAATGGAACAGGACCGCAACGGCCGGGCTAAGGCTATTTAATCTCGGGGCCCAGGCCGGGAGAGAGAGATATTAAAAGAATGCCACAGCAGGAAGGTCGGGTGGAATGGGTCCGAGGAAGAAGCCGACGGTACGAGGTCATGCCATCTACCAGAGCCACGTCAGCCTGGGCCGAAGTAGACCAACGTGGCATCGGCTCCAACTTCTGCGTCGTACCACCAACCTGCGGTTTGGTGGCCCCAGCGGTGACGGTCGGGCGCGTGCGTACAGCGAGCACGCACCGTCAACTAACGCCTTGGCGGTTCCCACGCGACGACGTTCCCGGAGCTCCCCGGTGCTACCTGCTTCCACGGCGACTGCCCCGAGGCAAGGGGTTGCATCCTGCTACGAGGTCTACCACGAGGGGCAGCTGAAAAGAGGCCCACCGTGTGACTACCGCGCACAACTACATCGGTATCACCACCACCGGCACCGCTGCAGCGGACAACTACGACTACCATTGTGTCACGGTCACGCTATGGGTACGACACATCCGCGCCGGAGGCAGCGGTAGGCTCGTCCACTAGGGACTTGGTATTATATGACCATTGTTTTCAGGATTGTTAACATGGACGTTGTATAGACTGGAACTAGGACGGGTTGCTTTAGTAGGGACTTCATCGTAGCGACTTCTGGATGGGTTTGTTTCTTAGAGATTAGTATTTAGAAATTTCTTTGGCTGAGTTCTTTGTTTGCTTTGTTGTTTATTTTGATTAGGGGTTTTAGTTGTGCATAATAAATGTGTGCGGTGGTAAATTTGCCAACGATTCTCCTGTGTCCATTCTTCTGAGCTGGTCGAGACGTGCCGGAAAACGTAACAGTGGTTCACATTAAAAGGACAATTTCCGTGACCCTGCAGTGTAGCAAACATACACCAATAAAACTTCGGGCTCTACCACTAATTTCACTGCCACCTCCGACATCGCGATTTACGAAAACCTCTTGATTATTTTGCTATACTTAGCATCTATTTCTTACTGGTAAAAGCGGCCGTTGAAATCTTTTATTTCATTTATTTCCCCGGTACGAAACGCAAGTTCCCCGCTTCGCCAATGCATGTATGGGATCTCAGATGATAACTCATAATTTGCATCGTTTTGATTAAAAAGAAACAAGCAACAATCATCGGTCCTTGCTGTCGCTTGCCAATTCTGAGGCGAAAAAGTGATGATGTATGCCGATTCTGCTGCTGTCTACTAATATACGAGAGAGGAAACATACTTAGAGGGTGTTACTTTAAACGGGGGCCTTCGGGGTGGCCTGTATTCGACGACTCTCTCGGTCGTCACTGCTCAGACAGCCCTCTTTACCAGATGCTGCTAGCCAGCGCGGGAAAAGCAGGAGACTGCGAGTAGCAAAAGCTGACATGAAAGAAAATTGTTAGCGGGGGAAATAAGTGAACGTATGTCATCCGCCCATCAGATGATAGTGATGTGGAGTACGTGAAGTAAAGGTAGTACTATCTGCTGGAGGTATGTGGGAGGCGGGTTGTTTGATTCATAGTCCAAGCCTAGTTGCAGAAGTGATATGTATGAAGAGAGGGGGAGGGGGGTTTGTTGAGTTCGCTAACGGTGCGTGCGATGTCATAATACAATATCAGAGACAACCAAGGTGAAGGCTTTTATCCCATATTCCGTGTTAGTAAATTTCAAGGCGGAACTGTTACAGTAGTTTGCTGATTTCGGGAGATGTGCACATAAATGCCTGCCTTCCGTGTTGTAATAGCGTGACGAAAATGGGTCGCCGTATTTTCGGGCAGAGGTTAGGGCGGGGCCACACTCGTCCGTATTCGGGATATGCAAAAACATATTGCTATAAGAGGTGGTCTTGGTGAACAGATGCTGTAGGGGGCAGATAAGACCCGGGAGGTGTACTAGGGTCAGACAGTTGGAAGTTGCGGAATGGCGTAATGGCTGGGGGCTGAGGTGAGAGTCACAGATATATCGCGCAAAGAGCCAGTTGGCGTAGTGAGTTTGTGTGACGCCAAGCATCTGCTTGTAGTCTTCGCAAAAGACACGTATCAAGCTCTTCTTTTACGTAGGAGTGCGCTGTGGTTGGGCCACTGAGGATAAAGCCTATGAAGGCAGCAAGAAAAGGCTTCTGAGAGAAACGTTACATAGGTTGAGTACCGCACCCTTTCCTGCGACGTAGTTTCCAATAGGTTTGGGTCCAAAAACTAGTCCCCGGGCTTGATGTTAGGACAGGAATTATTTACACTAGCTTTATGCACGCAGGCTACATTGCATACAGCTGAGATTGAGGCAAATGTCAGAATGTTTTAGGTTATCGAAGCCTTCCTTGAAGACCAACCAACGACCGCTGTTAGAGAATGACGCCGTGTGGAGCCAAGACTTGCCTTTAAATTTGGAAGACGCCATCTTGCGGAGACAGGATAGGTAGAGATACATTGTCCGAGTATGAGATATCAGGTCCTTGAAGGAAGTCTGAACTAAAAGTCTGAAATAATTTCGAGGCGAAAATGGCCATCAACAATAGGCATGGGCCTCGCACAATGGACGTGTGAACTGGTTTAAGTCCGAACAGAACGAGTAAAGAAATTGAAATAGTCAATAAATCTAGAATCAGACCCTCATGTCTAACATATGTGAAAGGCCCGCCGCAGCTTTACACAGACGTGGACAAAACAAAAGTGTAACCACAAACTACAGGATCGCATGGCTTACTTTACCGAGCAAGGAGATGAATACGTAGACCAACCAGACAGGCAAAACTGGAACCGAATATTCGATCGCTTACAAAGAACGCCTACTACTCAAACAACACGAACAACTCAAGGTCGCTCATCACGCATGTTGAGTTCAAATCCCCGACTGGCTGATACATAGAGTGCCCCATAAAAAAATCTTGGATACTGAAGACGATTTCCTTAAAACTCGTCGGTCGACAAGACCAAATTACCGTAGTTTCGTACCCCAAATACAGCAGACTTCGAAACCCTGACCCTGACTTCTCTTTTACTAGGGCCGAGTGTATTCGCCGAGTGAATGCCGAGTGTAGGGCCGAGTGACTTTGCTCTTTTGGGCTAAGCCCAAAAGAGCAAAGTCACATAACGCCAATGCTGACTTAACTGTGTAAAAAGCTTGTTTTGTGTATGGAAACGTCTCCAAGGAAGTTTCAACCGTAAGCGTTTGCTGAACATATTTTAAATCAATTTTTATCCTTGCACACACGAGGCGCACAGCTCAAAACTAATACCATGTCGACATCGGAATCAGCACGGCACGTAGAGCGCCTACAATGCCGCCTTGTACCAAACTGGCGACATCAGGCCTGCGCCATAGCCAGGCCTTCCTTAGCATGCCTAAGGAGCTGCCTGCTGTTCCTGCTGTAGCGCGGCAGCCCCTGGTGATGACGTAACAGTTTTGGGCGTGACGTCGGGCTGCCTAGGAATGTGCCACTACAGGTGGCCTGAACGAGCGCGCTATATCGAGCGAGCCCGCTCCCTCGCTCTGCGGCGCTAGACCAAACCACCCATCTGCGACAACAACAGTGACGTCAAGAGCCCTGTTTTGTCATGTAATACTAAAGGCCGTGGATGCGCATTAGGTGCTCCTGACGGAAAATAATCCTTTTCAGTTCCTTTCGAGGGCTGCTCTTTGTGAACTTCGCCCCGGAGGTGTTTAATTTAAGTTAAACTAGAAATCTCTACATCGTTTTTATTCCATTCGTTACAGTAACAAAGCTCCTAACATCCGATATACAGCCTCGTGGCGGACGGTCCTAACGGACATTTTACATCTGGAGCAGAAATAATATTTGAAGTAAACAAAATTTAAACTGCAATAAACAAACAAAAGCGACAAGGCAGCTGCTTTTGTGGCAGCAAGTGTGCTCATTTCATGGTCGAACCTGACGTTTATCTCATGGTGCCCGCCATGGCCTTGATTAAAACATCATATATATGTGATCCGGCTTTGCCGAATAACAAGAAACCAGAACCCGTCGTCCAGGAGGGCAAACATGATGATCGCTTCCTTGACGGTGCTGCTATCGGCGCTTCTGTTATCGCTGTGGTACACGTGAGTGATTTACTGGACCTTTTTCATAGTAATAATTTTTTGTCTGTGCGGGAAGTCTGAGCACACTAACTGCCTTGTTTGCCTCCCACTAAAGCCTTTCTGAGAACTTCTGCCAAAGAGGTCTGCGGAACGTCGCGGTGTAGAAATTAATATAGGCTTGTAAGTTTTCCAGCTATCCCGAATGCATACGTAATGATTCCCCAACAAACTTTTCAGGATGCTGTGACTGATGCCCATGTTTCAGTTACGAACTTTATATTCTTTCTGTCTTTTTGTATAATAAATCTACCTTAACGTCGGCGTTCCTACGCACTGCGGTGTTTGAGGTATTGAGCGGAAAATGAAAAACTGGTCAAAAAAACGGAAAGGGCGAAGTCCCCTGAAACGTGGAAGAACGATTCACGGAATAAAGGTTTTTTTAAAGCTGAAGAAAGCGGACTTGATGAGCTTATGCGCAAGTTTTTTTTTGCTTTTCGACCTTAAAAAACGTCGAGTTTTAATAAATTTGCTCCCCTGAAAGGGGGCAAAAATTTCCATGCATGGGCAAAACTATTTTTTTACGGTAGTCCCTGACCCTTTTTTAATTATGCAGTGTCGTTAGTAGTCTCAAAAACAGGTTCGAAGTTCTCTGCATTCTTAGGCGCATTTTTCGTTTACTTTATTTTTAATAAAAGCCGCTGGCACATCATGAGTTCTGAACCCCCGAGACAGGCCCAATCTTTCCAGAGAGGGAACCACAACATCGGCACCTAGGTTTGTTTTCGAATGAAAGTGTAAGATCAGTGTCCGTTCTGCAACGTGTACGGCCCCGAGAATCCGAAAGTTGTAAAGAAGATTCCGAACAACTTCAAAAAAAAGTTGAAAAAACTCACAACTGCAAACTGCGCCGCGTTCAAATTATGCCGTTGCTGCCGCCTTCACGTATAACCACATATTCACTTCTTACTTCATCATGAACATACAATCATATACTCACTCCACACATACCATTGTGGACCTTCGTTTAGAATGACAAGGCGACTTTTTCGGCAGATATACATGCAATGCTATGTTCTCAAGGCCCATGTTGAGAGAGGCCCTCATCCCACGTTCACGAGCTTAGAACGGAGAGAGAATAAATGAAATGTGTCTTCCAGGTGGCATGAATGCCTTCTTGCTGACTTGCTTTTTTTATTCCTTCATTTGTTCACCTATAGCTTGTGTTTTCGTATTAATGCGCTCACCACTTTTACTAGCAGCAATGAACTGTCCTTTGTTTCAAGCCTTAATATTGCATAAAACGTTTTGTAGTTGGCGTCGAAGAAGGTTTTCTCTCTTTGAGAGACTCGGAATTCCTGGACCAACGCCAAGTTTTATACTTGGAAACATCTACGAGATCAAAACGAAGGTGAGTACAAATGCGTCTGAGTATGCGTCTGAGAATGCGTCTGAGTACACGTCTGAGAGGTTATAGAATAGTGTCGTCCCTAACATTCAAGTATAGCTCACAATCCATAGTCATACAGGGGTTGTCTGCTTCCTGGATAAATCAAACACGTAGAAACAGACTTAAAAAAATAGAAGTCTCCACTAGAGTAAAACCGCGTTTATTCGGCCCCGTTAATTCACAAATTCGGATAAGTCGGGGTTTCTACTCCCTCCCTTGAAAAATGTAGAATGCTTATGCCGTGGACCTTCGTTATTTCGGCGCAAATTTATGCGCTGACCGTGGAAAGTGTACCAACGCTTCAGCAACGCGCCGTCTTTCGCACACCCGTTCTCTCCCATTTGCGGTGGTTAGAATGCGAGCGTGCATCGTGGTGAGTAATTAGCTGTAGTGTAAACAGCAGTAAACTGTAAAGTTCGCGGTTTTGAATACATTCTCCTGTGCTAGTCTGTGCAATACTGTATCTGCACACGGAGTGTCGCAAGTCCGAAAACTTCTCTCCACGTCGTAATCCAATAAAAGACAAACTAGCATAAACGAGTCCTTCGAAATCTATAGGCAAGCATAAATAGATTATAAATGTGTTGTTTTTGTTGTTGTTGTTGAGGCGAGAATACGCATTCGGATAATTTGTAGTTTTTCTGCTTCCCCAGAGATTCGAATTCACGAGCTTTCATTGCGCTTTTTTAAGAAACCCCAAAGGAGCCCTATATTATTAGTACTGCAGTTGCAAATAAGTACAGCAAATGTAGACTCAACTGACGTTGAAGCACCACCCGTAGGAACGGGTGTTTTCAATTTGTAGTGAATAAAAAGCGAGAAACCAGATGGTGCAAAATATCTTGGCAAGTCCAATACCTCCAGATTCTCAGAGAAGTGACAGATTATCTACGCGCATGGGTTTAAAGCATGAAGTCCACACAAAAGTAGGGAGTACCGTACACTGTCTTGAATATTTTTCTAGAGACGACGTGAAGCTTTCAAAAAAAAAAAACGTTGCACACTTAATTAGAGGCAATAAAAACATTTTTCGCCCTATTCATGACTCTGCCTTACGCTTAATTCTATTAAGCGCTGACTCCCTGTGACGTCCACTGTTTCGAAAGTAGCCAAGATGAACACTCGGTAATGTGGTTCGCCACAACCGCACGTGATTCTTCCAAAAAACCTTGGCCGAGTACCCCACACGCCGGGTCAAAATCTCTTTGACTCTTCGAGATTTATCGCAGCACCAGCCACTCCCCAAAACTGGCTTCGTAAACGTAGCACTTCTAAAACACTTTTTTTGTCGCTGGAAGCGTAGGCAATGTCGTCAGCATAATCTGGGACCATGACGTCACACTCAATTAGAAGCCCGTAACATTTGTATTCTGAATTATACTAAGTCATAGTGGTCGGAGGTATACGTGAATAATAATGGAGAGAGTGGGCACCCTTGCCGAAAGGCAGATTAAAATATAGGCCGGAGCAGACAGATCCCTAATAACACTAAGGCACCCGCTGCGGTGGCTCAGGGGCTAAGGCGTTGCGCTGCTGAGCACAAGGTCGCGGGTTCGATTCCCGGCCGCGGCGGCCGCTTTTTTGATGGAGGCGAAAAGCAAAAACGCCCATGTGCACGAGATGTCGGCGCACGTTAAAGATCCCCAGGTGGTCAAAATTATTCCGGAGCCCTCCACAACGGCGCGCCTCATCGCCGGCGTTGCGTCGGCGCGTAAAACCCTAGAATCAATTTAGCTAAGGCTTGTGGTACACTTTTTATAACACCACCTCATTCCCTCAAGCAAAACATCCCCAATGTTATGTGGTCAAGTCGAGAAAACCAAAAACCGCATCACACTTGGCCTACCGCGTCTGCGACATCTAGTTTGTACTAGTGCTACTTGATTCATTTATCTTAAATACACTTTAATAGTGAAAGAACAATATATATGTTCCTTTAAGCACTTCGGTTTGGAATTCCACTAGTTTGCTAGTTGATAGGCTCCATTTAGGCTATTTATAACAAGCTGCACACTAAAAAACGTTTAGCAGACATTTTTAATGATCATTACACAGAGAAATTAGACGATATCCTTGGACAGTTTTCAAATGGTTTTCTGTCCAAGGTTTTGGTAGTACTATATTATGAGCAACGTTAAACATAGGAGGTAGGGGATCAACTTCATAGGCTTTTGAAAAGACTGCCAGCAAAACACGTGGAAGGAGCGTACAAAAAGTTTGATAGAATTCGCCATTGCGGCCGTCTGGACCTGGCAGTCTATTAGTTTTCAGCGCCTTCATAGCGGCCTCTACTTCGCTAAGCGTGATTGGCTGTTCAATGAGAGCCTTCTCCTCCCCGCTAAACTGGGGTAAATGATCACGAAAAACTGAAACCATTGCTGCAATCAAAAGTTTTTAATAGTCGTCATGGAATACCTGAAGGATTTTTAGCTATCATTAAAGGTAATCCATTGTATTCAATTTCCAGAATTTCTTTCACTAGTGCAGATTGTCGTTTTTCGCTGAACAGACTCTTTGTTGGCTGATTTCATAAAATCGTTGGGTGCACTACCGCCTTCAAGGCGACCGGCATATGTCTGTGATGTACTGCTGCTTGTAGTCTTTAGCATGACTACGATCATCGACGTACGGCTTTGGCTCACTTTTTACGGATATGTGCAGACTTGTCAAAGTTCTGTCCAGTTATTAAAAGTAATGGGAGCACATTGAGAGCAGTAGAGTGAGAATTGTGATTGTTGTTGCTCTTTTCATTATGCACATGCCCCCTTCGGGTACTAGCCTGGATACGGTAGCTGCGAGGGTATAAACTGGCCGCTTCATAAAATTCACAAAACTATGAAGTCGAAACGTAAACATTGTAGACTAGTGTCTTCCGCATGACACATGAATGTGGGAGCCCATGAGTAGAACACGCACAACTTCGCCCCTGTAGAAACATATTTCTAGAGAAGATGTGCCGTGTGCCAGTCGGCATGCTGACCTACATTTAACAAAACAGCGCAAAGCACGGGACAAAGGAAAGAGAAGACAACGCAAGCGCTTTGTCCCGTGCATCGCGCTGTCTGTCAAAGTTATGTAGCAACTGGCCCAACTACAAACCCTGTTGCTGACTTGATTCGTGCGGCAATGCGAAGAAATGAAAAAGAAACGTAAAAACACAAGGCGTATTATAAATCTACCGTCAAAACACGACGGCGTAAATGCCCAGGGGTCGTTTTAATTTTTAAGAAAACTTTTCCCCTCGCAATGAGCCATCCATGCTTTCATATAAAAATGAGTGTCACGGCCCAGTAACTACACCGGACGCAAAATGCCTAGTATTGAACAGTTGTTTGCTGTTGTAACAAAATGAGCTTATGTGGGCTACTAGCATCGCTGAAAATTAAGGGTATCATCCAGAAGTTAGGTATGTCAAAGAGTTTGAGAAATACATCTAAAACTAACTTTACTACAGAAACAGATTCGGTTCCTTCTACTGTTTCATGTTTACCTTCTCACCGCTGAGTCTGAATAAAGGACAGCGATTCAATTACTTTAAAACCAAACTTTTTTCAATGAAACCATCAAAACCTATATTAAATGCACCTACGAAATCACATCGGATAAATCAAGTTAGTAAACTGATGGCCAATTCACGTGGAACCAAATTTAAACAGTACGAATCAATAAAGGCGCACGGGGCAAAGGCATGTATATCAGAAAACGTTATGTACTCTCGAGCTGTATAATAATGTTATTTCTCTATTAACTGATGAACATCTCTGAGTGTTCAGGGCCCTCTCGTGTAGTCGAAGAGGCTACACACAAAATATTAAGATGTTTAGAATCAATTTTTGTGTAAACGGAGGCTCTAACCTATTATCTCGACATCGAATTGCAATAACACTTGTCGCGCGGGTACAAATGAATACCAAGGAAGCCTGTTCAATACGTCCATACACTGTCACCTGAAAATTTCATTCCAAATAATTTTTCTTTAGAGTGAGAGTGTGTGATGACAATTGGGTGCCTTTATATGCGTGTGCAGAGGTGTGCATATGTGCGTGCGTGCGTGCGTTCGTCGGCGTGAGTGTGTGCGCGTACCTCTGTGCGTGCGTGCACGCAGCGTGGCTGCGGTGCGAGTAATACGACAACTCGCTGGAACAGGGAGACGGCTAGAACGCACAGTCTCTCAAAATCGAAATCAAGGATCAGAACCGGCATCGCTGGCATTGTGTTGGAAAAAGGCAAGGCAAATCTGCACTCGCACCCTCATTTTATTTCAAATATGACATACCTCATTAACTTAAACATACGAAAGGGACCTGGTTGGACGTAAAATTAAGTAACTCTTCGATTGTATTCTGAAACTTCATACCTCTGGAGAGAACCAAGACAACCAAATTTCAGTAGTAGTGCAGTGATAAGAATTTTCAGCCCATGTGTTTCATAGAGTTAACGCAAACGCGCCATATTTCCCATGTCAAAGGCGCTGCGCCAAAGCTCACAAAATAAACTTTTAATCTACTATCCTAAAAACGTCGCTTCAGAGTATTCTCACTCGATTGAATGCGTAATAAAAGACGTGGTTTTTAACGAGAAATTCCAAGTGTGTCATGTGTTTCCTTGCATTTGCCAACCGAATGCAAACACTGCATTGCTTTGTTTTATACTTCACTTCAGAAAACGGTGGTTAGCGCTTTTATGCAGTTAAAAATGTTTTCTGGTGCCGCCTGCGGCACACAGGTTCTCTACACTACCTCCATGAAATCTGCACATGTACATGCCACTTTCACAAGGTGGTTAAGCGCACAGTAAAAACTCGCAGGTTACCTATGGCGACGCATTGCTGATACCACAAAATTGAAAGGTCTGAGTTGGAGTTGAGTGTTTTGTTGACTTGGAAACCTTTGCTACCTTTTTATCCACACCAAGTTCATGTAACCATGCTACCTCATTCTATGCTTTTTTTGTACCACTCCTCTCTGTAATGCCTTTGGCTCTGAGGGTATAATAAATAAATAAATAAATAACATATCACATCTTGCTAGGATGGGTGACGAAAGACAGCGTAGTACAAGTTCTAGAAAAAAATACGGACGGACGGCAGCGGACAGGCGAAACGACAAAGCTATGAGAAACGACATTTGCATCGCAGTCTGGCATGCCAGTTGAAATGAGCTTTTAAAAATGGGCATTGAAATCCAGTTAGACGCACCTGCTTCCTCCACACTTACATACAAGCCGTTGGGCTGCAAGCTAGCTCGGTGAATTTTTTGTTGTTAGGTTGCCAGCTTCGCTAGTTTGGTATGTATGACAACATCCCTGAGTTCAGACAAACAAGTATGCGATATAACCACCGACTCGTTGTGTAACAATTGCATCTTTTACGTGCTGGCCACCAAACGCATCTGCAAGAAAGTGGGTATTCTGTGCTTGTTTACACATGTGAACTCATTATAAACTAAGCTTACTACGCGAAAAATCCCTGAGCCAGAATCTTGATAACTATGTTTCTCGAAGGGGCGAACATTCAAGTAGCACATTGACTGAGCTGTTTCATTTACGTTGAAGTGCACTAAAGTAATTCTCGCGTTTTTTGCCTTCACAAAACCAGGGTGCCGCACGTGCGTTCAGTGACTGGATCGAGCAATATGGCAATATTGTTGGGTGAGTGTTTGTCACATAGTTTGCCAGAGTAGGGGAACCGAGAGAGAGATAAGAAAACTATATTTATCCAGCAGAGGCTAATTCTGGGAATGATAAACGTGGGCGCGAACATAGCGCAATTTCTAAACTCGCGAAACAGTTGCTACTGTTTTTTGTGGTGTACAAATAAAGGTACACCCCGCACAAGTGCCTCAGGATTATATTTTGCACATAGAATGCGTATTCGAATCTTCTTAGCTCTCTTTTATGCTGACAACAAATATGTCTGCGTACCTTCGTAAAAGTAAGCTCAAATCGCATTGAATTTGTGTTACCTGTAGGAATTTGCGTAGAGCGCACAGTGTTATTTGAATTTAAGGATAACCAAAGTTCAATAAATCCAAAATGGGAACCCGATTATTTCAGCTAATTATCTCAACTCGAAGCAAACAGGCAACTTTGGGCAACGCACAATGAAGAACTCCTTAACGTGAAGGTTGCCGCCACGCCATTATGTTGACACAAAGAAAAATTTATAATACCCGCTTCGACTCATTTTAAGTAATTCAGTAAACCTCATATTAATTTTCGAATAAGTTTTGCTTTTGAAATTATTATTTTTATGTACGACACTGCCATTTTATTTTTCCTAATTAATATTTCTTCTGGAATTTGGTAGTGGTTTCTACTTAACTTTGTACATTTAAATACCGCTTGTTGCTTTCCTGAGTCCAGTGGATGGGCCACACGCCTTCGTAGATCTGCCCGTTTATACAGAATTTACACGTGATCTCAATCCGCACCCCCTCCCCTCTTTGATTGAAACAAATATATGGTTCCTACCTGTTATGAAAAATGTTTTTATTGTTAACCGAAGCAAGTTGACAGTCTCTCTTAAAGCGAAGCTTTTTACCTCTACCCCCCCAAGGGTTCTCTCGCGACCGTTGGTGTCAACAGAAAACTCCTGCGAACAAATAAAGTTACTGGCCCGCTAGGAATCGAGCCTGGAACGAATAGAGAAACGGAGTGACGGACCGTTGTCTTACCGATTGCGCTACGGGGCAATGCGGAGACGAGGGAGACAGACGCTGCATTCACCAAGCACAACTGCGGGTTTACACCCTGCCTTCTCACCTAACATCACGTGATAGCGTCACAGTACCTCTCGCGCTACTTTGTGCTCCCCTATGGCACGTGTATGAGCCGTATGAGCTTTGCGTACGCGCTAGGAGTTGGTAAAAATTAAAGGAAGCTCACATCAATGCACGGCCTCTCACTTCTCCCCCGTCTCTGCCGCCAAAATCGTCGCTTCCGTCGGTGGCGGCAGAGACGGAGAAGTAAGATCGCCTAACACCGGGTTTGAGCTTCCTTTTACTATATAAAAAAAAAGACTTTCCACTCATGTGCTGCACCACTACCACTCAACTAACCAAAGAATTGATTTAACCTTAGCAAAGATTATCATTTTGACGTAATAAAGGGTATCAATAAGTGTATTTCGCTTGTCTCTGGTTTCGCTCTTTGGGGAGAAACGTGTGTGAATTCAAGTGACGTCGCATGGGTAATCGTTGTAGGTGTCATAATAGCTTCGTGTTCTAACCATCTTCATAGGTGGATTGGCGCACAAAGTTTTTGTTTAGAAGCAGCTATAGAGGTTTGGAGGTAACTAAAGATATACCCTGTTTTTCATGCATGCCTATATGCCGCGGCTGAATTGATGTTCTTATTAGAAAAATTCCCGCAAGATCTGCCACAATGGCGGCATATTCAAGAAATTTCATATTTTTTAAATGCGCTGCCTGGGTGAACTGGTTGTTCACAAGGAGGAAACAGAAACTACAACCGGTACGGGAGAAATAAGTGTTGTAGCGGGCATTTGTGATGATTACCACAAAATCTAAATATCCAACAATTTTTGTTTGTCAAATTTCAAAGTACAAATTATGAAGTACGCCACTATTACCACTTCAAGCAGTCGGGTAATTCTGGCACAGAAACACGAGTGCCGTAATGCAGTCATCTGTCATACAAACCTACGAGTCTTGCAGGATACTAGCCAGACGAATAGCCTTTGATAGAAATATGGGGAATATTACAATTTAGAATCAGTGTGTCCAGCAACTCCAAGAATGTCCTTAACCGTACACTGAAGGCTAATGGCATGTTGGTTTCAAACAAAAATCTGGTTTATTCAATATCAGTTTCAGTGTTGATTCGGTGCCAAAAGGTTAATTGCTCAGAATCGCTAACCAAACGCTGATCAAACGTGACGCAACAGCGACTGCAGCCGCTGCTTCCGTCACGATAAACCAGAAGTGAGTGAAGCAGCGGATATATTACGGCGAGATTGAAGCGACCGAATACAATGCTACCGCGTACCGACCGGTTTAGTAAGTTTCGGTCAAATCAATCGTGATTTCCGGAACTCCAACCTCCTTTGTAGGTCTAAACCGCTAAGCAAAACGTTCGTTCATGGTAACCGTAATCCGCATTGCCACTTTGTTGAAGAAAAACATTGCCCTTTTAAGACCTAGCGAGTGTTGGCGTAGAGCAACCGCTTGTGAGTAGTTAGCACGCTTCTTTGAAAAGTGGCGCTAACATCGCTTAAGATAGGAACAACTAGCGCAATCCAGCGGTAGCCAGGAAAGGCGTTGCGCAAGCCAGACGTTGTCAGCACTTTCGGTGCAAGATGCGTTGTAAGGACAGTGGCGACGGCAGCTGTCCACGTTTCCGCTATTCTATACCATATTAAAAAGATACACCTGAGAGCGGTATATTCGTGTTTTTGGTGAGCGATTCTATCGAACTAGAGGAACTTTCATCTTGACTTCACTGTCCCTTTGACATTGTAATCGATCAGAGCACATTCAAAACAATACGAACGGTGATGTCACATACTTTTCATTATACCGTCCCAGAGAATGAGACCGAGCGTTCAGCTTTGCTTATTGAATAGTTTAAAAGTTGAGCCACCGCACTTTCACCATACTAATAATTGCTACTCTTAAACCGACACTAATTTCGTAGGCACCACATATTGCGCCTTGTCCTGGAGTTTTCAAAAGACGCGCCCTCTGTAACTGTTGGTGATTTGCCCGCCGTGGTGGCTCGGCAACTAAGGCTTTGTGCTGCTGAACTCAAGGAGGCTGGTTCGATCCCCAGCGTGTTAGCTGCTTTTCTGACGGAGGCGAAAAGACAAAATGCCCGTGTGTCGAGATTTAGGCGCACGTTATGGATCCCCAGAGGTTCAAAATTATAGGAGCCCTCCACTAGGCGGACCTCATAGCCAAGATATACATTCAACATGTAGAACCCCACAATCTATGAAATAGACTGTACGTGATTTGGCCCGTAATATTTTTAAAATGTGCTCCTCTTGCGGACCTTTTGCTGGTATATCCAGTGAGGCTAGGTCCACCTGTTCTATTAACAGTTGGCTTCCTGACTCAATTAAAACGCAGTAGTGTATAGCCTTCGAAGTCCCATTAAAACACAAAAGAACCTCCCATGTTACATGAAGAATATTTTGAGAATTCGTTCCATTTTAACTTGGACAGAATGTTTCTAACTAGAAGGCGAATGGTGGTGCGTTGTCGACGTCGGATAATAAGTTGTTCCGCATTTTGCAACGATACGTGGCCGCTGTTTGCCGTGTAAGTGAGTGAGTGAAAACTTTATTGCATAACAGCCAGTAGTCCTAGACGTCGGCCAAGAGCCCTTGGGCTCTAGAAGCGTCTTCGGCCAGCTGAATGGCCCAGACTTGATCAGCTGGGTCGGAGCTGAGCAATACGGTCTCCCATTGCTCTACAGTAGTGATGTTGCGACCTAACGTTGTCGCCTGTGGACAAGCCCACAGCATGTGGGCTAAGTCTGCCCTGTCCTTACACCGGTGGCACTTGTCAGAATATTGCCCAGGGTAACAGTGACTGTACGCAACCGGGTTGGGATACGAGTTGGTCTGTAGAAGTCTCCAAGCCACGGATTGCCATTTACTGAGGGTAGGATGAGCCGGGGGGAAGCGGGTCCGCTCTAGCCTGTAATGATTAGTTATGTCCCTGTAGGACACAAGGCGATCCCTACCCGAACAGCGAAGTGAATGAGCGTTGTTGTCGTCACCAGATCGGTCAGAAAATCCTCGAGCGGCGTCGTGCGCGCATTCATTCCCAGCCAGGCCGTGTACGTTTTTTTTTTTTGTGGGGAAAGAATTATGTTAGTAGATGATATGCACCCAGGACACTGAGAAGATGGACAAATCAAAGAGTTCAAACGCCTATTGTGCCTTACAATATAGTTTCCGAAGAGCCCCGCTTAAACTTGTAATAAATTAAAGTTTAACGATTTCCTATCGGTACTTGATGATTGAAGGATGGTGCTAGTTTTGTAGAGTTCGCACTAGAAATCTGTATTTCCAATCGTATATAAATTCCTTGTGTTTCATCCCATAGTTTATATCAAATTAGCAGCGAATAAATGACATATTTGTCTTCGAACACTGCGCACATCGCTGCAATTGGTTGTAGCGAGACATAATATACCAACCAAAGGTTTTTATAGCCTTCGGTTGTATGGTTTTATAAACAGCATATAGCGAAAATAACGCCTGAGTGTTATCAGGAGAGCCTAGGAAGAAGAAAAAGGTTATTTCCACCTATTTGGATATCACCCACGTTTGTGAACGTAGTACGCGAACGAAATATGGTGCATGTAAGTTTCCTGACGTTCAACATTAACTTGCCATCTTAAAACCATTACAAAACGTTTGAAATTTGACAAGTCAGAATTCAATTTAAAATCAATTTCTTCAATGCTAATTTCGTAACTGTTAAGGTTCAGTTTTTAGCATCCAACAAAATGCCTTAATAGTTGTAAAACGCGCAAAGAGAAGCCAGTGTTCTAAAAGTAATTTTAAAGAGAAGAGCAGAAGTGCGAACACGGATTGTTGAGGTACGCCTCCATTCATAGGCGGAAGCGAACATTTATTTATTTATTTAAACATACTGCCAATCCCTCACGGGATTCTCTTAGGAAGGGCATATACACAGTAAGTGTCAGAGTTTTTCGAGCACTGTGAGGTTGCACAATCGGTGGACTGTAGTACAAATTATACACTGTATCGACATTTAGTATGAATCATTGCACATGGAATAAATTTAAACAAGGAATGAACACATTTTACAACAGTAACATACCGTACAGGCTTTGATACTACAGGTTGCAATATTCCTGTGCGTACGGGATTACTGTATATTACTCTTCATTACAAACCTTTATATAAATTGATGATTTCGTGACAAGATGATACACAAAATGAGTTCATACACACATTCACATGGTGCTAACAAGTTATAGTCACATCGTGTTAATATTCTTTTCTACCACTCTTAAAAACTCTGCTAAACTCGTGGTACCAGTGATTGAGTGGCCAAAGAATTTCATTCCCTTATTGCTAATGGAAATGAATCATACTTGAAACAGTCTACGTTGGACTGGTATTCCGTTAGCCTTTGGGGATGTTTTAGTCTGGTTAGCCTTCTTCGATCAACGGATATATAGTTTTAGGCCTCTAAATTGAGCCTCGATTATAGACGATGAATAGGCCAGCTTGTTTTATTAGCTCTGTAGAAGAGTCGCTCATTTTATATCTGTTCTAGATAAACCTTACCGCTTTTCTTTGAACACCTTCCAACTTATTGATTAATTCTTTAGTAAAAGGGGCTCAGACGATATTGGCGTATTCAAGTACGGACCGGACATACGTTGTGTAGGCCAATTGCTTTACGTGAGGTGGTTTCTGTCGAAGTCGTCGTCGGAGCGTAAACAGGCGTTTCAAGGCGAAAGACATGATGTTGTTAATGTGAGTTGTATTTGACAAGACTTATATCCCTGCTACACTAGCATCGGAACCTCATTCGAACCAAACGCCCTTCGACACAAATACGAAGTTCTGACGCTCCTCTGGGTTTTGAAATGCCTTTGGGCAAAAATGACATTTGAGCCAAATAAGCACCCAGAGAGACATTTGGGATTCTCGAATGCATTTTATCGCAGTCTCGCGCACAGCGTTCCAAGTCAGCATAAACAAATACATTACTGGCGTACTTAAAACAAACAAGTTATTCTAAATTTTGGGTGTTGTTTAACTCACTTTCACTTAAATCATTATATCATCGGGATGTAATATTTTTATATCTCAGCACCAGTGCGAGCAAGCGACAAACCAGTGACCAGACAACCCAAAATAGCAAAAAGAAACCTCGATCGCGATTCAGAATTGAGCAAGAACCGTGTCACAGCTTACGTTATTCATAATATGATGTCATTTTATTGCCAAAGACTGCCGCTAAATTTGATTGTTGCATTATTGTGTAAAAAACGAACTTGACAGGCGTAGCGCCACGTTGCACGGCGAGTGATTGTTAAAGCTTTCAAATGCCATTCAAATTGCAGTGGAGAAAGGCGGATTACGAATGGCATTCAAATCCACTCGTTTGAGTGGAATGGCACTTGGTTCGAATGACATTAGGACGTCATTATAGCAGGGGTATTAAAGTAGCCTTGAAAGATTTTTTCCCGAAAGCCAGAGAATTTCTTTGAGAGAATTCGATGATTAAGAGTATCCAGTGCCTTTTGGATGCCACGTCGGCAAAGAATTTTGCACTCTTAAAAGCAGATCTAACTAATCCGTTAGGAACAAAACTGGTCGGCGTCAAAAAGTTAGGGACGTATACGAAGTTTGGTACTTCCCTGTGAATTTGGGGATTTGTAGTACAACATAGATATAATATTTATTTAACATAGTGAAAATCTTGTGTCAATATCTAGGTCGGTCTAGGGTCTTGACTGTGTTTTTATGCCGTGATGACCCTTGCTTTTTATGATGGTGTATACGGCAAAGTAAATACGTAAAGTGCGTTCAAGAATACGTAGTACGATAGAGTATGAAAGGTTGGTTGCTAAGCTATGAATAAACAATTGAAGGTCTGCTAAAACCATATGCCGTACTATATTCAAAATGTTCCTTTCTAGGTTCTTTAATGGAGCGGTACCATTCCTCTTGGTCAAGGATATGGAGCTATTAAAGAAAGTACTCATTGAAGACTTTCACGCGTTTCAGGACCGCGGGGTACGTATTCATGGTTAATAACTCAAAATCAGAAACTAATTTCAAACTCCCGTAAACACAGGTGTTCTCACAACTTGGAACTACGCAGTGTGACGACCTTAAATGCAATGAATTATTCTGGGAAAGATACCTTGCAATAATAATGTTAGTTTAACGAGGTTCAAAGTTCCGCTTTCAGAGTCAGTCCCTAGACAGAATCTTAGTTGTTGTGCTAGCCGAAATAACTGTAAGCTTACTTCATCTTAAAAAATAGCAGTTCACTGTTATGAAACTAACTTCATGATATAGCCCAAGTTTATTAAAAGCACTGACGCAAGCGAGCGTTGATGTAGTGAGGGTATGATAACGTGATCAAAAGATCCTTCTACCGGTTCCAAGAATATTCTTTGGTCACCCTATTTTACGACTTACAAACAATAAATCCCATGTCGCCAGCTGTAAGCGTACCTCTGGAGGTATACTTAAAGTGCAGTTCTTCAAATGCACATATATTATTGGAATGTTTTGGCCTTATTCTTGAGAACATTTTGCATCTCGGTGACGTTGAAAACGCGGTCTACCTAGCAGGATGCATATTCTCTTTCAAAGCGCTTTCAAAGTCCTCGCCCACAGCCGCCTAACCAATTCTTCCCGGTGTCATCCATTCCTTGTTTCCATTCTTATTGCCTCGTTAATTCACGGAGTCTTCAGTATTCCCGTACTTCTATCACTCGTGTTTTTATTTTTCGCTTCGTTCGATGTTATATCTTGTCACCGAGTGTTTTTTGCTCAACGTCTTTATTTTGTGGCGTGCCTGATTCACAGCACGGGAGTGAAGATGGTTGCATGCTATCGTATGGGCTTAGCCATTCCAGCCTTTGTTTAGTTGATTGATACAAGCACAAGCGTAAAGATCAGAATATCACAGCCAAATTTCTTTCATTTTAACTGGTAAACTGAGTAGAAAGATGTTTCCTAGAGGTGGCATTGCGAAGTCATCTGTGGATTATTGCCAGCTAACGCCTGAGCGTTCAGAACGTATGTAAGGTTACGCCACCGGTACAAAAAATTTCACGTTATTCATGTCGCAGTTAACCGCGAACCTTTGCTGAGCTTGAGGGCAATTTTGACCTAATATGGGGTCCTATTCTCGGCATCACAAATTCACAGGGAATTCTCTATCTTTTCTTGTGTAAGCAAAACGTAAGCAACCAATTAAGTCTTCACGTATAGCTATGACGACATGTGATCTAATTTTACGCCTCGCTTATAAAGATCACCACCAAGCTATCACATATTGGGCATAAGAAATATGGGCAGCTGAAGCTGGCAACAAAAACACTCTTTAGGGTTACAAGTGACGCCAACACCACAAAGTGATCAAGTAACGTTAATCCAAAAGCGAGCGAAAGGCGCTTGTTGAGCTAATAGCATCCTCCATAAACCGCAGGCCGGTGTGCACCCGGGCGCACAAGAGGGCCTTTTTATTGTGAATCAACAGCACCGCTGTGTGCCATCTGTTATCGATAAACCGTGGCGCACCGTTGCGGGGCAATTTTTGTTTTCTCCGTTCGCGCTCTGCGAGCGTCGACGGAGCGCCGGCGTGCAGTCCCAGGGTGTATCTGACAGGACTTCGAGGAAGCGGCTTCCTCGGCTGTCTGCTACAGCGACGACACGTCAAACACTCTTGTGATGATGGAATCGGCTGTATATTGTTGCTGGCACGAACGGGTCACTTACGAATTCATTGGAGAGCGATGAGACGGACTCAGAACGGGTGCTGATAACGACCGGAGGTTACATTTGAGAGCACAAACATTGTACTCCATGTAGTAATTTCGCGTACTGCAAACAAGGGTGCATGGCTAACCAGTAGGAGTAAATATTGGAGCTTTGCATTTGTTTTGTACGAATGAGGCATCCCGCACAGTTCATGGAGTGCCTTGACCGTCAAGGGTCTACATATCTTGCGTTGCTCAGGAACAGTCCGTGACTGCTGGCACTGCGGTTTGTGTGGTTCTCGGAAGACGAAAAGCAAGTGGCTCTATAGTGGGAATACGTTGTCCTTCATATATGAGGGATATCGGTTCTATATTGAGTTTCGATAAACATGAGTTTGTAGCAGCGCTTTGTCATATCGAGCTGCTTTATTGAAATTTGTCAACGCTTTTATGAGTTGCTCTTTAGCACAGGAAATGGCGCTGGTGTAGTTCCTCACAGTTTGTCCTCGATCAACGGTCTGTATTTGTGCGCACCGTCGTGGGGCACTGCATTGCGCCGCTTTTGGGGTCAACCCGGGCGCGTGTTTATCGAGAACGCTATAAATAACATCACACAATCTTTTTGACGAATCTATTTCTTTCACTACGATTAAGTAATATAGTTGAGCTCACTGCTACAATGCAAATTTTATGGCGTTATCACCTTCCCGGCCGTCACCACCGCCATGCTATCGCCTGCTACTATGTTGCGAGTTTATGGCATGACCACAGAAAAAATTGACATCCCCACCGGTTGTATGACGCAGTAAGGGCAGTGAAACGCAACGCCGGAAAATGCCACAGAGTACTGATGCTGCTCCTTCAATCATTCGTCAAGGTAAAACTCAATCGGCGTAGCAATGAATAAAACAGTCGATTTTTTCGTTATTTTTTATCCTTAATTCGATCGTGGGGCACACTAGCTTACTACGAGGAATGTGGACAAATACCATGCGTTGGGTTCTTTGCAATGTAGATATTTGCGTCGCCCTCTTGTGTTGTTGCTACACCAAACAAATAAGTGCTATTTTATTTCCAAACATAAAGGAAACTACGAGTCGTTATTTTTATGCTACGTTATCGCTCACTTGGAAACAGGGAAAAGTCTTGTTTCTTTCGCCAGAAAACAGTTTTAAACCGCGCATCGTGCGAAACTGCACCTGCTGCAAATTCGCGGAATTTTCACGGTGCCGAAGATCAGTGAACGTATTTGTCCTATTTCATGGCGCCGGTAGCCGCCAATTTCGGGCTGTTTTACGTCTTACTGTTTCACGTCCCTTTTACGCAGGCCGATGATTCCAAGGCGTGATGTGAACGTTCCACCAACTGTTTATATTACGTCATGTCTTGTCAGCCAACCATAGGCAGGGCATAACTCACAAGTCATATTACTTTTGAATAGTCATGCCCGCTTCATTTAGTCTAGTTTTCATTGCCAGCGAAGAATTAGGTGCTTTCAGCAAAGAGAAACAGGGATAACTTTAAAACTGGGACTGGTAAACAACATGGACCCCCCGCGGTGGCTCAGTGGATAAGACGTTGCGCTCTTGAGCACGAGGTCGCGGGATGGATTCCCGGCCGCGGCGGCCGCTTTTGTAATGGAGGCGAAAAGCAAAAACGCCCGTGTGTACGAGATTTCGGCGCACGGTAAAGATCCCCAGCTGGTCAAAATTAATCCGGTGTCCTCCACTACGGCGCGCCGCATCGCCTGCGCTGCGTCGGCGCGTTAAACCCTACAATCAACAATCAGTAAACGCCATGAAACATCACAGTGTGAAAAACACGCAGGGCCGCTTTTTCATCCCGAAGCACGTGACAAAAACTGAAAGCCAATCAGAAAAGACTTCCGGCCAATTCCCAGTTCACAGTGAATTTATGAAGTCGATAGTAGGGCCCATGTACAGGCGATCCGGACGTTAAATGGAGCACGTCAGCGCTGGCCAAACTCGGGAAAACTGCCTGCGAGCATGATCTATGAGTAGACGTACCGCAGATAGCGAGAAAGCCACGGCTAATCCGCATCCCGCAGGCCTATCTTCATGTTCTGCCGTTCGCCTTAACGCCTGCTATAGCGTAGCACCCCTGCTACGTTTCGGAGTCGCCAGGGGCGCTTTTAACGCTTTATACAAGCATTTCTTCGCCGCTTTGTAAGAAAAAAACTTGGCAATCAGCGGCGTGTGTTTTCTACTTCATCAGTAGAGAGCGGGTTATAGGCGTATGCCTATTGTGTTTCTGGCGCTCATATCTCGCCGTGTTTATATATGAGCATAAATGAGAGGTTAAGAACGGCTTTTATGGTGTTTTGTAGTGCGTATAAGTGCCTATTTTGAGTGTCTATGCCTATATGCATAAAAACGCATATAGATGCCTATTTTCTATGGATACTTTCTATGCCTATTTTCAATATGAGCGCTATACAACCACTAGTTATTCTTTAGTTTTACTTTTGGGTGCACTTTCAGATCGTTATTCACGTTACTCGAGAGCATTGGCTGTTCAGAGTTCTATAGGTTTAACGTGTTCCTCTCGTTCAGCAAACTCTGGGAAAACAATCGCTAGCTGCAGTAACGCTCATTCTCAATGACAAAGGCACAATTTTCAATAAAAAATTTGGTGATAGCAGTAGTTTGCTATTGTTTCCAAAATGTTTACAGTGATTCTTAGACTACATTTCGCGTGCACTCTAAAGAGATTTCTTCAAACGTGAGCAGCCACATCCTCGTTTCTGGAAGTATACTCAAATGCAACTGTATTTTCTTCGCAACAGTTAACCATCGAGCGCTCCTTTGTTAGCAGACCACTCCTACACGGAACAGCCAAAGGCGAAACAGGACTGCGCAGCTACATTTTCTTGTGCCTTAAAATTAACACACTGGCGATGGGTTCTGAAATGCGCTTTCCCATCGAAAATTTGTCCCGCTGTAAACACCTGTTGAACAACACTCTTCAAGTGTCTGGAAGAGTATTTTCCAGCGTTGCGACCCCTTGATTGTTCAATCGGAAAATTATTGTATCTGAGAAAATTGATACAGTTGTGCCCCCCCTGTCGTCATGAAAGAACATAATAATGTCAGAATGTATTGTAGTGTCTCTTGCGTATAATATTTGTATCTGTTTCTGTTGCGTCGTAATAAAATTGCTTCAGGCAGACATCAACCGCAGTTGGGTACAATTTAAGAAAGACGACGGAAGTTGCCACGGTGCCTGATTACCGCAGCTGTCGGTTCCTTTATGCTACGCAAAGCACGCCTTATTGCGACCATTTCGAACATTACGCGAGTCATTTCAGTGATTTTGGCCATGGAAGGCAAGGGCAACGTTTTGCATTAAACTGTTTTTTCAGTACAACTACTCAGTTCGACAACCCTTCGCGACATCTATATCAAGAATGGTGAGGGTCAGCTATTAAAGAGGCCAAAAAATATGCAATTTTTTAAGTATTGGGTAGCTTAGCAATACAAGCCTTAAAAATGCCCTACTTTCACATTGAATCCTCTACATTCGGCATAAATATTTTTATTCGGCTAAAAAAAAGATATTTGAAGATGTGTTCATTCACCCCTTCCCATTTTCCTTGCAGTCGGTGCTAAGCGTCCTGCCCGCGCCGGTAAACCCGGACGCACTGCTATTCACAGCACGTGGGTCCACCTTCAAATCTCTACGGCGAACCGTCGGCCCGGCGTTTACGGCGAGCAAGCTGTCGCAGGTGTTGTAATAGCTTTCCCACCCAACGTGTTTTCCTTTAATATGTGTCCTTGTGATTTTCAGTGGTCGTGGCCTTTTAATTTGCGCTGCCGGGGCCATTCTTTTGGTCAAGTCGAATACCAACGCTTGTATTTTGAGCTCCCAGTAAAATTAAATGCCTGCAGGGGGTAGCTTTCAATGTCCCCCACCGCTGAACCGTGCTCGCTCCACCATCAGGCTTGATGGCTAAGGCGGGATCTGTACATCAGCTTTTCCCACATGTCATGAGAAGTGGGAGGGATTTGTAGTGTAAATCACTGTTCTTCGGTCTTTCGAGGATATTGTGCCTGAGTGTACCTGACTGCGGGCAAAATTTTTATTGGTCCATGTGTTGATAGCGGAACACCAATTGCAATTCCTGTTGCAAGGGGTACGTATTTATTTGGGTGAGTCTAACTGTGTTCTTGGGTCTGGGTTTTGGGTGGGACAACGGAAGTGCTTTACAGCTGAGTCTGTAATGTTCTCTACTTTTCTCGCTAGCAGTTATGTATTAGTGTATTCGTGTGTGAGCAGAGATCGAGGTACTGCGCAGGAGAGCGTTAGAAGCCTGTGCGATATGTCGGGGCTCGTCACAGTGCGAGCGCGGTGATTGCACTCGTGAAGCAGATGGGTCTCGCACTGCTCATTGTGGCATTCAGTTTGCCGGTTTCCAAGCAATTGTTTGATGATTACAAGAATCCCTAATGCGAAATTTCAGCACAGCACGAAATGCATTTTTCTCGGTCACGGCGCATAGCAGCTGAGTCTCATAAAGTCATGGCGAGGTCAGGGAATGCATGACGGCGCACATTGCTTAGGCGTTAACTCCCAGAGCGTCGCCGCCACCGAGCCTGCTGTTGTAAACAGTTTTTGGACCTGCCGCGCAAATGTGATGTGGTTCCGATGAGCCACGCAACGAAAACGACGAAGGCCCTATGTACAGTCATGATCAATTTGAAGGTAGTCGCGGAAGCGTCGAATTGCGGGCCTTTGGAGCTGAATAGTGTCACAAACCATGTTTTGGGTTTGTTTGTTTATATATTGTTCTTGCCGACCGGCTGCGCCTGCCTATGTTATCTGTGTCATTCGTGGGCCGAGTGAAGCGCAGATTTTATTGTTTATGCCGCAAGTGTTATCTCCATCACAGCGAGAGTGCTTCGAACTTTGTCAGCAGCCTAGAATAATCTTCATTGATCTACGGTGTTCCGGATACAATTCGATTATTCGAGAAACCCTCGCGCCGACTGATAAATGCACGCAGAGCAGATGACGCGGCTTTGGACCTGCCGACGCTCGCCTGCACACGTCACTTTGTTGACTGCTGCTTCGCCGCCTATGTATTCCTTGAATTCTTAGGGGAGCACAAGTTCGCTCTAATTAACGCGTTTTCCTTCGAGACAACTGCGTCGTACCGCAGTAACCATATCGTGTGTCTTCACAAGAGCGGGAAGCCATCCGGACGCAAGTCGAAGACATGCTCAGCGATGACATTATACAGCCACCGAAAAGCCCCTCGACTGCACCGTTCGTACTCGTAAAGAAAAAGGATGGCACATTAAGGTGATGCGTTAACTACCGGCGACTGAACAAAATTATGATTAAGGGCGTTTTCCGCTTGCTACGAATCGACGACGCCCTCGATCACCTGTGCCACGTGAAGCACTTCTCATCGATGAATCTGAAGACAGGCTACAAGTGAATTGAAGTAGACGAGAGAGATCGAGAGAAGACTGCATTCATAACCCTGGACGGCTTATACGAGTTCAAGGCGATGCCGTTTGGGCTATGCGCGGCGCCAGAGACGTTTCAGACTCATGGACACTGTTCTAGCTGGCATGAAGTGGCGCACCTACCTTGTATACTTCGACGACGTTGTGCTATTCGCCCGGACTTTCGACGAACACCTTCCAAGGTTGGAGTGGTCCTCGTGGCCATCCGTACGTCGGGGTTGACGCATGAAAAGTGCCGCTTCGCGTATGAGGAACTGACGTTTTGGGGCCACGTGAACGGCGCGGGATTCCTGCTTGCCGCACAAAAAATTCAGCCACAGCTAACTTCCAGAGACAGAAAGATAAGAAGAGCGGGCGAAGATTTCTCCGACTGTGCGCATACTACCGGCGCTTCGTCGCAAACTTCGAACGCATGTCAGAGCCACTCACGCACTTGACGAAAGATAGCACTCGTTTCAGCTGGGACAATGCCCAAGAAGAAGAATTTTGCGAGCTGCAAGAACGCCCGCAAAGCCCGCCCGTGCTCGCTCATTTCGACGAAAACACCCAAACGGAAATGCACGCGGCCACCAGTGATATTGGCTTGGGTGCCGTCCTCGTCAAAACCAAAGGGGATGCGAAAAGGTAATCGCATGGGCCAGCCGTGGCCTATCAAAGGAGGAGAAAAACTACTCTGCCTCCGAGAAAGAGTGCGTCGTTATTTTATTGGCCATTTCAAAATATCGCCCATACATGTATGGTAGACCGTTCAAACTTGTGACAGTACACCATGCGCTGTGTTGGCTCGCCTATTTGAAAGACCCCTCTGGCCGTCTTGGGCGATGGAGCTTGCGCCTACAAGAATTCCACGTTACAATCGCTCATAAATCAAGCAGGAAATACTCCGACGCGAACTGCTTGTCCCGTGCCCCCATCGACCCACCACCTCAAGACTCCGAAGAAAGCCCGTCCTTCTGAGTCGTGACGGAGCGCGACCTAGTCGCCCAGCAGCTTGCTGACCACGAGTTGCACATCATGATCAACTACCTCGGAGGACGCAACGTCGCCGTGCTTAGGGCTTACCAAACGCGACTTACCAGCATTCAGCCTCAAAACCTCCGTCCTCGTGAAGAAAAATTTCAACCCCTGAACGAGAACGACTTATATTTTAGGTGCGAATGCACTTCTTAAGCGACCCTGAATCACGCGTCCACCGCCGTCCGTCCGTCCGCACCACATACCCACTTAGGGCGATTGGCCAAGAAGAGTTCCTAATTTCTTTAGCACATACCCACTTATGGCGATTGGCCAAGAAGAATTCTTTCGCATCAGCCGTGCATTCCCACTTCCCCATCGACGACTGCTGCTTCGCCAGGAGCGGAAGTCGGGGCGAGTACTGCGGCGTCTACCTCGTCGGTCACGTCTACGCGAACCTCGTGTCGCATGCCGTGTCCACCTCGCCGGTCAGGGACGAGTCGCCGTACAGTGCCGTCTACACCGACGCGTACTCGGGCGACGGAATCGTAGTCGTCACCCTCTTCCTCGCGCCAAACATCTCGCGCGACGACGTCGTCGAATACGTGGACGCGGCGATGGAGAGTGTGGCCAGGCGCGTAAAGCCCTCGGACCCGGTCGTGGTTGTTCGGGACTTTAACGTGAACGTGCGAAAGGGCGGCGAGTGGTTGATGGAATACATGCTCGCCAACCACTCCAAGACGTGCCTACCGCTAGAGGCTCCCACCACCATCAACGGCAACTACATCGATCTGGCATTTGCGAGGAACTGTCTGATATGCGCGGTCTTGCAACAACTCTTGACCGTCCATTTCAGTGACCACAAGGCGGTCATAATGACCCTCAACTACAACGACAACACCAACAAGTGCTGAATAAAGAATACTGTCGTTTCACTTTACTTGCGTGTGTGTGTGATCTCCTCGAACATACACTTTAATTCACCAAGATTTCCAGAGAACGACTAACGGGGTGTGTGAATCCCCACTGGATCACGCGGGGGTGTTAAATGCAACTAACGGGCGAATGCCAACACAGTTCAACATAACTCCCCCTCATAGCATCACCCGTGCATTCACACTTCCCCACGCTCCCCTTCGGGGAAATGCGGTTAGTTTTTTGTCATCCCTGCAGACCTTTGTGACAAAATTTTGGAAGCGTCGCCCGACGACTCGTCGTCTGGACATCTCGGCACGGCACGTACTTCGGAAAAATCAAGGCAAAGTACTACTGGTCCCGCCTTACAACCGATGTGTCCCACTACGTCCGGAGCTGCAGAGACTGCAAGCGACGAAATCCGTCGCCGACGATACTGGCCGGAATTCTGCACCCGATCGCCGTCCCATCGGGGCTCTCCACAAGATACGAATGGACCTTTGGGGCCCGTTCCCTACGTCATTATTCGAGAACAAGTGGATTGTCGTGGCGACAGAATACATGACGCGCTATGCAGAGACCACCACTTTTCCGAAGGGGCCTAATCACGGACCGAGAAACGGCCTTCCCTGCGGAACTCATACAAGGTATTTTCTCTACAGCAACATGGATCACCGAAGAACGACGGCGTACCCCCCCCCAAACGAACGGACTAACGAACGTCTGAACAAGATGATCGCGGATATGTTATCTATGTAGGGCGACGTGCAACATAAGACCTGGGACGAAGTCCTTCCGTATGTCACGTTTGCGTACAACACGGCTATCCATGGTACTACGCAGATGACACCGTTCGAGCTTGTCAACGGAAGACGGCCGACTACGATGATTTACGTCCTGCTTCCGCACGTACCAAACGATTACCTCAACGCAGACGTTCAAAGATACCGTCAGCGTGCGGAGGAGGTCCTCCAGCTAGCTCGAGTTCGCACAACGGACAAGCAGCTGGTGCATGCCGGACGCTACAACCTCCGACGCCGAGACGCCGAGTACCACCCAGGGGATGGTGTTGGGTTTGGACACCCATCCGACGATGTGGACTCAGTGACAAGATTCTGTGACGGTATTTCGGACCCTATCGAATTCTACAACGTGTTGGCGAACTCAACAACGAGGTAATCCCCGATGGTGATTCCGGAACATTACGACAACGCATGCGGCCCGAAGTCGTCCACGTGACTCGCTTAAAACCTTACCAGGGGGATGAAGCTCCGCCGTTTTTCTGTCCCGTGACTGCAGCGATCGTAACGTTTGGGGGCTGTACTACATGCGAGCATAAATGAACGTTGTTGTTGCATCTTATATTTAATACTAGGTTAATTATTAATTACGAGGTTTTTAATATGCAAGTAAACTTAAAAGTTGCAGTTCGAGATTGCGAAAATACGAGCGCCACCAGCAGTGGAAAACAGGAACCGCGCCTTTCTGCTTCGCACCGCTGAAAAGGGGCGTTTTTTGTCGCGCCCATAGGTATGCTACGATCCACGGTGTTCCGAGGGCCGTTTTTACCAGCGTAAAGTCTGTTTCATCGAAACAGACGGATGAATGGATTCGCGCCGTCATCACAGATCGTGCTGTACTGAGTGGTGTCAAAATTCTTCACGCCAGGCCGGCATAAACTTCCTTTGGATCCCGGCGGACGAAAGGTATGGTCTGCATGCTGCTTGTTTTGCTTTTCTACGCTTGCACGAGATATCAGGATGCGGTTGCAGCAGTAGCTGTATAATTTAAGTGAGCATGAACGTGCACTGTCTATTTATTACATTCTGATTGTCTTCTTTGACTCTTTACTGAAGCATAAAATGCGCGGCAGAGCATCTGGTAATTAATCCGATCACTACATTAGCTACACACGTTCTTTTATACGTGCGTTATTGATTTAATGCGCTTCGATCGTGTGTTTTGCATTTTAGCGCAAGTGAATGCGCGGTATGCAGCAAAGTGTATATGAGGCAACATATACAATAACTAATGGAACAGTGTGAGCTTATCTGCACTATTTTTATTATCTTTTGATTGCCTGCGTTTAGTTTGTTTTCGTAGCATGCGTTGCTGTTATTAGTATTAATATTATTGTGATTATTATAATTATTACCAATATTATTGTTGTCGTTATTATTATCAGCCTGTTTATGTCCACAGCTGGAGGAAGGCATCTCCGATACACTTATGGCTCAAAGGCAGGGTCCGCAGGTTCATACCGTGTTGCTAGCACTATGTTGACTAAGTAGTGACTACATCAATTATTTTATTGCGTTTCAATTGTGTGTTCTGTGTGTTCTGCATTTTGTCGTCACGTGAATGAACGGCACATAACAGAATAAATTTGTAGCAATAACTATACAAAGTAAGCAATTACTTTATATTTTTATAATACAATCATGACTATAATTCTGCCACTTATAATTTATAATTTAACCTTCGTGCTTGCAGTTTCAGCTTTAGCACAAGAACGATCGATGTATTCACAAGAACCCAGTTACAGCTATAAGCCGATAAATAATTAGACAGTGCAGGCTTAACCTTTGCTAGGAATTTATTAGAAGTTTTGAAATAAGGTTTTTATAACCGGTTTATTGCAGCGCCCGAGAAATACCTGATGAATACATAGGGCGCCAAAGTATATATGCATGAATACTTGCTTACCGATTCTGGTGTGGGATGGCGGCTTTTGTCTGCAGAAGTGTATTTTGGATTAGGAGGAAAGGTGGGTCGTTGCCACCGAACATTATCATCGCACAAATAGAAAAACGTATCTGCGTCTCTTAATAATATAGGCTGATTTTAATTAAAAATTTGTCTTTACGATTGGTCACAAGTCGTCTCTGTAGCCAAAATCAATTTAAGAAAGAAAGATTCCTAATATATCAGATAACGTTTATTCCGAATACAGATGCTTGTTGAAAGCAGCAGTAAAGCTAGTATTCATTCTAACCCAAATATACACACGTGCTTGTTGATGTTCCAGATCTCGTGCTTGGCTCCAGTGTGCGAGAAGGCAGAACCTGGCTCATTTACCACCTCGACAGATCTACAGCAGCTACCGGCTGTGTCCTGCCCATTTCACCACCAGAGACTACGAGGACCTTGGACAGACAAGGCACTGGACAGCTATGCACTGGCTAGATACCTAATTAGCATGCGGCCATGTGCTATACACTTTTGTTTGCGACTAAAAGTGTAAAATATCCAAGTTGTGTTTTTACTGTATGAATGGTACATTTAGCAATAAAAATGAAAATACCAGTACTCTTTATCCTTGTCTAGATTGTGTGTACAAATAAAACAAAACAACGTCGTACTTAGAATAAGCGGTGCAAAAAGAAGTGGACGCGTAAAACTTCATCAATCAGAACAAAACAATTGCCGTTTCGATAATGTGGCTGGTTGCGCGACAGAGAAAGGTCGTGCGCTGGCCATCTGAATATCTTCCACTCGCTCAATTTACCTTCCATGTGCGTCCCAATTGAATTTGGCGCTAATTTGCCGCCCCCCCCTCCCCGCTCGGCTTTCCAGTCCTCATCAAGATGGCGTTTCCCAGTGCATGTCTGCAACACGCCGCCATGTTTTTAGTACCGCCCCCAAACACCAGGGGCTTGTCCGGCGCTTCGATCGAATATCGCGTCCAATGCACGGTATAGGAAGTTTCACTCCCCTGAACTTACTGCGCAAGATGACGGGCTTTTTTTGTTGTTTGTGCGGACTGTAATTTATTTTAGCATTGGGTCGATGCTCTCTTAGAGGCTGGGGAGGGGGGGTAGTGCCACAAACCTTGTGTTTGCTTTGTTTTTTATGTTTTGTTTTTGCCACCCTTCGGCGCCCGGCTATTTTATCTGTATTATCTATGGGGCAAGTGAAGCGGATGTTTCATTCTTTATGCCGCACGTGTTATCTCCATTCAAAGGGGAGTGCTTCCAACTGCGTCACCAGCCAAGAATTATCTTGCTTGATCTGTAGTATTCTAGATACAATTCGACTATTCCAGAAACCCTCGCGCCGACTGATAAATGCCCGCAGAGCAGATGCCGCACCTTTAGACTCGCGGACGCGCGCCTGCACACGTCATTTTGTTGACTACTGCTTCGCCGGTAGTGTATTCTTTTAGTTGTTAGGGAAGCACAAGTTCGCTTCAATAAATGTGTTTTCCTGCGGAAACCCTTCCAACTCATTTCATGCAACATGGGCCTGCCCTATCATCTGGCCTTCAGGAAACAACACCACAAACACGGTCGCGCTATGGGAGGCAGCTCTGACCAGCTCCAACTTCAGGATTCAAAATGACCTAATTCTTCGATCCCAGAGAGGAGCAGAAGAGTCTGGGGCCCTGGAAGAATGGCACCACCCCTAAGACAATCGGGAGACCTCCTTTTTTTCGAATAAGCGTTTATCTCTCGCTCTCTCCCTTCAAGTATACTGCATCGTCTTTGGCTTCGTGACAATAGGTAGAACTGTGGAGGTAAAGATAGCGCTGCTTTCTTTCCTCCGTCGTCTCTTGCACGATACAAGCATTATACAACCCGTAACATGGCCCTTCTGCTTGTTACCTCACCATTCGAGCGATCTGATTCAAATTCGTAGCGACTACGTGCAGCCCGCAGCGCATGCGGATCTTCTGTGGCTTTTTGTGAACTTCAACAGACGCACGCACAGGCACACAACCCCACGCATCCACATGCACATACACGCATGAAAGAACAAGACGCTAGTTCTTTATTACTGCCTAGTTTTGCGCCGCCTCGACATACTTCCCTTATACTCACAGTATCGCCATACTTTAATCATCTGCTTTTATGTTCGCTCTGTCTCGTCGACCTTCGGTGTCGTCTTTACTGTGGGTTACATAGAGAGATTACGGCGACGCAAAAACACAAGTGGGGATGCTTAAGAGCTTGCCCTATAAAAAGGCGCCTCTAGACGTGTTGAGCGCAAGACTGATCTCCTGCTTGTGCACTCTTGCTGTTGACAGTGTATGGGCCTGCCTGAGATAGTTACGTGAAGTTATGTGCGGATGTAATACGGCTGAGGATGAAAGCCTGTATGAGGCGTAGACGACCAGCGTCTTTTCGGACACCATGCCAGTTGGGGGTACGGTAATGAGGCGTAGTGTGTAGCGTAGTGCGTAGTTTTAGAGTTTTAGTTATTGCTTCTGGGGATTAACAGACGCGGCCACTGATACAGGGAACACGGCGAGCGTTGCCGCGCTTCTGGGACCATAGGCGGGCTCCGCGCGAAGTATGCGGCGCAGGCGGATTCAAACCCAGAGGCGGGGCCCGGCTGCGCGTCGAATGCTACGGCCCTCCCAATTCGCTACACGCGTGGTTTGTGTAGTCTAAACCGCGCGAGCAATCTAGCTTTCTCCGCTCGCGGCGAAGTGGGATGAGCCGTCGCAGGCGATGCACATCTAACTACGCCGCTAGCCCTGATTGCGCTTGCGCCGCAATACTTCCTGTGGCGACCGAAGTGGCGCTCCATGGAGCGCGGCCAGCCGCTCCGTGCTCCCTGTATCAGTGGCCGCGACTGTACATTCAGACCGATCACCAGCACTTTGTTTCTCTTTTATGAATGTGCGTTTGTCGGTTTCTCTGATGCAATTTTTGTTTTCCAGGCGTTTCGTGTTTTTAAAACTTCCTCTGATACAATGGCTGATTGTATCGCAAAAATAAGTTCCTCAGGAAGACCGGTCGACGTCATGCTGATGATGAGAAGATACGCGTTGGAAGCTAATATGAAGGCAGGCTTCGGCACTGACATGGGTGCTTTGACTGCTCCAACGGGTGGTCCCCTAGACCTTCTTACCGAAGCAGCTGTGCGCTTATTGCCAAGCGTCGGACTTGAAGGCATTGCGGTTGTGGCGAGTATGTTCTATTAAATTTTTATCCGACTACATTATTTACGTACTCCGAAAGTAGGTTCATTTATGTTGAGGAAAATTTCAAGTTGGAACAAAGTGTTTCATTTTTCCAAGGAGTGTTAACTCGTATGCCATCACTGAAGCGCTTAACATGTAGCGTGCCCAGGTTTTCGTGAGCCCTAGTAAAAATGTGTTAAAGATTGAACTCAGCAAACCAGGTTTGAGTTGTAGCAGAACAAAGCGTTTTTTTTTTCTTGCAAACTGCTATTCTCGCCCACATTTCTGTCAGCATTAGGTTACTCGAGCGGGTGAAGCCCTTGATAACGGCTTCCAAGCGCTTTTTATCCTGCTTTATGTATACTCCACGCGAACTCCAGGAATAAAGATCTCCAGATATTCAGAATAAAGGCCTGCAGAATAAACATCTCCAGCGAACGATAAAGACCTCCAGGAGGACAAAATTAGTCTGGAGCTCTCACTACAGCGAGCCTCATCGCCTGTGTAGCGTCGCCATGTTCAGCCTAATAATCAATCGATAATCGAGTTCCTTAAAAATGCTCTTCCAGTACAGTTTATTGAAATATTACTCGGGACACGAAAATCCGTATACGTGCTTTGAATGCGAAAGCGTTGTGGCTCTGCGATTTGGTGAATCAATGGCAAGTTGCTGGTGGTAGCTATTACCCTCACTGGCCATTTCCGATAAGTACGTATGCGGAAATTTTCGGGAAGCACGTGGATGTCGCAGAAAAATGGCCGTCAGTGAATCGGAGGTGAGATTCGGGCGCAAGTTGTCATCGCCATTCGCCATTGGTCGGCATTCTTGAGGGTGTGTGTGACCGGTAAGAAGGACATTCTAGCTTTCCATTGTGAACCACGAATAGGTATATTGGTAGCTTCATAGAATCAGTCTCACCCCCACCGATGTAGCAGTAACAAAAGAAGACATAATGTCTCCGCATTCAAAGCAGGTAAGCAGACATGAGTTTACGATGACCGCCACGCTGCTTGCAGCGAAGGGGCTGAGTATTGGTGCTTAGCTTGATTCGAATTTCTGCCATTTTTTATGGAGAATGCTCTATGTATGACGGAACGTGTGAGATACTAAATATAGCTGTGAGGTGCACAAAATAGTCCATAAAAAATCGTAGTTCGACGAGCCGGGAATCGCAAGCCGAGAATTACGCCGCAGGAAACGTAGGGCGCCGCGGACCGTGAGCCCATGATCGCGGCAGGAAAGGGAAGAAGTAGTGCAGAAGCATTGTCCCATGTGTCACCCTTTGAGAATGAGAAAGGGTGACACCGTAAAAACGAAACAGCGGAAAGGGAGGGTAGGCTGCTACCGCACGTGCACAGTGAGCCCCATTGAAAGCTGAGCGTACATACCTTGGCGAAGAGGCTGCTCCTGGTTATGGGCAACGAGCGGAACGACTTCGGAAGGCACTGTCAAAAGAGCCTCCAATACTCTTGTTAACTTTTTTCATAAATCCTAAATGCTTCCAGAACGTACTCAACAAACACGTCGATTACTAGAATAGGTAGTCACCAAGTACCTCAGCCAGATATTGCTGCTCTGTGCCCGGTACTAGGCATCCCCTGTAAGTTTTCCTTAGTTTCAGACGCGCAGAACATTGGAATCATTCGCTGCTCACAACGAAGGATTTCTTGCCTCACGGGGCACTTACTGTGTCGTGTTAACCGCACTTTATTTATTTCCATTTAAACTAGTACGGTTCATTAGCTGTTTTTATAGCACGTGCATTGTTGGCTTACCTCCGCAGGTTTCGCACAACAATTCTGCAGCCTGTTTCTTGAAATTGTTTTATTTATCGTCTACGCAGTAAGTGCCCCGCTTTATCGAAAAGGCAGTGCAGTGCGGGGTGCAGACAGGAATAAAACAATTCTTCATTCATTGGCTTCTTTCGCAAAACTTGTTGTGCGAAGCCTCTTTCGTAAAGCTGTCCGTACTTTCCAGGTTGTATCCCGCGTTCCCAAAAGTCAATCCGCTGAGTATCGTACAACAGTCCGACCTGCAATGTGTATGACGTTGTTTAAGGCGTAAAACTCAACTTGTAAGTAACGTGACATTAGGCCTAGACATGGGTCGTTCGGCATAACGCCAGACTTTGTCGTATTGGAAAACTTTCTGTGGGGGGGGGGGGGGGGGGGTCAAGCGGTCAAGCATCGGGTACCGCTCGACATTGTAATGCCTCAAGGCAAAGCTTTAGACCTCATGAAGCGCATACCCGACAGTTGCGTTGTACTACCAAAGTGGTACATACCTACATAGTAGCACATATTCCCATTGCTTGTTCAAATGGTGCTGCTTAAGGTTGCTGTGGGCCCCAGCATAGAAGACGTAATCAATAAACTACCAATCTATTACTTTGAGCGTAGGCGCTTCCAGGTTCGACCACAATAAATCAGGAGCCGCGCCTACGCACACTGAATTAATAAACTGCCCTCTGTAGACAGCCCTGTGTATTGCTGCTGTACGGGCAGTATTCTGCTGCTGGCGCAGCCGCAGCTGCTGTCTCTGCACAAAAAAATACCTAGTTCCATTTCTGCCCTAAAAATGCCTAGTTCTTGCATTTATGGGTAATTTGGGAAAGCAAACTGTAAGGATTTCTGCCTTTTTTTTTCAGATTGTGTGCCAGAGCTTCGCTGGCTATGGCTATGGCTTGTAAATATGACAGGGTGGCTTAGTGATTCTTTCGTCGTAATGCTTCACGCCCTCATGAAGCCAATTGTCGAGCAACGGCGCCGCAATATTTCAGTAAGCACGTTCATTTCTTCCTTGCGCATTTAAAATCCGCTGCTTCGGGTGGTGGCCCACCTTGCCGCCGACCTTTCGTTAACGTGTGTGTTTTTCGGGTGGATTTGAAAAAATGAAGATACTCCGGAGAAAGGCAATGAAATTTGTGAGCTCCAAACCATTTAGTTCCTTCCGAATTTGACGGATCTTTCCCTCTATAGTAAGGGATAAGTGCGTTAATTTGCACTCGAACTTCGCGCCTTTGCACCTGTAGAAAAGAAGGTACGAATGCGCTGTAATATTTCAGGGTTGATGTTGAATAAAAGAATAATAGTGCTTTATTATAACGGCCTTCAGTAAAAAATATTCTACATTTATGTTAATACCATATTATTACTAATTATAGTGCGTCTTGATATAGTCGAAGAAAAAACGTACTACGCAAACTTTGACCCAGAAACAAGGAAACATACACGCATTACGTCTTCTCATGCCTTTAATGACCTTGGGGTAGCCTAAACAAGAGAAAAATCTGGGCAAGTTCGTTGTGCATAATTTGTAATAGCGCTGGTCCTGTGTCTTCCCTGTCTCGTCGTGTCCTCTCGCGTGGTTAGAAATGACCGGGGTATCTGGGCAGGTAATAAGATGCAGCTCATACATCTTACAAAAAAAGTGGCGCAGCTTGCAGTAGTCGCGCAAGGCTGGAGAGACAAGAGAGCTCGCGTTCGACCTAGCTTCTCCTCACACTGGCAGCGGATCCCAGGTGAGAGGGAGCAGCCGGACCCTAGCAGTGCAAAGCCGTTTTCGACAGCACTGTAAAGCAAAGATCATTGAAGTGTCTACAGTGTTTTATTCAACAGAACTCGTCGCCATCCTTTTCGCCATCGTCTTCCCACGGCATAGGGGCGTAGGGTAAATCCTCTTGTACCGCGTTTTCGTCTCGCAAGACCTGCACTTCTTCGTGAGCTGGTCCGGTGGCCATGTCCACGTGTGGATTATGAAGGGATGGCTTGACAGATTTGCCGTCATCGTATTCGGTGCGGCGGACGCGTGGCACACCGGTCACTAAACGACGACGATCACAATAAAGGAGGGGGGGGGGCGAAGAGATGATGATGATGATGGTTTTTTGTTTAATGGCGCAAGGCCGACGAGGGCAACGAGCGCCAGAGAAGCTATTTAATGAAAAGAAGTGATTACCACAAAAGGTAGGTATAAAACGTGTAAACTGGACATAGTAAGATCAATAAAGATGATGGTGATGGCTGGTGTATAGGGCCAGATTTCATGATGCGTGATAGGAAATGAGGTTTAAAAACTTGACGTCTGACAAATATTTAAAAACGCGTTTCACAGAAACCATGGCATCGTCACCTAGAAACAGGGATGGGTGTAGGGGAATATGTTGTCTGTACAGTTGTCTGACGTGTTTGTGTCGTGTTGTGTCAAGTGCCTTGCATTGTATGAGTATGTGGACTACGGATAGGCCCTCCCCACACCTGCTACACACGGGTCTTGGAGATCCCGTGAGCAGGTGCGAGTGCGTCACATGTGTATGGCCTATCCGTAATCTAGCTAAGGTAACTTCAATGTGCCTGTTGTGTGAGTCAGTTGTGTATTGTCCCAAGTGTGGTTTTATTACGTGTAGTTTGTTGTCTGTCTGTTCGCTCCAGTCTGCTTGCCAAGTTTTACGGAGTTGTTGTCTAATGTGTGGCTTGAGGTCTGTGTACGGTAGTGTTGCCATGTCTACTGTGTTTCGGAGTGCAGCATTGGCGGCCATTTCATCCGCCACTTCATTACCGCCAATGCCAGAATGGCCTGGCACCCAACACACAGTCACCCCAAGGTTTGAGGAATAAGCTACCATAATTGTTTTGAAGACAAGATTAATGACATGGTTTTTTGATGACTTTCCGGATGATAATGCACGGACGACGCTCAACGAATCTGTATAAATGACGGATGTAGGAATACGATGTTCAACTATGTGACTTACAACCAGAAATATGCCATATCCTTCTGCCGTAAAAATACTTGTATTAACATTCATTGTTCTACATGCTTGAAAATTGGGCCCATGCGCAGCACAAGACACCGCAGTGGACGTTTTAGATGCATCGCTGAAAAACTCTGCAGCCTTGTATTTATCCTGTATATACATGAAATGCTGCAAAATCCCACTTTTTGGTGTCCTGTTCTTATTGTATTTTAAGAAAGACAAGTCACATGCAACAGGACGAAGATGCCATGGTGCTACAAGATCGGTGATAGATGACTTGAATGTGTCTACAAAGGAGACCTCATGAATAGTGACCTCGTCCCTTACTCTGAGCGAGAAGGGAACAGGAATGGATGGGCGATTTAAAAAGAGCTTTGATGTGGATGTATCATTAAAAACCGGTTTAAAAGGATGGTTGTCCATTGATGAAATTTTAGAGGCATATAACAAGTCAACTTAGGTTCGCTGGTGTGATAAGCACCATTTGTCACACTCTGCGTAAAGACTCTGTACAGGGCTCGTACGGAATGCGCCACAAGAGAGGCGAAGCCCCAAGTGAAGCACTGGGTCGAGCATTTTAAGTGCTGTTTTAGTGGCTGACCCATACACAACACTCCCATAGTCCAATCTAGACCCCACTAGGCTTCTGAAAATACGTAACAGGAGTTGCTTATCCGTTCCATATGACTGGTGGGACAAGATTTTAAGAATGTTGAGAGCCTTTAGACATTTATGTTTCAATTGTTTAATTTGAGGGATGAACGTAAGCCTTTCATCCAACACCACACCTAAAAACTTGTGTTCCTTCCTCACAGGAATCGATACGCCATTAAGGATAATGTCTGGGTCCGGATGGATCCCACGCCTCCTGGAGAAGACAACACAGGTGCTTTTTTCTGGGTTAAGTTTAAAACCGTTCTTGTCTGCCCAGCTGGCAAGTTTTTTGACACCGAGCTGGACTTGACGCTCACAGATGGACATATTACATGATTTAAAAGATACCTGGATGTCGTCTACATACATTGAATAAGAAATTGTAGGTGGCAGTGCCTTCCCAAGGGAGTTCATCTTACCTATGAACAGAGTGCAGCTTAGCACTCCACCTTGCGGAACGCCGTTTTCTTGCACATGAACTCTTGAGAGTGCGCTACCTACTCTCACGCGAAACGTTCTTTCGGACAAATAACTAGCAAGGGTGTTGAGCATATGGCCCGAAACACCGAAAGACTTTAGGTCACAGAGGATCCCGTAACGCCAAGCGGTGTCATAGGCCTTCTCAAGGTCAAAAAATACCGTTGTGCAAAACTGCTTGTGAATGAAGGCGTCCTTTATATAGGACTCGAGCGCGACGAGTTGGTCGTTGGTGGACCGCCCCGCCCTGAAGCCTGCCTGGCAGCTCTCGAGAAGACCATTGTACTCAAGAAAGTACATGAGTCTCCTGTTTATCATCTTCTCGAGGAGCTTGCACAGGCAGCTTGTGAGGGCGATGGGCCGATAGCTAGCGGGAGAGGAAGGGTCCTTTCCTTCCTTCAGGAAAGCCACTACTATGGCCTCTCTCCAAGAGCGAGGAATGTGCCCCGAAAGCCATATGTTGTTGTATAGATGTAGGAGTGTTTCAAGAGTGTCTGGGTGTAGGTGTTGTATCATGGTGTATGTGATTTTGTCTGCACCTGGAGCTGAAGGCTTACATGCGTTCAGAGCAACCTTCAGCTCATGAATTGAAAAAGGAGAATTGTAAGAAGTGTGCGAATTGTTGTTATCACGCAGGGACTTCTTTTCTACAGATGTCTTGTGTTTCATGAAAGTTTTTGTGTAGTGTGCTGAACTGGACACGTGTTCGAAGTGTTGTGCAAGTGTGTTAGCCTGTTCTTCCAGTGTGTCCCCTGTTGTACTAACAAGGGGCAGGCTGTGTGTCTGTTGTCCTTTTAGTTTTCGTATTCGTGTCCAGACTTTGTGTGTGTCGGTGTATGAGTTGATGGAAGTGAGGAAGGTGCGCCAACTCTCCCTTTTCGCCTCACGACGCACTCGCTTCCCAAGAGCCTTTGCCCGTTTAAACGAAATGAGGTTATCTGACGTGGGGTACCGGCGAAGGACACCCCACGCCTTGTTCTGGGCCTCTCGCGCCCGCCTGCAGTCCTCGTTCCACCAGGGCCTCCTTGGGTTGCGGGACGCACTGGAGGCCTGGGGCATGGGCTTTTCGGCGGCGTCGACTATGTGCGCCGTGACGAGTTGGGCTGCTTCCTCAACGTGTAGGTGTTTCACGGTTGTGTGGTGTAGTTTAGATGTTTCTGTGAATGTACTCCAGTTTGCTTTTGATTCATTAAACCTGTTATGGGAAGATGGACTGCATGGGCCTTTACCTATGTATGTTAGGCATGTGGGGAAGTGGTCACTACCATATGGGTCCGTGCCCACGCCCCACTCAAGACATGGAAAGAGAATTGCAGAACCAATAGCCAAGTCGAGATGTGAGTACGTATTATGTCCTAAGTTATGGTATGTAGGCTGTTTTTGGTTGAAAAGGCATGCTCCTGAAGATGTAAGAAATTTCTCTATCAGGCGACCTCGGGCATCCGTTCTGGAGGAGCCCCAAAGAGAGTTGTGTGCATTAAGGTCGCCTGTTAGGATGTACGGTTCGGGCAGCTGGTCGACCAGCGCCTCGAAGTCAGAGCTCAAAAGTGTGACATCAGGAGGAATGTATATGGAGCATACCGTTATCAACCTATTAAAAATTATTGTGCGTATTGCTACAGCCTCAAGGACGGTGTTGAGAGCGACAGGGTGGCATGCTAGGGATTTCCGGGCTATTATGGCTACACCGCCCGAAGAGTGTGTGCAGCCATCCCTGTCCTTTCTGAAGACCATGTACCTATTTAAGAAATTTGTGTGCTTGAAATTCAAATGCGTCTCCTGAAGACACATCACACTTGGCTGATTAGCATGCAGTATTTCGTATACATCGTCAAGATTTTTAAGAAGGCCTCTACAGTTTCATTGAATTATGTTTTCTCTTCCCATTATTTAGTGTGAGAGCTACTGGAGTGTGTGTGTTTGTTTATGTGTCGTCTTTCGGGGCTGTGACTCTCGCCTTTTTTGGCTTGTCGGGAGGCTTTGGCGTCGGGACGCGTTCCTTGCGCTGCGTTGCAGGCAGGAACGGCCCGACATCCATCTCGTCGTCGGATGTCCGAGGGGTGCCCGACGGACCGGGCCCCCTGGACTTGGCCCCCCCTCGGGAGCCCTTCGTTTGAGCCGCCACCGCCGAGGGCGTCCGGGGCGCCAGAGGTGGCACAGGCGGTGCGGTGGCGGTGGGAACCGGTGCGGGGCCCGTGGTGTCCATCACCTCTGTACCCTCCAACGCACTGGAGGGCGGGGAGACAGAGGCGGGAGCGTCACCGGTCCCGATGGAAGAGGTTGCCACCACAACCGCTGCTGCCTCAGCAAGCGGCGTGGTGGCGGGTTGGGCTGCCAGAGGCAACCCAGGGGGGGGCGGGCGAGGGACCAGGTCAGACTCGCTGAACTGGGTCCCTGTGGAAACGAGACGCCGCTCCGCCCCCCGGCGAGCCGCGTCGGCGTACCTCCCCAGGGGGAAAGAGGCGAACCTCTTTCGCGCCTCTGGGAAGGTGATGTTCTCAGTTACCTTGATGTTGATGATTTTCTTTTCTAGTTGAAATTTTTCGCACTTGCGGGAGTATGCCGCATGCGGCCCCCCGCAGTTTACACAAGTGAGAGTTTCGGCTGAGCAGTTCTCGCTCGGATGATCGTGCGCCGCGCACTTTGCACACGTCGTTCGGCCACGGCAAGAGTTTGTACCATGCCCGAACCGCTGGCACTTAAAACAGCGCCGCGGGTTCGGGATGTACGGACGGATGGAGCAACGGATAAAACCTGCATATATATGTTGTGGGAGAACTGCACGGTCAAAGGTCAAGATGATGTGCTTGGTGGGAATCTCCTTGTCGTCTCTACGGATGGTGATGCGTCTCACGGCAGTGACGCCCTGATCCTTCAAGCCGGCAAGGAGATCCGCATCGGTTTCGTTCAGGAGATCTGGCTCTGATATAACACCCTGCGAGCTGTTGAGGCTCCGATGGGGTGTTACCCTGATGTCTAGATCAGCCAGTCTAGTCTGAGCTAGAAGCTTTGTGGACTGCTGCTTGTCATTTACCTCGATGAGGAGTTCACCAGTTCTTTGTTTTTGGCCTGATATGATTTTCCTATTATGGCTTCAAGATACTTGGCGATCAAGAAGACTGACTGAGATGCAAGAGGGTGGGTTGGATTCAGGGACTCCATGACAAGAAATCGAGAGTAATGATCTGGTTCAGGAAATGTCAAAGATGGCAATGGGGGAAACGGTACTTAGGTGCGGCCCCTTTTAGGGGGCCGATCACGGTTGGGGGGGGTTTTAGACAATACCATAAAGCATAGTATAAAAGCAGGGAGACGGGGGTACTTTCTCCTTTGACCTTACCCTGGTAGTCAAAGAGGTCCCGGAGCTCCCTGCCTGGTAGACAGGCAGGGAGCCCATCGGCCGGAGCTTGACCAAGGCTCCGACGGCCACCGTTTACGGCTTCTACCCTTCACCTTTAAACACCTCGCCACGGTTGGACACGGCTTATGTTGGGAGCTCGGGGTCCGCGGTGTCGCTGCTCACCGTCACCATGAATACTCAAGGTGCCCCGTGCGGGGGGGGCTAAGAGCTCCTCATGCGGCGTAAGCCACTGCGCAAGCCCGGACGACGCCGGGCAGTTGCAGCGACGTGCGCGCTCACGTGCGTTAAAAGTTCTCTGTCTACGCCGCACACATTTCTTTCGGACTATACAGCTTTCCTGTTAAAAAATTTTAGAGGACTACACGTTCCTAATTTTATTTATTTGAGGGATTTAGCGTTCACAAGCTACCGTTAGGTTATGAGGCGCGTCGTAGTGGACGGTTTCGGTTAAAATTTGACCACCGCACATCATGACTGTGCACCCTAATTTCACACAGGGGCACTTTAGCAGGGCGGCTCGGATACTGAGCCACCGCGGCCGGTACTATAGGCACCTCCTGAGCCTTCAAGAGTAAAACCGGCTTCTGAACAAAATTATTTTCACGCTAATGTTCGGGCCTGCTGTAGAATTCTGACGTATGTTGATAATTCGCAAGCAGTGGGAGTTTTTGCTCGTTGCAAGCCCGGCACGTACCCGTGCGCAATTTTGAGGTGTGAAGTTCCAAGGCATACAGCGTCCGTCGTGAAGCGTTCTCTTGAAATACTGTGAAAAGAAAGCATTTCTGTTCAAAGGCATAGGTTACTACGCAACTCTCAAATCCGCGTTCCCGGAACGCAAATTAGGCAACGAATGCTACGCAAAATGGCCGGTTGCTCAAAAAATAAAAACAGTTGAACGAATTTTCTAAATGACGTTTCCTTGAACAACGTAACTAATTGAGGGGAGAAGAAAGGTAAATTTTATTCTTCATGGGATTCCGTCCAGGGGCATCCGGAATGCAAAACGAGAACGCGACGCCTGGATAACCGCAGCGAGACAGTACTACCTCACTAATGGTGAACATAGTAAATTGGTTGTGGCCTTCGAGTGGCAAAACAGAATATAGACATCCGCTGCGGACAACACGAGGAATCTGGCGGGTAGTTGAGCACGCTTCCGATAATGGCGCTAGGTTGGGCGACTGGCCAAGCCTCTTAGCGGCAGTAACGATAAAAGGAAGGTTTAGATGTTGAGGGCAAAGAATGTTGGTAATTATTAGGAGACAGAACAAAAGCCCGCCACTGGAAAAATGACGTTCAAGCAGATATAGAGATGGTTCCACCATCGTAGGCACTGCCTCATGACTGAACGTAAAATTAGTTCGTTACCTTCTATATGACGTTGGTTTTTTGAAGTTATCGGTGTGGTGTATGCGGCCATGGACTATCGACCGTGTACATTAAGAGCTTGTGTAAAAATCAGTTGGCCGAGTCAACGCAACGCTGAAGATGACTGGAAGTGGGGAAACCTGGCGAAGGCAGACAAATCAGCAGCCAACCCAGTGCCTATGCAATTGAAATTCCCCACCACGAAGAGAACAGAGAGCCCAGCTCCAGATAGGGCAGCACATGAAGCTATTGCAACAGACAACGAAACGTCCGCCTCAACAGCAACTATGAAATATCTGCGGTCATACGGCGCTGCTCCAACATTTCGACATTTAGACCCAAGCGGTACCTCATACAAAACGAATGAAACAACCCTCCACGTCATCCCCAATACAACGGGGTAGCGCAGACACTGGCGTTAAGGTCATTCGGTGATTCGACACTAATGTTATCGCATTCAGTTCATTATAATGAGCGCTCAGATATCCTTTTTTTCACTTCATTCTCTAAAAGGGCAAGAAGGCTGACCTCTTACAACTCCTCCTGGACAAAGAAGACGTCGGTGGCTCTGACAGTGAGCATACGTTTTTTATTCGCACCTCTGAGTTCTGCTCCGTAGCCAACCTATTATTTGCGAAACAATAAGTCGTTTTATAGATATTGACTTTTATACAGGTGCCTATGAAAGAAGAATCCAAAGCTTGGTTAACATCAACTACATTTTTCAATTCAATTTATTGTTCTTTGTGGCGCTACAAAACATACGCGAACACTGTTTGGACACATAGCCAGCGGCTAGTACGGGGTCCAATAAAAAAGTGCAAGAATTGCAGAAAACACATGTCAGTACATATGGTCGGCACTAAACTTAAAAATCATTAAAAAGCACTCTAGACACTAGTTAGAGCCCAGATTTATTGAATGAATACAATTATTAGGGCCAATAAAAAAAACAAGAGCACGTTGAATTCTTACCAGCAATAACTACGGCAATTGCATTTGTCACTAGGGTTACAATGAATACATCATATTAAAGCACAAGAATCCCTTAAAATGCAGTATGTTATCACATTGTATAAGAAGTATTACGTCATTCGATAATGGGGTATAAATGCGGGAGAATGTACAAATAATAGCTGCAAGCGTGAACTGAAAGAGCGTCATTCATTTTAAGGTAGTGTGTTTTTATCACGACAGAAAAATTGTTAGCAGCTTTTACGTCATGCGGAAGGCTGTTCCAGATCTTGACAGTAAATCCCAACATACGCGCACCGTAAGCATATCTTTTTGCGGCTAAGTTAAAGTTTACAAGGGTATGGCCCCGTGTCACGCGTGCGGGATTATTAAGTGTAGACGTACCAAAAGGAAGGTTGCTTGTTATTATGTTGTGGATGCATTCAGCACTTTTTTTAATCACGAATTAGATCAAATGGTAAGACGCGTAATTCAGTAAACAGCGCCTTGCTGGGTTGAGAGTATCCAAAAAGCGTAAACATTCTCAGAGCTCATTTTTCCGCTCGCCTCAGGAGCTCTAGGTAAGTATTGTATGTCCAGCCCCACGACTCGATGCAATACGTAAGATGAGCGTGCACTAACGTGAAGTATAGGACTGGCAGAACAGCGGCGTCGAAGTATTCACGTAATTTAATTAGAGCAAAGTAGCCAGACGCAATCTTCCCGCAAACCGCGTCGACGTGATGTTTCCACGGTATAAGCTTGTCTAAGATCACACCAAGGTACGTAAAAAGGTTGGTTGATTCAAGCTGCGCTTGGCAAAAAGCTAATCTGATGTCAGCCAAACCGAGTGATCTGTTTCGTGAATGGAAAAGTACATAGTTGTTATTCTTTGTGTTGACTGTCAATTTTTTTCCTCAGATACCACTCTGAGATTTTTTTCAGCTCTGCGCTTAAGATACTTTCGAGTTCGGTAGTATGATTGGCAGTGATTATAATGGCCGTGTCATCAGCGTACATGATAGAGTTGGCTGAGGTTAATATCTGAGGCAAGTTATTCACGTTAAGGGAAAAAAATTATGGACCAAGAGTATAGCCCTGCGGTACCCCTGTTCGCAAGTACTGCATATATGACGTAACATTTTTTATTGACCCAACTTGTTGACGATTTGTAAGATAGCTAGCAAAAAATTCAAGCACCCTATGACGAAACCCGTATATTATTTATTTGTTTAGCAATATGTCATGGTTAACCATGTCGAAGGCCTTCTTTAAATCTCGAAAGATAACAGCAGCTAGTTTGTTGGTGTCTAGCGCACTGTTGACCGACTGGCTGACTGGAATCACGGCCAAGCTAGTTTAATGCTTCGAACGAAATCTATGTTGCTGTGGAAAAATAATATGATATTTATCTAGGAAATTGTAAATGCGTTGAGGGGAATTTTTTCGAATGTGTTATTAATAACGCTTAGAAAAGAAAAAGGTCTGTAGCTGTAAAGGCCCGTTCACACTTGCGACGAAACGACGCGACAAAGCGACGAAGGCGAAAGCGATCGCCACCCTTGCGATTCACACTTGCACGTGACATCGAGCGACGGGCGACGACAATTTTTCGCTTTTCTTGTTATTGTCTCGTGCTCGGAGTGAGACTTCACGGGAGCTTCGCCGCTTGTGGAGACACAGTATCCGGGTGCTTTGGCAGGATATGACGTCAAGAAGTCTCGCCTCCTGCTTCCGCTTCAAAAGCGACGGCGCGATGGAGGCGAAAAAAATTCGTCAAGACCGATCGCTCTCGTCGCGCGACGAAAGCGACGGAAATGTCCGTCGCTTTCGTCGTTTTCGCTCGGTTTCGTCGCAAGTGTGAACGGGTCTTAAGAGTCAGAAGTATCGCTATCCTTATATATCGGTGTAACTCGGGCTATCTTGAAAGACGACGGGTATGTGTATTCAAGCAACGAATGGTTGAACAGACGGCACAAGGTTGGTCCTATGATTTCACTGATTTTCTTGATTAGTTTTGCAGAAATGCGGTCCGAGCCAACTGCTTTATTTGTTGACAACTGCGCAACAACCCACAAGACTTCGTTGAATTCGATTTTCTGAAGGGCGAAAGAGTTAGCAACTGGCGGTAGAGGAACACTGTCCAAACTTGCGACGGGAAGCTTCGAAGCCAGTTCAGGACCGAAATTGGTATAAAAAAGTATTAAATTTGTTAACGGTGTCTTTTGTATGACTAGGGGTAGGGTAGAGCATTTTTTTTAATTTCTCGTGACCTCGTTAACCACTTCCCACATTTTTTTTTATTCCCTGAGGCATCTTGAATGTGGCGAGTAAAATATTCTCTTTTTCCGCTTCTAAATAAAGACACTGATTTGGTATGCGCCAATTTGGACTGGTAAGATAATATTCGTTTCCCTTGTGATGTCGCCACTTATGATACCGATAGTCCTTTTTCCTCAGTATGCTTAGAATTTCTTCGGTCATCCAGGGACAAATCGGTTGATAGCGTTGCGACGATGCTACATTTCGGCTACTGCAGCCTATAAGCTCATTTTTGGTAGTAATCACGTTCAAGACCTCTGTATTTACGTCTTCATGGTAGATATGGTCTGGTCTGATAAACAACTGCTTGTTACAGAATATTTCATGAGTTATATTGGTTCTGTGTGTCGGCATAAGCGTTTCTACCATAGGAAGGGTGTTAATCTGTACGAAAGAATTTGGCAAGTGGTCCGAAATTGGTTTTTGGTAGACGCCTCTGTTTACACCTGTATCACTGTTTGTCAGCGCATGGTCGATTGATGTTGCCGAAGACATGGTTATACGCGTCGGGGTGGTGGTCAGTTTGCGAAAGTTCTATGATCGAGGAAACTGTGTGTAATCCATGAAATTGTTGAAAGCTGTATCAGTGTTCATATCTCCGGCAATTATGACGCGAGTTTCGCTGTTCTTGGTTAAACGAGACATGATTATTCCCATTTCCGGCAAGGCTTGAATGCGGAGGTCACTAGACAACACCCACTGCGCGCCCACATTCGAGTTTCATAAATAATGCTTCAAGTGCCGGCCAACAACAAGAAACTGATGATAAGATGGTGCATTGTAAACTATCTTTAACGGACAATGCCACACCACCCCCACGGAACTTGATTGATTGTAGGGTTTAACGCGCCGACGCAACGCAGGCGATGAGGCGCGCCGTAGTGGAGGGCTCCGGATTAATTTTGACCACCTGGGGATCTTTATCGTGCGCCGAAATCTCGTACACACGGGAGTTTTTGCTTTTCGCCTCCATCAGAAAAGCGGCCTCCGCGGCCGGGAATCGAACCCGCGACCTCGTGCTCAGCAGCGCAACGCCTTAGCCACTGAGCCACCGCGGAGGGTCACCCCCACGGAACTGAGAGCCCGTGGCTGCGATATTGTCATGCAACCAGGAATTGTTATATTTCATGTTGTCTGAGCCATGTTTCAGTTGTCGCTATGATTTTAAACGACTCGTCTTGCCTAACGATAAAATAAAGAAGGGAGTTCAGGTTTTTATTTCTGCTGCGGACATTACTGTGAAGCACGGATATGTTTTTTCTGGGAGCAATCATGGGCTAGAGTTAGTGTGGCTTGCTTCGTTTTGTGGCTGAATGCTAGAATTGCCAGTAATTTTTAAAGATCTGCTTCACCGGTAACGTGGACTACTTTTGATTTTTGAGCTTTCCTCATCAGCATTTTTCCATCTGAGACCAAAGGAATCTCCCAGCCTTTAGCGGGCTTTGTTGCGTTTGCCTTTCCAACAAGATTCTTATTTTCCGGGCCTAAATGTTCATTAACAAAGATGGGATCGGCCTCTTGAAATCCAAGCATCGATGCGTTCAGACGTGTTTTCTTTGCTGCCGACAAAAATCTGTCTCGGATAGTCCGGGAGGCAAACTGAACAACAATGTTTGGTGGTCCTCTAGCCTTTGCAGGCACTCGATGTGCAATCGGAATGTCGTGACTGGGCAGTCGTGTAGGCAAACGCAAAGCGGTTGCTTCAACTACCTTGGAAATATCCTCATTGTCAGTAACAGGTATGCCCTTCACTTCGAGGTTGCTTCCCCTGCGGTACTGCTTCAGAGCAATTAGCTGTTGATTGGTCTCGTCAAGTTCTTTGCGTAGTGTTCGGTACTGTTTCTTTCATTCGAGGACGAAGTGTGTTGCCTCTTTCAGGTCATTACGGAGGTTGATAACTTCGGTTTTGAAAACTTCGAAGTTTCCGTTCATAAAGTTCACTCCCTCTTTGACTAACGCAACTTAGTAAGGTAGAGGTCTGGGCTAGCTGGTTCAACATGTTTAATTTACAGCGCAATAAAGTGACACACAAGTACGAGTAAGGGACTTACGCAACGCTGACTTACAACTGATAGTTTATTGACAATGGCAAAAACATTTGTTTATGCAAGATATGGTGACACTACAGCATAAAAGTGGATAAACAAGATATTAAATGCACCATACTTAATCTGCCCGCTGAAGCAGACGAGATTGTAGGTTGGGGGACGACTGCATCAGTGTTCCTTCAAACTCACTAACTGCAAAGGAATTGCCTTACTTACACGAAGCACGTGTTGGCACTGGACGGCAACGGCAAACGGTTATTATTTCCGCCAGGGACGTGTGGTGCACACATTAAATACACTTGCCGCCTCCCTGTCTCTTTAAATTTTAATGTGTGCGATCTTCCTTCACCATAGACCACCGTGCTTTGTAAATTTATGTTAAATTTACGAGTGTTTTTTGTATTGCAATGAAAGCCTTCAAGAGCATTACGAGTAACTTCAATGCAAACAATTTCGCAGCTTCACAATTGAGATACACAGACTCAGGAAACAACAAAGCTGGTGAGCTTCACGAGCTTAAACATTGCTTTTCTTATGTCTACCGTTCTTATCGGTAGATCAGACACTGATGCCGCCGAGCGCATGCCGTCTCTCTCAACTAAAGACTGCAGAACACCTGCACGTCAGAGCTTACATCATCACTAGCGCAGACAATTCCCGACGCGCCCGTCCTCAGCGGGACTCCTCTGCCGCGAAGCGCTCCCCATGTTTCACGTCCGCACGAACCAAAAGGGAACGCAGAGGGCCGTAAATGCGATGATAGCGCAATCGAATAGACGCAGATTCAGAGAATGACACTCAGACGAATACTAATACGTCGATTCAGGATGCATCCCTAATTCCCAACACAATTCGTCGCCAAATGAAAATCCTGCAACCAGCAGGAAACCTTCAACCTCATTATATTAGAGTGCAATAATAACCCAGCCCTACCACCCATTCGCCCCTCATCTGAGCAGTGTTAGATACGTCTGTCCAGCTCCTTACCTGAAGATCAACTTTCGAGGGTTGAGAGGGCCATTAAAACCAAAATAAGGAACCACTCCGCAGCTAATACTCAATTAAAAGTCTCTCCATCTCTCTCTCTCTCTCTCTCTCTCTCTCTCTCTCTCTCTCTCTCTCTCTCTCTCTCTCTCTCTCTCTCTCTCTCGGTGTCATGGCACGAGGGATTCAGGTTCGATTCCGACCACGGGAGGCGTTTGTTTCCTTGAGGCGAGCACAACCCACCCATGCTGCTCGCTCCCTGCTCGTCACCGCTTTCCATCGCACTTCTTGGCTTAAAGTTCCTGTGCTGTCCTCTTTTGAGCTTTTACTTCTGAGCTTTTGAGTTTTAGCCACGCCAGACGCGTATGGCACAATCTTAAAAAGCTGCCCTTTTTAAAGAATTCTGCTGCTGCACCGGTCATTGGATTCAAACGCCTGCATCTATGTGCGCTGAAGTAATGTCACTTTTTTCCTTTAGAGCGACAAGGTGATGTGCGGCTTTCCCCTAGAGAAGTACTGGTCAACGCCTGCGTGTATTTGTTCGCTGGGTGAGTTGCTTATTTTAGTTATTGCTCAAACCAGTCGCACACACAACTCTCACATTTGAAATACAAAGAGCAACTACTGCAAAGCGGAAGCGCAGAGCAACGCATGGCGGACTGCCATGAACGGTATTTGGTCAACCTCTCAAACTTAGTTTTGTGGTATAGTCTGAACCATGAATAACTGCGAACTGGACGCAAAGAGTAATTAAGTAAACATTTTCGCAATAAAATAGCTCAGGACAAAACAGAAAGAAGTGCCTAGAATAGGGCTTCTTTGAGCATATGCAGTCCACATGACTTCGGGACTTGACATATACTCCTTTTAAATTTATGCTCCGAAACTAAGGAGGCCTCCCACAACGGAACTAATATTCCTCCTCCTCCGAAATGAACTTTGACCCGAAACTCTTGTTGGATGGCAATCTTTTCTACACTTTTTCAATTTGTTTTCGCGACACTTATAAGGGATTCATTGGAAACGCCAATCAGGAATTTTGTGTAGTTGTCAGTCAAGCGAAGCTGGGAGAAAACAACAACGTTTTGATCTTTAAGAGGCAGAGATTGGTGCTTTCTGTGGCTGTTATCTATATAGTGTACAGCAGTTTCGTAACCAAATGAGGAATTATTTTCTCTGGCATTATGTCATGTCTCACTGTTTATAATAAACTGCTGCAGGCTGGACGGCACTGCCCATACGATTACAGCGGCTCTGTACTTACTGGCAGAGCATCCAGATATCCAGGAGAGACTCAGAAAGCATGTTCGTGCCACCAACGGAATAAACGTGAGATGAAAATAATGCCCCTACCGCTTTCGCATACATTGTTATTTCGCTGATTTTAAACCTTTTTGCTTTCAGGGAAACCTCAGCTTTGAAGCCACAGGACAACTGAATTACCTAGACATGGTTTTAAAAGAATCTATGCGGGTTTATTCTCAAAACGTTAGGTGAGAGAGTAATTTTCAACAATTTTATATGAAATATTAATTGTTAAAAATCAAACATTTTTTCCAGGCTTACAGGAAACAAGCAGCTGATAATATTTTTGTGGTTTATTAAAAAAAGAAATTTATTGGGCTCAGAGCAAAGCTCTTAAGTTGTATCGCTCCCGATCATAGTATTCATAATTAATTTTTACGTGCTATTATTACTGGACAAAATAACGCACTTGCGGCCATCATATAAATATTGTTATGAGAACACGCTCTGAATACTGGTGTACTCAGAGAAATTACCTTAGCAGTGCTAATAAAAAGCTCGCAATCATGATACAGCTTCTCAGCATATGTCCGATTTTAAGTCTCCGGACATTTTAGGCATTACCCTCATCGTCTTCAGCTGCCAGTGCATGACCCAGCTCTCTTGCGGAACACCCGAGCTGGATTGCAAATCTTCTCGCACCGTAGTTTCCCTAGTTTCCCTGTCACTAGTTTCCCTAACCATGGGTAATTAGGAAGCACGTGGTAGCTGGAAGAGTGGAAAGATAAAAGGAACAGTAGCGAGCCTGTTTTCAAGTTGCAATATGGTAGTGAAATATTAAATTGTTTTCGCAACACAAACGCGGCCATGTGCCTGCATTGGGTGTTACAGCAGCATACACGTTTTAAGAAATAAGACTTCTAAACATTAATAGCAGTTCGTTTGCGACGTTCGCGATGATAGGTATAGTTAAAACTTTGTGCGCCTATTCTTGCATAGAAACTAAACGTCCTGGTTTAGTATTGTAATTGCTATCCTATGAGTGTTATATAAAACTTGTAGGCCGCGCAATTACAACAAAATCCAGAAAATATTTTGCCCGCCTTTTCAATGAATGTTTTCCCGAACACTTCACGGAACATTATTTAATAAAAATCTCGTATTGGCCCTTTAAACTAGTATTAGGTGCGCAACTCTGTAGGGCAATAATATTTTATTTTACCTGCTTTTTAGGAAAAGGTTGGCTTAAATAGAAGAAGACATTAAGCATGCAAAGGCCTCCACATTCTGCCACAGATGATATAGTTGTACAATGCTTCTGTAATACCACATAAGATTAATAGCACATAACTTTTATAGCAAATAGCAGAAATAAATAGCACAAATAACTAATAGCACATAAGAAAAAAAGTTGCTATTTCCAACGCAGTTACATGAATGCACAGGGACACTGCTAAACTTCGCCCAGTCTTGGTTCAAGCACATGTCTCTTTTGACGTTATTCCAGCTTTATAGCAAGGCGTGCCGTAGAAGACTACGAGTATAACGGCATTCGAATTCCCAAGGGGCTAAGCATTTTGGCTGCAACAAGCTGCATGAACCAAGATCCTGAAATTTGGAGTAATCCCTCTCTTTTTGATCCTGAAAGGTAAGAGCACTTGATTCACAATACCACAACGAATATGAGGCTAAAAAACAGAAACGTCTCCAAAACAATGTCTTATTGTATCTTTCGCAGCTTTGCGTTGCATAGGCCTTGGGATTGTTTTCCGTACCGTCACTGGCATTCCCCCAGTTCTAACGTAGCCGTAAATGGCTCTTCTTGCCATATTATCTTCTGTAACTGTACGCACGTGACAAAATAATTTTTGAAAAATACTTTTGACTAAACACATAACATAGCACACAAAAGCACCTTCTCAATCCCAGGAAGCTCTGCATTTCACCGGTTCGATTCCACAGAAGTATGGTTACACTCAGCGGATGCGAGCCTTTTAAACCGGAAATGTATGATATGCGTGCAATGCAGTAAATTCAGTCTGATCACCTTGATTAGATATTCACCGTTAGCTGGAAGAAATTAGTATCACCATGCAGCTGGAAAGAAACACTCAGGGTTAGTCACGTTTGTTGCCCATCGCTCCTGCGCACGGTCCGTCCTATGCGGTGTTACAATGATGCCCCCCCCCCCCCCAAACGGGCGCTGGTATTTGATCGTATTGTAGGCTTTAACGCGCCGACGCAAAGCAAGCGAAGGCGTGCCGTAGTGGAGGGCTCCGGATTAATTTTTACAACCTAGAGATCCTTACGGGCGGCGAAATCTCGAACGCACTGTATTTCTTGCTTTTCGGCTCCATGAAAAAGGCGGCCGTCGTGGCCGGTAATCGAACCCGGGGCTGGTATGCGGCTGCTGGCACCACCTAGAGCACAAAAAGCACATTTCTCTAAATTACCAAGTACCCACATGCCCAGGTATGGTTTCCTCACCATAGGAACCACTAATATCCGACTAAAGCACCCCTCACAAACCGCAAACCTGTGAACCTCGCTTCTAGTCCAGCATTTCTGACTCCTAAGCAAGTCCAAGACAAAAAAAAAATAAATGGCAAGAACAGCACCCTCCAGCTACACGTGAGGTGCCTCTGTGCCCAACATATAATCTAGAAGCCTTACCTTCTTAACCCCCGAATTAACACTATCGCGGATCCGAGCGGCATCTCCATCAACAGCTTCCATTGCTGTATCTATAGGTGACAAACGCAGAGGCTGTCAGCCAGCTGAAACCACCCTGCCCATTCAAGAGAACGTAGTCTCAATCCGAACTTTTTTAAGCTACTGACACCCTCCCTTGTTGCCGCCATTAAGGAACAGGCCACCTTCATTGTTCAGCAATGAATAACCAAACAACCACATACATAACCACGTATTCCAAGCTGTACTATAACATAGGCTCGCACAGCTACAATACATCTTCGCAGAGATGCACCGTGTCATGTACGATGTGAAGAGCAACTTACATAAAATAAAGGATTCGTAAATTATTTTCACCTTACACTGTTCATTCTTTGGTGACAACTGCAATTTGTCTGGCTGCCGAATTGTCATGAATGATTACATACTGCCTCTTCAAAACGGCACGCATATTTCTTGATGGAACTTTTGAGCATTAACTCGGACGAAAGCAGAGCGCTTTAGGCGTGTGGTTTACTCCCCTCGAAAACCACCAGTTTGATATTACACCACCCTGAACCAAGTGAAAAGGCGCGTATCTCACTACCGATAGGACATGCCCTGTTCGCGATTAATACGAAGCAGTGTTGTACACGTTCCTCCAAAATAGGAACGAAAGCTCGTTCCTCGTTCCTTGCCAATTTTGAAACGAGTTCCCGTTACAAGTTCCTTTATTGCGAAAGGAACGCGTTCTAGTTCCACTTCGAAAATTGGAACGTGTCGTTACATTAACGTTACAATTAGGTTTTTAAATTAAAACATAGTGTCGGATAATCCTGGGTCAAAATTAAGTGAGACATTTAAAACTCACGTCGAACTACGTAAATTAAACGAACATTAACACCACCGGCAGCAGATTATCTGGAAATAAAGATAATCAAAAGAAACGCTCCTAGGCGAATTTTTTCAGGGAGCACCGGACAAACTCCAGACTGCTCGAGGACATTTCGGTGCAGGATATTTCGGTGCGGAAATTTCGGTGTACAGACATATCGGTGTACGGACATATCGGTGTACGGGCGTTTCGGTGCACGCACCTTTCGGTGTACGGACATTTCGGCGACCAAATTATCCGGTGCTTGCCTGTATGCGACTGCCGTTATATTTTTATTTCCGCTTAACGTGGGTTATGGGCAACAATCTGGAGCAGTGAATTAATTTTTTTATTGATGCCATGTTTGATCTTTGCCAGGTATTTTTAGAAATTCTACATTTATATATTTTTGTTTAATACCTCTTCCTGGGGACACCTGTTGTGGAGCCGATTGAATTCTTTAGCACACGTTATTTTTTTCTATTAATAACAGGTTGTTAATTTATATTCGCTCTTTTTCAGCTAAGACAATTAACTGGTGTTTACGATGGTCTACCGCCTCTTTTGTATTTTTTTTAAATTACACACTCCCAAATTACATAAATTACATGCACACTCTCAAATAACCGAAAAGCAACAAACATTAGCTAGCCCCCCAGAAAGAAGAAAACCTTATGAAGAGTATTACGTAGGCTGGGATGCCTTGCTAAAATGAATTCGCGAACACTGGTGTAGGACATTGTCGGGGAGGAAAAACGGGCCTTTTCGGAATCAGCCGCAGGTTCTCTAATGTCCTAAATGCTGATTAAGCGCTTACCGGTTCTGCATACAAATTCCACCCATTGTGTTCGGGACAACAAACCTTCGTTTAAGGTTTACAAGCCTACATTTACCACATTTTATATTCTTCGTTCTAGCGCCCCCCCCCCTCCCACCTCTCACCTGTACGTTCGAATCTCGACCAGATTTCTTTTTCAGCCATATTATTTTCGGTTTCCCCTGAAAATCCTACTGGCGTGGTGGAGTTCACGGTCTCCGAAGCGTCACCGCAGTGATTTTTTATTTTTTATTTAGAACATACTGCTAGCCTCTTAGTGGAGGCTTTTGCTGGAATTGGGTGATACATTCAGAACAATGACAGCACACTTCGCGTTTAAAACAGAGAAAAAGCTTTACATTCACCATGAGCGCACGAAACCTCTATAATGTGACACAAAAAGCCACCCAAAAAGCCGCTGAGAAAAGAATGGCCACTATTGTTTACTGGCTACGCCCTTCCGCGCATCGCGGTCATACCGACGGCGCCCCCACTCAAGGAATCGCTCTTTCTGCGCCTTCAGTCGCCCCTTTGGGAATTAACTCATCAAGTCGCGCATATCATGGACACCCCAGGTATACATCGCTTCCTCCCATTATAAGGAGCAAAAAAAAATGAATAGGCTACTGTGACGAGAGCGGCAACAGTCGTCTTCAAGTTTTCGAACTCCGGTCGACGCAATGGTGAAGCACAAGTGACACCCCTCTCTCTCTCTACTTAGGGGGAAGATTGCCGGCGGGGCTCAGCTTTCCCCTCCCCTAAGTAACGCCACCGTAAGTGCGATCGTTGGTTTGTTAGTTTTAAGTAGAACTGACACCGAATGCAATGACGGCGAGATTGATTGCGAGAATAATTAAAACGAAATGCATACGCGCTTAATCGACCTCGTTTTTGTGTTTGTTTTTTTGCGGAAGTTTTGCTGGGGGGGGGCAATAGACTAAAAGCAGCAGCGTCTTGCAAGTTGGGTGAAGTGAAAGGAAAGTGCTTTGGTAACTTTTAAAGTATTAGGGTTGTTCACATAAATGTTAAAATAACAAAAAATGGTTGAACGGATCCAAATTAACAAAGTTATTTTTACCATCTACTACAGAAATTGGGTTTCACGTGGCAATGCTCCTCCAGGGTTTAGCGTTTGTTTCCACGAACGGCGGCGCAAGCACAAGTCAAACGTAAAATCATATCAAGTCACGAAATTACAGTATTAAAGCTAAGATGTTCAAAGAATGCCTGGAACATCCCCTCACTCAAAATGTCTGGGCCAGGACGTCGTGCACCAAAATGTCCATGCACACAAATGTCCACACCGAAACGTCCTGGACCGAAATGTCCGACACCGAAATGTCCGGATCCCATTTAACAGTCCGTCCGTTTCGTTGGCTACGTTCTTACCGGGTTGACCGGGACCGGTCTGCTCCTGAAGCGGGATTCACACGACGGAGAAACCCTCTCACGGAGACGGGCGGATACGTGACGTCAACACCACGTGACCGGATTTTCCGTCTTGGTGGCGCATCCACACGTGCGGAGCTGCGCGGAGTGACTAGCAGACGACAGCGCGGAGGAAGCGAGGGCGAGGCTCGCTTCCTCCGCGCGAGCCTCGCCCTATGTGCCAAAAACTGGTTCCATTCCCTACGGAGGGCCGCCGCCGCCGAGCGAAAACACGCGGTGGCATTTTCTTTCCCGGAGCATCCGCGGGCGATCCCCACCGAGGGGCGGAGCCTAAAACCGGTCACGTGAGCGGCTCCCGCGGGCCAAAAAGAGAGGGGTTCTCCGTCGTGTGAATCCCGCTTGAGCGCGCGGAAGGGCGAGCAGGAAGGGTGCGGAGGTGCGGACATGGCGAAGGGAGGCCCGGGGAACTAATCCCCCTACCGCGACGAATGCCCAAGCTCCCAGCCGGGTCCCGGTCAACCCAGTAACAACGCATACGACAGAACGGACAGACTGCTAAAACTCTTTATTCTTTCCCCGCCAGGGAACAATTCTATCGGCCAGACGCGCATTCTGACCTCCCCAGACAAACGATGAAGGGTGAAAAGCCTTCTCACGGCTACGCTATTCACCAGTCGAACGCCGCGTAAGCAACCAGCACGAAAGCAAGCACAAGCTGCGGCCTGCTGCGTGGTTATTCTTCTGCCTTTGACCTTTGAGGAAGCACGTACGGCTCAAGGGCGGGCAAATTGACCAGCTTATAGGAAGAGAAACGCAGTAGCGACTTGTGGATTTTTGTACTCGAGCCTTGGCATCAAAAACAGCCAAATCCCAGCGATGTAACGGCAGGAACGTCGTTCCTGCCGTTCCTTTAAAAACGTAACGAGTTACAGTTACAGTTCCACCGACCGTTAATGGAACGGTGCCGTTCCTCCGTTCCTCCAAAAAGGAACTAGTTCCAGGAATGCCGTTCCTTGTAACGCCGTTCCGTACAACACTGATACGAAGGCACAAAAAAATTGACCACCAAAGTATAACACGCAAAATTGGTACGACCTGCTTCCCGCCCAGATGATAATCGGGAACCCTCCTGCTAAACCCCTGAATTCACACCACTATCAATTGATTGATTGGTTGTTGAGCTTTACGCGCCGACGCGAAGTAGGCCATGACGCACGTGGTAGTGGGGGGCTCCGGATTAATTTTAACCAACTCGGAATCTTTAGCGCGCGCAGAAATCTTGTATACAGGGGCGTTTTCGCCTCCATCAGAAAAGTGGCCGCCGCGGCCGGGAATCAAGACCGCGTCTTCGTGAACACCATTGTCGAGTCATCAGCCATTGTCATATCGTGCGCTATTCGATCCATGGGGGATGAACTCGAATAAAGCCAGGCAGTTCCAGCCATTACGCCAATTACCACCACTTACAGGGACACTGAAGTGAATTGTAAGTATATTGAGATTACTTCCGCAAATTAACGTATGGATTTACTGAACCTTGTTTCGATCACTGTTGGTGCGTTTACTGAAATCTATTTATTGCGAAAATGAATTTGAAAGAGTTATCTATCTGTCTGCATATTTTTTGCCAATTTCGTATAACGTTTCCGCTCAATATTGCGGGCATTCGGCCAGTCATTCGGGACTGCATAGAATGAGACATGCTGACAAGAATCGGTGCTGATTTCATCGGCCCATTTCTGCGTCACCACATCGCAATAGTGGTAATGACGATTCCTGAAGTATCGCCAATAAGCCATGATAGATAGCGCCAGCAGCCCTGGACATGTCGCTCCAAAACAAACCGAAACTGCTTTTAACAACTCTAGAAAAATAAACCATAACTGCATTCCGGTAGAACGTGACGTGCTGGCAAGAATCGGTGCTGATTTCTCCAGCCCCTTTCTGCGTTACAGCATTGCAATAGCGGTAATGACGGTTCCTGACGTATCGTTAAGGCGCGTTCACAGATAGCGCCGGCAGCCCTGGTCATGTCGCTCCAAAAGGAAACCGAAACTGCTTTCAACAACTCTAGAAAAACAAACCATAACTACATTCCGGTACATATGCTTGTTGCCAAAAGTACTAAAGTCTTTTCTACTGAAAAAATTCAAGATTACCGCACACGTCTCTGCATATGCATGAACTTTAAATAGGATCTTGGACATCGTCCAATCGCATCGCGAGACGAATACGCGTCATTTCGCCTCACAGCTTTTGTTGTGGCGGCCACCGCAATTTTGTCAGGGTATTCTTGCTTCTTTGAGGCTTCATCAATCACATACTGCTTTATTATCCGGATAAATGATTAAAAGTGCTGTATTTGAGCCCGCGTATGCGATGAAAATACAAACAGAAGTTTAAGAAACTCACGTCACTGTCCCTTTAACAAGTCTCCAGCAAAAATGTTTTTACGTGCTTGTAAACGTGTCTATTTTTCGCCATCAAAGGACCTGCTGTCTTCCTTGTGTACAAATATACAACACACCCGATACAGCCACCTGTTGTGCAGGTGCAAGCTACCACAGAACATCACCACCAAGTGCCACAGGGCCATTTTTGGCATACCCACTCAATTGAAAGTGATTATCAGCCTCCACCTTAAAACTCAGTGTGGATTTCTCGATGCAACAGTCGAAGTTCAATCGTGAAGAACACAGAGTCATGAATACATCCGCAGCCGCAGCAGCGGCTCGGATACCCCTTATCTACGGCCCCTACGCAACCGCAGCCGCGGATTGCGTGGCAACGGGAATTCCGGAAGGCTCCGGATTCCAATAGCGCTCTACGTCAGGCGACGTAGAGCGTTCATACTCCAGTTGCCGGGCCAACGCAGATGCTGAAGCCCCAAACAGCGCGCCTCTCGTGGCAGTCGGCCCGCAAGCGCCCCCCAAAAGTGGAGGAATATCTGCCGACGGAGCTTCTATCGCGAATGCTCTCGCAAGCGCTGTGCAGCAGGCGCTGCAGGTGGCGTGGTCACCCGATCCCAGGGTGCAGATACCGGTGCCGACGTCAGCGGTTACAGTGATCACTCGAGTTCCTGCCTTCCTACTGGCTCTGAGCCATTACCACCAGGCGATCCGCATCAGCGAGAGCTACGTGCTGTGCAGAGTCCTGCCCGCAGCCCTAGTCGACCAGGCCGCCCGGTGGTATCGGATGATAGGTCATAGGGCGTGCACGATGAACGACTTTCGAACGATGTTCAGGGAAGGATTCCTGCCCATCGGCAACCCACCCAGAATGCGTAGGGAGTTGGAAATGCGCCCCCGAGCTCCGGATGAATCGCTGGTCGAGTACGTCCATGCGATGCAGGAGCTTTACGAGTACGCCGATCCACATGCCCCGAGCTCGGAGCGGGTCGATCGAGTCGTCATCAATGCCACCCCACCTTTGCCTTGCACCTAAGAAACTGCAGTTGTAGAGATCTCAACGAGCTGGCGGTCTAAGATCGCCGTGTGCAAGCAGCAGTCGCGGCAACACGCGCGTATCAGCGACCACCGCCTCCGGTGGAAACACTGGAACCAAGTAGTGCTTGGAGTGGCATTACGGGCAGCGGACGGGCCGAACACTGCTCTACGTTGATACCCTTTGCTCTGCGGAGGCAATACGGCCGGAGTTACTGCCAGCTCAAAACTAATATGTCGACGAACGCGCGCCCATTCGGTCGTCGCTAGACGGGATCGGCGCTGCCACGGTTGCCAGAACCCGCTCACAACTCGCTCACGGAGAACCATATGCTTCCAGTAGGTTGTGGAGCGCCCGAGCAGCATCAAACACCGCGTCTCGCAGCACGGAGCACAACAACCCCGGTTTCCCCACCTGCATCCTCTGTGGAGAGGGCCACCGCACCGGAGAAAGTGGCTGCCCTAAGCGCTTTCAATCTCGCCGGCCACTGCTGAATACCCTCACTGCCCTCACCACCACCCTACCCCAGACCGGACCATGCCACCCACTCACATCCCAGACTACCAACAGACGGGCCTACAGTAAAGTCATCCAGGGTCAGGTGAGCGCAGTGCTGCTCCCCACCCTACCCCCACGTCCCCTCGACACAGACTGGCAGACAGAGATGAGGCAAATGCACCAGGAAAGGCTACAACTCTGTCCTACTCTGTCACTGTCCTACGTGCTGAGAAAGAGTATCTTGCCTTTAAAAATCGACTGCTCAAACAACAACTTCATCACCCCACGCCCTCACCCCCTCCACTTTCGTCAGACACCCAGAACCCCATTCCGTCCTCTGCAAAGAGACGAGCACTCCCCCCGCGTCCCGACTCGCGCTCACCCTCTTCATCTGCCATCACGTCCCTTCGCTCGGATATAGAATCGGCCGCCAACTCTCCCCGCCTCTACACCGAAGCCAAAATCCAAACTCTGCAGACAAACGTACATTGCCTTCACCAAGGAGTTCTCCAATGGATGCAAATGACTGCACTACCATGGTTCCACTCCCACCCACCCCATCCTCTTCTTCCGAACATGACCCAGACCTCTAACCCCTTTCACATCTGGCAAAGGATTGCCAAGGCTTGTGCACCTAGCAGGTACACGTACAGGCCCACACTGCCAACACGGAACACCCCCTGCCCTAATTGCCCTCCAGGAAACCAATCATCCTGCAAAACGCAAAGACTACGCCCCCTACTCCCCCACTAAATTCCCTCAAATCGCCACACTTGTTCAACGCAACCTCGCAGCACAGCACACCCCTTTTACGTCCCCCATCCCTTACCTCCTGACGACCCTCGTTCTCCCCAAGACTGCTCCAAGTACTCTTTATATCCTCAACATATACAGCCTCCTCCCCAAACGAAGCACAAATCCTTCAAGTACTTCTTTCGCCAAGCTATCTTTGCAGCCAAACGGATCCCCCTAATCATCGTGGGTGATTTCAATGCCCCACACACTCAATGGGGCTATTCAATCTCCACCCGCAAAGGTCGCCTTGTGTCGCACTTGCTCTACACCCTTCATTTTACCCTCTGCACCAACCCCTCCCTCCCTACTCGCACAGCAAATAGCGTCAAGCGCGACACCACCCCTGACTTGACCTTCAGTGCCAACCTTCCTACACTCACCGCTGCCCCCACCCCCCAAAAATTAGGTAGCGATCACTTCCTCATCGAAACTAAACTCCCTGTCAAAAGCCCCCCAGAAACCCACCACCACCATCCCCCTACACACACGGAATGGGGTCTCTTCCGCGCGGCATGCCCCCTTCCTCCCACCAACGCCTCCGACGAGGAATTAGTGGACTGGACCACCCAACTCCTCACTGCCAAAGAAATGGCAACGAAAACTCCCGACCCCTACCGCCCTCTGAATTCTGAATACGTCGACACCCACGTCGGAAATCTCTGGAAAGCCTACACTAGTCTTGCATGCCATTGGTGCAAACACAATCACCCCCGAAACCTCAAACTAAAGCTTACCACCCCTCACTCCAAACTCGAAGTGCACGCGGCCACACTGTTTCGAAATCGCTGGACTAACACCTCTGATGACACGCATGGCCAACTCTGTACCAAGAAGGCTTGGGGTTTACTCCACTTTCTACTAGACCCCACTACAAGCAAAACCCAATCCCACCACCCCACCACTCAAATCATCCATGAATCCAAATTAGTCCCCGCCGTTCACTGTGCCTCCCTCAAGGATCTCCACATATCACCACCCTCCCCTCATTCAACCGAGTCCCCCATCTTCACTGGCACCCCACCTCACAGCTCGACGTCCCTATCACATAATTCTGAACTCCGTACCGCAGTCCAAGCACTTCGACGTGACACTGCGCCGGGCCCTGATAAATAACTAACACTCTTCTCCGCAACCTTACCGAAGACGCGATCGAACGTCTCGTACAACTATTCAACCAGCATTGGGAACACAGAACCCTTCCATCTGCCTGGAAACATTTTGGTCAAGATACAGTGCTTTTAAATTCTGCCCATATTTCAGGAAAGAAGGTAAACACAGGAGAATCTTCTTGGGAAGTTTCAAACGCTTCCAATTCTCCTGAAGGCACCGGTAGGTCGTTAAGTCCTAATCAAAACCCTGCATACTCTAAACCGGTCGAAATAGTCATTCATCACCTGGAGCGCATAAAGGAAAGCACGAAGCAATTGATAGCCAATATCAACGCCATTATTGACCAACAGAGTCAGCTCCTTCAAAAAAAATCTTCTTCGCTACTACAATGGGAGATAATAGCCAGTCGTTTGCAAAACCACCTCGACCACATCAAGGGCAAGCACCATGGATCCTTCAATGGAATTGCAGAACATTCCCTCGCAAGAAAGCGGAACTCCTCATCCGGCATCGAACATGGACACGACCGACCATTTTTCTCCTGCAAGAGACGCGATATTCCAACCTTGCAGTACCCGGCTACGACACATATCTGCGACCCACAATACCATGGCGGCAGCGCATGTCACGCAAGCCGGTGGGAATCGCGTCCATGCAGCCTGTCACTTACGACGGTAACGCAGCGGTCTTAGTCGACAGCCGTTTTCCACATGTCAAGCTTGATCTTCAGCGCTGGTGTACATCTCATCAAGAAGTTCTTGGAGTAACTTTGCAGGTTCATCAGCAAGAGGTTGTGGTAGTGTCCGTCTACGCCCGCCCCTTGGTTCGGCAAAGTGCTCAAGTTGACTGGTCTTGGCTGGAAAATCTCCGGAAGACGCGTCCTGGCGCTTTCTTTGTCATTGGCGGCGATTTCAATGCGCACCACACACATTGGGGAGCCAGAGCTGACAAATTTCACGGCGCAAACATACTTCGTGCGATGGAGGACAATAACTTCACGTTTATAAACGGCATGGACTGTCCCACACGTATTAGTCAACATGACCGTCAAGGCGATAGAACAACCGACCTTACTTGGACGAATAAGCCCAAATCCATCGCTTGGGAATTAGGTGCGGATACTTGGGGAGTGGCCATTTTCCCATTTTTCTTCGACTTCGTGGCCACGGCAGACAAACTGCAAAATGCGCTAAAAGCGTCGTTTATTGGGATAGGTTTCGGGAAACGTTAGAGGCTACACTCCTCGATACTATATACGACCAGCAAGAGGAAACCCGCCTGGAAAAACTTCTAGAAACGATTAGCAAAGCCAAACAGTTGGCCACACGACAGTTTTACATTACGGAGGGCTCCGCGGCGTCAGATGTTCACCTCGCCATCTTATGGAGCCAACACTTCGATGCACTGCGCGAATACAGAAAGAACGGAAAACCGTCTCGGCTCCGCCGTCGCCTCAACTGTATATCGGCTGAGGCACGTGATTATGCCGCTAAGCTTGCCTCGGACATGTCGCCTGACTTCTGCTCTCGTTTTAATGGAAATATGTGTGGACCCCAAATATGGCGCCTTTTCTGTAGCTGGCAAGGAAAATCGAAGAAACGAACCGCTGCCCAATCAGTCGCCCTTCGCCTGCAAATATCGGAAGCGCAGTTGGGCCTCCAGGCAGGCGATGTATTTTTCCCCCAGCCAGCGACTTTGCCTGATCCGAAAATATATTCTCGGAACTCAGTACCACAGAAGATTGACGATCACCTTTCTACAAGTCTGGCAGACTTAGATAAGCCTTTCTCTATGACCGAACTCCACGCAGCTTTGGCAAGGGCTAATCCTCGTAGCACTCCAGGCCTGGACAACGTCGCCATCGTAGAACTATGGAACCTACCAGAATCTTCCTTACACCTTCTGCTTGACAGGATTAACTTGGTTTGGAGGACCGGCAGGTTTCCAGATGCCTGGCGTGAATCCCTTGTCAAACCCCTTCCAAAGCCCGGAAAATCACCGAACGACCTTGCCAATCTGAGACCCGTATGCCTCACGAGCAACCTCTGTAGACTGGTTGAACGCATGGTTCTAGAGCGCGTCAATTGGCACCTTGAGAAAACTTCTACGTTTTACTCGCATCAAATCGGCTTCTGTCAATGCCTAAGGACGCAGGATATCCTGCTCATACTGCATCACCAGGTCCTCAGTGCTCAGTCAGCAGTAGAGACACGGACTGTGGTGGTGGTGAATGTCCGTAAAGTCTACGACTCCGAAACCACACAGAGCTGTGATAGAAAGCGCAGAGGTCGCTGGAGTACGGGGTCGTGTGCTTACATTCATCAAAAATTTGCTGTACAATCGAACGTACAGAGTGCAAGTAGGAGAATACATCGGACCATCCTGCTCAAAACAGGGTTTGATTACCCCAGGGTGCAGTGCTCTCGCCTACTCTCTTTAATCTCGTAATGGCACGCCTCCCGCCATTGCTTGAGAAAATTCCGTCATTAAATTTCGCCATTTACGCTAATGACATCACCATTTGGGCTACAACTGGAGCACCTGGTGAACAGGAACAAACATTACAGCTTGGCATAGATGTCATTACGCGTACCTTCAGACAATGGGAATGACTGCGTGTGCTGAAAAAAACAGAATATGTGGTAGTTCTCAATGGCCCATTCATGAAAACCGAGCCTATCCGCAACTATTTTTCCCTCTCCATGGTAGGCCAACGGATACTCAGGCAACCCTTCATCAGGGTTCTAGGAGCATATATTGACCAAGACGGTAAAAGCACGACATGGGTAAAGAAAGTGACCACGCAGTGCAAGTCCTTGCTGCATCTCGTTCGCCGAGTTAAAAGTATAAATTGGGGTACGAGAGATAAGGAGACGCGGCAGCTGGTACGAGCTATAATCCATTCCCGCATTCTCTACGCTTACAACTACCATGTCCTTACCCGCCGGCAGCAAGAGCAACAAGAGAAGATTAACCGGGAGGCCATAAGGGTTGTTACCGGGTTGCCGAAATACACACCCCTAAGTGAGCTTTATGCGCATGGTGGGATGAATTTGCGGACGGAATTAGCCGAGCAAGCCCTCTCAGCCCAGAGGGACCGCCTTAGCAGCACTAACTCGGGACTTTCCATCTTAGACGAGCTTGACATATTACCCACTATGACTGTTGGGCCACCCTCCTCTCTCCCTCGATGGACTTTCAGCATTCCCTTGACGAATGGCAAGCCGCTTCCTCGTGGCATGGGATCTCTGCCTCGAAATTCAGCAAGCCGACTTCGATTTCCCAAGGCGCACAATTTCAGCGTCGTGCACAAATCGCCCGTCACACAAACCGTTGTCTATACCGGCATAGGGGTGACTTCGGTGCCTCCACGAAATGATACTGGTGAGGAGGACGAAAGTGGCCTACTGCACGTTTGTGCGGTGGCCTGGGTTGACACCACCCATTGCGTCGCTAATGCGGGTCTCCTTACCAGTACCGCCAGCGCCCACACAACGTACCCTGCGTTACTTACACTTCTCCATGCTGCACGGTGGGCGAGGAATACTTTCGAACCGAGGGACGTACCCCACAAGCTTTTGCTCTTCACTGATTCGGCTTGCGCATACTACATCTGGACGCGAGTGAGCGAAGCCTCCTATTCATATCCGGGAATCCTCTCGGACGTGGTCGCAATTTTCCTGGAGTTACATTCTAACCTCAACATAGCCGCCTCCATTGCTTGGGTACCCACCCATTCGGGTATTGAGGGCAATGAGGGGGCTCGCAGCGAGGCGCGAGCTGTGGCTGGACAGCGAACCTCTCTGATAGTATTGCCCATCAGTAATGCAAGCCCGCACGATTAACTGTCAGGAAAGCACTCGCACAACAGCGACCCCGACAGATACTCCGGTGTCTTCGTGAGGATAGGGAAGACCGCACCGAAGAGCATGAGCGCCCTGTTCCTCCCATGCCGGAGAGGTTACCGCGGGCCACACAGACGTTGGTTCACCGCCTTGCCACCAACACCGCATTCTCACCTGCGCTCCGCCAGAAATGCTACGGCAATGACCCCGGCGAGGGACTCTATCTGCAGTGTTGCGTGCCTGCAACGGCCGAACATTTGATGTGGGACTGTAAGTGTTATACTCTCTTCCGTGCTCGCACGCTCCATGCACTCCCCGAGGACATTCGCCCGACGACGTACTTCGACTGTGTGCTCCCGTTAACACGAAACGTCACCACGCTCCCTTTGCTATGAACCTCTCTTGCCGCGTTTGTCTATGCCGACGAGGGTTCAGGAGCCGTATTAGGTACCTACCACAGACACTCCTACCATCGCAACCACCTTCCCTGACGACTCAACCACCCTCACAGGCCAGCACTGATGCAGACAGCAAGAGTGCTTTCGCACAGGCCTCAGATAAAGCACGTCTTTCTCTCTCTGTGGAAACATTCCAATATCAAAATTATACCTAAGCCTTTCAAACGCCATTCCATCCACAACCTCCGCCCCATTTCCCTTACATACTATTTGGGCAAGCTCTTAAAACACGTTCTCGAAACCACAATGAACTCATACTTAGAGAGTACGCAGGCCTAACCACCTAACACGATTGGCTTTCGCCCGAACCTCTCCAACCAAGACGCTCTCCTTAAACTCCACAACGACTTCTATCTTCACCCATACCAATGCGATCGCACGTCCCTCCTCTCCCTTGATCTCCAAAAGACCTTCGAGAACATCTCACACCAAAGAATCTGATAGGCCATCTCACGCCACAACTTAGGCACCCATTTCTACCACTATGTATACAACTTCCTCTCTACCCGCACCGCCATGATACGCCTCGGTCACACACAATCAGCTCCTTTCACCATGCCAAATTGAGGCACCGCGCAAGTGGCTGTTTTATCCCCTATGCTTTTTATTCTAACATTAAGACCCCTCACCCGCATCCTCCTCACCATTCCCACTCTCCGCAGCACTCTTTATGCAGACGCATTAACCTGTGTGTGCACTCCGGCTCCCACTGCCATATTGAGACAACTCTGCAACTTGGCCTCGACACAGTTTTCCACCACATCAATCCCCTTGTTCTTAGCTGCTCTCCCCAAAAAACCTCGCTTCTCATATTCACCCCGCCCCACCCCAAACCACCACCAAGCCCTCCTATACAGCTTACATCCGGTCCACCCCAACCCCCCAAGTCTCGCAACTTCGCCTCCTGGGGCTTACTCTTACCCGCAACCACTCCCCAGCGCCCCACCTCCAATACATTAAACACTACACCACTCAAACTACAGACCTCTTCCGGCGTATCGCCAACAAACAGCAAGGCCTCAATGAACAGGATCGTCTACGGCTCGTGCACAGCTTTCTCATTACCCGTCTTATGTATCACCTCCCCTACCTTCATCTCACACCCACCCAACGTAACACACTTGATGCCCTTTTGTGGAAAACCTACTTCTTCCCTACAGCCCCGATGACAGACTTCTAGCCCTAGTTGTCCACAATGGCATCAGAGAGCACCAAGACAGTCACCACACGCCGCAACTCACGCGTCTAGCCTCGTCTCCCACAGTGTCCGTGTTGCGAAGAAAAACCCCTACAAACTCTTACAAAGCACCCAATTTTATTCGGAACTTCGAACGAGGCACAGTGGGAGGCCGTGATGCTCAGCCCCACTAGACCAGGTGGCCACAGAGACCCATACGAATGCCGCCGTCACCGGAAATACACCGAAGTCCACCTGAAAAATGTCCCACGCGTGGCTACATATTTCACGAAGTCTTCGAAAACGTCAATAAAGGACGAATGCAACAGGAGTGTTGTAAGCCAAGCTCCAAGGACCGTAGCTAGAATGTCATGATGGTAACCGGCACGCATGTTTTCACCAACGCGAATTTTAGCACAAGGCACTGAACATGCACGTTTGCCGGTGCTGTTTTCACTCTCAAATATGCCGCATCTGTCGAGCACACGACCTATCGTAGGAGGAAATGTGAAGGAATAAACAGTTATGGAGTCTGATGTCGTCAAGCTGCTGACGCGTAAGACAATATGCTTCTATGTCTGGTAGCTTCACACACCTGTTTCAATGATCCGAGATCCTACTTGGCTTAGTCTGCCTGCATTCTACACATATTATTATGTCTTGAACGAAATCTTCGCTCAGCTGGTCAATGGTGTTAACAATGCCGAAGAAGAAAAACGCGGGGTGTAATTTGAAGCACGCATGGCTTTGACTTTGCCACGCTGTAAAGTACTTCCTTAACGGATTTCAGATGTATAGTCACTCGTGTTTCAATATAAGTTTCCTTACTATAAGAGTGGTGTTGCGAAACTTTTTGCCATTACAGCGGCTCTCTCGTCGTGTCCTAACTTTTCTCGAAGCAAGCCGCTGCTCATTGTCTTTTTTGTATCTTTAGGCGAGCCAGGGGCAGTATTTTGGGCATTATTTGTGCCTGAAATTGTTTAAGTTGTCAGCTACGAAAACCCACATAGAGAAGAGAAGCAGCAAGGCTTGTCTGCTGCCTTGCTGCTGTTTCTTAGTAATTGCTACCAGTGTTCCCGACGTACGTTTGCAATGTTGCCGACCACGAAAACCGGCTAGTCATGCTCCCTATGGGAACACGAGACGTCATTCACATTGCTTCGATGCTCGGTAAACGAGTGGTAGTGGATGCTATTTTCTTGAAGATAAAACATAACATACCTGTCTCTGGCTGCCCATCTGTTAAAAGCTTGTTGAGCGTCAGGTGTGAACCAAACCACAAACGATCAAAATTTGATTTTGATTCCTTTCTGGTCCGCATTGAGATTTGGTCCTTTTTATGGTAACCGTTCTACCAAAATGCTCCTAGAAACAGCTAAAAGCAATTCTTGGCCGTGCACTCGATTTAGAAAAGACAGCCCTCTTGAGACCCTTCCCGATACCATTCCACAAAATATTTGGAATTAGCTCCCTCTTCTGCTCTACCCTACACATTACAAAACGTTCTCTGGGCGTTCTCCTGCAGCCTATATCTCCACGCGCTATTTTGAGCTAACCTCCTCTACCTAGGTTACCTGGTATTTTTGACGTGCGATAAAAACCGACCAGGGTCCACATGTCTTTGAAGCGCGAGGCGTTGGGAAAAAAACGTCGGCGTGTGCAATGTAGCGCGTTGTTAGAAGGTGATTTGGAACTCAACACTATACGTCTCATAACTTTGATAAGCATTTTCATCCTGTTTAGAAAGATGCATTATTTTCAAGATATAAACACGACTTGGACCTCAAGCTTGCACGTCTCATCACTTGGATATGCATACTGAACAGATTAATTTTCAAGAGCTCCTTTTTTTCAAACTTGTAGAGTACAAATAAAATTTTGTGCGTGAATGTGTCCGCCTTAGAAATGACTTACTTCAACGTTCAAGACAAAGAAGGTTTTCTTATGCCATTCTGCTGAACTTTGTCTTACCTATATGTCGTGTTCTAAAACGCTCCGCCGTTCCCTCTTCGTCATAGAGAAGAAGGGACCAGGATTTTTCCCCTATTTATTGCCCATACTTTCCCTAAGCCACATATTCTTTCCGTATTAAAAAAAGGGGGGCTTTGCGTCACCCCCAGGTTTTTTATTCTTCAAATAAACCATTAAAATACGTACATACTTTAAAAGCCTGTTCCCTGTTCCTTCCACCAGGTTCAATGAAGACAACAAAAACAACATCCATCCCGCCTGTTTCCTGCCATTTGGAAATGGGCCGCGTGCCTGCATAGGCCGTCCGTTTGCTGTGCTCAACGTGAAGGTTGCCCTAGCCACGCTCGTGTCGAGGTTCACCATACATGTCGACGAAGAGCGACACAAGGTACGCTCGTTTATTTTTCTAACTTCCAAACAACCCAAAACTTCTTTTAAAAATGAACCATCAAAAAGCAGAGCTTTAAGGTTAACAAACTGAAAGAAAGACGCAGTAAACACAGTAGGAATTCTGAAAACACACTCCAAACTAGAATGCCAACGAGCATCCTGGCGGCAAACGGAAAATGAAGTGAGAGTATGGGCTATACCCTGCTTACTGAGTGGCGGCCTGGGCCGAACGACGTTAGACGATCTGGCTTTACTCGGAATCGCTGGCCTTTTTGGACGTGTTTCTCGCCGTGGCGTTCAATGGGCCAGGCGCATTAGTGAGCGCCGGAACGCCTTTATGGACGAATTGGGCAAATATCGGGTCGTGTCCCAATAAATTTGGACTGATCGGATGCGTAGATATTGTGTGCCAACCTCAACAGGCCAATTAGTCTCAAAAAATGGTCTATAAATCTTCTGAAAATGCTGTTGTGACTGGCGCTTATTGCAAAGCGCCTGCTCACGCGATGCATAGCTGTTTCACGAAATTTTTGTATTTCTACGCGCAAAACAGCCAGGTATATCAAGGGTTGCAACCTGCGGCCCGCAGCCCGAACGCGGGGAAGTATTATGGGGACCCCCGCACGACGCCAGACCCCCGCTCCCAATATCACTTCAAAAGGTTGACATGGCAGTCCTAACCTCCAATGGGGTTACACAGGAACAAAGCGAGATCAATGCCAGTTGAAATTGGCCCCCGTCTTAACCATTAGTCAGGTAACGTCTTCACTTTTTTCTCTGCACCGGCTCAAAAAGCCCCCCGCCCTTGTGTCGCTTGCGTCGCTCTTCCCTTTTCCGAAGCACGTAGAACTCCACTGGGAACCCGCACGTCGAACTCGATAAAAAGATACAGCTCTACGAAGTTAAGGCAGCCATCGCCGAAAGCAGAAAAAGCGGTGTCCCAGGACTCCTACCAGGTCACCTACAAAGTTCTGGCAAACTTAGACGAGTAAGCCCTTGAAACCCTCACGGACCACTTCAACAATTTTTGGACTGAGGGGAAGCTTCCAGAACAATGGAAGATGGCGCAAATCCGCTTTATACCAACACCAGGGAAGTCACCACACATCAAAAACTTGCGACCAATTTCTCTTACGTCCTGCGTAGGCACAATTATGGAAAGATAATACTGAAGTGCATCCAGAAACACCTCGACGAGACCAAGCACATACCGGACACAATGTTCGGATTCAGAAGACACCTCGGGACCCAGGATGTCCTAATTCAACTGAAGGAAGAGATCCTCGTCTCCACCACTCGTCACACCCCGCGGGCCATCCTCGCACTTGAAGTTAAGGGAGCCTTCGACAACATGGCAGACGAGGCAGTCCTCTGGAACCTGTACAACACAGGCTGCGGAAAGAAGACATACGAATTTATTGTCGACGTCCTGTCCAACCGAAAAGCCGTAATCAAGTTCGGGGACGTCACCTTGAACCCCATCACCCTTGGCTGTCGGGGGACCCCTCAAGGCTCAGTCCTGTCTCCGCAATTGTTCAACATCGCGCTCTTAGGCCTTCCGGGTGGGCTGGAGACTATACCGACCGAAGAACGACCAAATGATACAGCGGCTTACAAAAACATCCGAACCGGTTCTACACATGATGAGAAGAGTCACCAACCGTTAGAGAGGCATGAAAGAGAAAGACACACTTCGTCTCGTCCAGGCTTTCATACTCTCCAGAATAACTAACTCACTGCCGTATGCAGTTTTAAACATGAGAGATACCGACAAACTTAACACCCTTATCAGAAAAGCGACAAAACAAGCTCTGGGCCTTCCAATGAGCGTGTCCACCGACAGGCTATTTCGCATTGGGCTACACAGTAAAGTCGATGAGCTAATCGAAGGTAACCTGTCAAACCAAAAAGCTCGCCTCGCACAAACCCAAACGGGCCGGAAGGTACTTGCCCAAACAAAATTTATGCGAGTGGGGGACGCTGTCTCAACAAAGGAAATGCCGGAGAAATGGCGGAAGCACATCGTAATCCGTCCACTACCGAAGAATATGCATCCCCTTCACCATCAGGATAGGTGAGAAGCAAGAGCCAATGCTCTGGACAAAAAGTATGAATCTTTGCCCACAGTGTCTACACAGATGCAGCCGCATACCCCAAAAAACAAGCCAAAGTAGCGGAAGTGATAACGAAGACAGACCTCGTCGTCGGAGCAGACCTCTTCCCCATTCCCAAGAGCAGTGGGAGACGCTGCTGCCCAGCTCCATCTTTTGCGATCAGCTCCTGCTGGTTGAGAGAGCGGTAGCATCAAGGACGGCACATGGCTACCCATAAGAAGGCTCCGCTGTCACAAAACTCTAGCTGCCAAATAAAAAAGTTTATCTCTCTCTCTCGCTCTTTCCTGGCCCCTATTTTCCGTCCGGCCCTTGCCGTGTCAGTTCCATGAAACTCGGTTCTCCGCTTCAAAAGTTCGCCGACCCCTGATATAAATGAAGCGGGTTTGCACCACTGGTTGCTAGTTTACCTGATGGGCATGTACTGATTCGTTCTACATGGTAAAAAGTGCTCTAGACGGGGATAAAATAAAATACAGTGACACGGGACGAGCGCTAACGACAAGTGACACGGGACGAGTGACACGGTTAGCGCTCGTCCCATGTCACTGTCTTTTCTTCTGTCCCCGTATAGTGCGCTTTTTCCATGTCAAAGTCGTATCACCAACTAGCCAAAAGTCCTTCTCCGGATTTGTTCGCATACGGATTATTAACAGAGTTGGAAATGACGTCAAAGCTGCGGCTTCTGGAACAAGGCAGGTACCGCTACTCCCACTACGGCTTAGCCTGGTTGCGCCAACCTGCATGATACTGCCATGCAGTGCAACGAAGGAAATGCGATGCCTACTGAAGTGAGGTAACAGGTTTCTGCGCTCGTCACGAGTAGGAAAGGTGGGCTAGCGGCAGCGTGGAACGGTGGGGCTTCGAGGACGCCGGCAATACGATGAAAGGCGTTTGGTGCGCTTTAAGCAACCCGAGATTAGATATTCTAAGCGTTAAAAAGCTGATGCGCTAGCGAAAACTAGAAAAGAATCCTGCAGTCACCGCTCTGATCAGCTAGATTAAAGGGGCCATGCAGACAAAATACATGTTGGTTTTATTCATGCATTCGTGTTTTATAGTGCCTCCTGCGTTTGTCAGGCACCAAACGATACCGTGTTCACTTAGAAATGTATAAATTTTGGATAGAATTTTGACTCTCCCGCCAAATCGTTGGTCTCGTGACGTCTGCCATGAACTCACAAGAGCGGGCATTCAAACGATCTTTCAGAGATAGATAGATAGATAGATAGATAGATAGATAGATAGATAGATAGATAGATAGATAGATAGATAGATAGATAGATAGATAGATGGATGGATGGATGGATGGATGGATGGATGGATGGATGGATGGATGGATGGATGGATGGATGGATGGATGGATGGATGGATGGATGGATGGACGGGCGGACGGACGGACGGACGGACGGACGGACGGACGGAAGGACGGACGGACGGACGGACGGACGGATGGATGGATGGATGGAAACTTTATTATTCATGGGATGGTGGGGCGAATCAGCCGCCTCGGTCCAGGCAGCCGCTGAGAGCCCTGATGATGTGGGCCGCCAGTTCCCGTTGCTGTTGGAGACTCGCCGCAACAGCCAACCACTCTCCGGTGTAATTGTGTGTTTGGGTAGGGTTGTAGGGGCACTCCCACAGAATGTGGTCCTGGGTAGAGGGAATAAGGCAATGAGGACAGAGTGGGACAGGGGTGTCTGGCGTGCGTTGGAACAGATGGAGCCGAGTGGGTGTGTGCAGTGTGTATGTTTGCGCCTGCCGAATTACTGCTTGCTCGTGACGTGTAAGCCCCGAATGGAGAGGAGGGAACGTGCGGGCGCCATTAGGCTCTGTAGCCTTGCTTGCCGTCAGTCCTCCCAGATGGCACTGCCATGCTGAGCCACTGATTCGCGGACCGTTCTTCACGGTTACTTCGTTTTTGGCCGTATTTGCACCCGCCTGATTTTTGCTACGGTAGAAAGTAATCGTTTCGTGACACACGGGGCATGCTCGACAAAAAGGGTCACGTAATAGTCATACTTCAAACTGCGTATTCGGACGGGACAAGGAAAAGAATACACAATACGAGCGGAGTCCTGTGTCCGTCTGCGCCCGTCCTGTGTCTTCTTTTACTTGTCCCATCCGAATGCACAGTTTTAGGTACAAATATGAAATAACTAGCCCAACAACATGCTTTGCTGATTCACGTAATGAAACGTTGGTTACGCCAATCGGCCAGTGTCGTGTAAAACAACTCAAAACGGCAAACCGCTGTGCACCTAAAACAAGCATACTGCGCTCAGTACCAACAGCACTGCACATCGGTACTTCTATTTTTAAGCGGATTTTCGTAAGTTTTGTTGTCCCCCCATTTGTACTGCTGTTAAATGAATGTGCATTACATTTAAGCCCAAAAGCTCATTCGGCAAGCTCATAACTTGTGTCGAATTTGAGTTTGCTTTTCCCGGCCTCAGCCAATCGCACAGCTGGGCATACGATATCATCGGTTTTGTTCCGAGAAATGAGCTAGCGGGTCACATGGCCATTTAGCTGGTCACATGGCCATACAGCATAGGTTTCAGCACAAGTTTTAGAAAACAAAACAAGCATCAAAACCGCATTGATGGTGATAAGGCTGCTGTGAACAATTGGACCTCTCTACGTGTTCCTGGTGAAGAACATGTCTCCTTATTATGTTTGAAGGATAGGCAGGACTAGTGTAACCAAATAGACCAGTAGCCTAAGACGCCGAGCGCATGCGTTGGGTAGGCAGGCCCCAACAACTGCCGCCAGAGAAACCGTACGCAAGCGACAAGCCCAACAACACTAGAAACATCTCATGCCCTCCCCCACCAGCATTTGTAGTGGTTTACAACTGCTTCGCTTGAGGTCCACTTTCACAGGCCGGATTTTGTAAAGTGGACACGCTTTGTTCCGTAAAAGTTATTCCGCATTCATTATAACTATGAGCATGCTTAAATATTTGACTGGATGTAATGGCATTTTTGAAGTTTTGACCGTAGCACCAGTGTACGGCTTTTCGAACATGAGAAGCCTAAACCTCTTTCACGAAATTAGCATAGGCTTGTAGAGCTGGACGTAGCCAGCAACCGGTGGCATTTATGCATGTCTGATGACGGTTGTATTTTGCAGGAACCCATCAAGCTACAGAGTGGCTTTCTAACAACAAGATTCCCAAACTCGATGTGGCTAAAGTTCGAAAACATTTCGGGAGACCAAGAGCTGAAGCCTGAAAAACCAACATAATACCAACGCACGTCGCAGGAATTGCGCTGCCTATATTGGTTAAAATTATATCTTCCTATAAAATTCTATATAACCGGCAAGAGATTTAAAATTAGCTGTGGCGTTAGACAGACACGAGTTTCAAATCTGTACTATCGTAATACATCAAAATACGAACAACGGAGCGCGTGGCTTTCAGTACTCGCCACGCATCCTGTACGATGCGCGGCTTTCACACGAACCGTGTATGGGCATCGAGTAAATGGAGCTTTCAATAGCTCCCCGGCACCACCGTAGTATAACCGGTTATACCCAATTGCAACAGTACAAAAAAAGGGCGAACCGGCAAAGAGAATTTTGTCCACTCGAAGGTGGAGAGAAATTAACGGGAAAACTTTCTTGCGGCCCACCGCCAGGGGGACGAGCCCAGGGGGAACCTCCCTGGTCCCCCCTAGGAAAAAACCGGATAGGGTGGGTTGCTGGGAACGGGAACTTGGGCATCGGGAAGCATTATGAGAAGAAGGGTGGGAATGGGGGGAGCAATTTTGCTCCAATCCTTTTGTCTGACTCTCTTCCAAGACTGACTGCTCAGCGAGGGCATCAGACAGTGCCAATTGCCAAATATGCGGTCCCTGCCACGGGTTACCGCTCACCCATAGGGTCCGATAACTGGGCCCCAACTGTCGGCGACAGGAAGTACCCTATTTAGTGGCGACGATCGGGCCCCCCCGACCCCCAGCTCTGCGACCTATGCGTACTAACGTCCTCGATCAACTGTACCGCACCAGGTACTCACGAATCACCAGTGAAGCTTTCCACTATACACGGGTACTTGCAACACCTGCTTTTCACGGTATCCGGACACCGGAAGTTTGTATGCGAACGTTAACTGAAATCCACGTTCGCAAGGCTCCCACGGGAGGGGTTGTGAGAGCCCTGTACTTATGTCCTCCTCTGTTCCTACTCTTTCGCTCAATGGAAGAAGAGTCTTTTGGCATTGCCGCGGGGTTAGCGGCTAGGCAGAGGACATCGGTCCGGGCCTACTAGCCGTTACTAAGCCAGGAGAGTTTCCCCGGTCTGTGTACTCACCTCTACCTTTCCTCGTTTTCCCCGTGCGGGACACCAAGTAGCTCGTGAAACTGCGCCCCATCGGCATTTTCGGGTGACGAGGTCGCAGTGACCTAAGCAAGAGAAGATCAGTCTATAGGCCCCTCGCAGCAAGGTTACAGGTTACAGGGGGGCGCGACCCCCCCCCATGTACAATGATGATGATTCGAGAGGTATGTTGAAGGGACCACTTCTTCCTCCTTGCCCTGATTTCCAACATCACGGACTGTACAACCTCTACCCCCCCGGTGACGTTGGGTTACAGGGGTCAGTCACTCCCCCCAGCTTTCTGAGATAAGGTCGCTGGCCCCGCCAAAGCTTGCAGTTACAAGGGTCGCCAGTCCCCCGGCCCGTAATGGTTTCCCGAATTTAATCGGTATTCCCAATACACACGACTGTACGCTTGCGGCACTTGCTACCTTCGCAACTTGACACGCCGGCCTCCTCCCACGCTGGATTACAGGGGTGCGTTACTTCCCCCGGCCAAAGAAAGTCATAGCTTGTCGATCTCGACCCGCTTTCCTGCTTCAATCGCATTGCCAAGTGCCGGGTTGACACCCGACCACCCGACCTCCGCGTAGGACCTGATTCAAGTTGACCAGGAACCTCCGCAGTGCGGCCGTTTTGCACGCTCCCTGGGCAAGGATTCTGCGGCCTCCCCGATTCCTCGAGGAGGTCCCATGGAATTACCGTACTTTTACGCTCTGGCCCCTATGATATTGGGTTACAAGGGTTTGTCACAACCCCCGGCCTGCAGTCCAGTTTGCAAGTTCAACAGAACGAGCCCCAAGCTATGGTTACAGGGGTGTGCACGCCCCCGGCTCGGTAGTGGTCTACCCATTGCTTCAGCAATGGTACCCAACACTACGTGCGAACTGTACCACGTGAGCGCAGTGATTACTTCGCAACATTGACCCGCTGGCTTCCTCTCACGCTGGATTACAGGGGCGCGTTACCACCTCCAGCCTTTGGCCTCCTCCCACACTGGATTACAGGGGCTCGCTACTTCCCCTAGCCAAGAGTCATAGTTGCTCCACAAAACCATCTTTCGGGATACAAGGGATCCTCTGAGGAACTCCCAGTGGCTCTGCACTCTCGCCCCCAAGACTGAAGGTTACAAGGGCTCATCAAGTTCCCTCGGTCAGCAGACCAGTTCGCATTAAAGGCCCCTTCCATGCTCCGGTTACAGAGGTTCGCTACACCCCCGGTCTCGTTGTGTGTACCCATGCTTCAGCATGGCACGATAAAGCAAACTGTACCGCATGTACCCCTATGGCTTGGGTTACAAGGGCTCGTCACCTCCCTCGGCGAGCAGATCAGTTCGTGTTTATAGGCCCCTTCCTAGCTGCGGTTACAGGGGCTCGCCACTCCCCCGGCCTCATAGTAGCGCTCACATTGCCTTAGCAACCGTGCACCACTATAACACAAACTGTACTGCTTGGTGCAGTTGCACTTCGCAACATTGACCCCCCGGCCTCCACCACACTGGATTACAGGAACGCGTTACCACCCCCGGCCAAAGAGAGTCATAGTTGATCCACAGAAATTTGCGACCGCAAATTTTGATCGAATTACCATTCCAAGCACCAACCTCGATAGCCACCCAGGTAGTCCAGGTCTGCGTCCGCATCACGCATCGGTGTTCTTGGAACGCACTTGCCCTCAGAGTGCCTGAGAGTTGCTCAAGCTCCCATGGGCGTTGAATACCCAATACAGTGGGCCTGGCACACCACTGACTCCTGCCATTGCGACGGACCAAAGCAGGACAGTCAAAACCGACCGACACAGCCCAGTCCGCCGGCAGGGGGGGCCACGTGCAAGCCGGCAGTAAGATTCCCCCCCCCCCCTGCGTATGTGCAGTGAGAACAAGTTACAAGAGTTTGTGTCCAATCTGGGCATGTAAAGAGCATCGTTGGGCGTGTGAGCATTTTGCTTTCTCTTCGCGCCGTGCTCGCCACCCACTCACGCGAGCATTGTGTAACTTCGTCGCTGAGTTGAGTGAAAACGGCACCCGCAGCTATAATTCTCTATTTTTAATTTTTTTAGAGCGATTTATCGACAATATAAAGACGGTGGTCTTCTTAAACCAAAGTTCTTCACGCGCTCTGGTAACTTGTTCTTCCGCATGCGCGGCCCGTCGTCATGAAGGCTCAGAATGTACTGAAAGCCAAGCACGCCGTTCTTATTTCAATGTATTACGAGAGTACCCATGCAAAGTGGTGTCTTGAAGGTGGTGTCTTCATGACCGACAAACACTAGAAAACATCACAAGTTCTTTTGAGCCTGTTGGATGATTTTTAACGTTTTACGCCCATCGGAAACAGTGGTTGCAACCGCTTGCTTTAGGAAGCTTTGGTATAGGCACTCATTTGAGTGCAGAATTGCAGCTGCAGTGCCCAACAATTTGGCTGCCAGGCTGACAGCGAATATCAAGTGGACAATGAAATTTGCATTAGGAGCGCCCGTCTTGACAAGTCAGATAGCTACCGCATATCCCCATAGTTGCTGTTAAGAAATAAAGATGCGCAGGCAGGGTGCGACAGTAGGAAGAGGAGGAAGAGTAGGATCGGAGGGGCGCTCACTAACTCGCTAGTGGAATCTATCACCAAATCGGAAGCCAGATGCTGGTCTTCTTTTGCTACACATCTTCTGGTGCTGTGAAACCCGGGAACCGCCGCAGGAGCGAATCTACGTTCGACGGCGTGGCGGCTCCGAGGCACACAAGGCTTGGATACCTTCGTACTGCTTTATTCTGGAAGCCTTGCCCTCGGCCGCCGCCCGTTTCGGCTCGTGCCCAAACCCGCCCTTGTCCCCTTGGTATTCGCAACCCCAGCGTCTTGCTTCATCGACTGGTGCCATGGACGCTCTTCGTATTCGCCGAGATGTCCTGCTAGCGACCGTCTCCGGCACCACGACAGTCCTCGACGCCTTGCTGCGGGGCCAGGCAGCAATGGCCCTTGACAGACAAAATGTCCTCGACCTCATGTTGCATGATCAGGTGAGCCTGCACAAACTCGAAGCTCAAGTTCAGGAGGACCTGAAGGATGAAGAATTTGATGCCGACGCTTTGGAAGCGATCGATTTCGACGAGCGTATCTGCACCCGGCGAACGCGTGTACGCTTCTCCGCGAGCCCAGACTCTTCCGCAAGCCCCGTCCTTCAACCTCAGGCGGCCCTGTTCACCACCCGCATCGCAACCTCGACTATTCGCTTGCGTCCCGAGGAGGCCCGGTAGACATTGGTCCCGGGTGACGTGCCACCCGTACGGGAAATGACTGGCGCGCGGCTAGAACAGGGAAATGGCGACGGAGGCGCTTCGGCCTTTCAAGACCCCAAGAAAGACACCGAGGTGCTCAGCCAGGGAGAGAGGCTCCAGGAACTTCGCAGTCCTGCTGCTTCCGTGACTGCAGTTTTGGGGAAGCCTCAAAGGGCACTCCCGATACCTCGACATCGCTGACGCGCCTATTGTTTCTGAGACGGCCGAGTGGCCCTGCCATGAATCTAGCCTAGTCAAAGAGACTTCTGCTTTGGAGATGTCCAAGTGACACCAGACGGACGCTGGCATCACGGACGCGATTCTCACTTCCAAGACGTCACTACAGCCCTTCCGCATCCCTCGCTTCGGCGACTTGACTACCACTTTGGAGACGTCTGAGCCGTTCTGCCACAGCCCTAGAGTCAATGATGCGACTCTTCATTTGGAAACCTGCGAGCTTCCCTGTTGCGACCTTTACGTCGGTCAGGTACCTCTCGTTTCTCCAGCAGTGCAGCAACCCTGTTTCGAGTCAAATATGTTTTCATTGGGTTCAGTAACAAAAACGCGGTTCGTGCAGAAGATGGACTCGCGTCAGGGGATAACGAAGCGCCTTCTCCTCCGATGCTCCATGAGCGAGCTTCGACGCTGGAAGCGAGCTTCGTCCGCGCTCGTCCAGGACCCGTGGGGAGGCATCCTGGTGGAGAAGCAGAACAAATGCTTCTATGTTGACGACCCCTACTTCAGCAAGCGCAACTTGATTTTGAACTAGCCTTTGCACCGTGTTGGGTCTGGCGAAAGCGAGGTCCTATGGTTCCCAGAGATAACAGACACACCGCTGGAACACAATTACTTCACGGAAGGCGAATCAGATGTGGACGCAACGGCGATGCCATTACGCTCGCCACATGATCTCTGAAAATTTGACCGTCCGAATCAGCTGTTCCCATTCGATCCCGGCGGCTGCCTTCTGGCCGAAAACCTAGAAAATGCTGAGGTGACCATATGAACATTCGCAGACTTTTAGCCCTACGTCACTTTGGTCAAGCAACCCAGCCAGCGCTCGTTACCCATTATGCTGGCTATGGACTTGTGCTGCCTCGCTGAATTGACAACTCTGTCTACATAGATCGACGGAACCGACACACCCTGCCAAATGCTCCACTGCATCCCCCCGCCAGCTTACAAGCATCGCTGCTCTGGAATCATGAACCGCTCTGGAAGTCGGACAACTCGTCGTAGAGTGACAAGCACTTTGCCACTGCCGGGAGTATGTTAAGAAATAAAGAGGCGCAGGCAGGGGGCGACAGTAGGAAGAGGATGTTCGGAGGGGCACTCACTGCCTCGCTAGTGAACTCTATCACCACATCGGAAGCCGGACGCTGGTCTTCTTTCGCTACAGTTGCTACAGTATCAATTTCACCAGCTTTTTATAAAGCCCACACTTTTGTTTTAGTATTGCAACAAGCCCAATTTTATAAATTTATTTGGGACCGAATACAGTTCAGGAGAGTATAGGTTTGGGCGAGTTGGTACATCTGGAGTATTGAAGCGCAGCATAGACGAGGACAGGGGCACAGGCGACGACACACACAGCGCTGTGTGTCGTCGTCTGTGTACCTGTCCTCGTCTTTGCGGTGCTTCAATACGCCAGATAGACCAAATACAGGGCTCGGATAAGCGCATGGGAAGAGGTTCCTCTCTTGACATAATCGAAACGGAGTATTATGACGAAAAACAGCGCGTTGGCGAGGTTAAACGACGGAATGCGAAGACACAGCGCTCGTGGATTTTAATTCATCTCTTCACTATCACATACCCACTCTCTTTTGTAATAATGCAACATAATCCACGACCCAAATTTGAAACATTTATTAGAAGCTTAGGTACACCCAGGGATCCGTTCTATCGTGCCTCCTGCTAATGTGGAACTCTTGGACCTGCCCAAGGGGCTCGGGGTGGTCAAAAACGTGGGGCAGCTGCTCTGTGCCGACGAAATGTTTTTCAGGATGACGCAGGTATTTCCCCATAATCGACTCAAGACACGCTGTAGGCAGCTGCAGAAGTGGTTCACAAACACCCCAAACACTGCGCAGTTTTATTTCGCCTCAAAAGTCTACACTGGTAGTAGTACGACCTCAGTTGCACAAGAAACATCAGAAACATATCTATGTATCCTATGGGGTGAAGGAATCGTTCTCGGCACCAGCGTTAAGATTATGGGCCTAAATTCTTTGGAAAACAAGGCAACTACATCCGTGCGCAAGCTCAAGCTCACATCCCAACAGATCCTCCACATACTTCAGCGGGTGTGAACTAGGCGGAAAGGAAAGAAACTGTGAGGCTAGGCAAGGCCTCTTTGGCATCGAAAATTTGGGGCACTACACCCTATCTCTTGATGAACCAGGGTTTGTAGAATCGGGTAAGCAATAATACGCAAAGGGGTTAACCTAGCCATCGAATAATTCAGGAGTTCGTCGACGAACAACACAGTGCGGTGGACGAGCTGGTCCAGGGCAGCTATCCAACCAAATACAAGCTCAGTCATACGAGGGCGCGCAGACGTGTACTGAGAAGAATCGGCTGAGCCGTGGCAGAGCTGTCCGATCTCCAAACGGTGGAGGACATAAGGCTAGACGCAGTCACGGCCAAAACTCTCCTCATGAAAGTGAATCAGATGCGTGGTTCCAGGGTTTGTGTTCTAAACAGGCTCCTGGGGAGTAAATACGGTTTCATTTTCGCGGATGCCTCGGGATGAGATGACGAAAGAAAGGTGACAGAGACAAGCAGGAGCGATACAGAGACAAACGCGTCCTCCAAGCCAAAGTCTGGGATTACGTGGAAGAATTGGCGATTGCCCCATCCTTTACCCTAACCGGCATTACTAAAATGGTTACAGACTCCCTGCTGGCGCAAAGAAGCTTTCAGTCGCACTGGGTGTCCCGACGTGTCCCTCTTGTACTCAGCGTAAAAACACCTCTAAAGAGGCAGGTGGAATTAGTCTGGGTTCATCTCCCCTCCTCGCTGGGACGCCCTGATTTTACCAACCCACATGGCCGCGGGTTGATGTGCGGGGCTACAACAGTGGAGGAGGCTAGAATTCAACCTGCCATCCCCTACGGGGCGACAGTGGCGCTGTATTGGGAGAATGGTCCGAGACTTCTTCCCCAGCCATACCCAAAACTTCCATGGTTGCAGCAAACTTTATCGGCGGAGACAATCAGGGTCCCTCCCTGAATCCCACTTACTCAGCCGCCTGCTTTATAATCAGTACAACGAAATGCCCAATATGTGTAAAGCTAGGTATCCTTGGTCCCAAGGTAAGCGACTGTATTTAAAGGCAAGAACACTCACAATTTATGACATTTCCTCTCGTAATTATACCATGTTATGCCATGGCGAGCTATGGGACATCTTTCTATCCAGTCACCCCCTGCAGCATCATCTTCGGTTGATCACAAGAGGCGTAGTGGTGTTTCGGAATAATATTGCTATGCTAAGGAAGCCCCTTCGATTTATGGCGTTTCGCGTTAACAGTGGCGTAGAGGAATTTGCGAACATGGTAGGACTCCGATTCCCCGTTAGAAAGACGGAACTCCTCTTAGTACATAACTAGGGTTTTGCGTTTTCAGAGTTTATTTTTGAGCAAATTCGGAGGGCGTTTTTCGGAGTTTGTTTATTTTTGCTAATTCGGTGTTTTTCGGGGGGTCCTTTCAGAGTACACAGAATTTGGAGTTGTTCAGATTATTAGGGTATTGGAGTATTGACCCTTAACAAATGTCATATATAACAATAAAAGAAATCAAACAGCACAGACTTTTTTCATTGCAAAGTCAATATTTGCAACCTTTGTTGTGATACTCATTTACAACTTGTAGTATATGCAGGCATATTTTGCAGTGTTGCTGTCTGTCCCCGCAGCACGCTCCTTCCGGCTGACCACGCGAAACATTCAGAGTCCTCCTTCGACATTCGCACTAGATATGGGACGACCCACAAACCCACTGCGCAACGTGAAAGGGTGGGCCAAAATCCTGCATTCATCCGTGAAAACTGTAGTGGCTCCACAATATCCTTCAAAACGGAGGCCTGATACGCCAGGAACTTCTTTCTAGCTGGGTAATATCATGCCCTCACTGCATGGCCACCGTGAAAAAAAGCTTGTAGGTCTCGAACATCTGAGGTAGTTCTGCCTTCACGTTCGGGTTGACGATGTGCACCCAATACCAAAACGAATCGCTGGTGTATTGCAAGTTATCCGCAATATTTCGTTGGACGGTCTGGCTCTGCTTCTCGGCTACAGCACCGCAGCACTCATAGAAGCTGTCAACAGGGTACAAGCGCTTCTCCTGGTCAACAATGTCGAGCATGCAGTCGACATCCCCGCCGAACTCCCCACTGAGGCGTCGGCCCATTAGCTTAACAGTGCCTTCAGGCGCGCAGCAAGTAGGGAATAGACCTCATGCACTAACGTAGATTCAGCTTAGGCTCCTCCCCTTTCCATTTTTTCTTTTCTTCGCAGTGTACCGTTCCGTATAAAATCGGGCGTCACAGTGAAAATAAACGCGTTGATAGTAGCGCCGTGTCCCGTCCACTTCGTTCGTCCTTGTTCCTTTGCGCCTACTCAAGCGTTCAGTCTTTAGAGAAATCAGGTCATAGAAGGGCGAATGAAATTCTAGGAAAAGAACATATTCGGGGAAAAGGCCCGAAGTGTAGTGCAGGGAAGGTGAGAAGGGTTTCACCTTGGTTCGACAATTGTTGGGGGGAGAGATCTTGTTTTTTTATGATAAGGGTCCCAAGCGACTCCCTTTGTGAAGCTTGTGAGCCTAAGTGGAACGAACAAAAGTTAAAACATGAAAACAGAAGAGGAAACGTTATTCGAGGATGCCAGGGACAGATATAGGGTAGTCTGGTTTTCACAGGCGGCGGCCCCTGAATTCGAAGTTTTTCGGATAAATCCGAATGAGCAAAATTTTTACCGCCAAGTGTTTTTCGGCTTTTATCGGATTTATCCGAAAACGTAGAACCCTATACATAACCCACAAAAGATGCCATGCCCTACATCGCTCAGACAACATAAAAAACTGGTGGAATTGCGGCGTACCACCAAATTTCTTGGACTTCATATAGCAGAAGGATCCAGACATGGAGCGATCAACCACAACCACCTGCTCAAGAAAGGGTAAAAAACGTTTCATGTGACGAGACGAGTCACTAAAAAGATTGGGGCTTGAAGGAATGAGATCTTTTGATGCTACAAGACGCATTCATCGTCCCTACATTATGGCACCAAATACCCTAAGTTAATCTCACTAAAAATTTGAAATGCGTCGTCATATTCTAGTCTGTAAACCCACAAAATCAGCATTAGGCCTTCCCTTCGACACCGACAATAATGCCATAGACACCACGGGAACATTGCACAATGTCCACAAACTCACTGCACATCATAGTATACTTAGTTTCGCCGGCTCAAACCCACGCAAAAGGGGTGCCTCATCATGCCTGAATTAGGCCACAATCGAGATCGGAGGAGCCCATGTGGCGAAACTTTCATTACCCGACAGATTTTGTGGCACCTCACAAGTAGCACCATGCCACGACATGATACGCAACAGAGCCACACCCATCGAAACGTTTGAGCAAGCTATTATGGCATAAATTCGCAAGGGAATCCGATAGTAAGCATATTTTCACCGACGCAACGACGATAGGCAACACATGTGCGATTTCTTAGTTGGCCACCAAAGGCGAAGGGAAAATTAATCCTCGCTCACACCTGCCACACATTGAAGAGGCAGAAAGTCTTGCCAAAGATATAACAGTGGCTCAATATTCGAATCCTATTAGAATCGCCAATATTTTCACCAAATAAAACAACGTGCATTCTTTCGTGCTAAAACCCCATTCATGTATCCAAGCGCATTACCCCTTTTTTCTCGGCTACCCAAAGACAAGTTTGGGGGCACCGTATTCGTGGGCACGCTGGTAGAGAATAAAATAGCCAGCATGCTCGCCAGCAAATCTCTTCTACAGGCGTACGACATCATTGACCAAATCCACAAGCCTCATCTTACCATTACCACACTCGACACCTGTTTATCCGATAAGCAGCTTTTACCATCACTCCTTGGGAAAAGGTAACCCTATGGCAGGCACGTGCAAACAGCTGCCCACACACGCTACACTTTACCTCTACAGAAAAATAAAGGCCACCCAAACCTATTGCGCTCCCTCCAAACAGACTTCCCTTCAAAGCAGTCTGCGTCGCGCAAAACCGCAGGATAAAACTGAAATCCTATAGGACTTCCCATGTATAAAACCTTTTATAGCACACCACACTAGAGAGTGGCGGACTACTGTAATCCAGTTGGAAGAGCGCCAGAGCCTGGCGTGTTTCAACATAACGATCTCCAGGAGCTGCCTAGAATCAAGTGGCTTTTACCACTTGATTCTAGACAGCTCCTAGGGACAAGGGACACCCTTGTCCTTTGTTTTTTTTAGGGCGAAGCCCTTTAGGACCACGCAATGTCCGTGCCGATGTCTGGAGTTGTCCGTGCGCAAGGGGCTCTACGTGCGCACAGCATTGTACGCCATCTATCAAGAGCGCCGGTAACTGAAGTAGCAAAGAGCGCGAATTTCAAAGAGTACAAAAGGCAAAAGTACAGCAAAACTCCTAATCACTGTAACAATAATTCGCGGCAAAACACACCTTGAACGATGCCCAGGGTGCGAAGTACTGGGTCGCATATTCTCTTTCGTGTGGCGCTTGTCATTTACAGAGCATTTACTGCACCTCAATATTATTTAAAACTGAGAGTGCATCAGCACGCACGTACGATGATGCTCATCACACAGGCAATACACAACTTGCGTCCCCGTGCTTCGCACCCTCGGCATGGTTCATGGCGCAGAGATGTGTGATTTTTTTCACCTGAATATCTGGATTGCGCTAATTAAAGTATCCTCACTTTAAAGAGAAAGAGGAGTAAGCTGGCAATTCTAAATACACGATTCCACTGGCCTTCATGTTTCCTAGCGCTTCACTGCAAGGCGCCCCAAGTGACTCGTCACTTCGCACGATGCAGAACGTTAAGTAAATGGGGTCATAGGCTGCGCCCCGAGCCTGTAGAGCGACATGAAACATACCAAATCGCCATTATTGACAACCGTTTGGAAACACGCGGCAGGGTAAAAGGTGCTCAAGGTGGCTTCTCACTTTCTTTCTGGCGTGTTTTGTGATTGGGTGTATAGTGCGTGTGTACTGGCATCTTCGTACCGTGTGGTACGCGTCCGCACTCTCCTGGCAGGCAGGGTAAAAAGGAAAGATACTGTGGGTATCAGGACTGTAGTTTAGCCAGTGTAGGCTGTGTGTGTGTCTGCAGCCTCCAGACATGGTACTCTTCTTCCTTAGTGAGGTTTTTTTCCAGTAGTGGCTACATCCTTCTATTGAGTCTCAGTATGTTAAGATATTCGGCGAAGGTTAGGGTCGCCATTTTAAGGCAAGGGGATTGGTATAAAGGTGCCAGGACAAGAAGACTTCAGGCGGTGGCATCGCTGGCTTCGTTCCCTTTTGACCCGTCGGTCGAGCTGTCAAGATAAGCCAGATCCACTAGAGGAACTTATCCCATCAGAGCAAAAATTACAATCAGTCCAATATCTACAAATCTGCAACATCTAAATATTGCCAAATGGAGGAGGGTCACGCCCCAATCCCTGGTGAGACTATGGTGAGACAACAATTGAAACACCCTATACGTGGACGCCGCCAGACTTCAAAAGGGAGATATGGTAGCGGCAGTCCAAAAATCACATGAAGAGACGTAAACACGGCTACACTAAAAACAAAATTCGCCATTCAGGGGAAATGGACAGCATCGCGTTTACCATCGCTACCAGCAAACAGAACGGCAATAATATTAACTTACTCGTAAGAATCCTGTAGACACTAAATGTGAGGCAACGCCTACAAACTCACACACCAAATCGCAAAAAAGTATTTCTCAATCTCTAGAAAAAAAGCTCCGCTTTCTCACCCTTCGTAATTTGTTCGAAAGATGGCCGGGGCGTATGAGTACGCAAGTAGCGTAATTTTAGCAGCATGACATTGGAAATCATCAAGGTCGTTACTTGTGATTCCCCTTAAGCAAAAAATCTCAACATATTTTTAAGTGGAGAACGTAGCATATGTAGAGTAGATACCAAACAATTAGGTATCTAAAGGTGTTACCCAAGCTTCGCAGCGAGCCACTAGCACACACAATTGCCGGGCCATAGAAACTAACTACTTCTTCTTCATCCCTCTGGCTACCCATGACAATATATATTGACAGTTTATTATCAATATACATCTTCCCGCGACAATATATACAAAGCAAAGGCGGTGTATAGGGCACCCCAGGATAGAAGACGGAACACAATGTATTCACACTATTCCAGTATTTACTGTAGATAGGAAAAAAAGCCGGAGTCTGACGTAATCCTCGTCTTCCTTCCGGAGCACAAAAACGTCCCTCGTCATCGTCGTCGTCATTCACGACACCGACGGGCAACATACCCCCCTGGACGAGGCGCCGTCCCGTCCCGGCGCACTTTACATAGCTGTTAGGCTGGGGCAAACATATGGCTTGAGCCGGATAATCTGCACAATGTCTGTTGGGGAATGGGCAGGCGAGGGCTGGTGTGCGGATATCTCGAAAGTCACGTCAGTGACTTGGCGCAGGACTCGACAAGGGCCACAGTAGCGAGGAAAGAGTTTAGCGGAGAGGCCCACACGACGCGTAGGTGTCCACAGAAGCAGAAGGGTACCTGGATAAAATTTGGCTGTGGAATGGTGCTTATCGTAGCGAAGCTTGCTGGAGACCTGGGATATCGTAAGACGGGTGCGTGCAAGTTGACGAGCCACGTCGGCTTTGGCGATGACGTCGCGGGCATATTCAGTGAGGCTTGCCGCCGAGGGAACGATAGTGTCCAATGGTACGTTGGGGTGTCGACCGTACAGTACGTAAAACGGGAATACCCTGCACTGTGGTGGCAAAAGGAATTTTACGCGAAGGTTACGTACGGCAGAGCAACATCCAAATCAAGGTGGTCGGGGCAGACGTACATAGATAGCATGTTGGTCAGCGTTTGATTGAGTTGCTCCGTTAAGCCATTTGTTTGTGGATGGTAAGCAGTTGCCAATTTATGCTTAGTCGAGCACGAGCGGAGAATGTCAGCGATCACATTAGAGAGAAAGTAGCGACCCAGGCGGCACAGAAAGTGTGCCCCAAGAGCGGCCCGTCTATGGCCGCTTTCTGGCATGTCCGGCCAGCATCCAGGTTCTGGCAGCCACTGATCATGCGTTGAACGGCCGACATTCGGCAACCAGCGCTTTGGTATTTTTCCGTCCGCCCATGTCTGGACGTACAACGGCAGCTAACCGGCTGCCAGATATTCAGTCCTCTTACGGCTGCCGATGTTGAGAAAGAGAACGGCCGAAGTACGGCCTTATGGCATCCGTTTTTTAAGTGCAATGCACTTCTTAAGCGACCCTGAACCTGCGTCCACCGGCGATGTCCGCGCACGTGGAGATGGGCGCGCGCAGCCTGGCCGCTGACATGGCACATACCCACGTGGGGGATTGGCCAGGAATCTCCTCGTCTTCCTTGGCAACGTGGGGAGATGGGCGCGCGCTGCCTGGCCGCTGACATGGCACATACCCACGTGGGGGATTGGCCAAGAATCAGGCGTGAGAAGGGCTAATGCACCTGCCTAAAGGAGCACTGACACGAAATTTCAAAGCTGAGATCCGCTCTAGCAATCAAGTCCAACGACAACACAAATAGGTGTCTGTGAATAAATTCATCTTTCTTTCTTTGTAGTTGTGTGTGTGTGTGTGTGATCTCTCTTTCGCGAACATTACCGAACCGCGCAAATTCAACTCGTGCATTCGCACTTTCACATTCTTCCCCTCGGGGAAATGCGGGGAATTTTTCTTCGGGAAGCGGTAATCGGCCGAAGCACGGCAAGCGACCGGCCACAGAATATGTGTATTCTTGCTGCAGTTGGTGTTCGAAAGGAGACCGGCCGGAGCGCGGCTGCCGTGCATTCGTTGTTTCAATGGTGAACCGCGCGTCCGGCGGTAGAATATTCGTTTTCTTCGGGCAACCAGTGTTATGAAGGATACCGGCCGACGTACGGCCCCAGAATATACGTGTTTCATTCGATTAGCTGTCCTCGGCCGAATTACGGCAAGCGAATGGCCACCGAATATTTGGCAACCGGTGTCCAAGAGGAGACCGGCCTACGTAAGGTATCTGGTTATACGTCATCTTTTCGGCAAACGGCATACAGCCGAACAACCGCACGCGCCTGGGCGCCGGGAATTCATGCACACACGTGTTTGGAAGGAGACCGACCGGTTTTTTTCTGTTGGGAGAAAAAGCCGTTAGGGAGCCGAACGACGGGGACGCGTTTTTCATCCGCTCCGTGTTTCTACGTTTTGAATGAACGAACATCGTTTGTCAAACAGTAGTGAGTGTTCTCGGTGAACGGGCATGGTGCAAGGATTCACTGGACATTAGCAGGGAACCTTTTAGGCCATCGAAATGTCATTTATTGCCACAAGAAGACTGTGCCACACCGACGGGTGAGCTAAGCCTCGCCAGACATCGCCGCTACCACGCCTCTGCCGCCTGCTTCGTCGACGCTTCAGCTCGAGGCTATTCGCCCCTTCAAGAAATGGAGAGCATTGGAGACATCGACCCGGCAGAGATGTCCGATCCGAGATGAAGATGGTTCACCAAAATACCTGGCCTTCAAGGGCGTCGAGCAAGCGGCAACCACACAGGAGCTAAGCCGCCACCATGTCAAGGACTCCGCACCAAAGAAAGGCAAGTGCGAGCAAAAGCGCAAGTTATTCTGCTTACAATTAAACTGCGACAAGCAATGTTGCACTATGTTGTTGGTGATAAACGTAGAAGAGACTCGCCCGTGCATTGGTAGGATCAACTTCATGCCCTGCACTATGTTACTTCATGGGATTTTACAACTGCCTATTTAGAGAAAATTATTTTAAATTTGCGATAACAACAGAGCCTTGTCACTGACGAAGCCTAGCTGTTAATTTAGTTCCGATGTTTGAAGGTGAGCTTAGCTACTCCTGGGATATGACTCATTTGGTTAAACATAATCGCCAGCATCCTAGCAAACACGGATTTTGTCAGGATTTTCTTGCTCAACGCAGATTGTTGAGTTCACGCACGATTTGGCTCTTGCAATAGATAAGCTTAAAGTGGTTGACTGTATATTCTTGGGCTGCAAAAAAGCAAATGATGTTGTTCCATATCACCTTCTGCGTAGTACATTTCATCCTATGAACTGAATGAATCGAGTTTCGCATTGTTATTACTATTGCCCTATAGCTTTGTTCAAAAGTACTGTGTAGTTTACCGGACTATAGCGAATGAACGTGATTCCGTATACCTGCAGCTTTATTCGAATTTAATAACATCCTGGTGTGCTGATTCAGAAACGTTTTTGGATGTTAAACAGTGTGTTAACGGCACCTTTACAAGAAAACCTTCATTCCAATTGAATACGTATGCCGTATATTATGCTGCTGTGACAACCGCCGAGGAATATAAATACCTGGGAGTTTATTTAGGGAGTGGTTATAGGGTAAATAAGCAGGTTCACACCATAAAAGTTACGGCTGCATGTGTTTTTGACTTTCTGAGACGAAATTTCATTGAACCTTCATCTAACTGAAAAGGACAACCGTATTTCACTCATGTGCGCTCAATCTTGGAGTACGCATGTGTTTTCGTGGATCCCTACACCAAAGAGCTGGTTGATACGCTCGAAAACATACAGAATAGGGCAGTTCGATTCGTAATATGTATTGCCACGGTCAACTTAGGATTAGGAAAAGTAAAAGTAAACTTAAATGGTAAGACGGGAAAGATCGATGACGAAACCTGAGTTTGAAATTTTTTCGTAATATCTATCATTCGAAAACTGGAATAGAAGGGGAGAAGTATGTCCAAGCGCCATTCTACATATCCCACAGTGGGATCGCTAGCTTGAAGCAAATTATTAACTTTCCTTCAAAGGTGACGCCTTGGGCGATTCATTTTATTTTACATCAATACTGCAGTGTAATTATCTTCCACGTATGATTGCATTAACTGTTTATATTGACAATTTTCAGCGCGCTTTGTAGAATTATTTTGTTATTTTGTCTCATATTTAATGCTTAGTGTTATGTATCTCCCTTCTGTAATGCAAGCAAAGGCAAGCAGGCATCAAATAAATAAATAAATAAATAAAGCAATGAATTAATAAATGAGTAAAAATAAATAAATAAATAAATAAAAACTTCCAAAGGCGCAAGTTTGCCTCCGACGGGTTGAGAACCCTACGCATTCAACCTTGACCAATGAAATAGTTATTGCCCTATTCGTTGCAGTATGCAAGGTTTCCTGTATGCATGCTACCATTGCTATGTTATTGGTTTGAAACAAATTATGTAACTCTAGTTTTACGCCTTTCCTTGCGTGAACACATAGGGTTACAACTGCATCCACCTGAAGCATGGCGTCATTCGCAACGCGTCTAGAATTTCTGAACGTAGTATGACATTAGAAGAAAATTAAGTTCTTTTGGACTATTAAGGGGTGTGGACGTATACTCATGAAAACAACATTAAAATAGATTGAAAATAAAAGTACCTGTTCGCTCCTTCTTAGGATCAGCCTTGCGCAAGATCATCAGAAAAGTTGATCGAGTAGAAAATGTATTTGCAAGAAAAATGGGCAAAAACTGGACATACTTTTTTGTGAAGGATATTATAATAAATGCTCCTGAGTGTTTTGTTGAGAACCAAAACGCTTCGTAAAGGTATTCACGCCGGTTTTATACACATCAAAATTGGTCAAGCAACTGTTATAAAAATAGTTTATGTAGTTATAGCATGAAAGTGTTCCGGAATATTGCTTTATAAGAAATTGGCTAAAAGCGGCGCAATTTATCTGTCTGAATTCCAACCCACTAAAGAATGCGCCCTCCGCGCCCCCCCCCCCCTCCCCCTCCTCTTTCCCCGTTTGTTACACGTAAGCCACCCCACAGAGGATATCAGGACCTGGACAATACATCTATTCAAGCTCTACAAAAAACTGAATATTTTCTGTGTTCGGCAGTAAAAAAGGCACAGCAATTAAAGGAACGACAGTTTGTGAGCACAGTTTAATAAATTAATTTTGGTGTCAACCGAGCCTGGTACAAGGCTGCGCTGAAAGCTTGACGGCTGGTGCTTGCGCGCGAGCTCACTTTGATGCGGCTGCATTGGACCCCAAATGCTGGGTTTGTGCTGCTTCTGCAATGCGCGAATGAGTCACCTTCTTGCTCGACATGCAGTGACCGGCCTCAGTACAGTTAACGTACTGTGGCTGAACTCCAATGCCCGTAGCACGGCCGTATTTCCCGTAGCTTCAGTCCGCTGGAGTCCGACGACCGCATGTCGGCCGTCCTCCGGCGGCCGTACTTCGGCCGTACACGGGTGGCTTTGGAATGGCCGGAGCTCTACGGCTGGAATCTGGCCGTATGACCGTAAGCCGGTCGACTGGCCGACGGACACTGGCCGTTGGACAGCCAAGGAGTACGGCCGTATACGGCCAAAAGGCCCACATTTGGACATGGGCCGAACATGGCTGCCGGAAAACGGCCGGACAGAACAACACCGGCCGAAGTACACCGGCCTGTTTTAGGCCGAACAGTCCTGTGCTGCCTGGGGACCACGATCAGTAAGAAGCTGCTTAGGGGCTCCGTGAACGAGAACGACGTCGTTGAGCAGAAAGTCTGTGACGTCGGTGGCGCAGCTGGTAGGAAGAGCACGGGTGATGGCAAACCGGGTCGCATAATCAGTGGCCACCGCAACCCACTTGTTACCTGCTGTCGATGTAGGGAATGACCCCAAGAGGTCTCCAGACCTACTCGGAAGAATGGTTCGGATGGCACGTCCAATGGGTGAAGGGGCCCCGATGGGAGAGAATTTGGTGTTTCGCAGCGTTGGCAGGTGTCGCAGGTGTTAACGTAACGGTTCACACCACGGTATAAACCAGGCCAAAAGAAACGACGCTTGATACGGTCGTAGGTGCGAGCTACGCCAAGATGTCGAGCGGTGGGATGATTGTGGAACTGTTGAAGTATGTTTAGGCGAAGTTGTTTTGGTACGACCGGTAACAGGTCAGGTCTATCGCAGGAGAGATTTCGTCGATATAAAGTATCGTCTTGGAGGTGATAAAGGCGGCACAATTGGTCCGAGAGGTTAGAGGAGGGAGTGTCGATTAGGAACCGTAAGGAGTCGTCGTTGCGTTGTTCATCGGCTAAATGGTGCAAATTGGAGATGGCGAAAACAACGGCGTCGGTGTCATGGCAGATGATGTCGGGCTGATCGGCGGGATAATGGGACAAACAGTCTGCTTCTTGGTGTAATTTTCCGGGTTTGTGCACGACAGAGAACGTGTATTGCTGGAGACGCGGAACCTAATGTCCGACGATAGGCAACACATGTGCGATTTCTTAGTTGGCCACCAAAGGCGAAGGGAAAACTAATCCTCGCTCACACCTGCCACACATTGAAGAGGCAGAAAGTCTTGCCAAAGATATAACAGTGGCTCAATATTCGAACCCTATTAGAATCGCCAATATTTTCACCAAATAAAACAACGTGCATTCTTTCGTGCTAAAACCCCATTCATGTATCCAAGCGCATTACCCCTTTTTTCTCGGCTACCCAAAGACAAGTGTGGGGGCACCGTATTCGTGGGCACGCTGGTAGAGAATAAAATAGCCAGCATGCTCGCCAGCAAATCTCTTCTACAGGCGTTCGATATCATTGACCAAATCCACAAGCCTCATCTTACCATTACCACACTCGACACCTGTTTATCCGATAAGCAGCTTTTACCATCACTCCTTGGGAAAAGGTTACCCTATGGCAGGCACGTGCAAACAGCTGCCCACACAGCTGCCCACACAGCTGCCCACACGTAGGTGCGAGCTACGCCAAGATGTCCAGCGGTGGGATGATTGTGAAACTGTTGAAGTATGTTTAGGCGAAGTTGTTTTGGTACGACCGGTAACAGGTCAGGTCTATCGCAGGAGAGATTTCGTCGATATAAAGTACCGTCTTGGAGGTGATAAAGGCGGCACAATTGGTCCGAGAGGTTAGAGGAGGGAGTGTCGATTAGGAACCGTAAGGAGTCGTCGTTGCGTTGTTCATCGGCTAAATGGTGCAAATTGGAAATGGCGAAAACAACGGCGTCGGTGTCATGGCAGATGATGTCGGGCTGATCGGCGGGATAATGAGACAAACAGTCTGCTTCTTGGTGTAATTTTCCGGGTTTGTGCACGACAGAGAACGTGTATTGCTGGAGACGCGGAACCTAATGTCCGACGATAGGCAACACATGTGCGATTTCTTAGTTGGCCACCAAAGGCGAAGGGAAAACTAATCCTCGCTCACACCTGCCACACATTGAAGAGGCAGAAAGTCTTGCCAAAGATATAACAGTGGCTCAATATTCGAACCCCATTAGAATCGCCAATATTTTCACCAAATAAAACAACGTGCATTCTTTCGTGCTAAAACCACATTCATGTATCCAAGCGCAGATGATGTCGGGCTGATCGGCGGGATAATGGGACAAACAGTCTGCTTCTTGGTGTAATTTTCCGGGTTTGTGCACGACAGAGAACGTGTATTGCTGGAGACGCGGAACCTAATGTCCGACGCCGCCAGTAGGATCTCGTAACGACGAAAGCCAGCAAAGTGCATGGTGGTCAGTAACCACGGAAAAGTCTCGGCCTACAGGTATGGGAAGAATTTAGATACGGCCCAAACAAGAGCCAGGCATTCACATTCAGTCATTGAATAGTTGCGCTCCAAGACCGTGAGAAGGCGGCTGGCATAGGAAATCACTCGGGTGTGACCGTCCTGTTGTTGAGCGAGGACAGCTCCGATACCGTAGGCGCTTGCATCTCTGCGGAGCTCCGTAGGGGCAGAAGGGCCAAAATGGGCCAAGATGGGGGTGTGGTTAGCATGGCGATAAGAGTAGAGAAAGCGTCTGCTTGCAGAGGTCCCCAAGAAAAGAGAACGTTCTGTTTCAGTAGTTTCGTTAGGGTCCGGCAACATAGGCGAAGTTCTTAATGAAGGCCGACAAAGGTTGGGGAAAGCCTTGGAGGGCACGGATTTTAGCAGGGTCCGACTGAATGCCAGTGGCGTCAACGAGATGACGAAAGATGGTAAGCTGTCGCCGTCCCAAATGGCACTTTTATGCGTTACGTTGAAGGCTGCCAGAACGAAATATCTCGAGAACTGCGGAGAGGCGCTGAAGATGGCTTCCGAAGGTTAGGGAAAAAGCGATAACATCATCAAGATAGCACAAGCACGTATGCCACTTAAGGCCATGAAGGAGCGAGTCCATCATGCGCTCGAAGGTTGCTGGCGCATTGCATAACCCAAAAGCCATGACTTTAAACTCGTAAAGTACGTCTGGCGTGATAAAAGCGGTTTTCACTCCGTCCAAATCATCCACAGTAATTTGCCAATAACCTTAACGCAGGTCGATCGATGAGAAATATTGGGCACCGTGAAGGGAATTGAGGGCGTCATCGATGCGGTGCAACGGGTATACGTTTTTTTTTTGGTTATCTTATGCAGGTGCCGATAATACACACAGAATCTCCAGGTGTCTTTTTTCTTCACTAAGACGACGGGCGACGCCCATGGGCTAAACAAGCGCTCGATAATGTCCTTAGCGAACATGTTGTCCACTTCGTGTTGAATAACTCAGCGTTCGCTTACAGACACACGGTATGGGCGTCGACGGATAGGGGTTGCGTCGCCTGTGTTAATTTGGTGCCTCACTAGGTGGCCTGGCGTAAGGGATGGTTGCCGAGGTAGGAAATGTCGCGATAACGGGTCAACACGCGGCGAAGGTTTTTCGCTTGTGCAGACGGGAGATCTGCGGCGATCATCTGGTCAAAAGGGTCGTCAGAAGAAACAGAAGCGTGTGGACCATGGAAAGATGACGGGGCCGCGGACGCAGATAAACTGAAGATATCTGAGCCTGTCAAGGGACAAAGAGTTGCAAGAGACATTTCAATTGGGAGTATTTGGGGAATGTGGCCGAAATTGAGAAGAAGGATGCAGATTTTGTTGTTTTGAACAGTCACAATGGTATGAAGAGTCACGTCAAGTGAGAGCAAAATGTCCGTGATAGGCGAGGTAATGCAATCCCCGTTTTCAACTGGAGGGAAAGGCAACGAAGGGACGCATATGGCAGCTTGTGGCGATAACCTAACGAATTTTGTGCAGCGGAGGCGGGAGGGCATGTCGTCGACTGTTGCAGCGGCTTGCGGAAGTTCAAGGCGCACGAGACCCGAGGCACAGTCAATGAGGGCAGAGTGTTCCCCCAAAAAGTCCAGGCCCAGCATGAGGTCATGTGGACATTGCGGCAGCACATGGAACAAAAGGGAAATGGGACGGTCGTCCATTGTTACGCGTGCAGTGCACATTCCTAGTATAGTAGGGACTCGTCCGTCGACGACACGCACCATGCGAGGTGGAGCAGGCGTAATAACGTTTTTAGGTTAATTTCGAAGTCGTGCACTCGTGACAAATAGGTGCGCGCCTGTGTCAACTAATGCTTGAATCGGGACGTCATCTACTTTTACGTTGAAAAGATTGGGCCGGGCAGGTTCAGTGGACAGAGGATTTGAGGGTGGGGTCGTCCATGCAGCGCTACCTCTCGGCGGTGCACCATTTAGTTTTCCGACGATGGGGGGCTGTTACAGGCGGCAGAAGGTGAGCGGCGAGCTTGCGGTGAAGGCGACTGCTGGCGGTGAGGAGACGGAGAGCGGCTAGATCGGGATGTGGAGGCATCGGCGGGAAGTTGTGCGCCTGGTAGGACGGAGATCGATGAGAGGGAGTTCCAAAAGACCGATAAGTGTTGCAAACGACCGAAAAGTGTTCCAAAAGACCGATAAGTGTTCCAAAAGGAGTTCCAAAAGACCGAATATTTATGTGCAATTATAATTGCGCGATATTTATTAATAAATGTAAACATGTTCGCTGTGTGCTTATTTGTCATCTTCACTGTCTATTGTATTCTTACATACATTGTGGCTAACGGCCAGAAATTTCTGTTGCGTGCGTTAAAGGTATCTCTGTGTTCAAATTGCAGTGGTTCATTCCACTTTTGTGAGGGGCGACTGTTGAGAGGCGGTCGACAACAATGAAAAGAAAAAACTGCAATAAGAGAATTAGTTTTGTGATACCCTGCTTGGAAATAATTATACAGCTCATTAACCTTTGGTGTTTGAAATTGGCATTCAAAATTGTTCCTTGCCGCTTGTGCTGCCAAACTTTAATGAGCTGTAAAATTGCTGTTGGGATCTCATGTAGTCACGGTACTAAAATACCAGGACACTCGTCCTCCAGTGCCTTGTGCTAAAACGCCTCGTGCTTCAAAGACACGAGACTTCTACAGCAAAGCTGTATACCTATACCCCCCAGTTTCATATCCGTGGGCAAAATTGATTTATCATGGGCTTTAACAATCCGACGCTGCACAGGCGATGAGGCACGCCGTAGTGGAGGGCTCCGGATTAATTTTGACCACCTGGGGATGTTTTACGTGCGCCAAAATTGCGAACACTAGAGTTTGTGCTTTTTGCCTCCATCAGAAAAGCGGCCGCCGCGGCCAGGAACTGAGCCCGCGCCCTTGGGCTCGGTAGCACAACGTCTTAGCCACTGAACCACCGTGGCGCGCTTGTAGCGCCCTCTGGTTGGCGCTCTGAGCGGGCGCCTTGGCGCCGGCTATGAAAGACGAGAATAAAGATACGAGCGCAGCGTGCTTGGTGCCCCCGCACGTACAGTTATTTTGTCATTCGGGGTGAAGGAACTGGGATTCTGCCACGGGGATCTTTGCAGTGCGTTGCACTCATTCATCCTGGAATCAGGCCGTCTGCCGTGCTAGACAGCATTTTTCTTTAATGGATTTTCATGTCACGAATATGCGCGCCAAGCTCACTGCTTCGTCTGTACCACTTTCTTCGTGTTTCTTACTTCCAATTTTCATTAAATGGTGTTCGTTTTTGCCTTCTTTTCTTGCTCTCTCTAATCTCCTTTTATTTCTCTATTCATCGACTGCTAATCCATCCTAATAATTAAAAATTTTTCTTTCCCTTCAAAAATTACTTAATTTTTTTCGGTAAGCCGCCCATTTCCTGGCCAATCCCCTGATTGGGTACGCGCCATTTCACTGAACCACCACGGCACGGGCAGTTCGATTCCGAAAGCCTGCCACGCTGGTACTCACTCTCTTGCGCTACGCTGCGACCCCGCGGCTCCCGACAGTGGTGACTCCGAATTAAGACATAACCGACCCCCACGACCTCGCGCCCTGGGGCTCTCTTTTGCCAGACACTACCTCGCGGCCACCGGACGTCGCAGTTATACAGCTCCGTCTGCCCACCTTCGTGCGCAAGAACCCACAAGTTTGATTTGCCCAGGTCGAAGCCGTCTTCGATCTGCACCGCGTCACCTCGGAAACTACTCGGTTTCGCCACTTGCTTTGCAACCTGCCTCCTGAGATGGCTGATAAAGTGGCAGACGTCATCGGCGCACCTTTGAAAGATGCTCCGTTCCAGCAGCTCAAGCAGAGTATTCCGGACTGAACCACGGCGTCCGAGCGCGCGCGCCTGCAGCACCTGCTCACCCACGAAGAGCTTGGAGATCGCCGCCCTTCCAAGCTGCTCAAAACCATGCGACAGCTCGTGGCAGCGAGCAACGTGGACTCGAACGGTGCACTTTTAAAGGTGCTCTTTCTGCAGCGCTTGCCGCAGTCCACTCGCATCGTTTTAGCTGCTTCCGGGGACTTGACCCTCGCCCGCGCCGCCGAGCTTGCTGATAGAGTTCACGACGCGACTTCTCCCTCAGTCGCCACCCTAGCTTCGACAGCAGTCATCGGCCGTTTCCCGCTTAGAGACTCGGATCGATCAACTCGCCGCTTCCATTGAAGCGCTACGGACGTCCTCTGCGCCGATGCCGATGCGGACGTCTTCTGATCGCCGTCGTTCGTCTTCCCCGGGCGGTTCTTGCTCGCGCAGCCCTCGAAGCTCGTCTATATGCTGGTATCAGCGCACTTTCCAGCACCGCACCCGTCACTGCACTTCCCCATGCAGCTGGCCGGGAAACGCGACGCGAGATCACTGAGGGCGGCATGTGACCTCGCCTTACAACCTGGCCGTCTTTTAATCGTCACGGATCGCATTTCTGGTTTGCGCTTCCTTGTAGACACGGGTGCTGAGGTCAGTGTATTACCAGCCACCAAGCATGAGCGTACTTCTAAGTCACGTGGGCCTACGCTTCGTGCAGCGAACTCTACCTCTATCGCCACGTACGGTCTGCGGTCCCTCACCCTCGACCTTGGTTTTCGACTTGTCTTCCGGTGGGTCTTCGTAGTAGCCGCCATCAATCAGCCCATCCTCGGCTCCGATTTCCTGACCCATTTTGACCTAGACGTCAGCATGCGTCACCATCGCCTGATTGACAGCAAGACGCGCCTTTCCATCCTGGGTGTACTGTCTACTGTCCCTTCAACTGGCATCCGCATGCTGCTTCCCTCATGCCCGTACGCAAGAATCCTCGAAGACTTCCCTGAGGTTACAAGACCCTGCGACTTAAAGCAGCCGCCCAAGCATAGCGTCACCCACCACATCGTCACGCGTGGTCCACCAGTCGCAGCTCGGCCGCGCCGCCTCTTCGGTGAGCGTCTGGCGACTGCTAAACGTGAATTTGAGTACATGCTGGAACTAGGTATTATACGCCCGTCGTCCAGCAACCACGCGTCTCCACTGCATATTGTTCCAAAGAAAAGTGGAGACTAGCGCCCCCGCGGCGATTACCGGGCGCTCAACGCTCAGACTATCCACGACCGCTATTCCCTACCCCACATCCAGGATTTCACAAGCCACTTAGAAGGGTGCACAATCTTTAGCAAAGTGGGCCTTCTCAAGGCGTATCACCAAATCCCCGTCGAGCCTGCCGATATCCCGAAGACGGCCATCACTACACCTTTCGGCTTGTTTTGAGTATGTGCGCATTCCCTTTGGGCTACGCAATGCAGCTCAAACATTTCAAAGGTTCATTGCCGAAGGTGACGCCCGGCCTTCCGGCTGTATTTGCTTACATTGAAGACATCCTCGTCGCGAGTCCCACTCTACAAGGTCACGAGCGTCAGCTCCGAGAACTCTTTCAACGCCTACAACAATTTGGCCTGGTTGTCAACGCCAAGAAATGCGTCTTCGGGACTTCCGAGCTCAAGTTCCTGGGCCATCAGATCTCGGCGCAGGGAATTCGCCCTTTACCGTCTGACGTTGAAGCCGTAAAGGACTTCCCAGAACCTACTAGCCTCCGCCAGCTTCGTGAGTTCCTAGGCCTGGTGAATTTCTCGCGACGCTTTATACCCCACTGTGCCGACCTTCTGCATCCACTGACTGAGCTTCTTCGCACAACCAAGAGCTCCTCGTCTGCGGTTTCCTGGTCTCCGAAAGCTCAAGCCGCTTTCAACACTGCTAAACAAGCCATCGCCGATTCGGTACTTCTCATCCACCCGAGAACCGCTGTCCCCACTCGCATCATGATGGATGCTTCCAGCGTTGCAATCGGCATTGTTCTCCAGCAGAAAATCCACTCCGAGTGGCACCCGCTGGGTTTCTTCTCTCGGAATCTCGAACCTGTCGAGACGCGCTACAGCGTTTTTGGTCGTGAGCTGCTCGCCATTTATGCCACCATCCACCACTTCCGGCATTTTTTGGAGGGCCAGTCTTTTCACGTTTTTACGGACCATAAGCCTCTGGCGTACGTTTTCCATACGAACTCCTCCAAGTACGTCGCACGGGAACTCCGTCAGCTAGCATATATTTCAGAATTCACGACGGACATTCCGCACATCAAAGGTACCGACAACGAGGCTGCTCACGCGCTTTCCCACATTACCTCCATCGGCAGTGCTGCATCTGCTATGGACTGGGAACGCCTAGCTCAGGCGCAGATTGAAGACCCTGAGCTGCACGCCCCACGGGACCATCCGGGTTCCCTTCGTCTACAACTTGTGCCTCATCCGTTCGTCCCTGGCTCACTGTGGTGTGACATGTCAGCGGCGGCGCCTCGACCCTTCGTTCCAGCTGCCTTTCGTCGTGCTGTGTTTCACTCGCTCCACGACATCTGCCACCCCAGCATCAGAGCCACGCAGCGCCTTATTGCACAGCGGTACGTCTAGCCGAGCATCAACACTGATGTCCGCCAGTGGGCCCGTTCAAGCCTCGTTTGTAAGACAGTCAAGGTGACCCGCCACATGAACACCCAAACGCACCTTTTGATCTGGTCGGACCATTTCCTCCCTCCGTTGACTGCCGGTACATTCTCACAATGATTGACCGCTTCACCCGCTGGCCCGAAGCCGTACCAATTCCGGACATCACAGCACAAACGGTCGCAAAAGCCTCCGTTTCGACATGAGTTGGCCGTTTCGGCTGCCCCGGCATTGTTACCACGGATCAAGGCAGGAAGTTTGAATGTACTGTGTTCACTTCCCTCAGCCGCTTGCTTGGCACTAAACACTGCCGCACCATGGCATACCATCCCTGTGCTAACGGCATCGTTGAGCGGCTCCATCGCCAGCTAAAAAGTGCTCGCAATGCTTGCCTGGATGGAGAGCACTGGGTCGATCACCTTCCTGTTGTTCTTCTCGGTCTGCGTGCCATCCTTCGTCGCGACCTCTTCTGTTCAACTGCTGAACTTGTCTACGGCGCACCCCTGCGGCTTCCTGGCGATTTGTTCGTCCCTACGGCCTCCTCGCCCCATCCGCTTGAATACCTCCAATGCCTGTAGGACTGCATGCAGCACCTGCGACCGGTCCCACCTCGGTCTTCTGACCACTGCATCTTTGTGCATCCCGACCTGGCGTCTTCGACACACGTTTTCCTCAGGCGGGACGCTGTAAAGGCGCCTCTTATCCCCTCCTACGATGGGCCGTACCGTGTCCTTAACAAGACCCAGAAACACGCCACCATCCTCTAGAATGGCCGCGAAGAAGTCGTCTCGTTGGACCGCCTGAAACCGGCCTACCTTGAGACGCCACCCAACGAACTCCACGCCGACATTGCAGGCTTAAACACTTCGCTGCTCACCCCCAAAACCAACACCCGCCTGCCTCGCCATCGTTTCACGTTCGACATTCCGTCTGGGCGGGGGACCCTTTAGCGTACTCTACTCAGCGCTCTGAGCCGGCGCCTTGGCGCCGGCTATAAAAGGCGAGAATAAAGATACGAGCGGCGCGTGCTTGGTGCGCCAGCACGGCACGGGCAGTTCGATTCCGAAAGCCTGCCACGCTGGTACTGTCTCTCTTGCGCTGCACTGCGACCCCGCGGAGTACGGTGAGCCTGGTGGAAACACCTCCCCACAGCTCCTCCTGTTCGAACCAGTAGGCGTACCCGTTGGCACTAGCGGTTTGCCATTGTGCCACTCAACCATCTGACCGGATGGCCTGGTGCGCTGGAAGATAGCTGCAAAGGCCCCGCTCTCCTTCCAGGAAGCACCGCATTAGGGGCTGAGCTCCATCCAGAGGACTTTCCCAGGGATGGAGCAACAAGACTTTCGCCCAAGACACCACTCAGAGGACTTGCCCAAGAGTGGCGCAATGGAACTTTTGCCCGAACGCCGGCCACAGGACCTCCCCAAGGCCAGCGAAGCGGGACTTTTGCCTCTAATGCGGGCCGTTCGGAGGACTTGCCCAGGAACTGCTTTGTGCTTCCATGGTTATAAACAGTGTTAGGTACATTATATATTTTTCGCGGACGTTGTGGCGGAGCATCTGACGGCTTAACACCCATTGCAAACTCTGCCTATTTCAAAAGTACACTCAGCCACACCAACCGACGATTGGCGTTTGGCGGCAATTTAGGAAGACCAGTCACAGGAGGCATGTTCGCATCAATGCAGAGAGAACTGACACAGGACGCAATGGGTTTGAAGGCATGTATATCTGTTCACGCAGTTATAAAGCAGCCTAACCTTTCAAGAGGGTTCAGAGGGGACGCATTGGCATTTCTTGCTGATGACTGGTGTTAACTCCTAGAACCTAGAAGTTTCTTTTTGTTAGAGCTCAAATGCACGTCTCTTTGACAGCGAAATCTATACGTATGGGGTCGCTTCGTTAACAACCACGTTTAGGGGGTCCCTGTTACAGTGTTTGCTATTGGTAAAACTGTCCGTGATTTTTGTCTACACGTCAGTGCGGATCGTCTTGGGTCATCATTTTTGGTTATGAAACCTCATGATTATTAACACTTTATCTCTATTGCCATTATAGCCGTGCCGTAATCCTCTCTGGGAGTTTTCCGTGATGAGGCCGCACAAATTTGGCCTAAGAGGAGTACGTAGGGGTTCAGAAGTCTGCAATGGCTGGTGTTTGATCTCTGCTTAAGAAGCTGTTTTTCTCACGGAAAAAAAAATGAACACTCGGAGCAATTATGTAGCCCCAGTTTTCATGATGTTTTGTCGCGGAATCTGTATTTCTGATTAAAGACAACCCAGATGCACTAAAGCCCTTTTGGCGGCAGCAATCACCCTGGAAGTGTATGCGCTCTTCCTCTGTGGTCCTGCACCGAGAGCAACTCACCAAAGCAACTACAAGAGATCCTATACGAACCACGGTGTTTTGCACACCGCTTCGGATAAACGACAACGCCATCCACTCCAAAACTTCTTTTCTCTGCGCCCCCTACCCCCTTTCCCAAAAACACCAGTCATTACACCACGGCATCGCACTCAGTTCCTCTTGCTGCTAGGCACAATCCAAAAAAACGCCTCAGCTTCCTTGGCACAAATATACAACCCAGTGAAATCGGCATCTATGAAGGTGTTACTCGCACACCTACACACGTTGCCACTGCGTCGACCTTTCTGGAGGATTGTTCGGTACCAGTCTCCCAACTTTTTCCCTACCGCACGCCTCGTCGCTGAAGCTGAACTTCTAGCCATCATTCATGCGCTAGATATTATTATGGAGGACATGTGGTGCCGCATCCCAGCCACGATACGTGATCTGACGCGGTCTCCTTCTTGCTGGACTCGAAGCCAGGGCATGAGTCGTCCTCCCGAATGAATCATGCATACCACATGGTTTTGTCATCCTCGGCTACTTTACGATCGATGGTTCAATCCAACTTGGAGCCCCCCACTAAATACGCTTTCAGAGACATCACTTCTCACAGCCATCCGCATTCATGAATTCAAGGAGGGCAAGGAACTTTTATTTCAAGAACTAATGCTCACAGACCATATAAACCCATTGCACCGCTCAACCGATTCACCAAAATTTCCATGGGCAAATTATTGACCAACGCCTTTTGCGCACCCGAAACGTACCGCGAGTGGTAGAAGCCAACTATGGCACCCACATGTTCCTATTTCCAGCAATTCACCTAAGTAGATCTCCAGCACGTCATTTCGCACTGTCCTAAATTCACGGAGTATAGAAACTTATCACCCCCAACCTCCGATCCCAATATCCCACCACTATCGACCCCATACTCTCTACAACCACACTGTACACGCTGTAGGTGAATTCGTATGAACGAGTTGTCTCACACGGGAATCGTAGCTCGCTAAAACCTACTGCTCAGTTCCATCCGTACACTCCACCTACGGATTGCCGATGGCGTGCAATAAACCCTCCTCAAGGCCGATAATTCAGTCCCCAAAGATATGAACCTAACCTACCTCCGCACTGTTCCCGTCCTTCCCTCATTACCTCTCTGCTTGCCAATAAATGTGTTACAACAAAACCATCCTCTAGTCGTCATCAAAAAGGATTAAATAGGGTCAATACCGAGTTGAAAAGAAAACGATAGCGGGCGTTGCCCGTGAGTGTGTGTTTTAACGAGAGATCGTAAGTTTAACTGTGTCGTTTAAACATTCAGAGTTGACAGCACCCAAACTTGCCGACTGCTTACAGAATTAAAAGCACTAACTCATCGCTCGAATTTACACGCAACACTACTCAGGAATGTTCCCGTAAAGAAAAGTACTAATTCAGTTGATTTGACAATTGTGAAAACTTTGCGCTTGGGGGAATTGAACCATGGTCCTATTGACCATGGTCCTTCATGACCGTACTATCTCAATGATATTGTTACGGGGAAGAGATTATACTTGGGAATATTCGTACAGCGAGATACGCGCACCGGGCAGGACTAATAAGGCTGAGTGCGCGAGAGAGAGCCGTGATGATAATGACCGGGCACAATTATGGTGGTCACAGTGAGCCGCATTGATTGTCCACCTTATATCATGTATACTGTTCGCCACCAACATAGCCACGTTTGATAACGTAATTCCCCGCTGGAAAAGCGTCGTCCCGGATCTAAACTGCAGCCTACGAAGGCCACAGTGTGGCTTGAGGCGGGACAGATGCACAATGTTAACCGGCGCCGTTCTCTACGAAGGTGAAAGGACGACGCGAGTGATCTCATACGTAAAGTCCGTGACAGGGCGGAGAACACGGTGGGGACCGGTACAGGGCAAAATAACTTTTTCAGAAAGACCCACACGATGTGATGGTGTGCAGACAAGGATCAGGGATCCCGAAGGAAAGTGTACTGGCCTGTGGCGCTGATCGTATCGATGCTTCTGAGAGGCTTGTGACGCACGAAGATGGTCGCGGACAATCTGCCTTGCAAACGTAGCTCGGGTGATCACATCATGAGCGTATTCGGTAAATAAGGGGCAGGAGGAGGGGCAGTAAGGTGTCTAGTTACAAAGCAGGCTCACTGCCATAAACAAGGTAGAAAGGGGAAAATCCCATGGTGTCGTCACGGCAACAATTGTAGGCGAATGTAATGGAGGGAAGGGCGATGTCCCCATCGCGATTGTCTGCTGAGATATGTGCAGACAGCACGCCTTTAAAGGTTCGGTTGAGTGGTTCGGTGGGTCCGTTTGTTTGCGGATGATACGCTGTCGAGAATTCGGGTTAGTAGAGCAGGATCGCAGAAGTTCACGAGCAGTTTGGATAAGAAGTATCGACACGATCGGTGAGCAATTGACGGGGGTTATGTGGTGCAGAATGACGTGGGCTAGTAGAAATTCGGCAACATGGGCTGATGACGGGTGATTACAAAACGGGTTGCATAGTCTGTCGCGACGCCCACCCACTTGTTTCCAGACTTGGACAGAGGAACACGGCCCAGTAAGTCCAAATCTACACGGGAAAATTGCTCAATGGGAATTTTGATAGGTTGAAGGCGACCGGCGAGAAGCGTGGTCGGTGTTTTCTGCAGTTGGCAAAGGTCGTAGGCGGTCACTTACTGTCGCACGGATTTTTATGGGGCCGGGCCAAAAACCTGACGCCGCGCACGCCTGAGATGGCAGCCGTTAGAACATCGGGAAGCTGGTGCAAGATGACCCCACGCAAGTGTTCCGGTATAACAAGGAGTAATTCGGGGTCATCGGCGTGGAAGTTGCGACGATAGACGGTGCGATCACAAATTGCATGGGCATGAAGAGAAGGTCAGGTATTGCGCACTCGAGACTGTCGAAGAATACACGGCGCTGTTATTCAGCAATGTTCAGGAGAGAGGAGATGAAAAAAAGGCTGGTATCAGAACTTGCTCCACTCAGGTCTGGAGGGCTCGCAGGATTGCGTGACAGGCTGTTGGCGTCCTAGTGTAGGCGGCCAGATTGGTGAGTTAGTACCCGAGAATCAAACGGCTTACTCCCTCGCCTGTAACGGCGTGGAGTACATTAGGATCTCCCAATGTCCGTTCGCATATATCTGTGCGCACACCACCATCAAGCGAAAATCAAGCGAAATTCGATTTGAGCCGTGAGTTACAGTTTCATTTATAGGATAGTCAAGGTGCAACTCATGGCTCAAATCGAATCACGGTCGAGGCGAAAATCGGATGTCACTCGGGGTGCCACTTGGATGTCATTTCGTGTCCCCCTAATCTGCATCCTTGCCATCATCCACACAGTGCAGATCCTGCCGTTTTTTTTTAATCTCTCAATCAGGAACCAACTCGCCCAACAGTCCACCTTATAGAGCATATTAATATGTTAGGATAACTCCAGGTTATAAGGAAAAGCGATTATCGTTGCCGCTTCAGAAACAGAGTGGCGCGGTTTTCATTCTACGAATATCTCAGATAAAGGATACAATTTATTTCAGGATGTACTCCGACGGGGAAGCGCCGTGATCCTGACAACGGGCACACGGCAACGGACGCACACCGGCGAAAAGTAGACGCGACAACAAACTATCTATAGCTGTTGCTGTTGGACACTGCTCGTACTGTCGCCGCCAGACGTGTACTTAACCTATTTTCGCAAATAAAGGATTTTGTCTCTCTTTCTCTGTCATTCTCTGGTCACACGAGAAGGCCCGCCTTCTGTTGGGTTCTACCCACGGCACCCACAGCCTCCAAGACGCTCGCCCAGCAACAGGATATCACCTAACAATACCACATCCTACGAGGATATGTCCTTTCTTTATGCTTTACTCACCCACGAGGCTGCTAGCCGCAGGTGGCACCTCGAACTTTCCTTCACCGCATCAACCACATAGACCATACCTTCACCTCTCTGGCCTCAATTACTCGCATCAGACATTTGCTGTCACTCTCTGTGAGTGACAGACGGATAAACAAATATTAAAGACGATAGCCTTTCTTGGGCTACTCAAACCAAGAGAGAGAGAGGGAGAGAGATAAAACTTTATTTGTCATCTTTGCTCAGCGTAACCACCCGAGAGGGAGGTTCTGGATGGGCGCTTCGTCAGACGGCGGCCAGGATCCCGTGGACCCTGGCGGCGTCTTTCGCCAGCTGGATGACCGCAGCTTGTACTTCGGGAATGCAGCTGAGCAGCGCGGCCTCCCACTGCTCGGAATTACTGATGTGGAATCCGGGGTTGGCGGACTGGGGTTTGAGAGGGCAGGCCCAAGGCATGTGGGTCAGTGAAGCAGCTGGCAGTCCACACCATTTGCATGTGCCCTGGTACCTTTCTGGGTACTGTCGATGGCAGAGGGCGGGGTGAGGGAAAGTTAATGTCTGCAGCATACGCCACGCTACTGATTGTCCTATTGTGAGGGATCTGTGAGCTGCCGGAAGTTTCAGGTGACTCAGCCTATAGTGCTGGGTTTTTTCCTGATATGTCCAGAGCCGATCCCTCCCCCACGTGTCAGATGGCACCTCTTCGGACTCGGAGTCAGCCTGGTTGCAAAATTCTCGGGCTGCCTCGTGTGGCATCTCGTACCCCGGGAGGGACGAGTGCGCTGGTGTCCAAACCAGACGGACTTGTCTTGATGTCGTCTCTGAGCGGGTCCATAGTATATGCGCTGCTTCCGTAGAAACTCTCCCTCTTCCGTAAATGCGCATGGCGGTGTTGGAATCCGATATGATTACGCTGGCCCGTGTACTCGTGATGGCGAGGGCGATAGCCACTTCTTCTCCCGTATCTGTGCGGGACGTGCTGACTGAGCCCGAGGATACCGCATTACCTGGGTGGTCAACCACCACTGCCGTTACCGCGCTTCGGCCAGGGTAGCTTGTCGTGTCGACGTAGCAGACCTCTGGGTTAGAGTGGTACTGCCTGTGCAGTGCCATGGCCCTTGCTGGTCGGCGCTCCTGGTGGTGTGATGGATGCATGTTGCGGGGGATCGGTGCCACACTGATGTGCTCCCGGATTTCCCGATGTAAGGTGGTCTTGTGTGTGTTCATGGGCGTAAGGAATGCGCAAGGATTCTATGATGGTTCTCCCGGTGATGGTAGCTGCTAAACGATTGCATTCGGCCGTACGTTGGGCTTCAATGAGCTCGTCCAAGGTGTTATGAATGTCCATCTCTAGCAGCCGGTCTGTGGCTGCGCTGATAGGGACGCCGACTGCTGCCTTGGTGGCTTTTCGAATAATTCGATTAATTTTTTCCTATTTCTGCTTTCTGAGCTTGCGATATGGGGCGACATACGTAATTCTACTTATTATAAAGGTCTGTACAAGGCGGAGGAGGTTGGGCTCCTTGAGGCCATGCTGTTTGTTTGCAATCCTTGTTATTATTCTGCTAATCTGGGCACCTGCATTGGGAAGTGCTTGAATGGTTAAACGCAGAAATTTTGGTCTATCTGTATGTCTGTCAGCCACTCGATTCAGCCACCCGGTCAACGTAAAATTGATATTGCGCAGTAGTCTTATATACTCATAGCCAAATGTAAACGTCTAAGCCCGGTTTATATGTTCATATTCAACTTTGTTGAACAAGAACAGGACATTACGCAAATATAAGACAGAAAATTAGTACGCAAGGGATATTTACAGTGTTCTTTTATTAAAAATTCATGGATGCTTGGTTTTTCGATAACAAATGATATTCTACATCTACTGCAGAAAACCGCCGCCTCCTGGCGGCATACGAAAAATCACGCGGCAACAGCAACGAAAGGTTCCACTAGCTAGGTTCCACGTTCTGCTCGGAACGCGCGTGGAGCACGGCCACGCGGTTCTATAAACCTTGTAGTCCGCCACCTCCATTCACGCCCGTCTCCGCCGTACTGCAGTGCTGGCATCGAGGAACCCGGCCTGTAGCAGTGGAACGCGGTAAATACAAATCGCCTTGACCAAACCTTTAGTGTGTTTACCTTGGGATGAGCGCGACGGTACAGGAACCGCATGAGAGGTGAGCGGGAAAGCAAAGGGGGGCATTTCTTTGGCAAATGCCTACAAAGACTATCGTCTTGTGACGACATTTGCAACAATATGAGCAGATACGCGGCCAATTTTTTTTATTGAGAATGACTCGACACTGCAGGGTAGAAGGAGTGGGTTAATAATGTCCGACCAATGCTGCCTCACGAACGATGTGCCAGAATTCGGAAGACGTATCTTGTTTCCGATCACGTGGCCTGATCCAGGTCTTATAGAAGAGGACCCAGGCACGACGGTATTTCGCGCAAAACTTGTCTGGTGCACCACACTACCAAACAAGTTCGCGGAATGTGTGGGGGTGACGTCTGTTTTTCTCTCTGCATGTGTCTTCCAAATCATTCTTTTCCCTTTATCCTGCTCCTCCCATGCGGAGGAGGCACTGGAAAGCTGCAACATGGAGGGTCCAGTCAAGCACTTACCAGTCATGCACTCAGGTCACGGAGACTATTGTATCCTCTGCCATCCCTCTCCCGTATACCCCATTTTTAAATAATGTTACCATGGTGCTCCGGAATGTAGGACAATCATAGAATACTTAAACCATGGGTTGTGGCCTTAGACGCACAAACATGTGTCACAGACCTGTACTCTATAAATAAACAAGAATTTGAGCTCTGGAACAACACATTGCCCCCTGTTGTATAGCTCCCTGAGTAAGCTAATGAAATTGTGCCCCGTTGTCCCCCGTCGTCCAGGGTACTCTAAAGCCGCTCGCTGTCTACATTTTCATACGCCGCTTTAATGTCAAGAAAGGCTAACCACAAAGGTCGGTTTCGCATCTTCTCCACGTCTATGCATTGGCTTACTACAAATAAGCGGTCGTCTAGTCTTCTGTCTTTTCAAATAACAATTTAAAGTTCCCGTAATGTCTTCTTTCCTTCTACCCACTGCTCTAGTTTGAACTTCACTGCCTGCGTCACTCTCTTCAAGTGGCGGATCATAGGGGCGGGGGCATGCACTAGCGCCGAAGGCTCCGGCCCGTGTATTTCGGGTTCTTTGGCCAGGCAATGAAACATAGAGTTCAATGAAAGAAACTGCAGCAGGAGAAGAATTATGATGCTCGCGGGAATCGTCCGACCAGGCCAGTCCAACACAACGAGACTGCAAGGGCATCGCCGGTACAGTGAAACTACCAGAACTCGAGCTGCCCAAGTTCGACGGAAAGAGCGTTACCTGGTAGGAGTTCTGGGAGCAGTTTTACCAAGTTATCAACTCCAACAGCGTACCGTACTGACGGTGTTGGATAAGTTTGGCTACTTCAAGGCAGCGGTGGCAGGAGTGGCGGCGAATGTAATCAAGGGCCTTGGATGAGATTTCGCGTGTTGCGTTCCGATAGCCCGTGATGGCGTTTCTACACCCTGAATATCACACGGCCCACTTGTATGACATGTTTATAGAGTTCTCGGATTGGACCGTATTCAGCTGATTGGCTTGCTTTGGAGTCCCAGTATCCGAATAGTTCCAACTGTAGGTCTTGTGTCTGCGTCTTTGGCGCGGACTTAGATTACCAGCCGTGCCGGTGTGTGGCAACCTCCTGGGCGCGTGTATATAAGTTCAGATTTTTGGGGTGAACAGCTCAGGCCTCTGGTGGTGCCATAGCTTTCCTTCATTCGTATGACCCTTTGCAGGGTCTCCGGGATACCTCCATCACACCACACGACGACTGATAAAGTCACGTTGTCGGTTTAAGGGCTTTGTCTCTTCCAGCTTCCAGCTTTGTCTCTTCCAGGTCTTCCAGCTCCGCGTTGATCAAAAAGAAACACAAAACCTTGCCTTGGGGCCAGGCCCTGTCCGCCGAGTTGTCTGGGGTCGGAGTTGAGGTCGCCGATTGCGAGGCTGGTTTCTCGCTCTGCAAAGACATCCCTGTCGTAGTCGTAGGATGCTTCTAGAACCCGAGGCGTTACCTCCGGGGTAACTCGGCCGCGACTGGCCACCCCAGCAATTTCCATTTGCTAGGTTGGCAGCACATTTCAGAGCTAGTGAAGTCTGCAACCGGATTTTTTTTAAGGGAGGCGGTTATGTAGCTTCCTCTCCGCTGCCCATTTTTTTTAACATAAACCAACGTTTCATCTGCGATGGCGCAGCATAACCAGCACCACCCACTTTCCCTCCCGTCCCGTTCCTTGGCCATGGAAACTTATTCGGCACAGCCCCTCCCTCGAGGACCAGCTCCCGTTGGTCGGCAGAGCAGTGGCCGCGTCTATGTCACTCGGATTCCCCTGAGCCGCAGTCCGGGCGTCCCCTTCCCATCCCACTCCTCTTCTAAAGTCCAATAAATTGGGTTTCCTCACCACCCCCCCGATCTCCGATTACTAATACTGGTACGAGGGGAAAGGGGGATGAAAGCGGCGATCTTTGAAACTGCCTGCCTGGTAACACCTCACAGGTGCCAAAGATTTAGGTGCTGGGGTACCGTCATTATGCCGCATGATCTAAACTGAATGATGTGCCATTTAGAGCATATAGCCCTTCAAGACACGTTTCGCGCACAACCTAAAGATGCGTTGTGAAAACTTGACGAAGCAACCTCGAAAGTTTTTAGCTGCATTTGCACACGTTTGTTGTCTTTTTTCACGTTCACCGGATGAGCAGGTTTACTTTGTTTTACGTGGCTTTTATATATTCTAATGTTTGTTTATAGTGTTTTGTTGAAACAAATGTCTGAAATGAGAACAGAAAAGCTTCTACTTTAATGTAAACATCGCAAGGTGCAGCATTACTTTCGAAGGTACATTTGACTCTCGTGTCATTTTAGAGGGCTCCGTTCACAAAGCACACGAACGACGGTCACCCGTGCCAGGAATATAATGTGCTTCTGTGCACACGGAACCACCTATCAGGCTATAGTTTCTCTGTGGTGATACGTGGGCTTCCCATTCAAAGGGGTAACCGCGGCAGCTCAGGCCACTCACCGTACTCCTCACTGACCGGCAGGTTTCGGATCTCATTTCCCTCTTCGAAACCATCATCGACGTGGTGATGCTAGCTTTGGGGTTAGGGAGTCCCTGGTGCTGGTAAGACACTCGCTCTGCCTGCCCTACCCGCGAAACGATGGCGGTTCGGAAAAAAATTGGCGCCAATCCACGCTGTGAAAGTGATTGGAATGCGAAGCTTTAAACGACACCCACAACAAGTGCCCTTGCGATGTAACTTGAATTCACACACGTGGCTCTACGAAGAGAGAAGCCAGAGTTTCTGCAAGGCGTTAACAGGAATTTGCTGCGGCGGCGTCCCCAACGCTGCAGCATCAGCCACGGCCGGGCTAGAGCGGTGGACGCCGCCGCTGTACCCCGGCCGTGAGTCGGCAGGAAGGAAACGGAGAGAAGAGTACTTCCAAGGGTGAGACAGCGTTACACAGGAGGTGCTGTAGAATACGTTAATCAAGTCGTGGGAAGTAAGCGCGCAATGAACTCGAAGCTACGCCAAAATAGACTCTAAACTACCGTCGCTAAAGCAGACGACAAAGTCATACCGCCGACGTGCCCGTCGACGAGCAGGCATCTGCGCGCGGGGAACGCTGGGTAAACTCGCCGCGCCATCCACAGTGTGTTCCGTGGTTAAACTCCCCGCCTCGCCCATCCCTCCCCCTTCCGCCGCGTTGGGAGTTTATTGTCCCGCAGGCCGTCAAAGAACCGTTGACTCGTAGAGGCAGAAAGCTTTGCTTTAAAACGAGCTGCTGAAGCTCCACTGCGCTAGCGTCACGACTAGCCGCCTCGTTTCGGAGCTGAACGCCGCGGATGTGAATATCAACGACCACTTCGCCCGTATGCTGTACATGCAGATCGTGCAGCTCGGGCGCGAACGCTGGCCGCCGGGGCTGCGCAGATCAAGGCTTTGACGGAGAGGTGGCTCCCGCGATGCGGTGTCGAGTAGATCCCCAGGCAGCGCGTCGGCCGTGCAAAGCCTTGGCGGGGACATGAACCACGTCGAAGCATGTGGCATACTCGTGCTCTCCGAGCTCCAGTTCACCAGGTAAGCTACTGTGGCAGCAGACGCGCCTTGCACGGCAGCGAAACGGCATGTTTTTACGAGTTTTACGAAACGGCATGTTTTACGGCTTGTATGGAAGGTTATTTTACTTAGATATTATGAAGCTATAGGCGTATGTGATATGCACCCATAATTTTATCCAGTATGGCACTTATTCTCTTCCGTTTTAGTATTCATGTTTTTATTGTAAGTGCCGCAGCAGTAGAATCACCGTTTGTCGGGGCGGCAAATTGTACCTTATATTCACCGCTGACTTTCAATGGAAATTGGGAAAATACGAAGGTTCAACGCACAATTCTAAATTGGCTTCATTTTATAGATATGCATATAACGTATACAAATAAATATTTTTACATGCTGACATGTTTGTCCGTCGTCTTCGTATGTCCTATTGATACATTTCTTGCGGCCTGTCCCATGTGATCGTTTCAGTCGTGTAGTTTTGTTCTAAGTACAAAACAAGAGACTGCTCGCTCACCAAACATTTACACATATCTTGCTTACAAGCCACCGCAGTATAATGTAAACGCTCACCGCAGGCCACTCAATTTCTATATTTCAGTTATTTGTTGAACTCATGAATTAGATGGCAGTTTACTAAGCCGGACAATGCCGCAAGTTTTATTACATTACAAGGTAATCGAGTTTCTTCAGGCTGGTCCCATAGATTTTTTTATAGAACAGAGCAGTGCCCTTCGGTTTATTAAGTGATGTTTTCCTTGCAGCAGACTCCGAAGACAAGTCAACTGAGTGAGTTAAAATTTATGGGGCACTAAAGTATACTCAGGGGAAAGAGGGACGTCTAGTGGTTTTGAAATTCTTCTCTACTGCTATATCGTTGCTTTTTGCTCTTCGTAATCATTTCTTCACCTTTCAGCGCGAAATACCCCAACAGGCAGACCGGCTGCCCTCCACGCGGCAACTTCCCCCAGTCAGAGCTGTCTATCACATGCACCCATTCTACACACGTGCCAGCATGTGCAGGAGGTGCAGCGCCCGCATCGGGGTAATTCTTGTGCCATTCTCGCAGGGTGCTGGGTTAGCAGAGTTTTTTACTTAGGCTACATCAACCCAAAAATTTCAGTATATGGGATCGTCAATTCATCCACCCAGCCAAAACATAAAAGAACTCTTAAACGAGGAGTTTATGCAGGCAACACCTTTCCAAACCACTCAAACTGTTGGCCCACGTCATACTAGTCAACATATATCAGCAAACAAAATGGATAAATTCGAGGTAAAACACTAACACAGAACTTGTAATACGCACTCTTCTTTTAATTGAAGATGGACGTGCGCTTGACATTTGCGATATAAATAAGAAACACAAGTTGGAAACAGTATTTTAAGAAAAAAGTGGCCGCGTATCTGCTCCTTTAGTTGCAAGTGTTGTCAAAAGACGATAATCTTTGTAGGCATTTTCCAAGGAAATGCCCCCTTTGCTTTCCCGCTCACCTCTCATGCTCTTCCTGTACCGTCGCGCTCATCCCAAGGTAAACAAAATAAATGTTGGCGCAAGTCGATTTTAATTTACCGCGTTCCATTTCTACACGCCCGGTTCCTCGATGCCAGTGCTGCAGTACGGCGGACACGGCCGTGAATCGAGGCGGCCAACTACAAGGTTTATAGAACCGCGTGGCCGTGATCCACGTGCGTTCCAAACAGAACGTGGAACCTAGGTAGTGGAACCTTTCGTTACTGTTGACGCGTGACTTTTCATATGCCGCCAGCAGGCGGCGGTTTTCTTCAGTAGATGTAGAATAACATTAGCTATCAGAAAACCAAGCATCCATGAACGTTTTAGTAAAGGAACACTGTAAATATCCCTTGTGTACTAATTTCCAGTCTTATATTTGTATCGTATCTTGGGCACCCAACTCTAATGTGCCGCGCACGCGCAGTTTCTCTGGCAGCAAGTGCACGTGTCGAAGATTGTCACTCCAACAGCATATCTGTTAGAAAGTGAAAGACACGCCCTCTTCTAAATAATATATATGCAGTATGTGTGTATTAAACGTGGTTGTTTTCCCCCACCGCACCGGCGTGGTATGTTTGGCGTTATACACAAGACGATACATGGTGTCAGAAGTGGGATGCGGATCCAAGCACGGTTTTGATCTTCGACGGGCAGCAAAGACGACGCAATGGATTCATTGAGGCCGCCTGGGCCTTTGAGCACAACAGGAGAAGCCGGCAAGAATTGGCAAACGTTCAAGCAGAGATTCGACCTTTTCCTGCGGCATCGGAACCGAATGAGAAGCAGCGATCTGTGTCATCGAAGACAGCGCTCCTTCATAGTATCGCCGGTGAGGACGCCATCGAGATATTCAACAGGCTGAGCTTCGCAGAAGGCGAGGGCAAAACCGACTACAGGACGGTCATCAAGAAGTTGGACGACTGCTTCGCGCTTGAGACCAACGAAGTGCATGACCGCTACATTTTTCGGAAGACAGTTCAGAGCCAAGGGGAGCCATTTGAAAACTTCTTGAGAGATCTAAAGAAACAGGCGCGGGCGTGCAACTTTGGCGCACTTCTCGATTCCATGGTCCGAGACCAAATTTTTTACGGAACCAACGATGAAAAGATGCGGAAAAAGCTGCTCAGAGACTGCGAGCTGACTTTGCAGAAGGCTGAGCACGTCTGTAAGGCAGCCGAAACATCGGCTCTACACCAAGAAGCCTGGGCACGGGACCAACGGGAAGTACACGCCGTCCGCAAGGTAATCCCGACACCCGAGACAGGGCAAACCATGGTCTACAAATGCTCCAAGTGCGGACGCACGCATCGGCCAAGAAGCTGTCCCGCCTTTGGACGAACGTGCAGGAAATGCCAAAGAAGAAACCACTTTGCGATTTGTTGCAGGGTCGCTGCAATGGTGGGTGAAATTCAAGATCGCGAAGACGAATGCAGCGTTCTAGAGGTGTCTGCAAGAGGCGTAATAAGCCAACGGGGCTGGATGGTTGGAGCTCAAGTCAACAACGTGTCTGTCGAGCTAAAGATCAACACAGGATCTCAGGCTAACTTGCTTCTCTTTGGAATATACGCCGGAATTCGCCCCAGTCCTGAAATGAAGCCAAGCATCGCGGTGCTTAACTCATACGGTGAAGGCACAATCAAGCACCTCGGAATCATCAGACCGGAAGTGACGCTAGGGGATCGAACAGTCCCTCAGGAATTTTTTGTGGTACGTAAAGGTGGTCAGGCAATCCTGGGCCTTCAAGCAACCGAACACCTTGGGCTGCTGTCACGCGTTCACAGCGTATCACAGGATGGCTTCGAAGAACTTGTGAAGGACTTTCGTCACCTGTTCACCGGGACCGGCTGCGTTCAAAGGGTATATCACATGGTTCTTCGAGACGACGCCGTGCCAGTAATTTAACATGTCCGACGCGTGCCATTGGCCCTGACAGAATCATTACGAAGAGAACTCGTGAGGATGGAGCGTGCTGGCATCGTTACAAGAGTCACCGAGCCTACTGACTGGGTGAGTCCTGTGGTGATAGTTTGAAAAACGAACGGGAAAATTTGGCTTTGCATGGACCCTAGGAGAATAAACGAATGCATAAAAAGGAGCACTACATGAAGCCACGGCGAGAAGATATGGAAGCCGAGTTAGCTGGTGCTACAGTGTTCACCCGCTCAGACACTAACTCTGGATTCCACCAAATCCCTTCGAATGACGCCACATCGCGGATTTGTACCTTTTCCACCCCATTCGGTGGCTACCGCTTTTTGCGATTGCCCTTCGGCATATCGTGCACCTCGGAGGTCTTCCAAAAAACGCTGAATGAAATTTTCGAAGATCTTCCCGGCGTGAAGATATATGTAGACGACATTCTGGTATGGGGGTCGTCAGTTGAAGAGCACAATGAGCGTCTTAAATCTGTGTTGCTAGGAGCAGAACGCGGTGGATTAACCTTCAACCCTGATAAGTGGAGTATCGGCGCGCACCAAATCGAGTTTTAAGTGCAATGCACTTCTTAAGCGACCCTGAACCTGCGTCCACCGGCGATGTCCGCGTACGTGGAGATGGGCGCGCGCAGCCTGGCCGCTGACATGGCACATACCCACGTGGGGGATTGGCCAGGAATCTGCTCGTCTTCCTTGGCAACGGGGGGAGATGGTGGTGGTTTAACTGGTTTATTGAGTGGAGAGGTTGGAAGCGGATCTGCTCCCGGCTACTCCATTTCACCAATACAGGGTCGTAGACCCGGCTGTGCTGCCTGGCCGCTGACATGGCACATACCCACGTGGGGGATTGGCCAAGAATCGGGCGCGAGAAGGGCTAATGCACCTGCTTAAAGGAGTACTGACACGAAATTTCAAAGCTGAGATCCGCTCTAGCAATCAAGTACAACGACAACACAAATAGGTGTCTGTGAATAAATGCATCTTTCTTTCTTTGTAGTTGTGTGTGTGTGTGTGTGTGTGATCTCTCTTTCGCGAACATTACCGAACCGCGCAAATTCAACTCGTGCATTCGCACTTTCACATTCTTCCCCTCGGGGAAATGCGGGGAATTTTTTTGGAGATGTGGTCGATAAAGCAGGCATCAGGCCAGGCTCGGCACTGATAAACTGCATGCTGCACATGCCGACCTCAGGGGACAAGCTGGCGGTGCAAAGGATGTTAGGCATCGTCAATCATTACAGCAAGTTTCTGCCTTCGTTAGCTCAGAGAACAACTCTTTTGAGGAGCTTGATTAGGCAAGATGCCGTTTTCGAATAGACCGACAACCATGCAAAAGAATGGAAAGAACTGTGTGACTGCCTAAGCAAACAGCCCTTGCTGTCGATAATCGATGCGGCCAAAGCAACAAAAGTGTCTTGCGATGCGTCACGGGACGGGATTGGTACCGCGTTGTTGCAGTGTCACAACGACACATGGAGGCTTCTGGCTTATGCGTCACGAGCGCTTACCGAAACACAGCAGCGATACTCTCAAATTGAAAAGGAGGAGATGGCCGTGGTCTTTGGCTGCGAAAGATTTAATTACTTCGTCTACGGCCGACAGTTCACGGCTGAAACAGACCCCCGTCCTTTGATCGCTATCCCCCAGAAGGCAATTGGCGACATGCCTCCAAGGTTGCAAAGATTTTTTTGAGATTGCTGCGTTATGACGTTGAGCTCAAATTTGTTCCAGGTAAGCAGCTCCTCCTGGCCGACATGCTGTCACGTGCCACAACCGAGACCAGTGCGTGCGACCTCGACAGCAACGATGTAGAGGTACATGCTGGGAGTATAGTCTCTTCCCTCGTACGTGAGGACACATGGAGGCGGCTGCCGACAGAAATGGCACGAGACGAACAGCTAAAACATGTGCTGAGCGATCTAGAAGCTGGAAAACGGTTGGAAGGGCCATGGAAACCATTCGAGGGAGAGCTATCGCAGGTAAAAGGAGTACTGCTGAAAGTCTGCAAAGTGGTTATTACGGCTAGCATGAAACGTGAGACACTGGAAAGGATTCACCAAGGGCACCTAGGAATTAACAAGGGCAAAGCGAGAGCACGACGCCTTGTGTTTTGGCCGGGAATAAACTCGGACATAGAATCGCTCATCCGGGCATGTTCTATCTGCAAAACGTATGCGTACAGCCAGCCTCGGGAGCCTTTACTGAGGCGCCCTGTGCCCGACAAACCGTGGTATCGCGTCGGCATGGACATTTTCGAGTACGGCGGGAAGTCGTACCTATGTTTTTATGACGCCATGTCAAACTTTCCCGAAGTTGAACTGCTGTAAGACACCTCGGTCAAAACGGTAGTAGACGTAGCAAGTTCAGTCTTTGCCAGGCACGGCATACCCATAGAAGTTTGTTCTGACAATGGTCCTCAATTTTCCAGTCATGAATTCGCATTGGTCTCACGACTGTACGACTTTAGGCATGTCGCGTCTAGTCCAAGATACCCCCGTTCTAACGGACTGGCTGAAAAGGGCGTCCAGATAACTAAACGCATCCTTAAGAAAACGACAGAGGCGAAACAAGATTTCTGGTTGGGACTTCTTGCTTTCAGGACCACTCCACTTGAGTCAGGCCCCTCGCTTTCTGAGCTGCTGATGGGGAGACGGCTCCGCACAACCATTCCCGACGTTCAAGGCAACCCCAGCCGCGAGGTAATCAGGCGCCTCCAGACGGACCATTCTAGAGGACCAATGGTACCTCTGAATCCAGGAGATTCGGTCCGGATCAAGAAGGGTGCATGGGCGATGAAAGCGCAAGTCCTCGGACATTCCGGTCACCCCAGGTCGTATACAGTCGTCACAGAAAACGGCAGGGTGTTGAGACGCAACCGCCAGCACCTACTACTGACCAGGGAGCACTTTCGACGCGACGACCAGGACGACAATGAAGATGACGTCGAGGCAGGGCCCGCAGCCACGACAATGCCTGCTGAGCCTGCTGCCCCCACAAGTGTCTCATCCACACCGGCACTGAGAAGGTCACTGAGACAACGTCGACCGCCTGAACGTTTGGCCTACGACCAGAACTTCGTGCAAGTGCCTTGAACTAGTGCCTCAAAATTTCATTGGTGTTATATGTAGTTTCTTTGTTATTTCTTGTTTTTGTAACGGAGGAAGATTTATGGTATTTTGGGCACCCAACTCTAATGTGCCGCGCACGCGCAGTTTCTCTGGCAGCAAGCGCACGTGTCGAAGATTGTCACTCCAACAGCATATCTGTTAGAAGGTGAAAGACACGCCCTCTTCCAAATACTATATATGCAGTATGTGTGTAATAAACGTGGTTCTTTTCCCCCACCGCACCGGCGTGGCATGTTTGGCGTTATACACACGACGATACAATATTTGCATAATGTCTTCTTCTTGTTCAACAAAGTTGACAAGTATGAACATATAAAGCGGGCTTAGACGTTTACATTTGGCTGTGAGTATATATGACCATCGCCCAGTATCAAGTTTACTTTGCCCGTGTGGCTGAATCGAGTCACAGACAGACAGACCAAACTTTCTGCGTTTAAGTATCCCAAGGAAGACTATCCTATTTAAAATTAACCAAAAATTGACCAAAAGCTCCCGCTTTCGTTGTGCTCGTCGTCGTGTAGCAACCGGCAGGGCACGGGGCCGAACACGACGACGACGACTATCTCAATCCATCTCTTCCCAATCCACACATGAATACGACCATCAGACCTTCTGACGAAAAGGTGGCGGTCTAGCGAGGGGAGGAGGCGCTACAGCAGGATTTGCCTTACACAGCTGTGCCGTTGGACGACGACTACAATAGGGATGGCGACTATTGCTACTGAATAAAACACTCTGCATACTTTATTGGTCTTTGCTTTACAGTGCCGTCCACAGGGCTTTGAATTTCTGAGGTCCGGCTGCTCGGTCTCTCCTGGGATCCCCGGTAAGTGTGGGGAGAACCTACATCGACTTCCAGCTCGGCGGTTTCTACAGCCTTCCACCACTATTGTGACCTGCGTATTGATTTTTTACGCTCACAAGCGGCCACTCACAACCGCGTCCTAGCTTCGTCGTGTTAAGCCGGCCTACCCAGGACTTAGTTAAGGCGCGGTCAGCATGCAATGAACGGCAGACAGAGGAGGAGAATACCACGCTGGAGCGAGCACATTCTCCACTATAAGACGAACGTATACTTGGAAAGCACATGCAGCCGGCTAAACCTCCCACTGTCTCGTGCACTGACTTTGTCATTCGGGGCGAAAGACCTAGGATTCTGCCACGGGGATCTTTTCCGTGCTTATTCATTCTAAAATCAGTCCGTCTGCCGAGTTAGAAATTATTTCGCCTGCTGGATTCCCCTGTCAAGTGTATGCACGCCTAGCTCCCTGTTTCGTTAGTATCACATTCTTTCTTCGTGATTCTTACTTCCAATTTTCATTCAATGGTGTTCGTTTTTACCTTTTTATTTCTTTCTATAATCTCCTTACTTTTATTTCTCTCGTGATCTACTGCTAATCGATTCTTATATTCAAATATTTTTGTTTCCATAAAAATTACATTTTTTTGGTAAGGCGCTCATTTCCTTGCCAATCCCCCTGAGTGGGTATAAGCCTTTTTACTGGTACCACCACCACCGCCGTGCGGAGGGGTGGCGCGCGTGTTTAAAATGCCGGCAAAAGAAAGACCCTGCTTCAGTAGAGGTGATGTCACAGCCTCTTCAAAGCTATGCTTTCCTGCATAGCTTCTTCGAATATTCTGTATCGTCTTAAAACCAAAGCTCCCTTTTTCTGCGGCCGAAAACCTGGGCAACATAAAAGGTAAACGGAAACATATCGCTATGTGGGGGATACACCTCCGTGAGCCAATTTTATTGCCCCAGATCGTACACCTATTGTGTTATTAGAGTCATTTGTTACGTACAAACTTCTCCTTTTATATTTTTTCTCTATTCAAAGTATATTTCTTTTCTACATCTTGCAGGTAGCGCAGCGCTATGTAGCGTTGCCGGGGCATTTATGCGTATGTCCTATTTTGGTCGATGCATTCATCACTATCACCATCTCAAGTCGCGCATCTACCATGGAAGCAGGGGCGACGATTCTTCGGAGCTCCTCGGCTCCTCATCTTCACTGCGAACGCCAACCTTTGATGACAAGTCGGTCCTGCGTGCCACCGTCCCCCCATTCAGTCACGTCTGTTCATTCGCTCGACGCCAAGCTCTGCGTGCCCCGTCCGTTTGGTGCCTTCCCACCCCCGAGTGCCACGCCAAGTTCCTCTGCCTCGCCCCAACACCCTCCTTCTCCGGTACACCTGGGCCTAAGCCGGGGTGCAGCAGAAAGTTCAACGGATTTGCGAAGTGTTGGACGAACCAGTGAGTCAGCCGACGACGAGGAGGCCTTCCTGACGAGCGTCACAAGCTCGCTAGAGCTCAGTCACGAAAGCGGGCGCCAACACACCTTCAAGGTCGTGTGTGTATCCATAGCTATAATATTTGTGTTCTGCGTCGCAGTGCCACTCGGTGCGACGAAGCTGTTCCAAGCACTCACGTTTAAAGATAAGGGTGTGCTTGTCATGGACGACCTTGGTGCCACCGATGACACTGCCGTGTACGCACCGAAGGAAGTGACGAGAGGTGAAGGAAATCCGAAGTATAATCTTATGAGCTCTATTAAGGCCGCAGCGATGGGAACAGCACATCGCATTCCCGAAACGTCGCCCACGCCGCACTTTGCCGCCAAGAACGAAATGTACCAGCGTCACCCTGTCAACAAACTGATAGAGAGGGCCTACCCGCGGGACAGAGGCCAAATGCTGGACAGTCCTCGTGCAGTAAAACACTACTGGGCCGTAATGAAAACCCAGCGTTCTTCTTACCACCTCCAGGAACAGGCGCCGCCGGGCGCCCTCTCATCAAGGTTCCACGCTGTGCTACGCTCGCCGCCTGATCTGCGTTGAGCTGGTTTAGAGGCGTCACCCCTATATCTCCACCACGCAGCGGGCGTTGTCGACACTCCTTTGGACGATGAAAATGTACTGCCGTAACCTACTTCAACATTTGTGCCTCCGAATGATGAACTAGCCTTGATATGAAGATGGTCAACAACAACTGCTGTAGTCGCGCTTATGCTGGGAATACTGTGACGTGAAAACAAAACAATAGGAGGAAGAGTTACCTATATCCTCAGAACTAACCATCTGCGAAATTTTGGAATATCAGCTTCCCTTCACTCGTAATAAGAGCGCATTAGTGGTAATTGAGAGTAAAATTAGTTTTGGAAAGAAATCCTTCCCGGGTGCAGACTTTTTTGTAATCGCAAGGTAAGAACGTTTACCCCATTGTTCCGTAGAACGCAACACGGGGATCTACCGATGATAGGAAGACTGGGCGAGTACGCGCCTTTTACAACCAAGATGTTAGGCCTAGTCCCACGGTCTATTCACCCGATACCAATCGCCGCAATGCCCGGGTAACGGCAGTAACGCCGTCATCGCAGTAGCACTTTGTACTCGCCATGATACGAATGCGTATTTATTGTTCGGTAGGAGGTACAATATCGAATAAATGATGCAAAACAGTGTAAAGCAAATTGCCTCCACGGCAGAAAAAGAATAACCTGTTTATACCTAATTGTAAAATAAATGAATTGGGCAAGAGGCAAGTGGAGTGTGGAACACACGAGAGTGGAGAAAAAGTAAAGAGAAAAGCTACTCAGTGACCCACATCCTTGAGTATGGGCCGAGGGAGATTCCCCTGATTTCCCCTGAGAAGTAGAAGAAGGGGTTGGGTTTAAGGGAATGTAAAGAAGGGAATGGAACGGGGACCGCGAGTTTTTAACAGCGAAGCTGGTCAGCCAATAGTAATATATCGTGTCCGCATTAAAAAAATATGAGGAAATGGCCGGGCGCGCGCATTTGAGCGCGGGCACATCAACACAGGCCTCACGGCGACCGCCCCGCAGTAAAAAAAACCAGGACAATGCCTAGCACCCGTGTGTTCGCGCCTCGCGACAACCGCCCAGCCGTCCTTGCGCACATTTGTCAAGCCAAGCACACCCACCTAGGGAGATTGGACAATATTCGCGAAAAACTCCAGCGTTCGCCATCATCGTGGCAACATTTTGTCGGAACGACAACGACACGTCATAGCGACGGGGCGTCCGGTGATTATCAGATCCAAAAACATGAAGGAAGCTCACACCGATAGCAAAAATGACGGCGGAAATGTCGCTGGGGCAGCGAAGAAGAGTCAAATCGGCTGCAATCGTGAAATCAAAACGTCGTGATGGTCGTGAAGGTTGCGTATAGCTTCGCTATCTTCAAGTCTTACGCGTTGGTGTGAGCTTCCTTCATTTCTCTCCAGACACGCGCGGTCGCTCTTCACTGCTGACGGAATGCGCTCTGGCATATGAGCGTCTGACACACCCAAAATGAATAGAGGACAAACACTTAAGCTATAATGTGCAAAACCGCCCTATACGGAGCATAAATTTGGTTTGCGTTTCAAGGCCGCAATCTGCAAGAAAATTGACAGAGCAAGCATCTCGAATAGGAAAGTGTGAATTGTTGATACGATTCATTCTACTGAACTTCAGAGCACAGCGCCTATTCGCGACTTATAATCTATCGGAGATCCCGCTACAAGAGAAACACTTCGTGCGTCTCGGTATCTGAACACGTCAAGTTCAATTAATGGTACGCATCAAATTTATGATGGCACCTACTTCACAGAAGAATTTATATCGCCCCACCAAGATGCTCACGATGTTGTTTGTGGTTTTTGTTGTTATTGTCGTAACATATTTCAGCCATTAAGTATATAAACTGAAATAAAACAAAATTGCTGGCATTTTTCTTGTTAAGGAAGCCGCGGGTGAACTCAGCCGCTCCAATCGGGGATATCCGGCATTCCTGAAACTTAAGCTAAGATCTGCTTCAATGATATTTTAGCGCCTTCCGATTACATATCTACATACAGGAGCGGCACCTATTCTTGTTCATAACTTAGCACAGCTGTATATCTTCACGTTGCATACATTCAAATGAATGCTGAAGGGTAAGTCCACTCATTTTTGTTATATATTCTAAATAAACGAATTCTGACTTGCCCGAAAATAGCGCCGCTGACATGCAATCTATTCGCCTTAACGCATTTTTTAGGAAAAACGGTCGTGCGATAGGGTGGAATGAGCTAGCGCTCGACGGACGTGGCTGAGGATCTTCAGAAGAGGCCTTCGTCATGAAGTGGTTACAACCAGTATAACGATAATGATGATGATGATAATTATAACTGTCATTATCATGGTGATGATGATGATAAAATACAATTCTAGGTCCTGTATTCACCCGATTCGTTTTCACTGTAGTTGCAACAAAATATTTAAAAACCGAGGTGTTGTATCTCATGCTCATTTTTCCGGACTGAATCACTGGATATAGGCTTTAATGCGCTGAAGCTGCACTTGGAGCCGCGCAGTAGCGGAGAGCCATGTATTAATTTTTGACCGCCTGGTGATCCTTCGCATGCGCTGACATATCGACACGCGAGGGTTTCGCTTTTTAGCGTCCATCAAAAAAGCTGCCACCGCGCCCGGGATTAAACCCACGCCCTTTGTCTGAGTAGCACGACGCCTTAGCCGCTGTGCCCCTTAGGTGTTTAGTTTTCCAAACAAGCTAGTTGGCACGCCTACCCTAGGATCATGGACAATTATTTTCCTTATTACGCGTGGGATGATACAGGGTATGTTAAATAATTTTTAAACTGATTGGGGAGTCAACAGTGGCGCGCCGGCGGCGACACGACCTGTTATGAAGCCAAAAAAGATATGAGTATAGAATTTAGCCTTTTGGAACACATAAATATACATCCGTAGGGCAAGGGAAGTGATGCGGGTGTTTGGAATTATTAGGTTTCCTTGACGTCAAAAGGCGCAGGAACATTGATAATGAAGAAAAAGGAGTAAACGTTATGTATTAAGAGCTTAAAATGTACAACAAAAATTTACTAGTTCTGAGCTATTATTATTCCACGGTTATACAGCGACTGCATGGTAGTAATGCAGTGGATAGCGTTCAGCCCAATGAACCAGTCCTTGTTTTCAAAGCAGCTCCCCTGTACACAGTAGTAGGTGGTTCGGTTTGAAAAGAAAAAGAAATGGACTGGGGATGATTTTGATCCCAACTGGAGGCTCACCAGCATACAACCCAGTCCGGGGGGGTAGGAAATATAGAAGGGGGTGAATAGGATAGGGTAGACAAAAAGTAGATAGGTAAAGAGAACACCTCTGAATGGGTTGATTGTTTCCCTTCCACGCCGAAGCGATAAATACAGAAAGAAACTTATTACGCCCGCGTGTTTCTTACGCTTATGGTAGATTAAAGTACCTGCATAGGAGTTTTTACATCTTGCCCATGTATTTCATGAGGGTGCTGAATGTCGTGCCCTGAAGCGTGAATCATCGAAGTGGACGAAGTTGTGGTCGACCGAGCAGCCATTCACTGGGCGTGGTCCATCTACATGTGTGGTAAGGTGAACGGAAATCGTGTGTGGCCAACCCCTAGGACGGTCAGATGGCTGGATCAGGCTGTGGGAAGAGGAGGAAGACGAGGAAGAAAGAGGGGACCGGGTAACCGAAACTGCCCGATCAGTGGTTCGGGCCGGCGTCTTGGATGTCTAGGCCGGCGAGAAGACACGGCGTACCTCTCGTCCTCTCTTTTTTTGGGGGGGGGTCTAGGGGACGCCTCTTGTCAGTACGCCCTTCATGGTTTCACCAGAGTCCTTCAATGCCTTTCTCGTCATGAAACTTCGCCATCACGCTACGGGAGAGCTTCGTACGCTGCCGAGCCGCCGCGCAGGTGTTGATCGGAGTGTAGCCGGGGGCATGGTCAGAGCGCGTTTGCAGGGAACGGCCCAGGGAGCAAGATAAAACAGACGCTCGCCGCCTTATCAGCAATCCGCTTTCGCTTTACGTGTCGTGGGCCGCTCAAATGGACTTATCATTTTGTGAGTGGCGAAAAAATTAGGTGTGAACGGGCATACTCCTACTGCGTTCCTGCCTGCCGGTCTGGCTACAGAGCAGCGGCGGCCCCCCGATGCCCTCCGATCTGCGTTGGCGCCACTCGCGGTAGCCTTTGTCCCCGCACGAAACTTGGCCGGGAGTTTCATGACCAGAGAAGCATTGAAGGACTCTTGTTTCACTAATAAGAACAGCCACAGGAGAGCATGCCACGGACGCATTTTTGCGACGACCGTGATGGTCCCACGACCGTGACGGCGCTCTGGGGAAGTTTGACCTTCCCCTCTCCATATGAACTGTGGGTCTTGATTGCGTGCTCCTTAAGTGCTCAGCCATTCGCGTTTTGGCAACGAAACTTAGCATGCACGGAGAGGAAAGGCGGTTGGCTTCCTGTGCGCGTGCGAGAAAGGAGTCAGGTGTCTTACGCATGTCTCACTTCCTTGAATGGAGCGTGTAACGCCAACAATTTGAATGTCGCTCGTAATTAAATCACCAGATAATGCTGCACCAATCTGTTGAAGCCATAACTACGTGGTGTGACCACTGGGGCACGAATATAAACCCGGATAAAACTATGTTCATGCGCATCACTAACAGTAAACAGCCATTTATTTACCCATACAGCATATAAGGAACCCCCATCTTACTAACAGAAAGTTACAAATATCTTGGCGTAACAATCACTAGCAAACTAACTTGGTCTTATCCCATTGGAAAGATTTGTTCATCCGCACGCAGGAAATTGGGCATGCTAAGGCATATACTCAATTGTTCTCCCCCCAGTACTAAACTGCTAGCATACAATACAATAATCAGGTCTGGTTTGGAATATGCATGTGAGGTGTGGGATCCACATACTAAAAAAAATATTAACAATTTAGAGAAAATCCAAAGGTTAGCCGTTCGTTTCATTTTCAACCGATTTTGCGTGTCTGATTCCCCAACTGGACTTATGAATGCTAACAAAATTCAAACTTTAGAATGTCGCAGGAAAACAGCAACACTAAAATTTCTTTTCTATCTATCCAGCAAAAAAGTGCACTAGTCCTATCAAACATTCTTGCTCCGTTATCATCGCGTCCAACTAGATAATATCATTCACAAAACTTCACTCTTATCTTTGCTCGAACTAACAATTTCAAATGCTTTTTCTTTCCTCCCACAATAACAGAATTGAACGAACTACCCCACCACATTTTTCAATCCGGAAACGTGTTAAGGTGTACTTAAATTTTTTTGTGAAGTGACTTAGATCTTGTACCGTAATATGATGTATATTTGCCAGTTAATTTGTGCCACCTGTATTGTTCCCTTTTTTTGATCGTGTTCTCGTGTTGTACCACCCCTACTCCTGCATGGGCTATTCTTAGCCTGCAGTGTTTTCTAAATAAATAAATAAATAAATAAATAAATATTGAATAAACAAATCAACAAATAAATATTTCAGCCTTTAAAATCTTGCTATTTTTTGCCAATCTAAATCAGCATTCAATACTGACGATTATATTATCACTTTACCGTGCACCACAACTACGTTCGCGACACTGTTTCTATACTAACGTTTGACATCAAAGTCGTTCCTCAATGCAATAAATGGTCATATGAAGGTAAAATGTTTAGCTCCTTGATGTATAGACAGTACACGTACGTGCGGTGATCGTCCGAGAGAGTGAATTCAATTTTTCGAAGTCAAACTGTTAAGGGGTCCTCGTTCAGTAACGCCATTCTGCACATGCGACCTCCTAACGCCATGTCTGCAGCAGCACAACACACCAAGAAGGACAGCAAGGAAGCACCGCCAAGGCAGAGAATGAAGCCCGCCTTGCAAGCCACTGTATTTGAGCCAGTGGCCTCGCTTGACACTGATGATGGTTTCGTTGCTCGTTCCAAGTACGCAGTTAGCGCTTTATGTAACTTGCGGCTTTATTAAAAAGTTGTGGCTGTCAAGCCTTTGTACAGAGTTCTGAGAGGACCAACCTAACTTTCGGTTGCTCCGACAATTGGGATTTGTAGGCACCAGGACGTCTATGCCTAGGACTGCTATTATTTGTGTGGGCAGATGCATCGCACTCTGGTATCTCCAATAGTTGGGATCCATAGGCACGAGGACGTCAATGTTCACGACTGGCATTAGTAGTGCGGGCAGGTGCGTGCACTCGCCCGGTGTGATTCGGTGTAGGTGCTGGAGATGTGAGCAAGAAGAAGCATGAGGAGCAAAGCTCTTCCGAGGCATCATTCATCAAGGACGTGGGTAACGATGCGTGCCAATGAAGGTCCTCGATATGTTTCCATCCGTCGGCAGGATCGCCGTTCTTAGCGCTGGACCAGGACTTTCGCTGCATCTCAAGTAATACTCTGTCAGTCATATAACTGGCAGCGCCGCTTTCCCAGGAACTCGTGGAATTTAACACCTACTCGACGTTGAGTGCTTCTGCTCTTAACGCCGACGTTCTTGATGAAGACACAGCATCCACATTGAGCATACGCGCATATCTGCCCTCAGCCAACGTGTTTTGACTGGCACTCCTCACGTTTCTTGGAGGCTCGCACCCCTTACTTGGTGGTTGGCACACTAACCTCAAGGCTGGCACCTCACGTTTGGTGCTCAGAATTCTCCGTGACTAGGCGGCTTGCGAGAACGTTTTTGCTCCTGAAGCAAGGGCTTTCTCAAATACACCCCTCCAAGGCCATCGTGCAGCGTTATTCCATATGTCAGCAAATGGGGGATCAGAGACCGTGGCTTCCGACCCCATTTACGTTGAGGTCTGAACCTCTTCCTGATACTGATACTGAGGGTAGCGTTCGACAACGGTGAACTATTCCGCCAGGCTTGTGACGAGACAAGTTCGACGCTTGGAACTACGATGCTGTAAGCGGAGGCCGTTGCAGGAACCATTTGGTACGCCGAGTCCTGGCAGTCGCCATAGCAGCCACGGGGATGCAGAGCACTGCGCTCGTATTGGATTAGAGAGACCGGACGTTGCAGCATTTTCTCTTAGGCAGAGAAGGGTTGGGGCATCTTCCCTACTTACGGATACTAGCTTCGTTCGAAGTGCATCGAAAATATTAGCGCCTTTCCACTCTGTGAAGAAGGATGACCTGCAAACTGGACGCAGTCCACGGAGCGCACGAAACAAAACACGTTTGTCGTAATTTGCGATGGAGCATAATTCCTAGGCCATTATCTAAATGACGCTCTGACGGATCCAAGCTTTATTCTTGCACATAAACATGGAACTGCCTGTGTCCCTTCCGCGTCGTAAGCATCTTACTGGTTGTGTACGGCCGGGTTCAGACTGTTGCCGCAACTGTCGCAATGACTTAAAGAATGACGTTATTTCACGTCTCAGGTAACCGAACTGCGTGACATGGCATTATTTTACGTCCATAGATCACGATATAGGTTTTGCGTTGGTAATCTGAACTTAGCCTAACACACAAACCCAATCTGCTCTACCACTAAGGACTCCGGACAGCTCCCAAGGGGGCGTTTAACGTCCGCGTTTGAATTTCGTACCAGCACAACAGACATACCATCGATCAGTACGGTCATGAAACCTATATCTGCGCGTGCACGCCTTCCCTCCTCCCTACCACTATTTTTCACTACAGAACTGCGCACGCATAAACCGGGAACCGGTCATGTACGCGTGCTTAGAAGTGACATACGCCGCGACGGTGGGTTTCAGTCGTTTTAGAGGGCAGCCCTTTGGCAGCCGTTACCTGGGCTTCGCAAGAGCGGCGTCTGTTTATATCTGCGTAACCGAGTGAGCGTACGCAGCAGCGACGAAAGAAAGAAAACGAAGAGGAGCGTTTAGCGAAGGGTGAAGTGGAGTACGACAAGTGCGGCTATCGCGTCATCTCTCTCACTGCCTTTCTTTCATACATGTTTCATGTGTCGCCACCAAGGAGCGCCCTACCCCTACACTTTCCCCGGATGCTGTTCCTTTCTCCGTTAATCCAAGACGTTTGCGCGGGAGATTCAAACACAATATGCAAACCATGGTCGCTGCTCCCTTGCGTGGGGCTAATCCGAACAACGGGAAATTTGCGCGGGAGATTCGAACACGATTTGCAACATGCTGGCCGGCGGCGGCGGTGCACGGCAAGGTAGCCGTGGAGTAGCGCATGCCGTCGTACGTTCGCTAATCATGCGAACACTTTCGTAGACGCAGTACAAATGCGCCTTGACCGGGAAGGCTGCAGTTCCTGCTGCGCACAAGTTGTAATCGTCACAGCATTTTTTTACGCCCATTCGTGCTTCAGTTTATTTTTCACAATCATCTGATAGCCGCATACCGCCGTTAGCTGCCGACTGCACAACTTTACAAGGGGGCATCGGTGGAGGCGAGAAGGAAAATAGTTGTGAAAGTGGTGCCAACGGTGGGGAGGAGGAGCCCCGGAACGCCGCCGAGTAAATCGATGACACCGGAATGAAAACCGTGGGGGAGGAGGAGGCGGGCGGTTAGACATATACTGCTTTGCAGTTAAACGGGCGTGATGTACCAAGGTCGCCACTGGTGAAGCAGAGTCTGTAGAAAACAATATGGCAATGACTGCCATATAAGGCACTTACTCAGGCCGGTGTTTGCCCATCATCAACCCGCAGCGGTGGCTCAGTGGCTAAGCCGTTCTGCTGCTGAGCATGAGGACGCGAGTTCGATTTCCGGCTGCGGCGGCCGCTTTTCTGGTGAAGGCGCAAAAGCAAAAAGGCCTGTGTTTTTGAGATTTCGGCGAACGTTAAAGATTCCCAGGTGGTCAAACTTAATTCGGAGCCGACCACTACGGCGCGCCTCATCGCCTTTGAGGCGTCGGCAGCGCGTTAAATCCCACAATCAATCAATTTCCGTCAATCTCCCGTCTGAGGGAAAGGACTAAAAGCGATGTCTTCGTTGCGACCGTGTGAACGGCAAACCTCCGGAAATCGGAAGATAATGGCGTGTAATAAGGTGCTCTCTCCAAAGCAAGACGAAAAACACGGACTACCAAAGGATTGGAAATATCTCGAGCACTTATGTGGTACTCGTGTGCTTCGTATCTTGTGTTCTTCCCATAGTTCTTCTTACTCATTTGCAGGGGAAATTTCACCAACCTCATTTTAGAGCGCGCAAAGAAATTAAAAGCAATTGATCCCCTTCACCAGAACTGATGGAAAGGAATGCTAAACAATTTATACTTCACGTGACTCTTCCCGTAAAAGCACAGTATATATACTTAAAGGATGACAGAGGATTAATCATGAGCTTTAACAACTTTAATTTTCTTTTTTTCTTTTCGCGAAAAAATATTTTTATAACTTGTTGGAATTGCACTTTAGATAGATGGTCCACAGCAAACGAGTTGCAAACGTCCGAGGAGCAAGTCCACTCTTTTAGCCTCACGGCAGGTCGATGCCCTTCCACAATTCCGCCACCACCGACGAAGCGCTAGGCACGGACGCAATCTTGGCCTTCATTCGCTCAATCTGATCAGAGTTGAAGTGGTTCTTCCAGTCGCCCACAATGCCTTTCCGCACGAAGTCTCCGCTCATTGGCTTCCTGGTTGCATCACAGGAAGTGTTCTTGGAATCGTTCAAGCACGCAGCTGGAACGAAAGCATTTCGCTGCGATGAATTACATGTTACACGTGTAAAACAGTTAGGCGCTCTTGACGTTGATCAGGAGCTCACGATGAGATTATTAAGAGACTGAAATAAAGTCTGTGAATTTAACTAGCCGGATGCGCAAATGTTATTAAATAACCACTGAATAGGCGGCAATCTATGATGCACAGTGTATCGTGATGATTATTACTCATAATTTAATTACGTTTGCATTTAAATTTTTCAAGAAAAGGTGTATATTATCTAAGATATTATCACCTAAATAATAAGAGCTCCATATGCCAAGGGCGTGATTGGGTGCGTGTCCAAGTTTTGTTGCAATGTGCGGGAATTATGAGTATGATAGCGACAACACTGCGAGCCACAAACGATAAATGCAGGAGCATTACGGACCGAACTTCTGCACTTTATCACACCAATATTTATCATAGGTTGGATTCTCTGAAATGACTACCATCATGGGCGCTCTAGGAATTCCCATTGACAAAATCTACTTGTCTCACTCACCGCCCCCATGTGACAGCAGTTTGCTTAATTTCTCGAAATGAGCTAAGGAAGGAAAGTAAAAAAATGGCTTAAAAGGCTTCGCCTCTCCCGCTCAAAGGGTCGCCCAGGGTATATACAATCGCACACCTTTGTCCCCCGTTGCCTCGCGTGCATATGTGGGCGCGTTCCACAACACGTCTTAGCGTGACCAATGTTGAAACAAAGTTTTTCGTTAAAACGTGCTGATCATAATATAAAAAAAACAATGCCCATTTTTATGGTGATGCTGCTTGGGCCAATGCCAGTTAACGTACTTCCACTCATGGAGCGGAAGTCAGCCCTTCTGCTTGTCTGGCCGAATTTTCGGCTGGTTCATTAGACTATCGTAGAGGTAAAAACAAGGTGCTTAGAGAACGGACTCTCTGCTCTCGGTTGTCTCTCATCGCCGTGAATGCATGCCTCCGCGTATGGGCGGCGCTACCTTCCTTGGTGTTCTGGTTTTATCGTCTATTCGATGCGCCTATTACGGCAGTACACTGACATAAGAAACAAGTGGCGGGCCATGCTAATCACAGCAGTTCGCTGTACTGTTTCCGTTGTGGCGCGGTGGTTTACCGCGATGGTTTCTCGCTCGCCTCGCCATAAAAATAGAAACAAAACATTTCCTACCCAATTCCTAACCATTATGGCCGTTCTGAGTAGTTTTGAAACGTGCAATGACGTGTTAGTCTGTTTCCCAGAAGACAGATGGCTTACCTAAATCTACCATGGTGAATCTTCGGAACTCAGCGTTCATTTTTTTCATGGCGTCGACTGAGCAGCACTGCGATATACGGACAAAAACACATATTAAATACATTCAAGAATTCGTGTTTATAAAACCTACGTGACATCTTGTGCAACGCTGTAATGTCCACTGAAGTCTATATTGCCGCTTTGTTCGAACTTGGTAAAGAGAATGTCTCATACATAATAGAACATTCTGCAGCAATGCTATCCGGCAAAAATATCCGAAGTATGGGCCCTAGGATGCGACAAACCCCGGTGTACAAAACGATCAGCGACTCTTTACAACCACTGGTGCTTCAGAGTATTCTCAAATAAACATTTGGGAAGATTTAACCCAAATCATTTCGGTGCAAAAAGACGCCCCATGTATTGTTTTTGATGCTTTGTGGAATAATAAACATAACAATCGAGATAAAAAAGGGGTCATCCAGCAGAACGATTGGGTAAATGCAGTGAAAAACGAACATGGTAACTGTCAAGAGTGGCCATCATTAACAACTTCTGGTTTTTTGGGTTTCTGTTGAACAACGTGATAATGAGTGCAAAAAAATAGGCTTTTTTTCGAAATGATCCAGATACAGATACCGAAACTAAGTCGGATAATACTGTACTCCAAGAGAAACTCCGATACTTCCACCTAAAAAAGGGGTGGCAAGAAAATAGTTGAGATAACGCCCTGAAAACGCGTACACAGATCGTAGTTCGTATAGGAGATGGGCCAGATCCTGTTCTTTCACGGATCAGAATGAGCCAAATTAATTTGCCCAATGGGTGTTTGCTTTTGACTTGACTGTGGAGACTGTTTCGTGGGTGTTTTCGGACGTTTTTTTTTTGCTTTTTGTAGCTGACCTAATATCAATTTCACGGCAATTGGGAGATCAGCAAAAGATCTGTCCCCAGATGTCAACGACGAAGTTAACGGAAGAAGTGAACAAAATTAAAGTGAGAGATGTTAAACAATGATTTAGTTTTGTTTCACCTTACCCTATAAAATAACTGTGGTTATATTTTTTACCTCCAATATTTGCAATTTTCGTTCTTAACTACATGGCCGTCGCTTACATGCACTGGCACACCAATATTTATGTAAAGTACAACAATAATTTTGCTCAGCAAATTGGGTGTTTCAGCAGAATCGAGCCCAGGTCTCCGGAATAAGAACTAAGCCCTGTACCATCGCTGTACGTCAACAGGCTTGCAGCGGCAGAATATGTGAACATGGTGTGCTTGTCACTGCGTCATACCGCATGACTTGTGAACGTAACGACACATAAGTACAACAGCTGAGCCCTGGCTACAGGCAACTTTTATTTTGTGGACTTTCAATTTTAGGGTCAACGCAATTTGTGAAGTGTATCGAAAAGATGGCCTCAAAAAAACGAAAGCGAACATAAGGACGCAAGTTTGTAGTAGCGGTAAAAAACTCTGATATCTTCAGGAGAAGCCCTAGTGCTTTCAAAGCGGGTTCAAAGCGCGTAAGCAGATATAGTTGCCGTTAGAAATCGTCTCAGCTTTGTGGATGAACAAAAGAAATCTTAAGCAAATAGCCTCTGAGCATAAAAACTGCATAAGAAATTTCGAAATAAAGGGCAGTGCAAAACCACTTTAGGTATTACGCTGGAAAGGTATTTCGCTAAGAGTGTCCATCTAAGCATTCACTTGTGCCATTGAGAAATTGAACCCACGTTGACCACTTTTTCCAGACCATCTCGATATTCCAGAAAATGGGCAGCAAGTTGAGGGTTTATGAATTCTGTGATCTTCAAAACCCAGGAAACAGGATCACTTTTTATGTCTTCATAGGTAATGTACAAGATGTTCGGCCTCCAATGCTGCTCGTACCAGGACATCAAATGAGCGAAATAGTCGCCCAAGTCCACTTGCCCTCTCACGAAGAGGTCAAAAAATTCTTGCAAAGTGCCCTCTTCAAACCCGTACATCGGAAAATTTTTCGTGTGGTGGTAGAAGGATACGCAGCAGTCGTATGGGTTGCGGACCACGCAAACGTATTTGGCTTCTTCAGAGAAAACCATCTTGTCGAAATGCAAGTAGCTCTTAATGATGACTGGACGGGGAGCTTCTTCTACAAGTTCGCCCCCCACGACCTCAAGAAAAGGGGACTGTTGAAGGAGATCTTCAAGTTTCTTAGGAGGCTGACCTTTCTTCAGAATGCAACACATGATAAACTGAAGCCACGTGGTTCCGCTCTTTGGGTAACCGACGACAAAGACGTCGTCAGGCCTTGGTTTGTACGATTGCGCTGAGCGAAACTTGTCGTCTTGGAAGAAGGAGCTCAGGTGCACTCCATCCAGCTGCCGAAGGCGCAGCGGGCGTCCATCTGTTGATGAATGCGTCATGGTGGTTTTCGCAACCCCCCGGGGAAGGAAGAAGTAAGCAAATGAGAAGGTAGAAGATGGTCATACTTCAGCTGGCGCTCGAAGATTTGTTGATGGGAGTGATAATATTGACTCCCACTTGGCTTACAACTTGTTTTCCGTAATTTAGTGGCGATCCACGTGGCCCACAGAATGAAGCTGCACCTGGTGCTCAGTCTGTCGTAAGCCCCTTCCGGGTTTTGGAGTATGTCAGCGATAATGCAAATTGTCTCCACAGGCCACTGTGCGATAACTCAGATGAACCCGTGAAAGCTTTTCAGACCTAAGAACCTAAGTTGTGGTCTTCAGTCCGGTAAACTTCCAATAAAGATATAAATCAAACGTTAAATGTGAAATTTCAGAGAATGTATGCCCGTATTACCTGCAACGATTGTAGTTAGCGGGCACCCAAATAAAAATGAGTTGCCCTGCATATTTTCTCGCACCAAAAATACTAAACCAAGGAAAGGCATCTTAAGATTTTCTGTACATTGATTAATTTTGTGTAGACAAAATATACCTGTAGGATAATATATGTTGGTTTGCTTGCAATAAAAGCAACCAAGAAAATGACCAGAAAGTGAGCAAGCGAAATGAAGCGGCAGAACTCTGGTAGAGGGAGAGGGTATGTCTAACGGGCAATAGATAACTAGATAGTAAGTGACAAAGTAATTAGCATAAATTAAAGATATTTGGTTTTGGGAGACTTTGTTCATGTTTATGTAAGAGTGTAAACAGGAAAAACAACAGAAACACTAGAACAACAGAGAGGACGTATGCTGACTGACAACTCGGTTTATTAGCAGAAAACAGCACCATATAACGGAGACCCTGTAGTCACTTTTTTAACACTATCATGGCCCTGTTTCTGATGCTGCAGGAGGATTTAGGTGCATGTATGTACATGTGCTTTGACGGTTTTTTTTTGTCCATAATTACGACGTTTACACGGTTTACTCATGGCACTCCTTCTGAGTATTATTTCGCCACGCAGTTGACAGAGATGGGAAAATATTTAAAAAAAAAACGTTAAGTGTAAATGTTATAAAAACGAAGCTTCCTTTCTATGCCTCAGTAATGGTGTCCGGCGCACGGAAACACACTACAGTAAAGCGAACTTTACACAATCGCCTAAAGAAAAAAAAAGGCTGCTCGCGGCAGGAACCAAACCTCGGTCCATCGCCTTATAAAACCGACGATGCGAGTGCGCCATTCTGTCACCGTAGGCACGCGCCGACGACGCCGAACGGTTCCTGGATAGATCTGACGTTTGGAAAAATGCTGTGTCGTGTCACGATGGCCATACTGTGCAAGTGAAAGTCATCGATGCAAGTGGGAATGTGTAAATGATGAAAACTACTGGATAGTGTAAAGGCAGTCTCTAAAATGCGTGTGCTCCTTCAACTTAACAATTTCGTACTATCCTCGGCGATCACCCCACTACTCTCATAATTTTTTTGGCTTTAACACTTTGCAATTTGGATCGCACGCAAGAACGGCTCGCATTTCAACCATCGTGGTCGTTTGAATTTGGATACGTAGAAAATTTACGTATATATATAAAAACATTTGATTACGGACCGCCCCTTGCTGTAAAACGATGTAATAACATTCCGGTGATTCGGGACAAGCTTATCCTTTACCCGTGTGTAATAAAAAGATGTGTAATTCCTACGTATTAAGCCCCTTTTTTGCAGAACCATACCTGCTGTTCTTACTAACCGAGAGCGCAAAAAGAGTACGTTACGCTATGTATGATCCCAGTGCAACATTAATAACATGTCGATCACAATGTCATGCACAGGACGTTTACCTTTGATATGTTGCCTTTTCAGGTATTTGCGCTTCGGAGACCTCTTTAGACAAAGCGAAAACCAACGAAAAGTAACGAAGCTGACGTTCACATATCTGAGCATATAGCTTCACAATCTGAGACCACTTCTCGATCTGAGGCACAAAGCTGTTGTCCTGAGCCAAACTACGCATCACTGCGTCATGAGAATTCCCAAACGTGTGAGAGTATTCCCACAGAACCCTTTTGTGATGCGACGCTGAGGGGGGTTCAAGCGTAACGGAGAGCAACCGTCGACCGAAAGGCTGCCGGAAAGCGGCACACCGGTTATATGCGCAGCGCGCCCGAAGGAGAGGAGACCGCGGAGAGAGAGAGAGAGTGCCGCGGCTATCACGAAACACAATCCAACACAATTCACTTTAATCCAATCCAATCCAATCCAATTCAAGCCAAGCCAATCCAATCCAATCGAATCCAATCCAATGTCCCTCGCGAGAGACTGTTCGCTATCGGAGAGGAAAGGGGGAGAGTGGCTGCGGACAACTACAACGGACGCACGCGGACAACAATGACGGATGCACGCAAGAAGGACAGGGCCGCCGACAACAGATGCTCTCAGCGTCGCATCTAATAATTCCTGCGAATGTATGAAAAGTCATTGTCGGTTTGAATGAGCTCAAGTTGTCAAATTTTAGTCTCCAGCCAGAACAAAGTCTACATGCGCAGCCTATGTTTATTACACACTAAACTGCCCTTCTATGTTTTTACTGGTCCTGATCAGGGATACCAAACTTCCTGTTTTTCTACAATGGCACCAAGTCGGTGTACCGAGTGCTTAGAAATAGTGGAGCTATTTAAGTTTCTACTTCGTATGTGCCTGGCATCACTCAAAACTCGGCGCAGAAAAGTGGATAGAAGGAGCATGTTAGGCCAAGAAGGGCTCGGTTAAGTGGCAAGGGGGCAAGAAGCCGAGAAACGTGTGGGGCGTGCATAGCACAGATGTTCGGGAGGGCAGGCACGTCGCAGATTATATAGTGATGACGTAAGCTCCGACATCCAGGTGTTCTAGTCGAGAACAATAGCATGCACTTGCCAGTATAAGTGTCTAATCTACCGATAAAATGGGCACACCTTAGAAAAGCCAAGGTAAAGCTAGTAAGGACCCCCATCTCCGCTGTTTTCTGTCTTGGAATCTCAATTTTTAAGATGGCCAATTTTGTTTTTTTGTTTTCTAGGCCAAGTGTGTCATAGCGCTTTTGCAACGTTACACATGATTCAGTGCGCGCAATAGCAAATCCACCCTTTACAAACACTCATTCCTGAGTGCTGGCAGTGTTTCCCGCAAAACAAAAACATAGCGAGGTATGAGTTGCGCAATCTTTGAAACAAAACAAATTTGCCCGCTGTCTTCCCATTTGAAAGGACCCTAAGCACCCTTCACTGAAGCTATGAAGCAGACTTGCAGGCATAGTCCTGCACCGTTGAGTTTTCAGTAGTCTCCTCCGCCGAGAGTTTCGTTAGTGCAATCAATGGTAAGAATTTACTACTTATGAAAAATAATGCTTACTTTTTTTCATCTCTTTCCGTACCATTTGTACTGTTGAGGCATGGCGGGGATGGCAACGAGTGACCTAATCTTGCACACATCTTGAGACGACTATGAGCTTGCAACTTAGTTCCACAGATTTTTTACACTAAATCTCCCGAAGAACTTGTTACACTTTAGGGTATCTTTAACTCCATGAAGCGTGCAAATGCCGCAAGCTACAGGACTGAGGCCGACTGGAGGCCATGGCAAAAGGCGTCTGGTTACTGTTAGCCTTCTTAGGTGGCACAGCAGAGTCGCTCGGCCACTGCTCCCATGCTCAGTTTGCTCTTGATTAGACCTGTACGTCTATGTGAAACACTGAGTATAACTCAACAAACAAAGTCACATAAGTGGCAGTGCCGCTTATGCCAGTTCGCCATTGTCACGTGAGACATCCCCAACAAGGCCGAAAATCGCCTGCAGGACGTTGGTGCTCAGCAGTGTAGATGGCTGGTAGTCCAGAATGTGCTGCATATATGTGGGCGTGTTTCTTTTTACCCCGCCACCCTCACTCCTATGAAAAGAAAATGCACTAAATTAAAAGCAAAATAGCTTGTTCGGTAGGCTCATAATCCCGCAGTGCTGTGGTCGTAATGTTTTGTTACCACTCTTACACATTTTAAAGAACACTACAGAACACTAAGAACTACCACAGCCCATAGAAGTACTGAAACACCCAGTATATAACGCCACAGCTTTTTATTACCTCAACATTATTCGCGCTCGTGCATACTGCTTCGTTTATAAAGCTACCCGGCCTCAGACGATTGGTAGAACGTTTAGCTCTCTGATAATGCCCTATTCATGCTGGTTGGTCAGGATAAAAGAAAAAAACAAACGCCGCATCGTTGCTCCGGCCGTACGACTACCAGTCACCGCAACGAACGATATCCGTTGCCAGTGAACTGATGCCAACGATCGGCTGTACGCACACAAACTACATGGGCCTCGCGTTCACCGTCGGGTGAGCCCACGTTCACAGCAAGAACAATTGCAACTTGTCACCGCTACTGTCGTAGGAATAAAGCCACTGATATTCCATCAGAGAGGTGGCGTTACACCGACAGGCTATGCACAGACACGGCGTAACGCATAAAAACAGCGCACCACGATTCCCTCACGTGCAAATAACGACTCCGCACGACACACACAGAACAAATGACGATAAAGCACCTTCGTGATGCACTGCATTCGAAACATCGCATTATGGTGCCTTCTAGCCACCATATCGCATACTTAGTCTGCCGTCCGGCGGCCGCGAACTGGCTCCTCAGTGATGCATGCAGCGGCGGCGCTGCAGGCAATCGGGGCGCGGCCGGCTTGTGCCGGCGCGGGGAGCACTGCGGCGGACGGCGCTTCGCCGTGCTGCATTCGTAGGTCTGGGCGCTTTCAGCCGATTATAACTGCGCGTTTTCGTCCTCTCTTTGTTTCTGTCTAAAAAACAGATGAGCCAAAAAGGTTCCTACGAATACGAAACGTTTGTTACCGAAGCATGAATCGGTGGGAGTGTGTTTTCGCGTATTACGAACGATCGAGCTAAACCACGGAATCTTGGTGCTGTGTTTTATCCTATATATCGTCTTCCGGGCAAAATGTTTCCACACATACTTCGGGGCATAGTAAACACTGTCGGAATGACATCTCTTGCTAGCTGGGACACATCACGCGAAATTTCGACTACATTACCTAACAAAGAAGAGTTTTTGTGTATACCCCCGCCGTGCATTGCCATGGACATACAAGCGCTTGAAAATATTTGTGTGGTGTGTGGGCGCTTCATAAATTCTTTTTTGGCCCTTTGGAACCATACTGACTCCGCTTGCGAGTCAAATATATGCTTTGAAGCTTGAACGGGATCTCACCAATTCGCATCGTTCATTAATTAGACCCCATGTCACTGCCAACGTTGCCTCCTCAGTTGGGAATATATGTTAAACGTAAATGCCGAATAAAAATATTACGAGTGTACACATGCATACGATGTGTTTTGAAACTTTGAATCAACAGGCAGAAACTGTGGTACTAGCTTCTGTTTTGCGCGCCTGTAATTTTTGTGAATTCCACAATTTGGAAACTTTGCTAACTTGAAGGGCACACAAAACTTATTTTTAATAGAATAAGGCTGCCAAACAGTAACTTCGCTTGTATTTTTCATTGCACAGTGCTTTTTTTCCCCCATATACTCGGAGTAAATCGCGAGACGCACGCAGGGAATATGGCCAATCATTTTATATGCGGCTGTTTGAAATCAAGACGACAAGTTCTTAAGGCTTATTTATTCGAATGACCATATGTCTTGCTTTACCCCCACCCCCTGCCTCACAAGGGGAAGCGGGAGGCCTCGGCCCGAAGTGTTTAGAAACAGATTTTTTTGGTAAAGCATTTCACTACACCTTTATTTTTCTTTTTTCTCGGGCCAGCCTGGCCGGGTACATGCCGACCACCTGCAATGCATGAGGTTCGGTGATAACAAAGTAGTTTCCACGATTAGAACAAACACTGCGTCTGGCGCCACTGGGCTCTCTTTGAGCGTGATCTCACTGTCTCAACAACGCGCGAAATAATGGTTCCAGCGGCGGTAGCGAAAACGGCTACTCTCGTTGCTGCGTTTTCATCCTTCGGTCTCACTCGCGAAGGTCAGGGGCCGCAAATAAATTCCGTAGCCTGATTCGCGAAAAATTCGGGACGCGAAATTAAAACGTCGTATAGAGGTTCTATCGCAGCTTCAATTGTGAGCTGATGTACCTCGAGCCATTGCATTTCACCGCTCTGACTGGCCGACAAACCTCGATGAGCGCCCGCTCTCCGCGGCAGTAGCGCGCGGCACAGGCCGGCTGGCGGCCGCTCGCTCCAACCGCTCGGGCGCTCCGATTGCTTGCAGCGCCCTCCGCGCAGCGCTGTGCGTGCATCAGCGGCGCGGACACGCCTCCCCCTAGAGAAGGCGCGCGGACTGCAGACTAGCAAATATTTCTAGGGACCATACGCATACAGTGCGAGACGCCATTGCTCTTCAATTTTATTTATTTCTGCCTGTAAGTGTGTTCTCTAGATTGCGCTGCAATCCTATTCGTAAAAAAATAGCGTTTTATTTTTTCTGCTCGCATTTTACCGCTTTTACCAATGTTTTTATATCAGATCCATAAATATATTCTAAAATTGTTGTCTTTCGTCAATACTTTTATTTGTGGCTGTCAGTTCGCCCTCAGAGTCGGTCGATTCCGCCTGCTGCCACCGCACTTCCCAACTATGTGGGGGCGCCACCAAGTAGCGGCGCAGCATAAACGTTGGGCGCAGCAGCATTGCTTGAGCCATGGAGAAAAGAATCCTTCATGGCTTGAGCAGACAACCTCGTCGTATTGTCGCGTTCGCGAAGTCTGCGTGCAATTTTCTGTGAGCGAATGGTTGCAGTTTGTTAAGATGGGTAATTGTTGTGTGCCTCTGTGCAAGTCACGAAATTTCATCGGACATTGAGTTGCGGGTGGCCGCTAAAAAGCGCAACGGTTCATGGGAACATTCTGCTCCAGCGGAGCCCCGCCACTTCCAGTTCGAGAGCTCATCTGGCCTCCCGTAGGCCGGCGGCTTTCACGCGCACGTGAGCTTGTTTATGTGTTTCCACCGAAAAAAAAACCGCTCATTGTTCGTACTATAAATAAATAACAGCGACAAATTCTACTAGGGGCTCCTCTACAAGGTAAACACTCTGTGGCAAATAAACAAGCGCACACACGCGCGTGAAAGCCGCCAGCCTACGGGAGGCCAGGCGAGATCTCGAACCGGGAGTGTCGGGAGCAGACGACGCCCCATCAGCCTTTGCGCTTTTTAGTGGCACCTCCTGGCTCTGACATCCGCTTAGTCATGGAGTTTCATACAATATGGGCTTAGGGACTTGCCCCGCTGTCGTCTGCTACACCCCGCTTGTGAGGGGCAGCAGTGCCTGTGCTAGAAACCACCTCCTCTGATGTTTTGGTGCATTAAAAAGCGTATTTCTAGTAATTCAGTTATTTCTGCCAGCTTATGACACATCTGAATAATTCCAAGCTGTATCCCCCATAAGTTTGCAACACACGAGGAGAGAGAGAACTACTTCCTTCAGAGCATCGGTCAGGAGACCGTGTGTAATTCGTACTTTCTAGCTTATTCGCAAGATTCAGCGCTCAGAGGTACTCGATAAGTATTTAAAATGCGTAGGCTTCCCTACAGTATTTTTGAGATGCTCTTATGAAGACTCAACAGTCTAATGCTACGTACCAAGCCGCGGGCCCCTACACTCGCATCGCGCAGCAGGAAATAAAACCGATGTCTTCTAATATTTTCGTTGTTGTTGACTTGCATCAGATGAATGCTTTTTTTTTCTGTTCCCAACACATTCACTTTTCTCCATCGTTACAAGCGTCTTATTAGTTGGTTTGGGGGTGTTTGGGAAGCTGATAAAAATCCTGTAGATATTTTCATCAGGCGGTATGGCGTACATTCCCTTCTAAACAAATTGGCCTTCATTATGGCTACGTGCAAGAAGGTGCATATCCACAGCGGGCGTTGCTTATTTTCATGCAAATAGAATGAGGAGGTTTGTTCTACGCCACAGCGATCACGCTCCAGATAACGTTTTCCGAGCACTCAAAGGCGGCTTTTGTGTTCCGAATTTCTATTGTAACCATAGTTATGATAACGACCTGGCACTCAACCCGAACAATTATGGCATGATTACGGTGTTGAAGGCATGGTATACTCGCTAATGAACGCAATAAATAGTATATATACGTGCATATCTTACAATAATCGAAACCAATGAATATTTCCAGGCAGTTTTGTATGGTTTTCCAAACCTTTCTGTCGTAAAGAACAAATAGTGGTCTGCTCGGGATGGCGTTCTATGAATGGAAGAAAATTACGGTAACTCTCTTGCCCTGGACTGAGGACCCGGCCCACTAATCAGATCGATTTTACTGTTTAACAAAGGTTTCTCCTCCTCCTTCTCATCCTCGTCCTCCTTGTCTTGAGTGCGGTTTCCCTAAAACAAATATCTGGATACTCTGTAGATTGACCGCGCGAAATGTACCAAAATATGCATACAGGTCTGAAAAAAAAACATACTCTTACTGTATTTTTACCGTAGACGGGACTGCTTTTGCTGGATAAGCATGCGTACTGGTTAGAAGCCTGGTATAAAACCAGATCGCGTCATACACTCAGTAGGTTATTTGGAACTCAACCTACATTTTTTTGCGGTCAATAGTGCATGTCGGCATACTTTAATACCATGACCACGTAAAGTGACGTGATACAATACTTTCGAGCATTCGGCAAGGCTAACTGTTTTACCTTACATTTGATTACAGGGAGTCGTAATGCCTTCCGCCTAAGCCGATAGCCCCGAAGGTCTTGAATATAATTTGGTCTTGTATTTTTGCTGTTGTCGGTTAATAGCAGCTAGCTGTTCCGTATGTTCGAAAGATCGCCTAATGCCGAAGCTGAAGCCTAACTCCACATCTTCACGCTCCGCACAGGATGGGCTTCGCAAGGAATCGGGCGACGCCGGCAATGTTTCTTCCGTTGTGGTATCGAAAGCTATACTTTAAATCGGGGCTTTTACTAGTTTTTGCGATTTATTTAAGTCTTTCTTATTATTAAAAAAAGTTACGCCCACGCAAAATCTGCTGCGGACAAGCATCACACATCAACCGAGGGCAAAGAAATAGCAGGGAGAGCGAGCTCGAGTGAAGCAAACGACAAATGAAAGAATTACAAAGCAGACGTCACTGAGGCGCGCTTCGCAGCGCCACCCGTGGTCGCGCTCCCCTACAATGGCTGGGCACTGAACGATTGGTCTTGCTGCGATAAGGTGTGTAGTCGGCACTTCAAGAACGAAGATTTATTTGAATGCAAAAGGTGACGGCTGAAGAAGGGCACTGTACCCTTCATTTTTGAAATTTACTCTCAGTGTTTGCAACCAAAGTCTGAACCAAACCGGACCTCGCCCGAAGATCTAGAGCGCTCGAACACAAGGGCTCGTTTTGGGGACACAGGGAGCCCAGACGCTTCGTTACCTGTTACATCTCGCTCGATCCCGCTACCGTGAACTGCCATAACGTACTCTCTGCTCGACGACGCCCCCGTGGACACACTAGCAGATGGCTATTTGGGACTGCCTGGTGCGGTGAACCTTGAAGACAAGCATGAACAAGGTGTTCAGGTTGACAGCAGATCGACGTCTATCTTGTTGACCAGAGATAGAGCAAGGTGGAAGAGGAAGAAAAGAGGCCCGAGGAGTTCAATTCTGCAACTAAACGAGACTGTTCACGGATACTAGCGAGAACTGAAACAGCTGAGAGAGGATTCCTTCATTGCGGACCATCCTCACATACCACAAAGGCCACTGAAAGCAATCCTTCCGCGTGATTCTTGCTTGAACAAGTAAGGAATTCTAAGAAGGTTATGCCGACATGGTCCGAGGAAACAAACCGCCGCTGGGTTGTTCTCAGGCATGCACCTATCTACGAACGCACATGGACATATACGAGGTGATGATCTTTTGAAGCTGCCCTGCAGGAATATTCTGTCCGGATATATCGGCATCCAAAGTGACGATACGGGCTCGACAAAACTGGATAACGCTCGCCTTAAGACTGAGGCAGAAAACCCATGCCACAATTAAGGCTGTGCTGTCTGATTGTTGATGAGATGCGCATTAAGGAAAAGCTTCAGTTTAACAAGCAGTGGGACTGCTTTGTTCGGCAAGCGGATGTTCCATTAGAAGGCGGTAGCAGCTGCGGTGCTGTTTTAGCCAATTCCCTCCTCTGCTTTGTTTAAGTGGATTGTCCTCGTCGTACAGTATCCCGGTAGTCTACCTCTTCACTAAAGGTTTAACGGGTAGTCGGCTTCATGAGATGGTGATCATTGTGACACCATCTGGTGATCATGAGATGGTGATCATTGTGACAATCATTGTGACAAAGCCCGTGGTTTCAGCATTGTACGACTTGTCACCGACAAACACCGAGTGCACGTAAATGCCATGAACATGCTGGACATTGCCACTCGGACGTTCAAAGTAGAACGCCCGGGCGACAGTTACAGACCTCTGTTCCTAAGATTGGACCCCTGCCGTGTGCTAAAGAATGTACGTTCTCAGTTTGTAGCTCATGAATTAGCACCGAAGGGAGAAATTTTGTCATCTTGCCTGAAGGATACGTATGACCTGCAGAAGAACCTGACAGAAAAACCGGTCCGTTATCTTAGCCGAAAGAACGTCTATCAGAATAATATAGAAAAGATGTACGTGGTAAGGGCCATCCAAGTTCGGTCTCCGGCGGTGACCGCTGCGTTGGAACACTTAAGAGAACAAGCCGGACACATATGCAGCACATCGTTGACAACTGCAGGACACACCACCACATTCATGAGGAACTTTTATCGCTGCTTTATTTGATTAAGAAACCTCGCAAATTTTTAACTGAAGTTGCACACGTTTGTTGTCTTTTTTTTGACGTTCACCCTAAGGACGGGTCTAATTCGTTTTACGTGGCTTTTACAAATGCGGTCGTTTGTTTATGGTGTTTTGTAGAAACAAATGTCTAAAATGAAAACAGAAAACGCTTCGACTTTAATGTATACCTCGCAAGGTGTAGCCCCCCAAGCATGACATTTGAAGGTATATTTGACATTCGTATTATTTTAGAGGGCTCCGTTCACGAAGCACAAGGACGGCGGTCGCACATGCCAGGAATATAATGGGCTTCCGTGCACACGCAACCACCCATCAGGCTATGGCTTATCGGCCACAATGCATCACCATCCAGTTTAAAGCGGCAAGCGCGGCGGCTTAGTGAACGCACGGTACTTCTCACTGACTCGCAGGTTTCGGAGCCTATTTCCCTCGTCGAGACCACCATCGACGTGGTGATGCTGGCGTTGCGGTTTGGCGAGTTCCTGGGGATGTTACGACACTAGCTATTCCTGCCCAACCCGCGAAACGATGGCGTTTCGGAATGAAATTGGCGCCAATCCACGGTGTGAAAGTGATTGGAATGCGAAGCTTTAAACGACACCCACAACTGCCCATGCGACGTCACTTGAATTCACACACGTGGTTCTACAAAGAGTGAAGCCAGAGATTTTGCAAAGCGTTACCTGGAATTCGCTGGGGCGGCGTCCCCAACGCAGCAGCGTCGGCCACGGCCAAGCTAGAGCGGTGGACGCCGCCCCTGTACCCCGGCCGTGAGTCGACAGGACGGAAACGGAGAGAAGAGTAATTCGAAGGATGAGACACCGTTACCCAGGAGGTGCTGTAGAATAAGTTCATCAAGCCGTGGGGAGGCAGCGCGCAATGGACTCGAAGCGGCGCCAAAATATGCCTTTAACAACCGTCGCTAAAGCAGACTACAAAGCCATACCGCCGACGCGCCAGCCAGCGAGCAGGCACCTCCGCGCAGGGAACGGTGGGTAAATTCGCCGCGCCATCTACAGTGTGTTCCGTGAGTAAAACTCCCTCTCCCCCTCCGCCGCGTTGGGAGTTCATTGTCCCGCAGGCCGTGAAAGAACCGTTGACTGGTAGAGGTAGAAAGCTATGCTTTAAAACGCGCTGATGAAGCTCCACTGCGCTAGCGTCACGACTAGCCGCCTCGTTTCAGAGCTGAACGCCGCGGATGTGAATATCAACGAACACTTCGTCCGCATGCTGTACATGGAGATCGCGCAGCTGGGGCGCGAACGCTGGCCGCCGGGGTGGCGCTGATCAAGCCTTTGGCTCTCTCGATGCGGTGTCGACGAGATCCCCAGGCAGCGCGCGGTCGCGCAAAGCATTCTCGGGGACATGAACCACGTCGATGCATGTCGCATTCTAGTGCTCTCCGAGTTCCAGTTCACCAGGTAAACTACTCTGGCGGCAGAAGCGCCTTGCACATCAGCAAAACGGCATGTTTTACGAGTTTTTTCGAAACGTCATTAAGGCACGTATAGAAGGTTATTTTACTTAGATATTATGAAGCTATAGGCGTATGTGATATGCACCCATAATGTTATCCGGTATGGCACTTATTCTCTTCCGTTTTAGTATTCATGTTTTTATTGCAAATGCAGTAGCGGTAGAATAACCACTTTTCGGGACGGGAAATTGAACGTTATATACACCGCTGACTTTCAATGGGGAAACAATAACTGCGATTTAGGAAAATACGAAGGTTCAACGCACAATTCTAAATTGGCTTCATTTAACATATATACATATGACGTATGCAAATAAATATTTTTACATACTTACATTTTTGTCCGTCGCCTTCGTATGTCCTATGATACATCTCTTCCGGCCTGTCCCATGCGACCGTTTGTCGTGTAGTTTTGTTGTAAGTACAAAACAAAAGACAGCTCGCTCACCAAACTTTTACACATATTTTGCTTACAAGCCACCGCAGTATAATGTAAAAGCTCACCGCAGCTCACGCATTTACTATATTTCAGTTATTTGTTGAACTCATGAATTAGATGACAGTTTACTAAGCCGGACAATGCCGCAAGTTTTATTACATAACATTGCAATCGAGTTGCTTCCGGCTGGCCCCATGGATTTTATTGTATATAGAACAGAGCAGTGCCCTTCGGTCTATTAAGTGGTGCTTTCCTTGCAGCAGACTCCAAAGACAAGCGAACTGAGTGAGTGAAAATTTGTGGGGCACTAAAGTATGCTCAGGTGAAACAGAGACGTCTAGTGGTTTTGAAATTCTTCTCTACTGCTATATCGTTGCTTTTTGCTCTTCGTAATCGTTTCTTCACCTTTCGGGGCGAAGTACCCCAACAGGCCGACCGGCCGCCCTCCACGCGGCAACTTCGCCTAGTCAGAGCTGTCCATCGCACGCACCCGTTCTACGCACGTCCGAGCACGCGCACATGGTGCAGCGCACGCAATGGGCTAATTCTTGTTCCATTCTCGCAGGGTGCTGGGTTAGCAGCGGTTTTTGTTTTACTTGGAGTACATCAACCCTAAAATTTCAGTATATCTGATGGTCAATTCAGCCACACGGACAAACGACAAAAGAACTCTTAAACGAGAAGTTTATGCAGGCAAGATTTTTCTAAACCACGGAAACTGTAGCCCACTTCATACTTGTCAACCGTGTTCAGCAATAATAAAACGGACAAATTCGTGGCAAAATACCAACGCATACATTGTAGTAGGCACTGTTCTTTTAAATAAAAATAGATGTGCGATTGACATTTGCGATATAACTAAGAAATAGAGGTTGAAAATCGTATTTTAACCAAAAATTGATCAAAAGCTCCCCCTTTCGTCGTACTCGCTGTCGTGTAGCAACCGGCGCGGCACGGGGCCTCCAGAGCGAAGACTACGACGACGAATCTCCAAGCCATCTCTTCGCAATCCACACGTGATGACGGCCATCGCACCAGCGGACGAATAAAAGGCAGACTAGCGAGGCGAGGAGGCGCTACAAGAGGATTTGCCTTACGCAACTGACTGTGCCTTTGGACAATGACTACAATAGGGATGGCGACGATTGCTACTGAATAAAACAGTGTCCATACTTTAATGGTCTTTGCTTTACAGTGCCGTCCAACACGGCTTTGCATTGCTGAGGTCCGGCTGATCGGTGTCTCCTGGGATCCCCTGACAGTGTGGGGAGAACCTACATCGACTTCCAGCTCTGCGGTTTCTCCAACCTTGGACCACTTGTGGGGACTGCGGATTTTTTTTAACGCTCACTAGTGGCCACTCGCAACCGCGTCCTAGCTACGACGTGGAAAGCCGGCCTATCCAGGACTTAGTTCTAGTGCGGTCGGCATACAATGGCCGGCGGACAAAGGAGAAGTCGACAGTGGAGCGAGCAAATTCTCCTCCATAAGATGAAGATACTTGGAAATCACATGCAGCCGCCTAAACCTCCCACTGTCTGCTGCACTGATTTTTTCATTCGGGGCGAAAGACCTAGGATTCTGCCACGGGGAAATTTTCCGTGCTCATTCAACCTAGAATCAGGCCGTTTGCCGTGTTAGATATCATTTGTCCTGCTGGATTCCCCTGTCAAGTATATGCACGCCTAGCTCACTGCCTATGCACGCCTAGCTCACTGCTTCGTCCGTATCACATTCCTTTTTCGTGATTCTTACTTCCATTTGTCATTCAATAGTGTCCGTTTTTACCTTTTTTTTTTATTTCTTTCTATAATTTCCTTACTTTTATTTCTCTAGTCATCTACTGCTAATCCATTCTCATATTTAAATAGTTTTGACTCCTCTCACCGGGCGGGTGCCCCTGACACCAGCACCTTGCTGTTTAATAAAAGTTTATTCCTCCTCCTTCTTTCCCCAAAAACTTACATACTTTTTTCGGAAAGGCGCCCATTTTCTTGCCAATCCCCCTGAGTGGGTATGAGCCGTTTGACTGGTACCGCCACCACCACCATGCGGAGGGGTGGCGCATGGGCTGAAAATGCCCGCAAAGAAAGCCCCTACCTAAAATGGCATTTCCAGCTACAATACAGGTGATGTCATGGCCTCTTCAAAGCTATGCTTTCCTGCATAGCTTCTTCTAATATTTTGTATCCTCTTTCAGCCAAAGCTCCCTTTTTCTCTGGCCGAAAGCCAATTTTATTGCCTCAGATCGTACACCTATTGTGTTATTACAGTCATTTGTTACGTACAAACTTGCTCCTTTTATATTTTTTTCTCTATTTGGAATACACGTTTATTGAGCTCCTGCCAAAGACAAAATCCCAAGCAAGCCTCTTCATATTAAATATATACAGTTCTCCACAGGCATCCCTCGCCCCTTTGAGTCACCTGATACAACAAGCAAAACGACAAGCTCGGGGGCAAAAACTCCTCCTCTTAGGTGAATTCAATGCTCCCCATGTAGCCTGGGGCTATCGCGTAACCACCAAAGAGGGAGCAAACGTGTACAACATGGCGCAGCAATATCAGTTAACTCTCTGGAATAACCTAACCACCCCAACCAGAATAGGAAATAGTGTATCCAGGGACACAACCCCTGATCTCACCTTCTCTTACAACATCAAAAACCTGGAGTGGCTGCGACTGGATGAGACGTTAGGGAGCGATCACTATATAATACAGTCTGTTGTTGCCCATCACAGAACCCCGCAACGCATCGGATAAGCAAAAATCACTGACTGGAAAGCATTTCGTGAGGAGACCCAGCCGACCAACTTCAATTCCATTGAGCAATGGTCAGAACGAATTATCCAATCGGTTTCCAAACACAACAAAACAATTCAGCTTACCACCGATAACCCTGACACTGATCCGCACCTCCTACACCTATGGGAGGCTCGCAGAAGCATGATCAAGCGGTGGGAAAAAAGGAAAACCAACCGTGCCCTAAAACTACGCATAGCTCAAATTACTGCAGAGGCCACGGAATATGCACATCATCTCAGTAGACAGACCTGGGACCAGTTTTGTGACCAACTACAAGGTACCCTGCGCAACCGCCGAACATGGCACATTCTGAAAAAGCTTATCGGCAATACAGAAACGAGGGCAGCAACAACACACCATATATGCCGTCTCATTCACCAATACCAAGGGGACGACCAACAATTACTCAGAGACCTGGCTGACCGTAACATAGGTCCCATCCCCGCCACCCACCGTCGGCTGCCCGCTTACGCCGGTAACCCCAACCCAGACCTTGACAGACCCTTTACAGAGGTGGAAATAACCGCAGCTCTTCAGACCCTGACAAGAAACACAACGCGAGGTCATGACAAAGTCAACAAGACACTTAGGAACCTGGTCTCTCATGCCATAGAATGGTTGCTACACTACATCAACGAGCAATGGGAAAAGGGTCAAGTACCTGCTTTCTGGAAACATGCTGACATCAGCTTAATTCCCAAACCTGGAAAACCCATAAACTTCGCAAACCTACGTCCAATTTCCCTGACATCGTGCGTAGGCAGGTTATATGAACATATGGTGCATAATAGGCTTGCCCCTTACCTCGAAGACAAGGATCACTGGCCTCACAGCATGTACGGCTTCCGCTTGCACCTTGCTACACAAGATATACTCCTGCAAATCAAAAAAGACATCCTGGACAATCTAAGCAGCCAACACAAAAGCGCCATCTTGGCCCTTGACGTCAAAGGGGCCTTCGACAATGTCACACACCATGCTATATTAGAAGGCCTACAGTTAACCCACTGCGGCGAGCGGGCATACAACTTTGTACAAAATTTCTTGACAGACCGCACAGCGACAGTTGGCATCGGGAACCTTAGAACAGACAAACTACCGACACCACCGAAAGGGACACCCCAGAATCTGTCATATCCCCTCTACTTTTCAATTTGGCAATGAAAGACCTTCCAGCACAATTGGATAATATCCCAGGCATCAGTCACGGTATCTACGCCGATGATATTACAATATGGACATGCACCGGCTCTGCCGGCACACAGCAAGACGCCTTCCAAGAAGCAATTGAAACCACCGAACAGTACCTTCGCCGACGTGGCCTGTACTGCTCTCCAGATAAATCCGAATTACTGCTCCTTAAAAAGCGAACCAGAGGTCGACCCCCGGCGCCAATTCCTGATATCGAACATCGAGTCAACAACGCTCCGATCCCCCAGGTCAAAACTCTCCGCCTGCTACGACTTACGCTACAGCAAGACGGAGCCGGCATGGCAACGCTCCATAAACTGCAAACTACAATTCATCAAGTTCTACATCTCATACGCCGTATCACAAATCGCGGACATGGCCTCAAAGAACAGGGCACAATTAAAATTGTGCAAGCATTAATAACGAGCAGAATTACGTGTGGAACGCTGTATCTAGCCCTGAAAAATACCGAAAAAGAAAAACTCAATATCTTGATCCGAAAAGCCTACAAATTTTCTCTCGGTTTACCCCTCACTGCTTCTACAGACAAATTATTGCAATTAGGCCTGCACAACACTTGGGAGGAATTGGCTGAAGCCCACAAAACTAGCCAATTGGAACGCCTAAAACTCACCAAGACGGGAAGACACAACCTACGAAAACTGGGTTACGAAGTCCCGAAAGAAAATAACGCTAAACAACGCATTCCTCTACATGTTAGAGAGAAAATCACTGTCGCCCCAATACCAAGAAATACGCATCCGATCCACAACAAAGCACGACGCAAGGCAAGAGTTCAAGCTCTTCGAACTGCATACGGGAAACGGCCTGGCGTTAGGTACGCGGACGCATCACTATACCCCAGTAGATCAGCCCACGCCATCAGCATAGCCAATAACCAGGGACTGGAGCTAGCTTCAGCTTCTATACCTACCAAGGACATCGACACCGCCGAAGAAGCAGCCATTGCCCTTGCAGATGCCTCTGGCAAAGAACATGTCATCATCCTATCAGACTCCCAGACGGCGTGTCGAAACTTTCAAATTGGATGCATTTCATCAACAGCAGGAAAAATTTTTTCGGGCCACCCTGATTTACCCGAAATTTTCATCATATGGACACCGGCTCATTCATCACCGGAAGGGAATGAGGCGGCTCATGCCGCAGCCCGAGCCCACACTCACCGGGCGTCTCCTTCTGGGATGTCAGCCAGTCCTTCCATTAGCCCAACGAGTGAAATAATCCCCAGAAGGTACAGTGACATCCTGGCCCACTACCGCTTGGGACGAAGAACCTTTCCGCCTCCACGTCTCAACATGTCTCGCGAAGACACGGTCATCTACAGACAGCTACAGACTAACACATTTCCACATGGTACATTACTACACTCAATGCATCCGACACTGCACACATACACTTGTAAATTCTGCGTGGAGCCATGCACTCTCTACCACATGGTATGGGAGTGCCGCCACACACCATCCCTTGCCCCAAACCCAAATCCCTCACTTGAGCAGTGGGCGGGTCGGTTTACCAGCTCCAACCCGGATCACCAACAACATCTGGTAGACCGGGCGAGACAGGCCGCCAAGACCCAGGGCTTCCTGGACTAAGGAGGTCCCCCACCTGGCGGTCAACCCAACAACATTGACTGCTCAATTAAATGTTTATTCCTCCTCCTCTCTATTCAAAGTATGATTATTTTCTACATACACCAGGTAGCGCAGCGCTATGTCGCGTTGCCGGGGCATTTATGCGAATGTCCTGTTTTGGTCGATGCATTCATCACTATCACAATCTCAAGTCGCGCATCTACCATGGAAGCCGGGGCGACGATTCTTCGGAGCTCCTCGGCTCCTCATCTTCACAGCGAACGCCAACCTTTGATGACAAGTCGGTCCTGCGTGCCACCGTCTCCGCATTCAGTCACGTCTGTTCATTTGCTCGACGCCAAGCTCTGCGTGCCCCGTCCGTTTTGTGCCTTCCCACCACCGAGTCCCACGCCAAGTTCCTCTGCCTCGCCGCAACACCCTCCTTCTCCGGTACGCCTGGGCCGAAGCCGGGGTGCAGCAGGAAGTTCAACGGATTTGCTAAGTGTTGGACGAACTAGTGAGTCAGCCGACGACGAGGAGGCCTTCCTGACGAGCGTCACTTGCTCGCTAGGGCTCAGTCGCGAAAGCGGGCGCCAACACACCTTCAAAGTGGTGTGTGTATCCATCGCTGTAATATCCGTGTGCTGCGTCGCACTCCCACTCGGTGCGACGAAGCTGTTCGAAGCACTCACGTTTAAAGATAAGGGTGTGCTTGTCATGGACGACCGTGGTACCACCGATGACACTGCCGTGTAAGTACCGAAGGAAGGGACGATAGGTGACGGAAATCCGAAGTATAATCTTATGAACTCCATTAAGGCCGCAGCGATGGGAACAGCACATCGCATTCCAGAAACGTCGCCCACGCCGCACTTAGCCGCCAAGAACGAACTGTACCAGCATGAGCCTATCGAGAAAATGATAGAGAGGGCCTACCCTCGGGACAGGGTCCAAATGCTGGACCGTCCTCGTGCAGTAAAACACTACTGGGCCGTAATGAAAACCCAGCGTTCTTCTTACCACCGCCAGTAACAGGTGCATCCGGGCGCACCCACATCAAGGTTCCACGCCGTGCTACTCTCGCCGGCTGATCTGCGTTGGGCTGGTTTAAAGGAGTCACCCCTATATCTCCACCAGGCAGCGGGCGGTGTCGACAGTGCAGTGAACAATGAAAAGGCACTTTCGTAACCTATAGGCAATATGTGTGCCTCCGAATGATGAACTAGCCTTCATATGAAGGCGGTCAACAACATCTTCTGTATTCGGACTTAGTTTGCGACTACTGCGACTCGAAAGCAAAACAGGAGGGAGAGTTATCCATATCCTCAGAACTGTGAAATTGTGAAATATCAGTTTCCTTTACTCGAAATAAGAGCGCATTACTGGGAAATGATATTAAAATTAGTTTTGGAAAGAAATCGTTTCAGGGTGAGGCTTTTTAATTCCCAAGATAAGAATGTTTACCCCATTGTTTCCTAGACCCCATTTGTTTCTTTCAATTCTTTTTCCATGTCCCCCCTACCAAAAATACAAAGAATAACCTGGGGAACAACACCCGCTTCAGCAACGCTATGGCAGGTTTGCAGCCAATCAAAAATAAATGAACAGGGGTTATAACCCAAACATCCTTTTTGTAATAAAAGCCAATTAATTTGTAGAATGCAAAATTAAATACAAGATTTAATTTTGCTTTCTACAAAATCTATTGTTTCCTAGACCCCGACATAGATATTAGGAAGGCTGTGCGAATACGCGCCGTTTACAACTTAGATATATAGGTATAGTCCCAGTGGTCTATTCAACCGATGCCGATCGCCGCAATGCTCCGGTACCGGCGCTAACTCCGTCATCGCAGTAGCACTTTGTACTCGGCGTGATAGGGATGCGTATTGTTCGGTAGAAGGTAGAACATTGAGTAAATGAGGCAAAATAATGTAAAACACATTGCCTCGACGGCAGAAAAAGAATAACCGGTTTATGCCTAATTGTAATATAAATGAATTGGCCAAATGGAAGTAAAATTTGGAGCACACGAGAGCGGACATAAAATAAGGGGGAAAGCTACTCAGTGACATTCAGCCAGGAGTAAGGGCCGGGGGAGAGTCCCCTGATCTCCCTTGAGAAGTAGAGGAAGGGGTTGGGATGAAGGGAATACGGAGGGAAGGGAATGGGGACTGCGAGATTTCAACAGCGAAGCTGTTTAGCAAATTGTAATATATCGTGTCCGCCGTTAAAAATACAAAAAAAAATGGCACGTGAGCACAGTCGTCGCGGCGATCGCCCGGCAGTTAAAAAACCAAGAAAATGCTTAGCGCTCGTGTGTGCGCGCCTTGCGACGGCAGCCAAGCGTCCCTTGCGCACGTTTGTCAAGCCAAGCATACCCACTTACCGAGGTTGGCAGAGATTGCGCCGACCACCCGGCAGTTAAAAAAATTGGTTTTGCAATGACATACTGACATGTTGGCAATAAACACACTGCTTATTCATCATAATTTTTCAACTCACGGGGTTTTTAAGCCTCTCCCCTGTACATTCGACCTTATCTAGATGTTCTTCCTCCATCCCACACGGTTCTGCGGCTCACGTGGACTTTTGGGCTTGCTTTGTGGCGCGCTCTTATTGCTGCGGCGGCGGCGTCATCGCCAACCTCCACTAGCGGGAGGCATGGGTTCCGCGGATATCTCTGTTGCCTCCTCTCCTATCTCTCCCCGGCCGCCTATCTCTCCCCGCCCTCGGGCCGCTGCTCTGTGCGGGCGCTCCGCCAGGTGGCGACAGGGGTCCCACGCACGTCTCCTTTGCTTCCTCAGCTGCCTCTCGCAGGAAGGGTTGCAAGCTGGGCTAGTTGGAAAGACACATTCTTGGATGAAACCAGCCTGAATTTACACACAAAGAGAGTGGAACACAAGTTGTATCAACGCGCGTTTGAGAGAGTATTAAGTGTGATTAAAAGGCCCCAATCATTCCATCCTTCTTCACGTTACAGTGAGTGCCGCGGATGTACACCTAATTATCGTGCAACTGGCCGCTAGGCACTATGAACAAACGCCCCGCAATATTATGGAAGCGTTATGGAAGAGTTTGGATATCTGCGTGGGCATTGACTGTAGCCGATGTCTCTCTAGTTGCCTTATCACCCTCCCTCTGGTAAACTTGTTTTGCTCATGTGCAGTATTTGTTTTTGTTTTGTGTTACGTGTTTATATTCGCTCAAAATTCAAGTTCCTAATTTACACACGGCCATCACTCAAGCTACTCTAAAGATTTCGTTGGTGACACATCAGATTAACCTGTGTGAAAGAATGAAAACGTTGTATGCATGTATTATTAAAACGAAGATATCTGTGCCTGTCTGACAGCGTTTGATGTTGCGCCAAAACGCGCTGCTAGAAAGCCAACTTTACACAATGCGTTTCACAAAACGATGATAGTAATAAGCGAAGGGACATCAAGGGACACAAGAAAAAAAAACGCTTCCCATAGAGACGTCCGGCCGCCACCACTTCCTTTACCTTCCTGCGCCATTGGATCTGTTAAACTTTGTTACCAATTACCATAACCTAACCCCTTTACCCTAGAAACCAAAATTCGCCAGAATTTAGGATGGCATATTTGTATCATTTCTCAATAAACAAAGCATGTTACCACAACCACCACCACCACCACCACTGGAGTCGAACCTGCGCCTCTCGTGTTATGAACCGATGTCTATCCGACCGCGCCATTCTGACACCGTCGAAGCGTTTTGCATTTTACACTTTGACTTTGACTGAGGTTGCACGACAGAAATCTTCGCCTTTCAACCATCTTTCTCAGAAGACAAAGTGTTTTGTAAAGCGCTACATTTGTCAGTACTAACTGATAGATGTTATAGCTGCTTTGGTAGGACATAAATTAACCATTCTATTGCGTTTCTGGCTAAGAAATAAACCTACTCGTTACAAGTAAAAAGGCGCAGTAGTTCACTCACATGTACCACAGAAGCAACAGAAGCGCTGATAGCAACACCGCTGTGAAACCGATTATCATGGTCAGCCTACTGAGACCTACGATTTTGGATTCTGCCCAGAAAGTGGACGGTGATCAGATATGTGCGATTCTCAATTTTCCCGGAGCGTTCGTCCTGTGGTGACATTCGGGCTCGACTGTGAACTGAGCACAGTGGCTGCCCGTAAAGCAGCTGCTATGTCGCTTTCGAATACGTTGCTGAAGTTTACATATTTTACCTAAACTTTCGTTTGCGCTCCAGATATTACGTATTTCCGTGGAGTGCGCCGTCCTCGAGGGGGCATATCGGATGTGAGCAAACCTTGCAACGAACATCATGAAAGCAATGTGGGGATTGCATTGTTATAATAAAGAGAAATATCTGTGGTGAAGGGCGTTATATTGACTTCAATTTTAACGGAAATACATTGGCCTCCTTCAAAAGCAAGAAATTCGCATCCACGGCACTTACTGTTCCTTACCAGAACACACTTTAAGGACAGTCGGAGCTGGTTCAATGGCTCTGTACAGCAGAGCTTTGCGTCGTTCGGCCGGTCCCTTCGTGGCTTCTTGTAAGGGAAGGATTCCGCCCTGCCTTGCAACTACGTCAACAGTTTTGCTGTTCACTTCTTTTAAAATACCGTCATCTATGAAGCGATGAAGCCAACTGTCTTCTGTATGAAAAGCACTAACGGAAGGTTGCTCTACACTCTAGATTGTGTCACTCTTAACAAGCGTGAGTGTCGACGATTTTTTGCACGCTTGTCAGAAGGGTGACGTGTTTTCACGGTGAAAAATCACTCTTTCTAAGCGTGACTCGGGGGATGCGTAACACTTGCCAAGCGTGAGTACAAGATATTTTTTGCACGCTTGTTTTAGGCGTGGTGAATTATCACGCTAAGGGCTCACGCTTGCCATCCGTGACTGGGAACCTTCTTAAAGCTTAGTGAAGCTGAAAAAAAGGATTGTCCTTACCTGATGCGGCATTCTCTAGCGGTGTATAAGACGTCTCTCTGACCGTCAAAAATTGATTAGAAAGAAAGCTGAAAGAAGACCATAGTTGCTGTGCCATAATTATGGTCTGGGTAGATTGAAACACCTATTCAGCACATAAATATGGCAAAACAAACATTAGCTTATTTTAGCTTTCTTTTTAAATGATTTCTGATGGTCAGAGAGGTGTCTCATACACCGCTGGAGAATGCCGCATCAGGTAAGGACAATCCTTTTTTTCACCTTCACTAAGCGTGAAGCAGGTCGCCAGTGCCTGACCGACCGGCCTTACGTTGCGAGTACCGCGTTATTCTTCGCTCTAGACGGCCCCAAATTTAGTAGTGTTTCCAGAACAAGAGAGTTTAGGATTTCCGCTGAATTTCGGTTGTGATAAACCCAAGCGCCGTTGAAGGCAGTGCCAAACAAGCGTTCATGAATCATCTTGAACATGTGCACCTAGCGAATCCCATACAATAAGCCTGTGATGTGCATTCTTTCGGCACCTATGCCAATAAGGTTGTGAAGAAAATCAAGCGGATAAGGCTGGTGAGGATTCCTGCGAAAGTTGACATTTTGAATCAATGTCTAGAATCATAGAAATTTAAATACATTTCGAATTTGAGTAAAACTTTTTATTCACAGTAACTTACAAGAATGCTTCCAAACAGAGACCTCTGAGAAAGAAAGACAAGCATTATTAAATAGGCTCCAGGTAAACTCTTGGTGCCGCTTCAAAGCATCACGTGAATACTGCATGAACTTAACTCAGACGAAGTGTAGATCATCAACAGATCGCGTAGCATTTTTAGCGCCCATGAAATTTCGTCGATGCCGTCACGTGTAACTACACTTCAACGAATCCTAGTAACGGCCTGAAAGCAGGCAGACACGTAACGTTCTTTATGCAACACACACACAAACACAGCACCAAGGCTTTTCCAGTGCCGTGTCCAGTTTCAATTTCACGATTTCTCTGGGTTCTTCCGCTTACAAGCTGCTTCACGTCGCATGATACAGTGCACCGGAAAACGCTGCCCTCTGGTGAAACCTGGCCAAGATAAAAAGCGGCTTCAATCAATGCGTTTGCACTCTGAACTTCTGCAGCGATGTGCAGCAAAACAAGTACATTTCTACTGCGGCCATAAAGCTGCGGTTCTGCGCAATAGAACACGATTTTCAGCGCTTCGTAATGTGCCCGTCGACTGTGCGAATTTGCGTGAGACAATATTTTTCGTCATTTTCGAAGGGCTCTGTGGAGGACTGAAAAAGCAGGCGGCTCCACCACCCGCGGTGTAGCGCCTCCTTGCCCGAGAACGGCCACCGACGCGAACGGCAAGCGCGGGCGCGAAGTTTACCGCCAACAAGCCAAAGATGCCGAACGCCATACGCTGAGACCGACGGAAACCGGACGACCCCCAGCTACAACAACAGCAAACGTACCCCTTCCTTCTTTCTTCTTATCTTTCCGGGTCGACCGCGTGATCCGTATCCAGCCAAAGCTACATAGAGAACTAAGCCTAACTAGGCCTAGTTCTAAGCCTAGTTCTAGGGCTAGACTAGGCCTAATGCGAAGTTCCGAGGTCAATACACTAAAAACGTCGTTATTCAGAAATAGTTCAATATGTTATCAGCAAAGACATTAGGAAAAAATTTGCTTACCTGGATATTCCAAGCGACCGTGCATGACAGCTGACTGCCCACTGTAAGAACGCCACCCGGCTGGAGAAGTGGAGTTCGTAGTGAACGGCGCCGTGTCGCGCGAGAATTGCCGGCAGTCGACACTCGGTGTTCTCGCACCAACCGAGCGGCACACGACACCGCTAAGTTGCAAGGTCAAATCTCCCATCAGATTGTTCCTTCTTCGTCACTTTTTACCGCAAAAAAGCGAACACTCCGCAGAATACACACGTGGATGGCAGAAAGACACGACGCACAAACCACCTGTTTCGGCCGATGTCTCCAACGGGTCTGACTCCGTTTTCCCGCAAAAATCACTGAAGCGAGCACCACATTTCAATCTCTTCGCATGACAAAATAAAAAAAAAGACGCGCAAGTCACAACAACATGCAGCAGTGCGCCCCACGGCTCCATTGTGGATATGTATCAGGATATGTATATGCGTGATTCGGAAAGGCGCGATCGCTAGCGCGAGATTTTTCTTAGCGTGATTTTTGCGGTTGACACGCATTCAATCTTGCATCACGCGTAAAAGAAAGCGAATGCGAGTTTTCCAAATCCCCTTCCCGCTTATATCGAAGAAAATCACGCGTATTTAGAGTCACGTGGTGCTCAAAACGAAGTTTACGGTGCAAATGAGCGCGTTTCACGCCTACTATGCCTGAGAAAATTTTGAGTGTACGGTTATCAATCAAACCGATCTTAGGAAGAATGCATTTGGCCTGCTAGAGGACAGATAGATATCATTACAGTGCAACGTACGAAACAACACAGTCCCAGGTTGTGTAGTACTGTTGCGGTCGCGAGTGGCCGATCTCCAGCAATGATCCGTACTGGGGAGAAAAATTCCCATTTGTAGGTCCAGAAATTTTGTGTTGTTAGCATTTTCCTCCGCAGGTTTCCTAGGAATTCAATACAAACCTCCCTGCATTGTCTTTTTGCAGCTCATAGATATTTACGTCGATTCCTGTTTGGTTTTGGGCGTTAGCCAGCGCCACCTATGCCTACTTTACGTAGCCTTCCGTACGCAGACGCTGTTCAGAGAATCAGAGGTTCAGGATGAACTAAATTCCGCTACATCTGCTGCTAAGCAGCATTTTAGTATGCAATTAATGTTTTGCATCAAACAGCAAGCATAATTTGCATTCAAAAGTTCCAAGTTCAAACGCCCGGTATGAAAAACAACAAGACTTTGTTGGGTAATTAATGTAAATTTAGTTCCCCGCCGAGATAGCTGGCGTATTCTCTTGTTGACAGCACGCCGCGCAAAGGCGCACTCGAAATACTTCTTTATACTGCACAGGTATACATTCCAACAGGCTTCAGCCGTTGAGCCAGCTCCGCTTCACGCTAGCTTTTTCTCATGCAGTATTTTCCCTCTATTCTCCCTCAGAAAACAGTACTGAAAACAGTTTGCCAGCAGTTGGGAACTGGCCGCAGTCATTTGGAATGACTGAGCAATATTTACTCAATTAGGGAGTAACAAAAGAAACTCCAGACGACGCCAAATTCGCACCAACGCCTGTTTGCTCATACCTCTGACGCTTCGCCTGAGACAGAATGTTTGCGGTGCAACCGACGCTTCCCAAAGTATTGTTTCAAAGCTTGTGTCGTATACTCTAGCAGGGCAATGTCTCTTCTGCTATGTGTATCCGGTTAAATCCAGCATTTACTCCACACCGTGGGCTTTACAGGTGCGTTCTCCACTAGTCCTCTAGCCGCATCGACGAACAAGTGCGTGGTTCTGTTTTGCGCTTGAACCCATGTTGCATGAATTGTTTACGAAGCGGATTTTTCTCATTCCTACCGCACCTATTGAAGTGATACAAACGGCTAATAAAAACTGCCGCCATGACGATGACATGAATACTTGTGCGCCGATTCCGTGCTAGTTGCTTTTTTGTGAGGTAAAAGTTTCGGTTCAGGTACTTCAAGAAAAATGAGCTTTCAAACAAGGCTCCTCAAGCAGAAGATATTTTCATTAAATATTTATAAAATAAATACAATGGCCATCTTCTCAACTACCGAGAATGGCCGTTTTACGCAATTGTTTAACACAGATAACTGAATAACTGATGGTCCAGCCAAGATAGATAGACGGACAGATAGTTTATTTCGGTCATCATAACACTGATATAAAGTGCGAACGAGATGCGGCTAAAGGAGACTCATTTGTCCCCTTACGAGGCCAGCACCTCAGCAGCAACTGGCCACAGGCAGCATGGCTCTGTGACTACAATAATGTAAGACATGTAGAATACTTAATACGGCAGAAACGAGAGATACACGACAGTTTCATTGATAACCAGAACTCATAAATAAAAAGTTAAAAAAACTGCGCACACACATCAACACTGACGAGCAGCGTGAAAAGGAAAAAAAGAAATATACGCGTTGTCGAGACACTATATAGGCATTTCTATGAAAATTTATAGCATTCCTGGCATAGCTAAATTACGCAGGTATAACAGACAAAATAAAAGACATTGTATACAAGAAGAATGACATTGACAAACTTTTACAGTCCTAACATTACCTAGACCCCACTCGTAAGTCAGACAAATGATAAGACTGGGCATAGAAAGGAATTACCACGGCTTGTATATGCTTACGTGCGACTTGTGCTTGAAGCTGCAGTTTTTTCATGTCTTCTTTTAATTTATTAAACGATGAATTTTTTAGCGTATTCAATTTGAAGAGGATAACTGCTACAAAAAGCTACTATCTTGTTATCAATCAATGTATCACCAGAATGCGTTCTCGGCCATAACCTAACAAATAAATTTCTACGGAGGCTGTATGTTACATCTCCAAGTTAATATTTGTTGGAAAATACCCTGAAGTCTTGTTTGATTTGGTGATAAATTAGAGTTGATTAGGAGAGCCGATAGAGGTCATAAAATGGCACCATACTTATGGACAGAAATATGTCGTTACATAGGTCGATGCGGGCAGCAATATTATATTTAGGGCTTTCGTTTCGAATGAAAACCAGCAATCTGAATTCGTTTTTTATTTCAATTACTCCTTATCAGATGGCCACAACTTCATGGTATTAAACAACACCCATGTAAATATATGTGGCGACTTCTTTTTAAATGACCCAGTTCCACAAACCGAAACTAATCCAGATAAAACTGCAGTGACAAGAAAAACCTAGCAACTTTTCCTCAAAAAAGAGGTGGCAAGAAAACAGGTGAGATAACGCCCCACAAACGCGTAGGTAGATCATAGTTCCTATTGAAAATAAGCCAGATTCTGCTGTCTCACAGATAAAAGTGAGCCAAATCAATTTAACCAGTTGGAGCTTGCTTTTGGCTTGACTGTGCGGACTGTTTCGGGCGTGTTTTCAGAAGTTTTTTTTCTTTGCTTTTTGGAGCTGTCTTGTCATTATTTCTGATGGCAATTAGGATATCGGCCAAAGATCTGTCGCCGGACATAGACGACAAAGTGAACGGAATAAGAAGTGCACGAAATGAAAGTGAGAGGTGGGAAACAATCATTTCGGCTCGTCTCCCCGGTACCTACGGAGTAACTCTGATGACATTAATTTTTGACTCCATATTTACCTTTTTAGTATTTAACTAAATAGCCACCGCTTACAAGACCCGCGAATTCCCCCCCCCCCTTTTAATTGTATCAACTGATTTATAATGTGAAGAAGATTTGAGCACCCGTCTTGGGAAACGTTTTGGAAATTCATGGCAAGGCAATGAAGAGCTTGCTTACTTCGTGAGTGCCTTCAGGCGTGGCCATGAAAGTTACCCTAGGGAAGAATTCCAAAAGAGCTGCTACTGGTGTAACGAACTCACGTTCTCTTCATGTATAGCTCTACTGTTCTGGAAGCCATGTTACATATGTTTGATTTCTTTCCCACCAAACAGCGTCTCACCAGTCTTTAACTTTAAATAAAGTCAATTTAAATCAAGTTTTCATTAGAATTCCGCATCAACTTAAGTGCTTCAATTCAATATGAGCCAAGTCCGAACCTATCTTCCCAATCTTGCTAAAATTCGCAGAACAATGTTTACTTCAGATAAAAAACTTCCCCTAGCTGACATGTAAAACATACAGTATAATAGCTATGAAAGCGTTGCATTTAGGTCCAGCGACAAAATTTCACTTTCTTTTTAAAACGCGCTTTTGGTGCATTTGGCTTAATTCAAAAACAAATTAACGCCGCATATGTACGCGTATGTCTTCATTTCTGTCCTATACTTCTGAGTGCGGATCAACCGGTGAATTATTCGTGCGTGTATACCAATCCCCCTTCCCCTCCGTTAGAACACGTGGATCTCCATGTCCATTCCCGTTGTCGGTCTCTTTCGTGACAGCGATCCGTGTTCGGAGTCAGTCACTTCTTTCTATATTTAAATAGAGCTACTTATACAGATGTATTTGTATTTACAATCAGCATTAGTGGAATTTTCGAACTTAGGTCGGAGTGGTAAGCGCTTAAACCTTGAACATGGGAACGGGGACCAGAAGGACCGCACAGGACATAGACTCTCTTCCTGTGTTGTCCTTGTGGTCCCTGCTCCCATGCTCAAAATTTCAGCGCTTTCCATTCCTGCTGTGCAGCCCAAATAGCCCCTACTCATTTCCTAAAACTAAGTTTGGAAAAAGAAGGGTGATGACCCCGCGCCGGTGCCGGTGCCCGCGGAGGCAGTAGACGCCGCCGCAGAGACGCCAGCGCCATCTCTCGCCCCCGCCGCGGACCCTCCCGCGGCGAAGTACGAGGAGGTGGCGCCGCTCGTCGGCACCCAAGCAAAGAAAGGAACTGAAAATAAAGCGTGGCAAACTGTTCGCATGGCGACGCAGTGAAACATCCCCCTCGCGAGGGGCACGATCAAATGCAGAGCATTTCTGGGGCGCACGAAGTTAAGTAGTTTGCGTTACGTTAGTGTTGTTGCACTTGGGGCAACTGCTGACGAGAGAGCGCTCGTCAGCAGTAAAGTCAAGGATATAAGACGCGTTCGCAGCCTCCCATTCTGTGTCGGCTTTGTGGCGCAGTGGGTAGAGCACCATGTACATTGCGTTCCGCCCGCAGGGTCGAGGGATCGGAACCAGGCGTCGGATAGTATTTTTTATATAGTGTAGGGGGAGGGGTGCGGACAACGACGGTGCGGACTACGACGGACGTCAACGCGGGTTACATCGTGAGTTACTGAAATGCACTGCATTTAAAAATCACTACCGTCACCTAAGCTGGTGTATACGTTGGTGCAGAAAGGGGCAGTGGGAGCGTCTTCAGGGATGCACCGATGTGTGGAGCCCCTCCTGAAGACAGAATTTTCGGTGGGACATCGACGTTGAAATGGGCAAAGTTGACTTGTCTTCAGTTCACGCTTTGCGTTTGTGAGGCGTGAATGGAGCAGCTTTGAAATCCAAAATCACGTTTTGAAAAGCTTCATCCTCTGATGGCAGATATTGTCGTTATTGGCCAATCGCTCTTCATGGGTTCCCGTGGATTTTATAATGACTTATATTCAACCTTTATGGGCAAATGATGACAGCCAGTGAAGGTCGCCTTTCTCCTCACTAACTGCAACAATGCGGAAGCGGTGATGACTCACTTTGTGAAAAATCCAATGTCCGCCGCATGAGAGAGCACGGAGAGTGCCCGGAGCACAAACGAGAGAGTGCTAAGAGGCAGGTGCGGCAGGAGGCTATCGTCTTTTGATGACGTTTACAGGGAAGCAGAAAATACGCAGCCAAATTTATTGAGCAAGCACTATGGCGATCCCGTCTAGGGCAAAGGTCTTAACAGTGCTGCATTTGCCGTGTTCCTTTATTGCAGAATACACAGATGCTTGATTTTTGCGATAGCAACTGAAATACTACATCCGCTGAATAACGCCATCACCTGACTGGCGGCATTCCAAGTTGTTCAACCGTGATGAAATATTCTTGTAGATGACGCGTGGACGGCGCGTTCAGCAGAGCGCCTGGATTGCATCATGGCGGCCATGGGAGCAGTCATAGTTGATTTTATGCAACCAGCCAAACCGTTTACCCTCACTGCCTAGAAAGAGATACTGTTAATTATTGATAGTGACTCTTCATAGTGACCGGAAGCCGTTTGGCGGGTTGGGTAAAAATGAGGACTGAAGGCTCCCATCTAGGACGGCCATCCTCGCTACTATCGCGCCACATCTGCAACCGCCTTGATTTTACCCAACCTGCGAAAACGGTTCCGCTCACTGATTTGCCAGAGTAACTATCAGGACTTGAAAGTGACTCTGGCTAAGGAGTGTGCGGAAACAGTTCGGCCTGTTGGTTGAAATCGACTGACTGCTCCCGTGGCCGCCATGCTGCAACACTATTCAGGCATTTGTTTGTTGTGAGTTTACCAAACCGGCCAAATCGCTTGCGCTCACTGACAAGCCAGGGTGATTGATAGTGACTCTGGCTAGTCAGTGAGCGGAAGCGTTTTGGCCAATCGGGCCAAATCAAGTACTAGTTCGCCATGATGCAACACTAGTTAGAAAGTTGTGCGCCACTGGGGTTTGGGGGTGGCGATGGCGACGGCAGCGGCGTTGTAACCGAGCCAGCGACTACAGAAAGAAACCGGCGGAGGGAAGTGTGGCAAAAGTGTGACGGGGAGGGCAAGATGCTGAGCTTGGAGGAGACGCTCGTCGGAGCAACTGGAGAAAGTGAGAAGGAAGGTGATGATGATGATGATGATGTTAGGTTTTCTTGGCGCAAGGGCATCAAGGCCAAAGAGCGCCAGTACTATGGTGAGGATTATTCAAGTGAGAATATAAAGTACAGAATATATAATAAAAGGTATCTCAAAGTTCTCTTAAAAAAATAATTGGTGTAGAGGGCCAAGTAAAAACATTTGTCACTATGACAGGCATTTTCTATGTGCACCCCTTGCCACCGTCTTTGCGGTAGCAATGAGTGGCCCTACCGGGTTCTAGCGTGCGATGGTGGCTCGGCTTACGGGTGATACGACACATACCTTAAAAAATCTACGTCAGAGAGGTACTTAAAAACACGGCTCACAGAGAAAAGTGGCTCGTCTGATAAAAACAGCAATGGGTGTTGATGGATCACGCGTGTGTACAATTCTGGAAAATGAAGCTTTCTTTGCGGTTCAAGTAGTTTGCATTCTACTAGTATGTGAATGACTGATAGCGACCCTCCACACCTCAAGCAGCGTGGCTGTTCTGTTCCTTTCAATAGGTACGCATGTGTAGCATGGGTATGGCCTATGCGCAGTCTACAGAGAGTAACCTCTGTGATCCTGTCTCGTTTCTCACGGATCGGTCTACCTAAGTTGGGTTTTACCATGTGCAATTTGTTTGCTGTTTGCCCATTCCAATCTTCCTGCCATTGGTCGCGCAGCCTCTTACGTACGTACGCTTTAAGATCCTCGTACGGGACGCTTTGAATATCTAGGTCACTCCGAAGAGCTGCAGTTACAGCATTCCTGTCTGCTTGCTCATTTCCGGCTATGCCGCAGTGACCTGGGACCCAACATACTGTGATTTCAAGTTTTTGTTGGTGGGCTGAGCACAGCAGTTTTAGCAATTAATTAAAGACTGGATTTTTTTGTAACTTTCCTGACGCTAAAGCCTGCACAGCACTTTGAGAATCAGTGAATATCACTGACTTTTGGACATTGTTCTGAATAATATATTCTACAGCCAATACAAGGCCGTGTGTTTCAGCAGTGAATATAGATGTGGCTTTAGGCATAGTCTATGACGTGGAAAAGTTTGGACCATGTGCAGCACGTGATACTGCACCAGCTGACTTGGAAGAATCTGTGTAGAACTCAGATGCTCTGTACTTGTTCTGCAAAAGCAAAAAATGCTGCATAATTAATTGCTTTGGAGCGGTTCTTTTGTCAATCTTCATAAAAGAGAGATCACAAGAGATAGGGCACAGATCCCATGGAGGGACAAGGTCAGCAAAGCTGGTTTTCCGAGCGTCAGTGAAGGATATTCCCAGGCCTTTGGCCAGTGCCCTCACCGACAGAAGAAATGGCTCAGCCGTGGCAGGTCGCTTTTCAAAAAGCTTGATTGCCTGGTTACCTAGAGTGCTGTTGGGGTGTCCGTTCAAGGATGTCGCTTTGAGAGCATAATTCAACCCAGTGTACTTCCGCTGTGTTTCAAGAGACCACTGATTGGCTTCCACATACAGGCTTAAAACAGGGCTTGTTCGGAAAGCGCCTGTAGCTAGACGAAGGCCAAGATGGTAGACAGGGTCTAGCATCTTTAGTGCTGTTCTCGCGGCGGATTGATAAACAAGACACCCGTAGTCGATGCGGGACCTCACAAGGCTATTGAATAAGGCCAATAGGCACTTTGTGCAGTACCCCAAGACTGGTGTGAGAGGACTTTCAGGATCCTGACTGTATCCAAACATTTAACTCTAAGGCGTTTGAGGTGTGCAATGAATGAAAGTTTGTCATCAAGCACAACCCCAAGGAACTTGTGCTCCTTTTGTACCGCTATGGGTGTTTCATTGAGTGTAATAACGGGGTCTGGGCGGATACCACGCTGCCTAGAGAAGACCACACACGTGCTTTTTTCTGGGTTAAAACAGAAGCCATTCTCATCTGCCCATTTTGTAAGTTTGTTTGCAGCTAGTTGGATTTGCCTCTCACAAATGGACATATTGCATGATTTAGTGGCAATGTGCACATCATCAACATATAGTGAGTAGGATATGGAGCGAGGCAGTGCAGTTCCTAAGGAATTCATTTTAACAATAAAAAGGGTGCAGCTAAGCACACCACCCTGCGGCACTCCATTTTCTTGGACGAACATCTTCGAGAGGACGTTTCCAACCCTAACCTGAAAGGTGCGCTCCGAAAGGTAATCCTTCAAACTGTTCAGCATGTTTCCACAAACTCCAAGGCGGCGCAGATCACAAAGAATACCATAACGCCAGGCTGTGTCATAAGCTTTCTGGAGGTCAAAGAAAACTGATAAACAATGCTGCTTATGAAAAAATGCGTCCCTGATGTAGGATTCAATAGCCACTAGGTGGTCTGCTGTAGATCTACCAGAGCGAAAACCCGCCTGGCGATTGTCTATAATACCATGGTACTCAAGAAAGTAGATAAGGCGACGGTTAATCATTTTTTCGAAGACCTTGCATAAGCAACTGGTCAAAGCGACCGGTCTAAAACTAGTTGCACGTGATGGATCTTTCCCCTCCTTTAGAATCGGCACCACAATAGCTTCTTTCCACACTTTTGGAAACCGCCCTGCACGCCAGATCTTGTTAAACAACAGTAAGAGTGCTTCTAGCGTGTTGTGGTGCAGGTGCTTAATCATGGTATATGTTATTCGGTCTCGCCCTGGTGATGATTTACCACAAGTAGTGAGCGCAACTTTAAGCTCCTGCATAGTGAAGGGGCAATTATACCCTACCTCAGAATGCGGTTTGTCACGTACGATCTTCCGTTCCTCTGCATTCTTGTGTCTCAGGAAGTTATTTGAATAGTGAGCTGAGCTTGATACATACTCAAAATGCTTGCCTAGGGCATTCGCTTGGTCTTGTAAAGTGTCTCCACTTGTGCTGACCAAAGGGTGCGTAAGAGTGTTACTTCCTCGGAGTGCTTTAATTCTCCTCCATACTTTCCGCGTGTCAGTATATGATGTGATTGATGACACAAAACGATTCCAGCTTTCTCTTTTCGCAATGCGCCGAATCCGTCTGCCATTGGCCTTTGCCCGCTTGAAAACTACCAAGTTTTCAGTCGTTGGGCACCTACGCAAGACACCCCATGCCTTATTCTGTTCCTTACGGGCCTGCCTGCAATCATCATTCCACCAAGGTTTTGGCTTAGCAACCCTACTAGAAGAAGTCTGGGGGATGGACTTCAGCGCAGCTTCAATTATATGGGTGGTCAGAGTCTCAGCAGCTTCGTCAATACCGAGGTTGTCTATAAGTGTATAGTGACACTCAGAGAGCTCTTTGAATTTTTTCCAGTCTGCGGCCTCCTCCTTGAACTTTTGTGGGCATGGAGTGTTGTCTTGTTTACTGTCTAAAAGCTTGAGCCTTACTGGAAAGTGGTCACTTCCGTACAGGTTATTAATGACCTTCCACTGGAGTGCTGGAAACAGAACTGGAGAGGCTATGGCGAGATCTATGCAGGAGTACGTGGCATGTGTTGTGTTATAATATGTTGGGTCTTTCTTGTTAAGTATGCACGCTCCAGATGATAGCAGAAACTTTTCAAAGAGGCGTCCTCTAACATCCGTGCGTGCAGAACCCCAGAGTGGGTGGTGAGCATTACAATCCCCAACTAGCAGATACGGCTCTGGCAGCTGATCAACTAATGTTTCAAACTCCATACTAGAGAGCCCGTGGTCTGGAGGTATGTACAGTGATCATACTGTTACCAGCTTATTAAAGATAATGGCTCGTATGGCTACAGCCTCTAAACTGGTCTGTAGCGGTAGGAACTGGCATGCCACTGATTTTTGCGCGATAATCGCAACTCCTCCAGAGGGTACATGCAGCCATCCCTGTCTTTCCTAAATACAGAGTAGTTCTTTAAGAAGTTTGTTTGGTTCGTCCTCAAGTGTGTCTCCTGGAGTCACATAATACTTATTTGGTGTTGTGACAGCAAATCATAGATATCGTCCAAGTTTTTCAGGAGGCCTCTGCAGTTCCATTGGACTACATTATCAGCTACCATCAGCTTATGCTGAATAAGGATTAAGGAAGTGCCATGCTGTCACCCTCCCAGGCTCAAGACACCTTCCCAGGAGCCGTGACCCTAGGTGGCTTTTGCTTTGAACGCTCAAGCAACTTGCCACGCCCTATCGGCGTACCGCGCAATGGAGAGCTTGGCGTTGTGTCCATGGCATCTTGCGGAGCCTCGACAGCAGGGCTAGGCTGGCTGGTTGCGGCAGCCTGCCTCTCAGCAGGGACCGGCACTGCAGTGCCAGCAAGGGGCCTAGCGTTGGCATCAAGGGGTGCGGGGGCCGCCCTTGACGCTTCTTTTGTGGCATGTGCAGTGGCCTTAGCCACCGCCACTGAGGGGGCTTGGGGTGTCCTTTGGGGCCTCGCTGGGAGGGTTCCAAGGGGAACTCGAACCGAGTGTAGCGCCGCTCCACGTCGCGCTACATCGGCAAAGCTAGTGTGTGTCAGGAAGAGTCTCTGTCGTGCTTCCCTAAAGGTAATGTTTTCCTTATACTTCAGAGCAATTATTTCTTTTTCTTTCTTCCATTGCGGGCACAAGCGCGAGTACGCGGCGTGCTCTCCCATGCAGTTTACACAGTGGAGTGGAGCTTCACAGGTGTCAGACGAGTGGTCGTGGAGGCTACACTTTGGACATGCTGCCTTGCCTCGGCAGCTCAATGAACCATGGCCAAATCTTTGGCATTTATAGCAGCGTCGGGGGTTTGGAATATACAAACGCACAGGGATTTTAACGTAGCCTGCTTCGACAGACTCGGGCAGTACACTGGTCGAGAATGTGAGGATTACATGCTTGGTCGAAATTTCCTTCCCATCTCTACGTATTTTGATTCGTCGAACATTCACAACATTCTGGCCCTCGAACCCTTCCAGGAGTTCTTGCTCAGACAAGTTCAGAAAGTCTTCATCAGAGATAACACCTCTGGTAGTGTTCATGGATCGGTGGGGACTGATGCTTACGGGATTGTCGCCAACAGTGGTTATTTTCGTCAACTTGGCACACTGAGCTGCATCTTGTACTTCTAGGAGAAGGTCACCGCTTCCCAACTTGCTTACTTTATAACCGCCGCCTAGCTCATTTGTTAGAACTTTGGCTACCAAGAATGGTGACAGACGTCTCATTGACAAGCCTTCTTTTTCACAGTGCATGACGTGGAATTTTAGGAAATTTTCGGACTTTTTAGGAGTGAACAACTGCTGGACTGCTTCGTTGCGTCCCCGTTTTGGAGGACGATCATGGGATGCAGAAAATTTTGTTGCCATAACAAGTGAAATCAATTCAGCAGCTATGCTGGCCGCCCACCACCGAGCCCAACCTGGGAACGCGCCAGATGCGCGTTAGCCATACATAGCTGCTATAACCCTGTTTAAGTCCTCAAGGTTTATTCCTTACCCAGGGTTAACCCTCGCCGCCTGGAAATGTGTGGAAACGAGGAAAAGAAGAGATGACAGGATAGGGGTAGAAAAGAAGACAGGAAAGTGAAAGAGCTGAGAGGGAGGCAGGAAAAGGCGACTGGCTGGTTCCCCCCGGGCGGGTCACACCGGGGGCACCGTCTGCGAGAAGCAGGGGCCAAAGTGGCATGTTGCCTCTACCGGGGGGCCATGAAGGTCCAAAACAACCTCGGCTTTGGCTCAGCCACCAGGATTCCCTTTTCTCCGGACACGGCTCAGCCACGCACAGCCGGGGCGTGGGTGGGTCCAACCCACATGTGCTCGGGTCCGTGGTGTTGCAAGTCACCAAGTGCCTACGGCAGTAGGCACCCCTGCGGAGCTCGGGACCGTGGTGGCGCTACTCACCAAAACACCTTGAGTACACAAGGTGCCCCCTGCGGGGAAGTGAGAAGGAAGGAGGCCGGCAGGAGCTGCTATGGCGCCGCCTCTCTCACATGGTTTCCCCTAACCCTTCGCCTGTGCTGCTGCTCCGCTCGTTCACGTGGCATTTGCGCGGGAGGTTTAAACAGTATTTGCAACCACATGCTCGCTGGCGCGCCGCAGTGCGTTCAATGATCAGGCGGTCATTTTCTATAATGCGGCAGACATGCGCCGGGACGCAGAAGAGTGCAGTTCGTGCTGCACACAAATTTCCCGATGTGAAGTGTAGTAATCGTCAGTGGATTTTTTGTACAGTCTATCACCCCTTTTAATATGATATCCTGGATTTAGCATTTAAAGGCTGTACCTCGCGATGTAATTTGCACTGTATCCTAACCTCCCCCATTACGAATATACGACAAGTTTGAATTCCCGTTGTTAGGTTATTTGCAACGTTCAGTCATAAACTCGAGCAAATTACGAAGAACCTGATAGCCTGCAACCCTACAATCAAATCAAATCACCCTTCACTCTTCCTCCCTTTGTCACTTATTGCGCAGAGCGCACGCCCATTGCCTATCATTGTTTGTGCGCTATAAGGCGTTTCAGATACAGACGGCATGCACGCTCGCCACACGACAAAGGTTACACGGGGAACGAATGAGCTTTCAGTTGTATCAGTTTTAGCTGCGACCCCGACTGAAAACTCACGACGTTTCTTGGAACTATGTCGCGGCTCCGCGATGCTTAATCTAACTGGTCATGGTTGTAGATATAAGCATGACAAGTAATTTAACAACGTGGGTGAGCATTTGTGTCACTTTTGTGTGGAAAATACTATGGGGCTCGTACTTAAAACTATTAAGGGTGACTTGAAGAACTATAAAGGGGTTTTAAAAACAGTAATATTCGTAATAAAAAAACTTTTCATCGGCTAATGAGGTACATTATAGGTTAAATCGAGAGACGAGCTAGTTGGTGAACATGCATGAGAGAAACGTAAGCGCAAACTAACACAGGGGCGAGAAAGGGAAACGACACCAGCGTTTTTTCGCTGGTGTCGTTTCCCTTTCTCGTCCCTGTGTCAGTTTGCACTTAAGTTTCACACATTATAGGTTATTGTATAGCATCTCTCTTGGTGGGGTTTTGAAATTCGTGTGTTTAAAACTAGAGTTCTGAGCAAGCCATGTAGAAAATTTGTCGCGAGAGCTACTAATCATGTTGTTCAGGGGGGAAAGCCGGCGGCGCGACACGTGGAAGCTTTAACTTACAATTATTTGCCTTTAAAACCTCACAAACCTGGTCTGTGAGTCCACAAAAAGCAAGAAAACGTAACGGAAAAAGGGGTAACAAAAGCAAACATCTGGGGCTTAAAATGGGAGTCTATCTTTCTTTTGTCCGCAACAACTGCCTATATTCCACACGTGGTGCACATGAGCGTAGAGGCTCACGCAGCATGAGCCTTGGCAGCTGCGGCTGCAACACCTTTGTCGCTGGCCTCTTTGTTCCTTACACTTGAAACACACCTGAAACTGATACCGACCTGCTTGAAGTCCTTAAGGATCAGGGCGATAGGTCTGCCCGGGGAATCACAATCCGAAGGGATAACAAGCAGATCACCGCGAAACACAATCCTGGCCTTTAATAGTTCCGCACTACCACAATCTACAAATGTAGGCTTTATTCACTATCCTGCCCGCCCGCACATTCCCAACTCACGGCGCTGTTTCAAACGCCAGCGATTCGGGCATGGCACAAAATCCTACCGTGGCCGACTTACCTGCGCAAAGTGCGCCCGACACCACCACAGGTCTAAAAGCAGCAACTCAAAACTTCCCCTGCATCAACTGCCAGGGTCCCCACCCCGGCATAATCCTGCCGCTGTGTAAGGTCTCAGTTAGAAAAGAAAATATTAAACATCAAGGTAACCGAGATCATCTCCTTTGCAGAGACGACCAAGGTTAGCGAGGCTGAGCTTGTCGCGTTCATGCACCCGCTGGGTTGCATCCGGCAGCCCAACCTGTTACTACTACGCCGCCTGCCAAACGGCAACTGTTGCGGAGGCAACCACCACTGTCAGGAGCAATACTTCTGCTTCCGTTTCTACTGTTTCGGCCATTAGTGCAACTGAGGACACGGAGGAGATGGACACAGGGGGAACATCAGCGGCGCCACACACGCCGCACTACCTGTGCCACCCGTGGAGCTCCTGGCACCCTTAGCGGTGGCGTCCCAGCCAAAGGGGCCAAGTACAGGGAGCGCGATACGTCGGTGACTCACAGGGCATCCGATGGCGACGACGATGACATGCACGTAGACTCGCGAGCACACGCACACGCACACACACAGGCACGCACACCCGGTCGTTTTCAAATTGAAATTATGGGAAGAGAACCATAATTCAACGGAAAACGTTGGCGTGTACGATTGATTGATAAACCTTTATTTGCGAGTCTGAGGCGCAGATGTTAGGGTGCCCGCCTGGTGGACGGCATCCTTAGTCCAGGATACATACCCTGGCGGCGGCTGGCTGTCTGAGCCCTCGTCACCAGTCTTGCTGGATCCTGAGGTTCGGTATAGTCAGGCAAGCCATCCACTGCTCATAGGATGGGGTTGGGTTGGGAGGGAGGTGCGGGGTTCTTTGACACTTCCATACCTGAAGATATAGGGTGCCAGGAGGACAGAAATTACAGGTGGCGGGGTATTGAGTTGGGTAAATGGCGTGAAGAAGGGTGCAGTGGGGATATGTATTTGTCTGCAGTCTTCTTAGGGCGGTGGCTTCATCCCTGGATAATCTGGGGTGCGGTTCCGGATATTTTCTTCGGTCGAGACGGTAGTGGGCTAATATTTCGGCGTAATGTACGAGATATCGCATGCAAATAAGCCAAGCGTGATGTTCTTAAAGAAACCGTCCTAATATTGACCACAGAAATTTTGTTTATTGGACGATGGTATTTAGATATGACGGAGACGGCTGCACACTCTCTTCGGGCGCTGTGGCCTTTGTCTGTCCTGTCCTTGATGCTGTGCAATGATATTCGATAGGTTATTAACGATACGGTCCATTTAAATTCCTCGTGATTTCCAGCAATCGATCTCTGATTTCGAGGCTCTTCCCGAACCCTTTATTTTTATAGGTGGCCTAAATCCTCCTTCGTGCTCGACACGACACGGCACTTAAGCAAGCTTGACTTGGCTATTGGATCAGCAGTTCTCCTTCCATCTTATGGGTCCTCATGAGATGGAAGTTTTCCTTCCATCTCAGATATACTCCCAAACATACGTACGTAAAATTCCTGCCACCAAGAAAAAACGATCACCTTGCCGCTGCTCCTGTGCTACTACGGATAAAGGTTTGTGCGGATTTTCAACAAAAAAAAATTTCACGACGACGCTAATTGCGTGTTTTTTGTATAATTTCTGGTATCCGTCTCACTCGTGCATGAACTTTATATGTCAACGTAGATTTAACCAGGTAGATTGAGCCAAGATTTAACCCAACTTTGTCACCTTGTATTCTTAATAAGCAGTAGATCACGCAGTACCCGTGATGTATTGTCACTAGACCATCAATTTTCTGTAGGCCACTTTAGCGTACCTTTCAATAACAATATTTCTCAACATCACTTTCCCTTTGCTATATCTTATTTTCTCCTCCTGTAGGCGTATTTTATCACATTTGAAGTTATAACAGCTGGCCAAACGTACATTCATTTTGAAGCTATATTCCACTGATCAGCAGCGGCGGTGGTTGCGAAAGCCCCTCACTCATTCGAAACCCCGAGCATGCACGACCGTCGGTGTTGAACCCGCGGCCATCTCGCCGGCGCTGGGCATTTTAAGAGCATACAGCAGCGCAAATTGTGAAAGCGTCCTGTGCGAAGCGAGAGAATCTAGTTGAACAGATTCCTCCGACCAATATACTTATCACGATCACAAAAAAATGGCCGCTCATATGTTCGCATCTCTGCTAATGTCTTCGAAAGAAAGGCTCCTGCCACCACTTCCACGTAAATGTCTCTACTGTCTCATCCACCCACCTCTCGCGCTGTTCGCCTCCTGTGTTGGTCCACCCGTTTCGTGAAGAAAAAAAGAGCTTTCGTTCCCCCGTGACCCATTAGGAGGTTTGCGGAATTCAGTTTGCGCCCGCGCTGCTGCGCCGTCTGTTGGAACTGTTCGGACTTCATGCTCGAACAACGAGTGCGATGCTGCGATGCCAGCATTGCTCGTATTTCGTCGTTAAAATGCTCTTTTGAGCGCGTTTTTAAGAGGGATGCTGTTTATGCTGGTGGTTGGGTCGGCGAGTGAGCACAGGAAAAACTAGCTGAACGATGACGTCGCGCGCGGTGGGACCCAAGCTTTTCCGTAGCTTTGCCTCGCCGCCGTCCGGCGGGACTTCTTTCGCCACATGTCGGAGGCGCCATACAACTGGTACACGCATTGCTTGGGAAGTGCGTGGCGGGGTGGCTCACTGTATAGCTTGCGCCGACAAGCGTGCAGTTCTAACGGTGCAAACAAAGAGTGCAAAAATGAAAGAAGCTAAGAAGTCGAGTAGCGATAACGAAAAGAAACTTGGTGACTACCGTGAGCGAGTGAGTGAATGAGGGAGTTATTTATTGAAATAGAAAGCGGAACAGAAGTGGACTGGATATATTTTGAACTCATTTGGGAGTTCACCAGCATACAACCCAGTCTGGTAGAAGGGGTGTGGAATGAAAGGGGATAGGTGAGAACAAATGGGGACAAAGAAAGAGGGACAAAAAGAAAGAGATAAGGAGTGCGTAATTCTGGCCGGCAGGTATTAGGGTAAATGAATTTCGTTCTGAAATAAATTTTGTTTATTTTATACAGCAATTATGATCACCGAGACGACCTGGCTTCACGATCATGAAAGTTTTGTTTTAAGCAAATATCAATCGTTTTACCTGAATCAAACCCATCGACGAGGGGGAGGAGTCTTTTTTTTTACGATAGTATGCCCGTTGGCATAAATACTATGCTATAAGTATAGGTTAACTCCCGTTTCGCGAAGAAACGCAGGAACGGAGCGGTATTGGGGTCCCCAAAACCACTGATGAAGGTCAGGTGGTCTTCCAGGGTGGAGGCCTGTGCCTCGAACGTGTCGTGTTCTGGCCGCTTGCAATGAAGGGCACGTCCACAGCAAATGTTCTGTGTCCGCATCTTCGGCAGGAGCCATGCGAAAGGGGCAGTTCTGGTCGAACGGGGCATGGTGGCGTGGTGGCCACTCCCGGGTAACAGTGGGAGAGAGGGCTACACCAACACAAAGTCTTCGCAGCAAGACCTCTTCCCAGCGAGCGAGTCTGCTAGGGAGGTTCGTTCCACACGGTGGAATTAGAGCTCGTGTGGCGCGACGAAGATCTTCTTTACATTGTAAAAACAAATATTTGCACGTGGAACTTGCGCGTGGAAGATCCGGGCAAGCGGTGATGCTATCCACTGGCGGCCCCGTCTCTCTAAGAGGCCGGCCCTTGCAAAGACCGAACTGGGTAGAACCCGTCGGCACAGGCAGGTGCGGCGGAACTCCGACAGGTCGCTGGGCACCCGCTTTTTATTGGGGAGGAGTCGGTTTGTTAATACTTGAATGTATTCACTGTGAAAACGAAAATCAAGTATTGTGCGGTAACACCCAACTATGAAGTCCTTTCTGTGCACACTGGAACTACCCTGTTTGTTGTGTTTTGTCGCCCTCCTGATGGAAACCTTGATAAATATTTAGGCTATCTGGAGACCGGTTTTGAGTTTGCTGATTCTTGGGGTTATACTGTTTTTATGGGAGGTGACTTCAACATTAAAATGGATGAAAACTCTTCTCACAGCCCGCGCATGCTGACCCGATTGGAATCTCATTTTACGCAGAATGTAATCAACCTTCCTACGCGTGTGACTCTTACGTCAGCAACTATACTTGACCTATTAATTGCGAGTAAATCAACTTTCTTTACTTAGCATTGGTTATTGGCCGTTCCCTCTGTGACCACCTTCCTGTTTTTGCTATTTGCAGAAATGCTGTCCAGCACACGAACCGTAAAACACGGAAACAAAACACAATTCAACAAATAAATAGCTATACGCTTGAATCATTCAGGAATTCTACACTAAGGTGTGACTGGGAGTCGGTGGGCAACTATACGCATGCTCACAATGCATTTTAGTTCTTTTGAGAAAAGTTCATACTGATTTAAAAAAAGTGCTTCCCATACAAGCCACTCATAACACCTAAACGTGCTCGTAAACCGTGGGTCACGCCATATATCTTCAAAATAATTTCTGAGAAAAACAAACTGTACCGGGTATTCATTAAAACTCGTGACACAGCTGATTTCATTATTTTAAATGACACCATTAAAATAATGCTATACTAAAGAAACCTAAAACCAGCTACTACCTGAACCTGTTCAACGGCATCAAAGGTAAAAAAATTGTTTGGAATAGTGTAAACACACTGCTCTGCAACAAACAATGACGTGCACCCACCAGGCTGCTTATTGATAACAAAACATTTACTGGAAACAGAGTAGCTAAGAAATTCAATGATTACTTCGTTTCGCTTATGGATAGTGAACATGACCCCACTGCTCTTGAATACATAGATAAATATGTGTCGAATCCCCTTTTCCTGACTCCGTGTGATGGAATGGAATTTTAGTCAGCTTTCGACCGCATGAAAATCAGTAAATGCGAAGACGCAATCGGTATAAAAATGCAACCAGTTCTATACGCCATAGACATTATTTGTCCTATCGTAACATACATTTACACCCTAACTCTAGAGACCGGTGTATTTCCTCTTCAAAGCAAGAAAGCTTGAGTAGTAGTTCTACGCAAAGGAGGTCCAAAGGACGTCCTTAATAATTATACGCCGATATCTAATTCTCCAGTATCTTCCAGGCTTTTGTAATGTATTATTTGTGTACGATTATCCAATTTCTTTAAAAATACCATGTGTTAACCACTAAAAAGATTGGTTCCAGGCCACATTCATCCACAGCACTAGCACTGCTACGACCAAGAGAACTTGTACTTACTAACACGAGACTAAATTGATCACATTATTATTGTTTGTGGGATTTTCTGAAACACTTGACAAAATCAATTATCGTACTCTTCTTTCAAAACTTTCAACACATGAAATCAGAAATAATATGCGCAATTTAGTTGTTCTTATTATCTCAGTAGTCGCGTGTAGTGTCACAATTTATAGTTTTCAATCTGCTTTCAAACGTGTTCAACACGGCGTTCCTTAGGGAAGCTTTCTAGGCCTTTTACTGTGTAATATATATATATATATATATATATATATATATAAAAGTTGCAGTCCTTATGTGTCCTTACGGAATCCCTCGTCCCGTACGTCTCTGTTCTACAAAATATATATATATATATATATATAGATTTATACCTATATATATATATATATGACCTCATACATACAGATAAACAAGTTGATTACGTAATGTATCCAGACGATGCTACCTTATGCTAAACTGGACAGGACTTTTAATAGCTTAGTGGGAAAAGGCAATATAATCCTAGCTGAACAACACACATGGTCTATCAAAACTGCCAATTGGTCAACCAAACCGAAAAAAGCCATGTTCTTTACAACCAAAAACACCACTTATGACCTCAGCAGTACTTTCTCATTGGCGACCAATGGAATACAAATCACTAATGTAATTAAATCTCTGGGCGTTTTCTTCAGAGAGTTTATGTTGTTGGATGCTTATTTCGAGTACATACAGAATACACTCTCTCGTACAGTTGGAATACTTAAGAAATTGCAACTCATGCTGCCGGTAAAAACAACGATTCTTTTGTACTTTGCCTTATTTTAATCCACTGTAAGATACTGCAACTCAATCTGGCATAACACCACAGCAAACAATATTACTGCTTGGGTTGGGTATAGCTTGGTTGAATCCATATGTAAGAAGTTTTTCTGTTAGTGGTACACGAGCTGTGTTTAGGTATTAACCTGTGTTGGTTAACATGAAATACTGCATTTCTGCTTTGTTTCTCGCTACCTGCTCTTCGCTGCCGTTGTTGATGTATCTCAGGGCAACAGGGCGTCGTCAAGCCGCTAAGCTGGGGCTTTTTTTTCCTCCTCCTCGACCATGTAATTTACGTGTCTGGAAATAACTTGAAACTTGGAACTTTCGGTTTTTTGTTGGTTGCTTCTACGGTCGTATTCATGGCGGTAGGCACGCTTACAGGCAGAGCATCTGCATCTGGCTGGGCTCTAGACAAAGGTTCATTTGGAAAAAATGCGCGACGCCTGTTTTCCTAAATCTTGGAAGTTGTTTAGATTTTGTGGTGTATTTTGTGCTGTGAACTGCATTAGTTATGTAGTCGGCTCGGTCGCCCTCGCGAGAGGCAGTATTTTGAATGGTGGCGGAAAATGGAAACGCCGCATATTCCAGATATGGACGTTCGGCTCGCCAATTTCTGTAGTATATACAGGAAGGAGTATCGGAGCTTCATCACCAGCGGCGAAATGGATGACGATCGGGGTAGAATTTGAACAGCTTTCCATGTCACATTGCATGGGTAATGACCACTAAATTTCGTACATGGTGTTTCACTGTGTGTAGTTCCACAATGCTGCCTTTTTTTGCTCACTGTTATAGGTGCCTTCTGTTTGCTCGAGGTGACCTTTGAAATTTATGCCACGGTCTGGTCACTTTGAATGATTTGAAATTAATTGTCGTCAGTTTATAATTTTGTTGCATTAATAAGTAAAATAATGAGTCAATTTTATCTCGTGTTTTATCTAAGGATAGTTGACTTTCATTACTTCTACGCGGTACATAGCTGAGCCACACAAAAGAATCGCGGCCCGCATTCACTCATTGCCAAGAAAAACACCTTGTAGGCTTCAACCCAGCTTCTCTGGTAATCTTACCGCTATCTGGCAAGCAAGGAATCTTCTGACCTTGGTGCATTGCACAGCAGTTCTAAAACTAAGTATTCTGGGAGACTTAACTGAGCTAGTTCAGCAAATGCTTCGCTTCATGCGGCTGGCAGTAAGCCGTTAAATTGTCTTCTTCTTCCTGCGGTTTGGTTGTAGTCCGATTCTGTACCAGCGTTTAAAAATTGCTGCTTTTGCTGAGGACGTTATGTGTGCTTCAATGCCTAAAGCAAGTGAAGTATTTTCAGAACATAATAGAACTTTGAGTTAACTTAAAGCTTGCAGTTCTGCAAATGTGCCAGGGTTAAGTAAACAGGGGTCAAATGGAGCTATTCAAGAATATATACTTTCTGTAAAAGTAGCTCACACTGACGTACAACATGGTATGTAATATTCAGTGTTTCTGTTGTTTTTCTGGCGTGGACTGCACCGACGTGGACTATTAGTGGACAGCTGGTTATACTCTCTCAAAAGCTATAACCATAAACCCAGATACTCTAGCAGCTACAATGAGGGTAATCGGGTCAAAGAACTAACATTCAAACCATCTACCGTGTAAGCAAATTTGTTTACAAGTACTCCTAATTTAACTTCAACAGCCTTATCAATTGTCACACCAGCTCGAGACACCAGTTCTGCAAGGGCAGTAGCAGCACCTTGCACTTGAGGAGTGAAAGTGGGCTCCCGTGTGCATAGTGCAATAAATATAAAGAAACAAAAGGAAGAGGTGGTGCCAGCCGAGGAATACTGTGTTTTCTTCAAGTAACTAGCACGAAGAAGCTTCGCGCTTTATTGCCACCACGAAGATGACTTACAGCTTTGTGTAATCGAAAGGTTCGGGAGTCCACATCTTGCTGCAGTTTTGGTCGATGGGGGTATTGCGGCCATCAAGAAAGAGTAATTGCTTTATGGGGGACATTACGAATTATCTATGTACTGCTCTATAATATGATGTGTCAAGGGTTATGTGATATATTTGAGGGAGCAACAAAATATGAGCAGTCAGCAGAGTGACCCACACACCAAAATGAGACAACCGGAAGATTGGAACCACTGATTCGGCCTAAAGAAACTCTGCAGGGCTTTTCATGTGTTGCTCCACAATGCTGTAGCGATGAGCTTTGTTAGATGAATGTTGAATTTGGAATATTTGAACTTGTCTGCGTCCTCAGTACCCCTTTCAAAAAGCAGCATATAAATTTTTGTCAGTTTTTATATCAAAACTTTTTGTGGCGCAATGGGATAGGCATTAACACGAGGAACTCAAGCTCGATCCGAACGAGGTGAATAAGTTTTCTTTTCGAAGCCTCTGTTTGGGTCCGTGACGCCGTGACAAAAGACGAGCTACGAAAACATACTGGGACCCTCAAGTGCTCCCCATTCAAAACGACAGGACAGGAGACCACTTGCACCCTATTTTGGGCAAAGTGTCATTTCGTACTGTATACAAAGCAAAATGATGAAACGGCTGGCACAGCCAAGCGGAGCATAAGTGCCTCTCTCGTCATTTTAGCGACAACAGTCTGTATCGTAGTACGACAGGGCCTTTCTTCCTCGGCTTGTCTGTGGGTCTGACGGTATGCCTGTTGCCAGTATAACTTTATGGGTACACTTGGCCGAGCAGACCCAGAAAAACAAAGCGTATTTGGCAATTCGAAAATTTTACGTTTTGGCTCCAGGTCCCTAGTCTTTTCAGCAGAAAACGTCACAGCCCACCCACAAGTTTTTTATTTTATTTATTTTCTTTAAGTAATACTGCAGGCCATAAGCCCGAGCAGGTCGCACACACACTCAAAAAACAAAAAATCATCCTGTGTACATACTGAAAAATACACAAGATGAGCCAAGACATCGATTGTGTCATTAACTCAATGACAAAAGAAGAAGAACAACAATGGGTCAGAACAGTGAAGAAATGCAACAAAGCGGTCAGCAAAACAATACGCAGAAAGTGACTATGACGATTAAAGCATGACAACCTATGACGATTAGAGCATGACGTTCAAGTTCAAGTGGTGTGTTCTTTCTGTATATGTGGCTTGTTTTAGGTCATACAGCAATCCCTCGTTATAAAGACGTCAGCGGGAGGGCGAAAAATTTTGTTATAAGCGGTATTTTGATATAAGCGACCACTCGAGAAAACTTGAGCTTTATTTGCGCCACAACGGCGAGCTTTAGTTGAGCTTTAATTGCTTGAGCTTTAAGTACTTGAGCTTTAATTGCGCCACAACGGCGAGCAATAAAAACACAATGTATTCAGGGAAGCAAAACCTTACTCGGGTGCAAAAAGGCATTGAGCTGTGGCTGTGTTATGTTCTTGCCGGGCGCGAGCAACCCCCGTTCCAATTCGACCAAGCAGTGACTGGCGTCCAAACGCCTCGCAGGCTTCAGAGCGAATGAGGAGGGTAATGCCGTGGCCACTTCTAGACGAGGGGGGGGGGGGCTAGGGGCGTCACGGAACGCTACGACAGTTTCGCGCTGGAAAGCACAGCAAACGGCTCAAATCTGAGGTTGTGTTTGTTGAGCTCACAAAACAATTACCACTCATTGTGATACACAGCGTAATCATGAAGACTGACCGGTGTGGTCCTTGCATGATTTGATTTGCATGATTACTGGGCATTTTTTTCTCGAGCTGTGTAGCCATTAAGTTCGCAAAACAAGCGTGTTTCGGCGCCACGCTCACGACGAGAGTTCTAATTGTACGCATCGAGTGGCAGTGTTCGCGCACCGTCACGTCCACGCCATTGACCAATGTCGAGGAACAAAATTCAATCACCCTACCACGCATTTGGACTCTTCCTCATAAGTCAGATGGCGTAAATCGAGCATTACCAGCTCGATGAAATCACCTGGGAAACACCAACTTGTTAACCTGTCATATTGACCGCCTGACTCGCCGCTGGGTCGCCGCTGACCGGCGACTCCTCCGCCCGCCACTTCGCTCTAAGCGGGTCCACCTCTTCGTGCGCTTCGAGTAATGCGGCCTAAAATGCATGCGTTTGGGTTGGGACCAGAAGAAATTTCGAATAAAGCGATATTTCGAGTAAAGCGATTTTTTTATAACGAGGGATTACTGTATGTGGTTGAATAAACATTCATTGCGTCCGGTATATTTTCCTAGAAATAGAAACCGCAATGCAGAAACACGCGCTGTTGCTGCTTCAAACCTATGCTTTCACACACGAGACATGACCAACAGACATCAAAAGAATATCAATGTCCTCCTAGGACGTCTGAAGGGTCATGTGCCCCAGAACATTACCCCCATATTTAAACCAGGCATATTTCCGGGCCCTGGATTCTTTTCTCATTTTAAAGCGTGAACTAGAGGTTATGGTGAATAAGATTTGTGCCCCTGAAAAACATCCCAGTTCCACAGTAGTATTATTGTTCATCATATCACCATGGTGTGATTGCATAAATGTGTTTTCCTTGATGATTCTGCATTCTGCATTTTTGGCAGCATTACGTAAAAGTAGGATAGAAGCTTCCGTAGGCCTAATATGCAGAAAGGTGCTCAGTCTTTCCGTGCCTAACTACCAACGCTTGGTGTTGGGTGTGGCGACTGATTTGTGACTCAAGCTGGGAAATGTTGGTTCATGGAGGAACAAAGCGCGAAGAAACAAGAACAACCAGGAGGAAGAAATACAACGGGACGGAGCATCACAGCCTACATTGCGTTCTTTTTGCACTGGAAGTAAAAAATGTCCCGCCACAGTACTCTAACCTTTTTAGCGATGTGTGTGTGATAGACGACCTCCAAGATCATTGCGAGAACGGAGATGGCTCATCCGGCTGCGTAAGCCAGAAGGTATTCGCTGAAGTGAATGTCGAAGCGGACGGCATCTTCTTCCGCGTATCCGAAGGACACCCGGGAGACGTTCCTCCACTGAATGCCCGATTCCATTATTGCCAAGAGCAGTCGACGGTGCTGGTACCTGTGAGTCAAGTGCACGCACAAGAGCGGCAAAAAGATTGTCAAGATATGCTCTAAACACCTTTCCCTGCAAACTCTTATAGACATTCGTCATCATCATCAACAACAGCCTACTTAGGTACACTACCGGACGAAGGCTTCTCCCATTCACCTGCAAGCATTCTTGTACTGCGCTACTTGAGACCACAGTTTACCCCAGAATTTCTCTTTTTCATCCCTCGGCCGAGTTAATGGCCTTCCGCTTCTTCTACACCCATCTCTTGATATTCACTTCGTTACCCTAATTGTTGACCGATTCTCGGTTTGCTTCACTACATGGGCAGCCGAAGTCCATTCCTTCTTCTTTATTTGAACTATGATATCTTCTACTGTAGTTTGTTCTGTAATCCAGATAGCTCGTTACCTGTCCCTGAGTATTATTTCTAACATTATTATTTCCATGGTCCCTTCAGCCCACCAAAGATTGCTTTTTAGATATTTAGTAAGGTACCAAGTCTCAGCTCCGTATATCATCACCAGCAGTATGCATTGGATGCGTATTTTTTTTAATGACATAAGTAGTTTAGTTTTGATTATTTGGGAGTGTTCGCCGAGTGCTACCTAACCCATACCTATTCCGCGTCGGATTTCTCTCCCGTGGTTGGTATCAGCTCTGACCATCTGTCCGAGGTAGTCATATTCTTTTAATTCTTCCAGCGTTTCGTTTCCTAAGCTGAGGAGTACATTTTTGGTTTACTTATTCCTCATTACTTTAGATTTATTCATATTTATTTTTAGTCCCACGGCCGTGCTTTGTAATTGTAGTTACCCAAGTAGTTTGTATTTTACATGTTTTCTCGAGTCTCACTCTGCAAAGGCTATGTCGCCAGCAAACCTGAAATGGCCCAAGTGTTCCCGTTTACCCTTAATAATATGTTTTAGCACTCAAGCTTTCTCAATATTCCCTCCAGACACGCTGTGAATAGTTTTGTCGAGATGGTATCTCCCTGTCTTACTCGCTTTCGAATCGGAAATTTAAAGCTTTGCTTCTGGAGCATTATCCTGCCCTGACCATTCTTCATCTATGTCTTCTTGGAGTCCTATATGTAGGTCTCCAACACTCGACTCAGCTGATTTTTCTATCATTTGATTGGTGTCATGGTTGTGATCCATGCTTGAGTACCCTTTCCTAACCCAGCCTGCTTTCTGGCTTTTTAGGAATCTAGGCTGTCACGTATGCGGATAACTTTAACTTCGGTGAACAGCTTGTAAACTACTGAGAGTAGCCTTGAACTTGGAGCGCCTTCAACCCAATGTTTAAAATGGATACCTGTCACGCTTTAATTGTCATAGCCACATTTCGGTGCATTGTTTTGCTGACCGCTTTGTTGTATTTCTTCACTGTTCTGACCCATTGTTGTTCCTCTTGTTTTGTCATTGAGTTACTGATACTATCGATGTCTTGGCTCATCTTGTGTATTTTTCACTATGTACACAGGACGTTTTTGTTGTTTGTGTGTGTGTGTGTGTGTGTGTGTGTGTGTGTGTGTGTGTGTGTGTGTGTGTGTGTGTGTGTGTGTGTGTGTGTGTGTGTGTGTGTGTGTGTGTGTGTGTGTGTGTGTGTGTGTGTGTGCAATGTATGTACCCCTCCTGCTCGGGCTTACGGCCTGCAGTGTTTTTTAAATAAATTATAACAAATAAAATAATGGGTCTGTAATTCTTGAGGTCTTTGGAAATTCCCCTCGTTTGAATAGTGATAATGGTGGCGTTTTTCCAGGCTGTGGCCCCTTTTTGAGTATTTAAACACTCAGAAAACAGTAAAGCAAGCTTTTACAGTGCAAGATCTTCCCCATCCGAAAGATCCAAAGTTATGCCGTCGTCACTTGCTGCTTCTCCTATTTTTATGCCTTTGAGAGCCTTTCCAATTTCCTCTTTAGTTACTAGTGGGACATCGCAAGTTGAGCTTGTACTTTCAGTAGTTTCCCCCTGTCGAACGGCGCTCGCATACAGCCTTGTGTGGAATCATTCTGATAACTTTATTATCTCGTCTATGTTGTGCTTAATGTTACGCTGCTCATCTTTGAATAATTACATGCGATCTTTGCTGATGGATAGCTTTCTCGTAGTTGCTTTCAAGCTCCCCCCCATTTTTGGAGTTTATTCGATCACTGGCATGGTGTTCGCACGAATGTCTTTCGTCTTATTTCTGCTAATGAGTTTTGACATCTTGGCCAATTCAGTCCGATGCACCGTACTTGACACGTTCATGTTCTTAAGTTTGGTATTTGGGTTCTTAGTTTTCTTAGTTAGTTTTCCACTTTGTTCTGTACATGCTGTTTCTCCCGCAGCTGCTGCTGGTTCCCTAAGTGCCGATGTTCGGTTGTCATTTACCCTGTCTACAATGACATCTTTCTGCTCGTTCAAGGGAGAGAATATGTTTTGAAGAGGTATTTTAAACTCGTAAGAACTGGCTCTGACTGATTCCATGCGGTGTTTCTTAAATTTCATGAGTTTCTTTTTTCTCTTTTGAGATACAGCCTTGGCTTGTACCTACCCATCCATGATCGCTTCTCCTAATCTTACTTTGCACCTCTCCGTCTTGCAGGATACTGGGGTTGTCACATTAGAAAAAGACAATTTCGTTTTTTGTACCATCTGGACGTTTCCATGTCCATTTCCTACACTTTCTTTGTAGAAGAATGAGTTCATGAGCCTCCGGTTATTTGTCTCAGCAAATCCTACCAGTGTATCGCCTCAACTGTAGTGATTGTCTATTCCGAAGTTTCCCATCTATCTTTTTCCCGTTTGCTTGTGACCGACCTTTGCGTTAAAGTCTCCGACCACAATCTCGAACTGCGTTGTTGCCTTCTTCATTGCAGATTCAACGTTCTCGTAGAAGCTGTCTACGGCTTCGTCATCATGGTTGGTTTTTGGCGAATAAGTCTGTACTATCTTTAACCTGCATCGCTCGTTTAGCTTGATCACAACAGCCGAGACAGCCTCGATAACGCTGAAAAACGCCTCCACGTTTCCTGCTATTTCTCTGTGGATTGAAAATCCCGTACCGCTTTCTTTCTTCTCTTGGCTTCCACCGTAGCACATAGTATGCCTGCTAGTGAGTTCCACGAATCCTTCTCCTGTCCTTCTAACTTCGCTTAACCCTATAATATCCCACTTGATGTCCGAGAGCTCCTCTAGTAGTAGAGCTACGTTTCCCTCACTAGACAAGGTGAGCGCGTTGAACGTTTTCACGGTCAAGTTCCAATGGCTGGATGCCCGGATCCAGATATTCTTAGCCCTCTCTGCTGTATCGCTGTTCCCTATCGCTGTTCTTTCAGTGATTCTACCTGTGTCCTTGGGCCGTGATCCTATTCCTAGCCTGGTATGGGCGCGGTGTTTATGACGTCGCGCTGAACGTATTTAGTATTGCTCAAAACTTTATTATTTGAAAGGGGGCACAAGCGCCTTTGGTTGGGTGGGCGGAGATAAAGGTCTCCTTAGAGGGTACCACTCCTCAGATATTCACAAGTTCACATACAAAGGTCGTTGTTCACGTTCAAGTTCACTCAGCACTGGCAGGTTTCAAATGGATTCTCTTAAAACAGCTGCACCAAGAATGAGGGAGGTCAGATCAGATCACGATTAGACAAGCTTGTATAGATCGTTGGCTAACGCGTACTTGGTTATCTGCTCAAGAAATGAAGGTTCTGTTTTTACTCGCTGGAGATGTGCTGACTCTGACGCGGGTGGGGTGCCATCGCTTAGGAGTCACGCACGACCATAGCTTAAATAAGAACATTTTCAAAGTTAATGGGACAGGTTCTGCGTGCAGCGGGTGTTGCAGTACAAACAACGCTGCGGGACGGACCTAGCGGGTGCTTTGCATTTCTGTACAATATGAGGGGTCATAGCCCAGTTTGGATTTCTTTTATTAGCCATGATTTTTCCCAGGCGTGTGATGGCTTTCAGCGGACTAAAACTTCCGACAGGAGTGGCATCCCTCAGGCGTTGGCGACTATGAGTCTTCAACTTTCGTAGTTTCATCTGCCAGTCTGGCTGAACAGGGAGGGTCGGCGGGGTTCTAGTAGCCGTGGTAGGTGTGTGTAGCCTCTCCATGGCAGTGGAGTGTGTCGCGCGGTTACCTTGCGCTCAAATGGTATGCCCAGAAGCCCACACAACGCGGATGGTGAATCTTTTCGTTTCGAGATCTGGGATCATATGAAGGATGTTCGTGGCCGTGTGATTCGTCGGGAACGCACGATTCAATTCTCAAAGGGGAACGTGAGAATAGGTTATGATGCGGAACATTCTGTGCGTGATGGGGTCAGAATAGTCGCAGATGGTCTGGATATCTCCTAGTATGGAAACGTTCGGTCTATTCAGCTCGTCCGTAGGTGTTGGAAAATGTGTCGCGCTACATTAAAAACTCGGAGGTCCGGGGAGGTACATGCAATGACCGCTTGAGTTTCGCTGACAGCAGCATCTGTGAAGAACTCCAGTTCATGATCTGCTTTGTCAGCACCTAAGGTTCCGGCATTGTTCGCGAGCCGCTGCTTGGCGTCGACAGATGGGACGGCGGCAGGGGATACTAATCGAAAGCGCTCCCATAGGGGCATGGGCGCCGGAAAGGTTGTGGAGTCAAACTTGCTATTCATGTTGTCGCATGTGCCCACCATGTGGCCTTTAGTAATTCTTCGTAATGATGTTGAAATTGCAATTTCGTATCTTCAAGGATGGGTTCGACCGGAGGAGCGGTACAGCTTCCAAAAGGGTATCGGCAGGAGTGGGTTTGGGGAGGCCGCTGATTGTGCGAAGAAGAAGTATATTCACTGTGTGGAGGGGCTTCAGGTAAATGGTCGCAAGTCGTACACAGGGAAGCTATAGGCAAAGCGTCCATGCGCAATTGCCCGGCCGAGAATAGTACTCGCTTGCTGGTGAGCTCCCCCATACTTGTTAAAAAGACGGATGACGGAGTGCAGCGTGTTACGCCAGGTCGTCTTCAAGCGAGCAATTCATTGGCGGGGGCTCTGACAACATCTAACAGGAAGGCCAAGGAGGCGAATGGTGCTGTTACGCGAGCTGAGCTGGCTATCTCCTACGTGTAACGAAATAGCCTGGTCCTGGTCCGTACGATTTCTGTCATCAATACTAAGAAGTTCGGTTTTATGCGGGGACAGTTGCTACTGTAATAGAGAGAGGGGGCGTTCGAGGCTGAATAGAGCAGCCTGTAGCTGCGTTTGTATATGTTCCTTAGAGTGGTAATCCTTGGGGTCAGTCCATACTACAATATGATCGGCAGACAAGACAAATCTGGCGGCGGTGTCTTGTTCAAGCGAGCGCGCTACACGATTCATGGCTGAATTGAACAGGAGCGGTCCGAGAACGCAGCCCTGCAGAACACCTCGGTCGAGATAGGAGAGATACCGCTGGTATTTCGATGGGGTGGGTGGAATCGGTTGGTGCTGAGGAAACTTCGTATCCAGTTCTGGCCTTTCTGACTTGGGAAAGCAAGCGGTAATTCCTGCAACATGCCTGCTTAATTAACATTATCGAATGCCTTATGCATGCCCAGTGCAAGAACGTAATCACGCACAGCAGTTCGTGATGTCCTATTAATGACTGGGCGCTGAGGTGCGGAATTGAGTACTGAGATGAGGCCGGAACCCCGAGAGGGCGGGATGAAACCTACCGGGGCGCTTGAGGTGATGTACTAGCCTGTTCTTTAGCAAGCATTCGATGCATTTACTTATGACAAGACTCAAAGCCATGGGGCGTAGATTTTGCGAATTGGTGGGATATTTTCCGGGCTTAGGGACAAGGTGAGTGGTAGTCAACCCAAGGAAGTCGAGGACTATTCGCGAGTTGTACTGCTCATTGATAAGGATAAGCAGCACATCGAAACCTTGAGAAGGGAGATTCCGCAAATCTTGTCACTTCTCCAAATATGGAGCGCACGTTAACACTGAATTTATGAATATGCCAACTAGTCTCTCTCTCTCAACAAGCCTTTGTTAATTTCATTGCCCCTTAACATGGTCGTGACCGGCGCCGATTTTGGGCGGCGCTGTGAGATAGCGGTCTGCCATTCCCCGAAGGTAAAAGGAAGGTCGAACTTTGGAGGGGGTGAGCTACGTAGATAACAGGGAGTCCAAGAAGAACTTTGGGATCATCCACAGCGTGGGGAAAGAATGTGCGGATGAGTGTGGACCCCACATGAGAATACCCTTAAGACACATCTCATCAACGAAAGAAAGTCGTGTTTTTGCGCGGCCATTCATGCTTCGGTAAATGATACAGAGACGAGAAAGTCCTGGCACGCGTCCGAGTTCTTCACATATATCGTGCCAATTATCATGTTGAGGGTGAGCTGATATACAGGCATGACGTTGTTGTGACGCTTCGACTGCCTCAGGTGGCAATGACGCTTACCATGCACTCGAAAGCGTTGTGTGAGACGTTCAGCCTTCTTTAGCAGGTAAAATATGTGCGCATCAAGATGTTTCATCTTTACGGTCCTGGTAATTGTTTCAGTTGCCATGGTGCGGGTCGTCATAAGAGAAGTGAGAAAACCTTCAACGGTTAGCGGCAAACTGTTGTCGGAAAGTTTCCCAAATAAAATGTTGCATGGTACTGCGAGTGCGAAGCTCCTTCCTATTAAGATAAAGAAGAATCGGTAAATGCTCACTGCCCTAGGTGGTGTCATGGGTGCGCCACGCCCTTATGGCGCCGTAGGTGGCAAGAATCACGTCCGTGGTAGTATCGCTTTCAGCCGAATTAAGACCAATGCGGGTAACGAAGCCAGGCCAATTTCGAATAGAGAGGCGGCTAAATTCAAGTGCCTGCTCCAGTAGTTTGCCTCGGGTGTCCGAATATGAATAGTCTTATAGTGTATTGCGTGTGTTGAAATCCCACCAATAAGTACAGGGCCTGCGAAATTAAGAGATAACAAATACGGTACCCAATCATAAACGATGGCAGGTACAGAACCCTTAGCTGGTGGGTAGTATAAGGACACCAGAGGCATTGGTTTACCGCAGGGGGAACAACCCTTACAATAATTGCATCTCTGGGATTTGCACTGGCCTTGTCCCATTTGTGCTGCACTGTTGACAAGAGTTGTGGGCAAGGCCTGCGGCATGGCCCGGAAAATGTTCTCTAGTGCGATGCTGAGAGTAGGTTAGGATGGTCGGATCTGCTGAACTTATGGGGAGTTTTTTTCCCTTCGGAAACTAGTGTCCGATGCTGCAAAAGGTCTTCTTTAGCTTTGCCAACAATCTTTCACCCACGCCTAGCGAATAATTTCTTTTTTTTCCAAATTTAACCACGCTGGCTGGACCGGCAAGGGTTGTAACAACTGCGGGTTGTTGATACCGTGTTTCGCCAAATGCTAATTTTATAGGGCCTTTTCTTGTTTCTAAGTGCCTGTACGATGCAGCCTATTTGAACTATTTAGAGATGCAGCCGGGTGAATTACTTGCTTTCGAGACATCACAATTTTATTATTCCTGCAATGTGTCACCGAGAATGCGGTGGACCCTTACACGCAATTTTACGTGTAAGCCTCGGCTACGTGACTTTGGCCACTTTTTTATTGCGCCTAAACATTGATTCTTACGAGCTGGGTGCAGATGTTAGGGACACCCCTTAATTATCTACCGTCACTGACTATGAAATAAATGCATAAAAAGCTCTCAAAGTACAATCCCAACGCCCGTTACACTATCTTCGGTTAAGCTCGGTAGGGCAGCTAAGTATAACTGGAGAAAAACAGTTCTTCAAGGGCGTAACAGCTTACGCTGCCGAAACAGTCTTACAAACTGGCGTCCATACAAGCGATGTTTTTCTTTAAAAGAGGTAACAAGCTTCAATGCCAGCAATATCAGTAACCAATAGGGTACCCTAGAACAACAACGTGTCCAAAAAGCACTGATGATTACTATACAACCTAATGCGAAATTATTGCGCAGGTCGAACTGCCCTCTTCTCGGTCACGGCGTATATCTGCTGCTTCTCGAAAAGAGATGGTGGGATCACTGAACGCAAGGCGGGGCGCACTACTCCGCCATTAGCTCGTAGCGGTTCGCCGCCACCGAGCCTTTTGCTGCAAATCGTGTTGGAATCTCCCGCACAAATGTCACGTGGTTCGGATGAGCCATAAACGCAGGAGGAACGTCTAGCAAAAGTGTTAGGGGGAGGGCGCTACTCGGCGGCGACGAATGGCCAAAGTGTAAGGGGGAGACAAAGAAACTGACTGAACCGTGGATACGCGCTGGGAGATGATGCCATTGCAGCGCGTGCCGCTCTCTGCCTCACACTTTCGCCCGACGCTCCTCCTCCGCTTTATTTCTGGCATGGGTGTCTCGTTCGCTAGCTCGGTTACGCAAACAACGCCGCTGCCATCGCCGCCGCCGTAGCCAGGGCATCAAAGTGGTGCGCACTAAGGAGGTGATTTTGGCATAAGATTTAGAACAGACACAGCTGGGCTATTTTGTCACGCACTGCCACTATCAGTACCCGCTGATTGTATTCGTGAATATTTAGGAGCGAAGTAAATTAGCTTAACATTAGCGTATGGCTATTGTATGTACACTCCCAGTGGTTTAACAATACCGTTCTCATAAAGAAGGAAAAGAGATGCTAATGAGGCAAAATCAAAACTCATTGTGATAAAAACAGACGTCTTTGAATTGCTTACCTGAGAGGGTATTTGCCGTGTGCTGCCGATGTTGCAAGGTCGATAAGAAAACGGTCTTCCCCAGGCACCACCCCTTGCGTTTTCCAACGGGCCACCAGCCACCTCCTACAGGCTGTTATGGTGGCGTGAGTGCCCTGTTTCGTCCAGTTTCTGCAGTCCTTCCAAGGCGCCGCAGTTAAGCAACCTTGCGCGCAAGTGCTAACGGAACGGTGCAAGGACTCCAAGTATGTGACGTTCGAAGCAGCTTCCTCAATCAGTTTAGCCTCTCTGGCCGTTAGGCATGGCAAAATCTTCCCGGCATCAAGCCACGCTTGCAGCTGCTCTTTGTTCTTGATGGTGGGGGTGTAGGCAGGAAAACTACGAGAAGCCGTAATTTCATTTTGGATGTAGTTCGAGAGGAAGCAGCTTCCGATCATCCAAGTGAACATGGCGATCTTGCTTGATAGACTACCCAGCGACAATCCTGGATGTGGAGAACGTGAGAAGTACGTGCTTACTAGAGAAATAGTAGCAATGCGAACGCTGAACTTTTCGCTTGGAGCAAAGCGGTAAATTGAACGGAGAATCATTAAAATCACAGCAGCGAATGGCAGCAATGCGAGGGATACCATGAAAAACGACATCCAAGTGTTAGCGAAAGACGGCTTAACAAAAGCAGCTCGCCGCACAAAAAAACACAAACTGCTCGGGGGAAATGTCGCGTAGGCGTAGTAAAAACAAGGAGACCGGCAATTGACATGGTGGTGTGTTATGATAAGATCTACTTTTCGGTCCAAGAGTAGCGAATCACTGTCGGAGTCATTATTACACCGCATGGTCATTGAATTATTTAGTGCCCTATAGCCCACCATCAAGGGACTTTCAAAGTACATTAATGGCGTTTCACAAAAATTTCCAGGCCCATCAACCTTGGCGTAGAAAATTTGATTTCCCTTAGGATATGTACCTTTCACGGGTGCATTTTCCTTCATAAGCCAATCAGCGGTATTCAGCAACAGGCGGTTATTGCAATCTTTGTACGTGTTAAACGGAACATTCATTTCTCTCTCGTGCACAGAAACCACCTGACAAGAGTCGCTTCCTAAGTTTACAAGAACATCTTCGTGCTTTTTCACTGAAAATATCCATTGCACGTTTGAGTGATATTTTTGGAAACGTATCAACTCTGATTGAAAAGCAGCTGGCAGAACCCTGTGGAGATGAACGAAAACGAAGCGCTGTCTCCCAAACGGCTGATCTTGGGTCAGATATTCAACAAAGGAGCGGTAACATTTCATCTGCCCTAGACAAGGCCACAACGTCACTGGTACGGGAGAATTCTTTAAAAATGGTGTCAGTATCTTTGCTTCGGCAGGAAAGGAGAGTAGCGCAACGTGCGATTCTGCCCTGCCTATGACCTTGAAGATTTCAAGAGGCAAGGAGCTCATATTAAACCAGGCTGACGTAACGTGAAGAGAAAGTAAGATGCACGCTGCCTGAAGCTGGAGCATATTGTTTCGTCTTCCCATCCCTGTCTTCAAATGGAGGTCCAAACATACGTGGATACTGAAAAGAGCAGGTGTCCGTACAGCATTTCGAAAAAAAAACCGCACTAGGTGCGACATTTCGAACGACCAAAGGAGATTAAGACTTCCAAAACATTTTGTCATTTTGTTGGGGAAGGTCATTTCTCTTCACAAGTATTATGTCGTTGGTTGGATATTGGCTACTTAGACGAGACGCACACGATTCTTCCATTTGCTGCTGTAGGCTTTTTTTCTCTCTTGATTCGGGTCTTAGAAATATGGGAACATAGCTCGATTCGACCGTACTGTGTTTAGAAGCTAAAGAGGCACCGTTCGCGACGACGACGGTGCGTGCACGCTGCCTTAGAGGAAAGAGGAAATCCATATTTAGATCAGCTGAACCTTCCTGTGTTTCGGGTTTTCAAGGTTTCCGCCTATTTTGTCGAGTATGACACCCCTACGGAAAATACTGGGCATGCAGTGAGGTTCTTTTAGTGCGTCAAACATTTACCCTCATTTTCTAGCTGATCAATACCGACTCGAGTCGAAACACACCACTTGGTGCTAGTGTTTATTGGTAGCGATGTCTACGCGTCGTATCAGCCGGCTGCGTTCTGGGCTATTCGTTTGTAATTTGGCGCGTTATTGCATCCCACTATTCAAATATTACAGCTACCGATCAATTTCCGCCCACTTGCTGAATATAGATGCATGGATTCTCAAAAAATCAAAATCCCTTCAATAAGAAAAAGATGGTTAAAACGCGAAGCTTCCTCCCACGCAATTTGAGGAAACCCATATTCCATAATCCAACCTGGTTAGACCGTGTCTGAATGACAATCGGACAGAGGTTTAATTCACAACGCGGGATCGATTCCGACCACGGGAAGTATTTTTTTTTCTTGAACGCTTGATGTGCCTTCACTTATCGTCATCGTGATGTGAAACCCAATGTGTAAAGTTGGCTTTCCTGGAGTCGTTGTGGCGCGAAGTCGGGCGCCATCGGTGCGGCAAAGAAAGCTTTCCTTTAACAATTTCCCAACCCGAATGGTGCCAGCGCACGTTAACCCAAGCTTCCTACATCGCTGTTCTGGCAGCAACTCATTCCGACCTGCGTATAACGGAGGTACGGAACAGAATGATCTGGTTTCTACGTGGCTGACCAATTAAATAAACTGAATATGAGCTTATATAAGGTGTCTTTACTTGGTATTCACACCGTCGTACTGCCGCAATCTCGTCGAAGATGCTTAAAGATTGTGTCGTCGATCACTACCGGGTAGTGTTTGCGTTTCACAAAACGGCATTGTTCATGACTAAGGATAAGGCGTATTGTTCGCAATACGCGGCTGAAAAGCAGATTAAACAATTTACGGAAAGAGTTGCGGTCTTAGAAACCGCAAAGATTGGAGTTGATTCCACTGAGCTTCTGATCATTTTGAGGCGTTGCGTGATATCACTGATAGGCTAGACGAAATGACGCAGAAAACGGCGGGACAATCTGCTGTTTTTTTACTATAAGTAACGAGGACAAAGTGGGCTGCGCAACATTCCAGCCTGAAATTATTGTGTTATGTTCCGGAAGATTGAACATGTGTCGAAGAAACAACCTATTTGATCGGGTACATAGGCTGGGAAAGTTTAATGCGGATAAGCAGCGGCCACTCATAGCGAAAATGAGCTCCTTTAAAGTCGAACAAAAAGTTCTTTTTGCCGCGCACAAACTAACGGGTACGGACTTGTCAATTGACGATGACATCTCCTTATCCACTTGATATGCCTGGAAGAAAATAAACGTATTTGCCAAACGACCTAAGCTGCTGATAAAATTTTAAGTGGAGAAACTACGTATGGAAAACGAGACTTATGTGTAGGATTACGCATCCGACTCACTTCTGCTTCATAATACGTAGCAAAGAAATCATAAAAACACAGCGGCACGTTGCTGCGCGTTCTCACTATTTCAACAAGTCGTTATTCATGCAATTAGGCTTTGCTCGTTCTTGCTCGTTCTTGGAAGATAGTAGCCCTGACATTTTAGTAATAACAGAGACTTGGCTTCATTCCAACATACCCCATCACAAGCTTCTCCCCGACAACAACACTAACACCATATTTCGGTATTGCCCTGACAATGAAACAGGTGGTGGCGTTCTACTGGCTCTTAAAAAATCCTGCCATCGTTTTGTGTTCATACAGATATTGTTCGGAGCCACGTATGGAGAGCATGCATCACTTCAGCAACAAAAATATTGATTGGAGTATGCTATCACCCCTCCCCTCCCTAATTCGAACAAACTGTTTGCAGAGGAGCTGCGTGAAAGCGTTCATTCTGAAATACAGTAATGCTCTCCTGAAAACATTTACGTAAGTGGCGAAGAAAATTTTCCCGAGGTTTATAGGTCCCTCCGAAGTTTTCTTTGCTGCGAATGAAATTTGTAGGTCTGACCTTACATTAACACCTGTTTCAGGTTGCCCAGGAACCAACTCGGGGCAAAGATTTTTAGACCTAATTTTAACTAATCCTCCTGAGTCTGTTGGTGACATTCTGCACCTAGATGATTTCAGTGACCATAAGCTAGTTCAACTATCGCTTGGCCTCGCGCCTCACCTATTACATGGTAATACTAAAAAAAATTTGGGATTACAACAAAGCTTATAATGAAAGTATGAATGATGAATTGGAAGTTTTTACGATCAAGTTTTCCTCCAATCTTTCCCGTACCGACGAGTGGTCAGAAAATTGGTTCTCTTGAGGAACAAAAGGATTACTTTGGTACATAATAAAGTTCCCTAAATTTCCATTGCCAACGATAATAAAAACCCATGGTTCCACAAAACATTTAAATCTCGTAGAACAAAGAATGACCGGCTATACATAAATGGCAAACGCAAATTCAGCCCTTAAAATTGAAAAAAAAAAATACAAGGATTTCTTGAAAGCGCACCGCTCCGAAATAAGCAAAATGTAAATAATTCACGCGCGACCTGGATTCATGTTAAAGAGTAAACACAAACAATTCTCGCCAATATTTACAACTCACAATAATGCTAACAATTCTATCAGTATGCACTATGCAAATTATATGCCTCTCTCAGATGTCGATAGTGCTTCGATCTGTTTGAACTGATTTTTTTCTTCGGTGTTCACGTGCGAAAACCATTCCAGAGTGCCCGAAGTTCCCGATTATGATTATACATTAATGGAATCACTTATCATCACCGCCGAAGAGATTGCGAGCCTAACTGGGAAACTTAAACTATCAACTTCTTCATGAATTGATATCATAAACTATATAGGTGCTCAAAACTACATCAACCATTCATGTAAAACCTTATGCCATATCTTAACGCAATCTTCATCAACAAAAAATCTCTGCTGATTGGAAAAAAGGCAAAGGAGTTCCTTATTTAAAAGTGGCAGTACAAATTCACCGGAAATTTATCGCCACATATCTCTAACACACGTTTGCTGCAAGATGCGGGAGATATAATTTCTTCACACACTTAGTGTCATTCTCAAACTAGTAACTTCCCTTTTGACAATAACACAGATTATGGAAAGGATTTTGTTGCGACACTAAGATATAACAATTTACTACCGATCTTCACTTAAATATGGTTATTATTCTGCAAACTGTCTGCATTTTTCTTGATTTTTATAAAGCATCAAACTGCATGCCTCATTACCGTATGATTTCAAAATTAACAGAACTCTGCTTAGATTCGCTAACGTTATCCTGGATCCGTAACTTTTGGTCTTTCCAGCAGCTGTTCACTGTGGTCAATAATTCTTCCTTTCCGATTTCTGACGTCACTTCAGGAACCTCTCAGGGTAGCGCCGAGGGCCCGCTGCTTTTTCTTATCTACAATTTACATCTCCCGACTAATATATCTTCCTCAATACGGCTTTTTGCTGATTGTAGTATATATCGTTCGATAACTAGTACCTATGACCACCTTGCTCTCCAGAAAGACCTTAATCTCATTCACAACTGCTGTGGTACATGGCAAATGACCTTACATTTATCTAAATGTAAACTAATATCCTTAAGGAGTAAAACTACAACTGTCAGGTTTGATTTTTGCATAAATAACTGTGACGGATTACGGTTACTGTATCATTAGTTCATCTCACTTCGAATCTATTATAGCCAACACATGTAACATATATGTATATCTACGAACGCATTAAGAACTTCCGATTATTTACGTCGTAATCTACGATCCGCGCCAGATAACGTCAGCAAACAAGATTACTTGACATTTGTTCGCTCGTAGTTGAAATGCGCATCACCCATATGGTCCCCTTTCCAAGCCCACCTGACTACCGAGCTAAAAGCCGCGCAAAATCGAGCTTCGCGGTTAATTTCATGCTTTTACAGTCGCCCCTTGAGTATCACGAATAAAACATGACCTTTCAGTACGGCACATCGAAACACGGCACACCGATGCCCTCCTCTTTTCCTGCATAAAGACATTTACACATGCAGGCCACCACACTTCTCACTCAGCATCATGGCCCATATCTAAACGACTACACAATCAACGAAGCATCACGCGCATTTTTGGTAAAACACTAATTCAATTCATCGGCGTTGCCTCGCCCCATTGCACTATGAAATGAACTTCTCCATATCATTGTCAATTTAACTCTTCATAAAACTTTCCGAGAACAAGTATTGAAACATATATCTTGATAGCATTGCATAAAGCCCTACAATGTTGTTTGTGGCTCGAACCGAGATGGGTTTTTTCTGCTGCTTTTAAAATTGTTGTTGTTTATAACCCCTCTTTCGCGTGTAAGTAATCCTTATTAATAGTAGCAGTGTATTGTTTTGTAACATGGCATTAGTTTCAACCATTAGGATTTCTTTATTGCCTATGTTGTACCCTTGTATCTGTATCTGTATATGTATGTATCTGCATATTTGTCTGACTTGATAACAGTGTGGAAAGCTCTTCAATTTTATTTTTAATTAATGCTGGTTTCTCTTTGCTGATTTTAAAATTCTGGTTGTTGTTCATAACCCCTTACGCATTTTTGCAATCTTTGTTAATACATTTGTATCATATCTGTATCTTTCTTGATAGCACTGTTTATAACCCTTCAATTTTGTCTCCGATTGATGCCGGTTTCTCTTTGGTGCTTCGAAAATTCCTAATGTTCATACAGCACCCTCTTTCGCGTTTATGGGACATTGCAAACCTTTTAAGTGTACGGTTTTGTAATGTGGCATTAGTTTCACCCACTAGGAATATCCTATTCGTATGCATTCCCCTTACTCAATGCTCCGTAATATTGCCTGTGAGGTATCTTTAAATATATAAAATAAATGTTATGTAGTCAACGTACGTACATAAAGCGTCGAGTCTATACAACCAGTGCACCCACTGTATAGGATCCTACAGGATGTCTCGGAAAACTCAACTTCCTGATGCAGCACATGTGAAGTCAAAGAGGTGAGAGGGCTTATACACTATTGGGAATTTCAGTGCGGAGCACTTCGACGCCCGAAACATGGGTTTCGCGGCAATGGCGGTGAAGACAAAGGTGTGGAGTGCGCGTCACCTAGCGAGCGAACGAGCCACCCCAGTCAGAAAGAAACCGTATAATGTCCTGCATGCCCACAAAAGTGCAGGCTTTGAGAGAAAAACACTTGAATATAATCCTTATATTAGCGTAATGAAGACAATTGGTGGAAATGTTTTTTAAAAAAACGATAACTAATTTCCCTTGAAAATGTCACGAACCGGGTCTGCGCGTACACAACAAAACAAAAAACTGAACGAACGGGTAACAAAAGCAAACATTGGGAGCTTTAAATGTTACAGCCTTTCGTTTGACAGCAACAACTGCCTATATTCCACGCGTAAGGCACATGAGCGTAGGGGCTCCTACAGCGCCGCTCCCACAGCGGCGCCTACCCACGCCGCAATGCCTGTGCCACCGCTAGCGCTTCTGACGTGCTTGTCGGTGGAGTCCCAGCCAAATGCCACCCGAACTGGGGCCACGTATAGAAAGCGCAATACGTCGTCGACTCCCAGGGCGTCCGACGACGACGACAACGTGCACGTACACTCTCGCACACTTGCACACGGGCGCACTCGTCTTCCAGTCATTTTTAAATGAAAATAATGGGAAGAGAAACATTATTCAATAGAACTGTACAAATCGACGTGTACGAGATAGCGCATGTAAATCAGCCAAGTTTGATGTTCTTCAAACACCGGCATAATAATAAGCAGACCAAATTTCTTTGTAGTTAAATGATATTTAGAAATGGCAGAGGTGGCTGCACACACAGTTCAGGCACTGTCGCCATCATCGCCATAAAATCGTTAGCGTGCCGTATCAACATTTTAAACACTGTCCTTGAGGCTATGACAATTATTGCAATGGAGCACAAGTTCACTCCACTAAACTTGTTTTTCTTTCAAGACAGCTGCGTCTCTTTGGTTTCATGACATCTGGTGAAGGTGCGGGGTACATGCAGCCTAAACCATCGTCAAGCCGACAAGCAAGGCCAACTCGTGTCAGCCGCCGACACCAAGGTCTTCAGCCAGAGTTTCTCCATGCACCAATGCTTGCATCATGACCAGCGCTTCCAATCCTGCCCTCGTTCTTCTGCAACCAAGGGAGCCACCATCCTTCCATGGGTCACCTTCGGAAGGTCCCGAAGACTGGTTGGAGCAATTCGAATGAGTCAGGCTGTTTAACCGTTGGGAGGACTCGAAGACACTGAGGCAAGTGTTCTTATACCTTGAGGACTCAGCACGTATCTGGTTCAAAAACCATGAGCTGGTTAGAAACCATCTGGTTTGAAAACCATAAATTTTAACGACGTTCACCACGATTGTGCGAGAAGAGCTGGCCGAGGTCTTGCTGAAAACGCGGACACAACACCCAACGAAAGTGTTGTTGTGTTTGCCGAAGAGATGAAGCGGCTTTTCTGGCATGCTGACCCTTGCATGGCGGAAGAAAAGAAGTTACGGTTTTTGATGTGCGGTGTGAAGCAGGAACTGTTCGCTGGACTTGTCGGCAACCCGCCCAAAACCATCGCCGAATTCGTGACCGAAGCCAGCACCATTGAGAAAGCCAAAAGTGTGCTAAGCACCATGACTGCGACTTTGTTGGCACGGTCAATGCGGATTGCGTCCACAGCATGCGCATTCCTGCAGTTAGCCTACGCAAGACTGTCCGCGCAATAGTGAGAGAGGAGCTGCAGAAACTGCGCTCAACGCCGCTGTAACCACAAGTCGCTTCCCTTACCGACGTTATTAGAGAGGTACAACAAGCGCTGGGAACTTCAACGATGCCAGAGGCACCTCTCGAGCCACAAGGCTTGGCCTACGCGGCTGCTGTCCGTCTCCCTCGGTCACCTGCCCCCTATTGTCATGAGGCTCCCTTCCGTCGGCCCCTGTCGCCGGCCCGACCACCTGCGGTGCAACCCCCCTCCCCAAGGAAGAACGACGTGTGGCGAGCGCCCGACAATCGTTCATTGTGCTACCACTAAGGAAAGGCCGACCACATGTACCGTCAGTGCCGCTACAAGAGGCACTGTTTGCGACGGTTCTCCGTCGTCTCACCACGTTCCCGACCCGGCCAGCCCCCATCTGAGATCAAAGAATACCTGTCCAACGCCAGCCATAGACCGGCCCATTTCAACCATTCGCCGTCGCCCTACCCATAGCATTCGGCGAACCGCCGAAGCAATGCTGAGTTCGCACGTGGAAGGTCCGCAGCCCACGCGTGGGAAACTGAAAGCAGAAACTTTTGGACGCGAAGTCGTACAGCGGTGGGAAAATAAAAAGCCTCCAACGACGCAACGACCCACTCAAGACCATGATTCACGACATGCCCTCAGCTCGACGACGTGATCTAACTAACCCGGATGTGACTCCCGAACACGACGACAACTGCACGGCGTGCGCGTACCCGACGTGACCAAGCCTGCCGCTGAGAGGACGACGATAACGACCACACATTGTGCTCAACCGTCAAGACGCACAAGCCGAGATTCGACGCCCCGACGCACCCGGAACTCAAATAAAGGCCGCGTCTGACGTCCAGTTGTCCATCGACGACTTTGATGTAGTCGCCCTCATAGACACGGGAGCAGACTAGTCGGCGATGAGCGGATCATTCGCATCTAAGCTGAAGAAAGTTACGACCAGATGGGGTGGTCCGCACATACGCACAGCAGCAAGCCATCTCGTAACGCCAAGTGGACCATGCACGTCACGCGCACCTTAGACGGCACGACGTACCCTGCTGCGTTTGTTATTTTGCCTAACTGCTCCCGCGACGTAATTCCTGCAATGGGTTTTTGGCAAACAACGGTGCCTTATTCGATCTGCAGACCAAGTCAATAACTTTTATATGCGAATCATCTCTTGCTCTGGGGGATGTCCCAAGGTAAATATAAATGGTAGCGAAGGTTCGGGCAAAAAGCGGTTCAGAATGTATTGCCAGCGACATCAGCATGGGGGCTTATGGGAGTGGCGATTGAAGCGCGACTAGGTGAGGAGGGAACAAACACTAGTAACAAAAAACCAAGTTTTGTTCAACAATAAAACAACAATTATATTTTACGAACTATATTTATTTCTGAATCACATTTATTTAGGCACAGTGTATAAATAATTTATGAAAATGCCGTTCATTCTGAAAAACCTTTTTTGTAGCGCCCTCTGAAGAATGGCACATGTCATTGCTTTGTGATGCAGTCCCTGTAGTGATCGGAAAGGCGCTCCTAAAGTTCGTCTGCTAGGAAACGCCCCTCGCGTGTTTTGGTGGTGCGCATTTGCATTCGGTTTTCCTTGTTAATTTGGTGTGCACTTAATTTTTGCTGTGTGTGGAGTTGCGAGGTGCGTTGTATCGTCGGTGAACACGTGTAGTACCCTGCCCGGCAGCGCATTCCCAAACCATATCCCGTAGGGGCCCAGGCCGACCACGCCTCCTAAGCAGGGGCGCAGCCAAAGAGATTAAAAAAATTGCAATTTTTTAACCTCCTTGGACGCAGCACCGTGACGTCTCTACCTATATGTGCGCGACTTCATGCGAGGTGGATTTTTTTCTTTTTTCCCCCTCCCCTCGTTTCGACTGCTTGGCAGGCGGCCGATGGTTTCGCTCCGTGGGCGGGGTTGGCCTGCGGCGCTGGGGAAGCTGACGCACATGTGGTAGAAGCTAACCTTTTGTACCTGAGCCCCTGATCTCTCCGCGCTCTTCTTGCGCACCTGCAAGTTGACGCTGACCTCCGGTCGTGTTCCTAAATAAGCGCTCGACTCGGTGCTCGAAGTGCGCGCGCGCGGATGGACGCTTTCACGCGCGTGTGGCAATTATACACGGTCCGGAAAGCAAACACCCTCATTGAAAGCTCATTCTACAGCACACAGAAGGGTATATAATTGAGTTGGGTGCTCTTTCACTATATACACAGCTCAAAACACGATTCGGTGCTGCAGGTAAGGATTACAAGAAAGGCAGCCAATTACCCGTGACTACATTTACAAACTGTCCTACTCTTGCGAAATATTACAGCTGCACGAGCTGCTACATTTTGTCACTTTCATAAAAGCACTATTACATTGAATTTCGTTAACATTAACTTCATTGCATTATTCTTTATCAGGAACAGTGCCACTAAGGAAAACATTGACATTTTGTTAACAGCAATGGAAGGTGTGAATCGTTCTTGCAAGGGTGATACATTGATAAGAAAGACACCAGCTCAAACGTACACGTTTTACACTCGGTCATGAATTCTGCATAATTTGCACTGCTGGTCATAACAATTTAGGGAAACAATATCGAAAATATATACCAACCCAGGGCTAAGTAATAGTTGGATTATACAGCAACTGAAGTACTCGAGGAGTTTGATATATGTCTTCTGTACAGGGCTATTGACCACAGTGTCTTCTCTGAAGCCATAAGACCGAGTTTGATATCAGTAATCATGCGTGCTACGCCTCACGCTGTTGCCAATGTCGATTAGTTATTTTTAACAATTTGTGCTTCATGCACACAGATTTTGCTGCATAAGATACGTTATTTATAAATACACAGCTCCAGCAGGATCCGAATGGCGCTGATTCCCCCCCTGTAATCGGGAAGGCACACCAAATCGTTACCACTTAATTTGGCTCTGTCCATTATTCGACCGTAATCGCCACCAGCTTTTAACTCTAGGTCCCGCCCCTGCGACTGAACAGGAACATGTCAGTCGGGTCCGTGACGATCCCACAGCACTAGAAGCAATTACCGAGTACGCCCTTGAAAACAGACTCTACAAATTGGTGTAGCAGCCTAGCCGACTTCCCCGTTCGGTATACAATGTGAACTGTCTGCAGCGTGCACTGTTTTCAGTGTGAACCGCATTGTTCACAGTGTGAACTGTGCGTTTTGCTGCCACTGACTGACTTTAATGTGTTCATTTTGCGATTAGGACCCCAAGACTGCATCTGTGTTCAGTGTGCGAGTTGTGACCTTCCCCTTTTCTCCTCATCCTTGCTCCCCCAGGGCCCCTTGGCCTTTAATTTAATGCAGTGTTACACTCACTCAGATACGTATATTCTTTTAGCTGGGACTAATGAGTAGTCGCCCGTGAGCTTGAAGTCACGGTAGTCGCAGCAGAGATGAAACTAAGTAAAAAAGCTATCTCCTTGGCGCACTAGTTTTGCGATAGTGATCTCGGAGTCCAAATAGCGGCAAAAAATTGTAACTTTTAGAGATCCACTGATGGGTATAGATGAGCAGTTTGTGTCTGTTTCCTGGGACGCCTTTTTAGCTACTACATATATATATTTCTGTAGTGTCTGGCCTTTTAATTCGCCAGCATTGTGTCACAGCTCGTGCCTCAACTGTAAGCCACACACACGCAAAAAAGTATACAAATGTATAAACAAGAAATAGCAGGAATAAAAATATAAATAGTACAACACAAGTTGCCCGCGGAGCGAAACCATCGGCCGCCCGCAAAGCAGCCGAAACGAGGGGAGGGGAAAAAATTCCCCCGCATTTCCCCGACGGGGAGAATGTGAAAGTGCGAATGCACGGTTGTCGGCCCGCTTGCGGCGCTTGCGCTCGGCCCCCGCAGCCCACCGCCTCGCCGCCTTCTCTTCCATCTCTTCCATCGGGTTTGTAGTATCACGTGTACACCACGCAGTTATCAAGCCGCTATAACGCCGCTGAGTCGCCAACACACGCCGCTGACGACGTAGTTTGAATGCGTTAAAGATATAACGCGCGTCACTAACATTGATATCACCGTCGCGTCCGTGGCTTGGTCGGTAGAGCGTCGCGCTGCGGCCGCGAAGTCCTCGGATCGAAACCTCGCGCCGGATGCTGTTTCTTTTTTAAATATAGAGGAGCACTGCGGACGCCGACGCCGCCGCCGCCGCCGCCGCCGGTGGTGGATGGTTTGGGGTCGCTTATAAAGTGCATTCGCACTTAAAAAAGAAAAAATCCACCTAGCATGAAGTCGCGCACATATAGGTAGAGACGTCACGGCGCTGCGTCCAAGGAGGTTAAAAAATTGCAATTTTTAAACCTCATTGGCTGCGCCCCTGTTTAGGGGGTGTGGTCAGCCTGGGCCCCTACGGGATATGGTTTGGGAATACGCTGCCCGGCAGGCACGGTGAACTACGGGACGATGCTGCCAACGGTTGGAGCGGAGCGCTTTCCTCGGTACCTACGGAAACGATGTGCTGTAAAGGTTGCAACAGCAACTCCCGTGCGCCTGGCGTTTTACTGCACCATTTTCCTCTCATTTCCACAGGTAACGCGAAACTGTTGTACTGTTAATATGTGCACGGGTGTTGTGTAAGGGGACGTGGTGGTGCTTCGAAAAAAAAATAGGTCTAAAGCATTATGTCACAGTTATCTCTTGATTTCACCTCAGGCTGGCTCAGAGCAAGTTGTGTCAATTACTCTAGGACTTCTCGGCGTAGTACCACTCGAATTTAAATGAGTCGCTTTAATTGTCTATCTCAGTGTCTTCTCTATTGCATTACAACGCTTGTAGTGCTCGTTGCTTCCCGCACTTGTATGCGCAATCATTATTTTTATCGCAGTACTGTGTTGTGCTGCTCCGTGCTGCGCTGCTGCCAGATCTTTCCTGCTATGTGCTTTTACATACTGCCGTCGCTTTCGTTTGCATTGATCCATTTTTCCTCTTTTTACTTATCTGTTGCGACACTTGCCTAATAATGCAACCAGGAGATTGCAGGCGTGAATGCTGAGTGAACTTCTGTAGAAACCCTTGTCTACTTGATAAGATGCCGGGACAGCTGCAGTGTGCTCGCTGCACTTTCGTGAATCGGCATTCCTGCGGCCCGGTTTTCTACGTCAAGATGCAGTGCCTAGTTCTTTTCTATTGTTTCGAAGAAGTTGTGCTGTTGACGCTTTCATTGCTCATAATGCTATGTGTTACTGGTAAAGTCAATTTTTCGGCGCGTAAGGAAAATCATAATGCATGTAGTGCCCACGAACATTTTGTACTTATTGTATACGTGCTCATTTTGTGCAGTGTTTTATGTTCATCCTGGAATAAAATCCAAATGTCTTGATTATAGCAAGACTATGCGTTATTTCTTCTCTTAGAACAAAAGTACACAAACTGAGCAAGCATTATATAACCTTGATCTATACGTAAGGCACGCACGCCTACCTGCGTATGTGCGACGCAATTAAACTTAGCAGTGGCGTTGGCAGAAATTGGTATCGAGGTAAGGAGTGGGCACGTTTTTTATATAAAAGGGGGGCCGGGGAGAGTGGTCAAGTGTTATTTTGGGCTCTGTATCCCAAGGCAGAAAAAAAAATTCCGGTCGGGGGGGGGGGGGGTGTACGTTTACCACCCGCTGCAATCAAAATAAACAACTGATTGCTTTTATACAGCAGTGGAAGGCATGAATACAGAATAAAGGTTCAGAGAAGATGCAAGATGCTTTTATAAACACCGAGGCGAATCATACGACAGTATGCTAAAGTGCGTTTCTCTAGTCACGAGTATAAGCTGGCGTTGACTTGAAGCACACATGCCAAGGGCTCGCCAACTTGCATCAGATGGCAATGGCATGAGCCCTCAGCGATCAGAGTCTTGCTAAGGCTATTTTGAAGTCAAATTTTCCCGCTAATGCCACCAAAATGACGTCACTTTCTGACCAGATCTTGCGTCACATCCTGTTTATTTTTTGTTCCGCCGGAAGTGTTCCCTCCTCACACAGATGGCGCTAAGCCCCATGAGCAGCTTAAGAGCCGCCATTTTCTGAACGCATGGGCTTCTACGGAACCTTCGCTACCAGTTATATTTACCTTGGATGTCCCGCGTCCGTGCCCCGTCCGCAGTGCCTCTGATGATGATTGTGGCAGGATGCCCCTAGAGATTGGCCAACCAAAAAATCCATCACTAGATAGCTTCGCGTTCAACCACCGTCATCATCTTTCCGTGGTGGAACCGCTGATGAAAAAGTTTAGAAGCGAAGCATCTCTTGCTCGGGGGGATGTCCCGCGTCCATGCCCCGTCCGCAGCGCCTCTGGTGATGATTGTGGCAGGACGCCAATAGGGATTGACCAACTGAAGAATCCATCACGAGATAGCTTCGCGTTCAACCACCGTCATCATCTTCCGGTGGGGAACCGTTGAAGAAGAAGAAGGAGAAGAAGACAAAGCTGCGAAGAGGAGGGCATGTACGTTGCTCTCAGCTGGTGCACCAACGTCAACAACCTTTACCTCACCAACGCTGACGAAGACTACCGATTCTAGCACATAGATGACAAAATCGACAACAACATGATGGACGAGTTTTGGCGCCTCGAGAACCACCGCCTACTCACCATAACACAACAGTACTTGCGTGCCTTTGCCACCGGTGTGGACCCGGACGCGGAATTGCCTCTGGCGCTACTAAACACCAGATCACTCAACATAACGGCAACACAATGGAACCACACGAAACCCCCATAGTGCTTCGCACCCTCATCAGGGTTCCGCACAGGAAGATGGTGTAATTTTTCCCCCGATCACTCCATGACGCCGGAACTGTAAGGATCGCCGATGATCATGTCACGCTGCCACACCACGCAAGCTTGATGATCACCGTCTACTGTGAAGATGCTGCTCCTGACGTCGACGCTATCGTAGAGAGTGACCAAAGTTGCTTCACGACCGCGGTGTCTCCATCACAGGACCCATTGCGCGATTTAAGCAGCGCCAATGCTACGTTTTGGTCCCTAATTTCACCAAGGAGTACCAGCGTTTAAACAAGGGCGCTATAATTGCGTTCCTCGAAGAAACGCAAGAACCAAGTGACGTGATCGCGGTCGCCGACTTTCAACGCGCATACAAAGATACACTAAAGCTTCCGAAACCCTTCGACGTAAATCCGGCGGTACCGCAAGTAAAACGGAACAAATTATAGTGAGTGTTTTTGACGAACTCAAAATTACCTCAGACACCTCTAGGGAAGCACCGAATAACAACCGGAGACGGAGCCCGACCTACCCGATTGTCACCGTACCGTGTGTCTTCACACGAGCGGGAAGCCATCCGGACACAAGTGGAAGACATGCTCAGCGACGACATTATACAGCCATCGAAAGGCCTGTGAGCTCCGCCGGTCGTACTGGTGAAGAAAAAAGACGGCACATTAGGGTTCTCCGTTGACTACCGGTGACTGAACAAAATCACCAAAAGCGGCACGAATACACGACACCCGCGACCCCGTCTCCCATGCGAATTTCTTCTCATTGATAGATCTAAAGACAGGCTACTGGCAAAAAGAAGTGGACAAGAGAGACCGAGAGAAGACTGCATTCGTAACACCGGACGGCCTTTACGAGTTCGAGGTGATGCCGGTCGGCCTGTGCACGGCACCAGCAACCTTTCAAAGAGTCATGGGCACCATGCTAGCTGGCCAGAAGTGGCACACCTGTCTTGTATACCCCGACGACGTTGGGGTATTGGCCCGAAATTTCGACGAACACTTTGCAAGATTGGAGTCTGTACTCGAGGCTATTCGCCCGTCGGGGTTAACGCTGAAGCCTGAAAAGTGCCGCTTTGCGTACGAGGAACTTACGTTTTTGGGCCATGTCGTCAACGCCGCTGGTGTTCTGCCTGACGCAGGGGAAAATTTTAGCCATAGCGAACTACCCAAGTCCGAAGGAGAAGAAGGGCGTGCGAAGATTTCTTGGACTGTGTGCATACTATCAGCGCTACGTTGCAAATTTCGCACCCATTGCCGAGCCACTAACGCACTTGACGAAAGCTAGCACCCCTTTAAGTTGGGAAAACGCCCAAGAAAAAGCATTCTGCAAGCTGCAACAACTACTAAAAACCCGCCCGTGCTCATTTTGACGAAAACGCCGAAATGGAAACGCACGCGGTCGCCAGTGATGTAGGGTTGGGTGCCGCCCTCGTCCAAAAACAAAGCGGTTGCGAAAAAGTAATCGCCTTTGCCAGCCGTGGTCTGTCGCAGGAGGAGAAAAACTAGTCAGCCTCCGAGAAAGAGTGCCTCGCAATTATGTGGGCCATTTCAAAATTTCGCCCATACGTGTATGGTAGACCGTTCAAGGTTGTGACAGACCACCGTGCACTGTGTTGGCTCGCCAATTTGAAGGACCCCTCTGGCCATCTTGGGCGATGGAGCTTGCGGTTACAAGAACTGGACGTTACAACCTTCTATAAATCCGGCAGTAAACAGTCCCACGCCGATCGCCTGCCTCGCGCCACCATCCACCCACCACCACAGGATTCCGATGAAGACAGCACGTTATTCGGAGTCGTGACGGAGAGCGACCTATCCGCTCAGCAGCGGGCCGACCCCGACTTACGCGTCGTGATCGAGTACCTTGAGAGACGCAACGTCGCCGTGCCTAAAGCATTCAAACGCAACTTACCAGCAGTCAGCCTGAAAAACACCGTCCTAGTGAGGAATTTCAGCCCCGGAACGAGAACGAATTATCTGGTCATCCCCGCGGAACTCCGAGACGAAATTTTGCGGAAAGACGACGGGGAAACAAGACAGTGGGTCAGCCGGCATTGTCTTTGAGTAGATATCCCCGGGAAGACCACCAGTTTGCGCCAGGATGTTCTTTTTTACATGACGCACGGGGTGCAAGGGTTAAGCGACAGCCAGCGATGCTCGCTTAAAGCAAGGCATGGTGAAAGCGGACGGGGAGGGTCAACCATGAGTGCAAAGTATAACGGTTGTGAAGGGCTATTGGGCACGTACTGGGAGAGGACGTCTGTTTTATTGCGAGACTGTCTGAAGTCGTGGAGGTTCATTTTGCATTTTCTGGCTTTATGCGCCACCTGACTCACCTATGGCGCCACCTGACGCAGCGAAGCAGTCGTGGTTCTCTCATGGCGATGCCCTATTCCTGCCTTGGAGCACGGAGCCGACGAGACGACACCCTGCTGCCTGCTTTGCGACAAGTCCGGGACTTCCGCATCAGGTGCATTTTCCCCATGGCCGTACTTTATCGCCTTGCTTGTTTAGCTGGGCAGAGGGGCCTTCCAAGAATTTTATCCTCTTAACACTGCTCTTAGGACTGTGTGTCCTATCCTTTTCAGCTGACTCGGTCATCATCTTGCTGCCGGTCGTTAAATACGAAGAAGCTCTCGCAGCAGCTGAGTGGTGCAGCAAAAGGCTTCAAGAGCTGCTTAGCAGTTATGAACCAATGTTGCTGGGCACGCATTTGGGCTCATGGATGATGATAATGAGGAGGAGGAGAATGATGATGGCCGCAAAGTTTTTGGCACGTACCTACAAGGGCGGTAGGCCAGGGCTTAATCGCGTATTGTATTTCGTCAGGACTAAAAATACTAATTTATTTCCGGAAATAACGGGGCCGTGAAATGAAAGTTCGCGTATTGAAACCCCAATTTCCAATTACTGACCTATCCTTGATCAATTCAAACCATCTGCAGCGGAAAGGTAAGCTTGAATACAATTTTATTGCCACGGCGCACAGGTTATTAGAAAGGATATCACAGGACAAGCAAAGGAAAGACTCCAATGTGAACCGGGCAATTTCCATGAAGGGCACGTGCCATGTCAGTGTAGGCAATGCCTCAGTACCATCTCTGCCTACCGTCGACGAAGGAGAAAAGGAGTCGATACGGGTTTCGAGCACGGGATCCACCTAGACCTCTGGGATGCGATTCCCTGCTACCACCACTGCTTGTACATAAACTGTGGAAGAATATTTGAGTGCAAAACTTCCAAAAAGTCCGCCGTTGCCTGCTGCGTGACATCTATTGGTGGAATGTGCGAGTGCGGTGCTACCCGAAACCCAGCTTCGGAGCGGCCGTCGCATCTTTGGGCAAACAATGGCACCTGGGGACCCTGACTCTGCGTCACCAATTGTCATCGTCTCCCAGCCCCGTGTCGCTGAATTTTAAATGCAGAGCATTTCTTTAACTCACGATGTCACCCGTTCTAGGCATCCGTAGTAGTCCGCATCGCTCGCAGGTGCACCCTCTCCCCCGCTCCTCCTCGCCTACTCTCCGCTCGCATCGCGCGCTCTCTCCGCGGTCGGTTCGCGCCCAACAGGTGGGGGCACGCGCGTCGCAGGATCAACAACATCTGTGGCGTGATCGTGACGTCAGCATCGCGCGGGCGTGCCCCGATCGTGGCGTGATAAAGGCGGGTGTCGGCGAGGCTGGAACGCCCTCATTACCGCGCTCTCTCGTCAGCAGTTGCCACAAGTGCAACAACATTAACGTAACGCAAACTACTTAACGTCGTGCGCCCCCGGAAATGCTCTGCATTTGATCGTGCCCCTCGCGAGGGGGATGTTTCCATGTGATTTTAAATGCAGAGCCTTTCTTTAACTCACGATGTCACCCGTTCTAGGCGTCCGTAATAGTCCGCATCGCTTGCAGGTGCGCCCTCTCCCCCGCTCCTCCCCGCCTACTCTCCGCTCATATCGCGCGCTCTCTCCGCGGTCGGTTGGCGCCCAACAGGTGGGGGCGCGCGCGTCGCGGGATCAACAACATCTGTGGTGTGATCGTGACGTCAGCATAGCGCGCGCGTGGCGCGATCGTGGCGTGATAAAGGCGGGTGTCGGCAAGGCTGTAACGCACTCATCGCCGTGCTCTCTCGTCAGCAGTTGCCACACGTGCAACAACATTACGTAACGCAAACTACTTAACGTCGTGCGCCCCCAGAAATGCTCTTTTCTGTGGCACTGATGACGATCGAAGACGTCGAGGAGTGGCTCAACATGTATGAGCGTGTCAGTGCGCCTAACCGGTGGGACTCGACAATCGTGCTTGCCAACGTGGTATTTCACCTGAAGTGAATGGCGATGACTTGGTGCGACATCAACGTTGCACTATAGTGCCCAGCTGGAAAACTTGCAAGGAAAGACTACGTGAATTGCTCGGCAAATCAGTCGGCCGTCAACAAGCTCTAAAAAAGAACTGGCCATGCGTGCTCAAACGCTAACGGACAATTACCTGTCCTAGACCCAGGATGTGTTCTCCCCCTGCATGAAGGCTGATGGTGATGGTGGGATGTTAACGGCGCAATACTAACGTGGGCAAAAGTCACCAAAAAAGTTTTTATGTATGAGAAATGAAGACGTAAACAGTAAAGCGCTCAACAAGAACAAAAGTAAAATCAGTAAAAGACAATGAGGAAGGCTGGTCTAGAAAACCAGGTTGCGATTATGCGTGGTATGAAATTAGCTCTAAAAATTTTACTTCTGCGAAGTATTTCAAAACACGCGTGACTGAACACATGAGATCACCAGACAGGAAAAACGCTCTATGCAGTGGGATGTATAGTCTGCATAGTTCTAAGAAGTGTTTACGTCATGTTGTGTGAAATGCCTAGCATTGAATGGTTATGTGGATTACGGATAGCCGGTCTCCACAGCCACAGCACATGGGTCTTGGTGATCCAGTGGGAGCGTGTTACCTGTGTGTGACACATCCGTAACCTTGCTAAGGCAACTTCCGTGTGCCTACTCTGTGTGTAGGTGGTGTATGGTCCTAAGCGTGGTTTTATTAATTTGTCTGTCTGCGTATTCCCGTCTGAGTGCCATGTATTGCGAAGATGCTTTCTGATGTGTGGCTTGAGGTCAGCATGCGGTACTTTTGTCATAGGCAATGAATTCATAAGTGCTGCATCAAGGGAGTTTCGATCCGCGGTCTCATTGCCGGCTATCCCAGACTGGCCAGGCACCCTTAAATTATGCTGTGAACCGGCAAAATTCCACTCAATCAGAACAATAGCAAACTCTGTAGCAATAACGAACTATGACAAAGGCAGCAAGGAGCGAACCAATAAAATGTGGACGCCGAGTAGCCTTCATTCAAATGAGCTCTGTCAGCTGCACCCATGCCCCGTCGTTCCCTCGTAACGCACAGAAATCACATTCTAACAACAACAGGTTTAAGCCGAGCAATCTTACATACATAAGTCGAGCAGGATTCAGACACTTCACAAACTGATGACTGGCGAGTTATTGGCATTGTAGAAAAAGACTCACACCCAAATATACATTCCAGTGTAGTACCAAGCACCATGTCACCAAACCTAAGAAAAGTTTTCACATCGAGGTGCAAGTCTTACCTGTAATATTCTGTTTTAAGTCTGGTTTCAGGCTTGTAGGTGCGAAGCCCCCCCATAGACCCGGGCGTTCGGCATGTTTTGTCGTCGTCTTCTGTAGTCACGGTGCTAAAAGACTGGGGCACTCATTTTCCTAAGCCTCGTGCTATAACGCAACGCACACTAAAAGAACACACCCGAAACACTTGTTTTTCAACGCCTTGCGTTTGAATGCTTCGTGCTTCAAAGACACAAGATCTTTACACAAAGCTGTATCCCTCTACCCCCCAACGGTTTCTTCTCCGTGGGCAGAATTGCGGCCACTCTTTCTCTCATTCAGTTGCTTACATCCGGTTCTACGGACGAGAAGGCACTGCAGAAACACAACTGGGCTGGACAGTTCAAGGACGTGTTCAAGGACAGATTAGAGCGGAGCTTCAATACAGATCTCGAGAACAACAGGCTGGTGAGTCCGTCGTTTCGCCTTCTTTAACGAGACCGCCGCAAACAAAAGCGCAACCACTAGAACGAAGCTTCCGACAATAGAACTGACTAAGTATTATGAAGACCGTTGGAACTGGAACATATTTTTAAAGTCTCTTCGAGTCCGCAGTACAGAAATATTCTGAACTGCAGGCGACGGAGAAATTTTATTACTTGACTAACCTGCTGACCAGCTCGGCGGCTGCAGTGGTGGCTGGACTGCCCGTGACCGAACAAGGCTATAATGACGCGATCGAAATACTTCAGAAGTGATTCAGCGAGCAGTATCTTATTGCGCGAGACCACCTGTGGGCTGTTTTCTCATCAACTGACGCAACGAAGGTACGAAAGCTCTACGACAACGTGCAGATACACTGCAGAACCTTGAATGCACTTGGTCGAGCCTAGATACGTATTGTGCCATGCTACGCGAGATCCTTCTTAGGGCACTCCCTCGAGACCTGGTCCCGAGATACCACCGGCATCCAAGAACGTCGTCTAATGCTTCAACGTCACCTGGTGTGGAGGGTGATCACCAACCCACAGACCACAAGAAACAGTTCGACGATTAATTTAACTTTTTTGGTGACGAACATGAGTGTCTGGAAACCGCTATACTGAACTCGCCTCCAAGAAGGAAGTTTAAGGCGAATGACCAACCATGGGAACAGCGTCGAACAGGAACTTGGAGACATCTACATTCTGCAGCAGCCCTGTATGCCACGACTAAGGAAACGCAAAAGTGCCTTTTTTGTTGCGGACCTCATGATGCAGGAATTGGCTCAGATAAGAACAACACAATGGAACAAAAGAAGTTCCTTCTCACAAAATGCGGACGCTGTTTCCTTTGCTTGGCGCCAGGACACCTCGCGCGGCATTGTAGGAGCAAGATCGTTTGCCCGCTTTGCAAACGACGGCACGTTCCCTCAATGTGCAACAAACACCTAGAAAGTCTTCGAAATGGACTAGTGACTTCCGCCGCCGTGCAAATTCCCTCCGGACACGCGGAATGTGTTGTTCTCCTTCAGAGACTGACCGCCCAGGCGTGTGGTTCCTGTAACGCTGAAAGGTGCAGAGTGCTTTTAGATGGAGGTAGTCAGCGAACGTTCATCACTACCAAAATCTCCCGGAAGCTAGGGTGCCAGTTCATCGGTGAGGAGGTCCTGACCCTAGGAATCTTCGGAGGGAATAAGACAAATTAAATGTTAAAGAAGGTTAGAGTACACCTGCAAGACCCCATGGGATTAACCACACTCTGCGTGAAAGCATTGGAGGTTTCGTCCACTTGCAACCAGGTGATTCCTGTTCCCGACCAGAAGATCATAAATGCTTTAAAGTCGCACTCTATCGACACGACAGCTCTACTGTACGGATCAGGAATGGACAAGGGCATATCGATTTTGATTGGTTCCGACTTCTACTGGGAAATAGTGACAGGGAACATAAAAGGCACCACCGCCTCAGCAAGCGCGCGAATTCTCTTCTCACAGAATTCTCGGGTGCCCAATCAGCGCACTGTGTGGCAAGAGAGACTTGCGACCTTGGAATACACTTATACATTCCATGATGCGCCCTTAACAGGTTTCCCGTTTGTGGAGGCGGCCCGCGATCCTTTTTTAGCATCTTTTTGGCCTTCCAACCCAATTTACAGTCCGAACCGAGTCGTGTGCAGCCGGTGTGGCTTACGCAAGCCAAACTCGTTAGGCATACCCCAGAAGGGTTAGTCGCCTTTAGGGATAGTGCCGCGAACCATACATTGGGTTTGTTTATTTGTGTTTTGCTTTTACCGCCCGGCTGCGCCGGTCTGTGTTATCTCTGCGCCAAGGGAAGCGCGTGTTCCATTCTTTCTTTCTGTGCCGCATGTGTTATCTGTTGTGATAGGGAGAGCATTGCGATCTAACGTGAACAGCCCAGAATAATCTTCTTGGATCTACTATGTTCTCGATGCGAATCGACGTTTCGAGAACCACGCGCGCCAAAAGATAAAAAGCCTGCAGTGCGGACGCCGGGGCATTCGATTCTGCGACGCTCGCCGACGCACGTACGTCACTTTGTTGACCACTGCTTCGCCGCCTCTGTATTCTTTTCAGTTGTTAGGGAAGCACAAGTTCGCTCCAATAAACTTGTTTCTGTTCCAAACAACTGCTTCGTCCTTGGCTACGTGACATCTGGTGGAGGTGCTGGGTACGCACCCTTCATGCCCACTACAACCTCGAAAAGCCGCCAAGCCAGTCCAACAAGAGCCAGCCCCCGCCTGCAAGATTTACCGCCCGAGTTCGGTCTTCTGCCAGAAGGGCCCAAGAGAAGGAACGCTGCAACCAACACCATGGTGCAAGAAACAACGTCGCCAATCATCCTGCAGCAGCCCCGAGAACCGCCATCGTTCCGAGGAGCCCCCGCAGAAGACCCAGAAGAATGGTTGGAGAAGTTGGAGCGCGTCCGCATCTTCAACAGGTGGGACGACGAAGAAACTTTCCGGCATGTCTTCTTTTACTTAGAAGATGCTGCTCGAACTTGGTTCGAGAACCATGAGAGCTCTTTGACCGACTGGACTCAATTCAAGAGGGAGTTCCTTAAGACCTTCACTACCGTGGTGAGAAAAGAGCGAGCTGCGCTTTTGCTTGAAACTCGAACGCAGCACCCCAACGAAGGAGTCGTGATTTTCGTTGAAGAGATGAAGCGACTTTTTCGTCGTGCGGACCCTGAAATGACCGAGGAAAAGAAGCTCAGATTTCTAATGCGAGGAGTGAAGCAAGAGCTTTTTGCTTGTCTAGTCCGTAACCCTCCGAAGACAGTGGCCGAATTCGCGTCTGAGGCGGCCGCGATGGAGAAGACGCTAGAAATTCGAACGAGGCAGTACGACCGCCCTGTCAACGCGCTGTTCTCGGAGACCATCGGTGCTGCAAATGGAAGCTCCGATACATTGCGAGAGACCATCCGAGCAGTGGTCAGGGAGGAGCTTCGGAAGCTTTTTCCAACGACGCCGCAACCTCAAGTGGCTTCCCTGACCGACGTAATCCGAGAAGAAGTCCAAAACGCACTGGGAACTTCTACGCCGTCGGAAGCACCCCGCGAACCACAAGCCATGACCTACTCCTCGGCTGTTCGTCAACCCCGCCCTGCTCCAACCCGTCGTCAAGAGGCTGAGCCATACCGCCGTCCAACGCCGCCCGCCCGACGTCCTGTAGACCAATACCAGACGCCAAGGAAGACCGACGTGTGGCGAACGCCCGATAATCGCCCGCTGTGCTACCACTGCGGAGAGGCCGACCACATCTACCGTCGCTGTCCCTACAAGAGGCTCGGTTTGCGAGGGTTCTCCGTCGACGCCCCACGCCCCCGATACGGCCAGCGCCCTGCTGAGATCGAAGAATACCTCTCCAACACCAACCGAGGACCAGCCCGCTTCAACCGTTCACCGTCGCCCTACCCGTCTCAGTCACCAAACCGCCGCAGCACTGCTGACTTCTCACGTGGAAGGTCCCCCAGCCCACGCGGGGGAAACTAAAAGCAGCAACTTCGGGAGGTAAAGTTGCACAACGGCGGAAAAATGAAAACCCTCCAACGACGCAGCGACCATCATTCACGACATGCCCTCATCCCGACGACCCGACCTAGCCCTAACGAGACTCCTGAACACGACGACAGCTACACGGCGCGACGCGTACCCGACCTGACCAAGACGTCCGTTGAGAAGACGACGACAACGACGATGCACAGTGCCCGAGCATCAACACGTACAAGCAGAGATACGACGCCCCGACGAACCCGCAACTCGAGGACGACTGCATCTGACGTCAAGGTGTCCATCGACGGCTTTGACGTAGTCGCCCTCGTAGACACGGGAGCTGACTATTCGGTAATGAGCGAACCATTTGCGTCTAAACTGAAGAAAGTTATGACCAGATGGGACGGTCCGCACATACGCACAGCAGGAGGCCACCTCGTGACGCCAAGTGGAACGTGCACATCGCGCGTCACCATAGACGGCACAACGTACCCTGCGGCGTTCGTCGTTCTGCCTAAATGCTCCCGCGACGTGATTCTCGGAATGGACTTTTTGACGGACAACGGCGCAATAATTGATCTGCAGACCAAGTCGATAACATTTTCCTCCAATCACTCCACGACGCCGCAGCCGAACCCCGATCACCGTGCTGCTGTCAGGATCGCCGACGATCACATCACCCTGCCACCCCGCGCAAGCTTGATGATCGCCGTCTACTGTGAGGATGCTGCTTCTGACATCGACGCTATCGTAGAGAGTGATCGAAGGTTGCTTCTCGACCGCGGTGTCTCCGTCGCAAGAGGCATTGCGCACTTTAAGCAACGCCAATCTCACGTTTTGGTCACTAATTTCACCGAAGAGTACCAGCATTTAAACAAGGGAGCTGCAATTGCGTTCCTCGAAGAAACGCAAGAAGCAAGTGATGTGATCGCAGTCGCCGACTTTGAACGCACACCCGTAGAAACATTCAAGCTCCCGCAGCCATTCGACGTGAATCCGGCGCTACCGCAAGAACAACGGAAAAAATTATTGGCTTTGCTGCGTCGCTATAGCGAATGTTTTTTGTCGAGCGCAAAACTACGTCAGACCCCTCTAGCGAAGCACCGAATAATAACCGAAGATGGAGCCCGACCTACCCGACAGTCACCGTACCGCGTCTCTTCACACGAACGGGAAGCCATCCGGACTCAAGTCGACGACATGCTGAGCGATGACATTATACAGCCATCGAAAAGCCCCTGGGCTGCGCCCGTCGTACTCGTAAAGAAAAAAGACGGTACATTAAGGTTTTGCGTTGACTACCGGCGACTGAACAAAATCTCGAAAAAGGACGTGTACCCCCTCCCCCGAATCGACGACGCCCTCGACCACCTCTGCCACGCGAAGTACTTCTCATCGATGGACCTGAAGACCGGCTACTGGCAAATTGAAGTGGACGAGAGAGACCGAGAGAAGACTGCATTTATAACCCCAGACGGCCTATACGAGTTCAAGGTGATGCCGTTTGGGCTGTGCACAGCACCAGCGACGTTTCAAAGAGTCATGGACACTGTGCTAGCTGGCCTTAAGTGGCACACCTGCCTCGTATACCTCGACGACGTAGTGGTATTCGCCCGGACTTTCGACGAACACCTTGCAAGGTTGGAGTCTGTACTCGAGGCCATTCGTACGTCGGGGTTGACGCTGAAGCCTGAAAAGTGCCGTTTCGCATACGGGGAACTCAAGTTCTTGGGCCACGTCGTCAACGCCGCGGGAGTCCTACCTGACCCGGCAAAAACTTCAGCCATTGCGAACTTCCCAAGGCCAAAAGACAAGAAGGGCGTGCGGAGATTTCTCGGGCTGTGCGCATACTACCGGCGCTTCGTCGCAAACTTCGCACGCATTGCAGAGCCACTCACGCGCTTGACGAAAGATAGCACCCCTTTCAGCTGGGAAAACGACCAAGAAAAAGCATTCGGCGAGCTGCAAAAACGCCTGCAAAGCCCGCCCGTGCTCGCTCATTTCGACGGAAATGCCGAAACGGAAATGCATACGGACGCCAGTGATATAGGCTTGGGTGCCGTCCTTGTCCAAAAGCAAAGCGGCTGCGAAAGGGTAACCGCCTATGCTAGCCGTGGTCTGTCGAAGGAGGAGAAAAACTATTCTGCCTCTGAGAAAGAGTGCCTGGCTATTATATGGGCGATTTCAAAATTCCGCCCATACGTGTATGGAAGGCCATTCAAGGTTGTAACAGACCACCATGCGCTGTGTTGGCTCGCCAATTTGAAGGACCCCTCTGGCCGTCTTGGGCGGTGGAGCTTGCGCCTGCAGGAGTTCGACGTTACAGTCGTTTATAAATCCGGCAGGAAACACTCCGACGCCGACTGCCTGTCCCGCGCCCCCGTCGACCCACCACCACAAGACTCTGATGAAGACAGCGCGTTCTTCGGGATCGTGACGGAGAGTGACCTAGCCGCCCAGCAGCGTGCCGACCCCGACTTACGCGTCATAATCGAGTACCTCGAGGGATGCAACGTTGCCGTTCCTAGGACCTTCAAACGCAGTTTACCAGCATTCAGCCTGAGAAACTCCGTCCTTGTGAAGAAGAATTTCAGCCCCGGAACAAGAGCGAATTACCTTCTCGTCATTCCCGCGGACCTTCGTGACGAAATTTTGGAAGCGTGCCACGACGACCCGTCTTCCGGACATCTGGGCACAGCCCGCACTATTAGAAAAATCAAGGCGAGGTACTACTGGCCCGGCCTTACCTCTGACGTCACCCACTACGTCCGGAGCTGCCGTGACTGCCAGCGACGAAAAACGCCGCCGACAAGACCCGCCGGACTTCTGCAACCGATCGCCGTCCCATCGAGACCATTTCAACAGATTGGAATGGACCTTTTAGGCCCGTTCCCTACGTCACGATCACAGAACAAGTGGATTGTCGTAGCGACAGACTACATGACGCGCTACGCAGAGACCGCCGCTCTTCCGAGGGGGACTGCACAAGAAGTGGCGAAGTTCTTTATAAGCCAAGTTGTGCTGCGACATGGAGCCCCGGAAGTCCTAATCACAGACCGCGGAACGGCATTTACTGCGGAGCTGATGCAAGGAGTATTACGCTACAGCAACACGGATCACCGAAAAACGACGGCGTACCACCCCCAAACGAACGGACTAACAGAACGTCTGAACAAGACAATCGCAGATATGCTGTCAATGTACGTTGACGTTGAACATAAGACTTGGGACGAAGTGCTCCCGTATGTCACGTTTGCGTACAACACGGCTATCAAGGAGACGACACAGCTGACGCCGTTCGAGCTTGTCTACGGTAGAAGGCCGACTACGATGCTTGACGCCATGCTTCCGCACGTAGAAGACGACGACCTCAACGCCGACGTCCACGGATATCTTCAACGTGCGGAGGAGGCCCGCCAGCTCGCTCGAGTTCGTATAACGGACCAGCAGCTGGTGGATGCGGGCCGCTACAACCTCCGACGCCGAGACGCCGAGTACCAACCAGGGGATCGTGTGTGGGTTTGGACTCCCATCCGACGACGCGGACTCAGTGAGAAGCTCCTGCGACGGTATTTCGGACCCTACCAGATTCTACGACGTGTTGGCCAACTTACCTACGAAGTGATCCCCGATGGTGACTCCGGCACATCACGACGACGCACGCGGCCTGAAGTCGTCCACGTGGTTCGCTTAAAACCTTTCTACGGACGATGACGAAATTTTATTTTCATTTGTTCGGACTGTCGCTTATGTTAGCATCGGGTCGATGCACTCTTAGAGGGGGGGGGGGGGTAATGCCGCGAACCATACATTGGGTTTGTTTATTTGTGTTTTGCTTTTACCGCCCGGCTGCGCCGGTCTGTGTTATCTCTGCGCCAAGGGAAGCGCGTGTTCCATTCTTTCTTTCTGTGCCGCATGTGTTATCTGTTGTGATAGGGAGAGCATTCCGATCTAACGTGAACAGCCCAGAATAATCTTCTTGGATCTACTATGTTCTCGATGCGAATCGACGTTTCGAGAACCACGCGCGCCAAAAGATAAAAAGCCTGCAGTGCGGACGCCGGGGCATTCGATTCTGCGACGCTCGCCGACGCACGTACGTCACTTTGTTGACCACTGCTTCGCCGCCTCTGTATTCTTTTCAGTTGTTAGGGGAGCACAAGTTCGCTCCAATAAACTTGTTTCTGTTCCAAACAACTGCTTCGTCCTTGGCTACGTGACAATATTTTCTTGTTGCAAGAGATCCGGACTGAGGTCAATGCTGTGTAATTAACAATTATATATATATATATATATATATATATATATATATATATATATATATATATATATATATATATATATATATATATATATACGAGAAGAAAAACTGCTAACAAGGTAAAAGCACGATTGTTGCCACAATTTCAGCAGACTTGCTTCCGTCAGGGCGAAAGCAAGTCTCTTTGCTGAAACGTTGGCAACAACCGTGCTTTTACCTTGTTCGAAGTTTTTCTTCTGTTGTGTTCTCTACAATCTTCAAAGTTCTATGCTCCCTTTATATATATAAATATATATATATATTTATATATATATAAATCTAGAGAAAGATAAACTCACAAAGCGCGCAGAAATAGTATAAGTAAAGAGCCGGATACAGAGCAAGAACAATAACAAACATTGTTTACTTACGTAGCGGCAACAAGACTATATACATGATTTTGCAAAATCATGTAACTTTACTCTGATGAATGCAAGTCCCGTTGCCGCAACGTAAGTAAACATTGTTTGTGATGAAGGCAATTCCCGTTGCCGCTACGTAAGTAAACATTGTTTGTTACTGTTCTTGCTGTGTATCCGACTCTTTACTTTTACTTTACCGACTCTATAATATATATATATATATATATATATATATATATATATATATATATATATATATATATATATATATATATATATATATATAGTTGAGAAAATGGTAGACGCACGAATAAAAAAAACAGTGGTTTACTGACGTTTCGACTGGAGGACCCGTCTTCATCTTGAGTAACATACAACGTAGAATCACGCACGCTTATAAAGGTGTGGAAGGTGTGCTACAGTGCACCCTTGTTAAGAATATATATATATATATATATATATATATATAAGTGAAGAAAAACTTCGAACAAGGTAAAAGCACAATTGTGGCCTCCGTGTCAGCAAAGAGAACTTGCTTTCCTCAGGGCAATCTCTCGCCTCGCAGGCACGGTTTTTATAGGGGTAGGACCCCAGGTGAAAGGGGAGAAGGAAAGATGGAAGGGAAATTGAGCAAGCTGATTGGTTAGGGAGTTTATCGGGGGAGATGTTGAGGGGGAAAGAAGGTTGTATAGTTTGAGCTGCGAGGTAGGTCACAGGAAAGTCAGGCGCAGGGGGGGGGGGGGGTTAATTCCGGGATTTTTTGGAGAGAACAGATCAGAGGGTGTTTGTTGACGCGCGGCAGGTGCATGCGAAAAGGTTCCCAGAACCGCTGGAAGCAGGCCAGGGGGTGAGAGTTAGGTCCTTATCAGAAACTATCTGCAAGCCTCAGGACAAAAGAGAAAGTAGAGAAGGGGGGGAAATGACCAGGTGTGGGAAAAAAGAAAAAGCAAGAGAAAAAAAAAGAAACAGAAAGAAAAAAACAGGGGTGCAAAGTACACAAACCCACACCCAAAAGAAACAGCGATAACCCGACTGTTGAAAAGGCACGTGTCGCCTAGGGCGACTTTACTGGAAGAGGCTTGTCCTGAAACTCAAAAACGAAAAGATAAAGTTAGACTGACTTCAGGACCACAAGACAAAGCGAAGAAAAAAAACAAGAGGAATAAAATGAAATTCTAAATGCAAAGGTTGGGGATGCGGGCGCGTATTAGCTGGAAGCGAAAGAATCAAAACAAAAGGAGTCAGGTGACCAGGTACAGAGCAGAGCGAACGGTCATAATCTTTGGATGAAGGTATATGCACGAAAATGCCTAATGCTGTATTCCCGGTGAATATCCCAAGGATTCCAAGTTGCCCTTAGACGCAATATTCCAGCAGGTTCCAATGAGTTGAATTTGTGAATTAAGTAGGATTCTCGGTATTTCCTGTCCCTAGGCGACTTAAAATTTGACTGAAGTATACATAATTAAAGGTCATCAAAATTGTGGCCTGGTTGGTTGAAATGATGCACTACAGCTAAGGAGGATTTGCTAAGAGTATCTTCCCGGTGACCATTAAGCCGTAGGCTCATAGGTTGACTCGTTTCGAATATATACTGTTTGTGGCACATTGATCATTCCAACATATAAACAATGTTGGATGAAGTGCACGTATAACTTGAATGAACTTTGTGGACATAATTACTGGCTGTGCTTTTTACAACGCAGTCTGTTTGCAGGTGCCGACAAGTCTTGCATCTGGGGTGGGAGCAGCTGGCTATGACTGGTTGCTTTGAAGGCCCTGTTTTAGCATGCACTAAAATATCTTTTATATTCCTGTTTCTCTGGTAGGTAACCCTCGGTGCTTCCGGGAAAGTCTTTTTAAGTCGGTCGTTACTGGCTAAAACCGGGTAATACTTCCGCAGTATATTGTTTACGTTTGGGAGGGCGTTTGAATATTTAGTTATTAGGGCAGGTGGCCTGGCGCTTTTGTTTTGCCGCTGTTTGTTGAGAACGGCATCCCTTTTGAGATTAAACACGCGTTGGTACACCTGATCGAGCGAGCTTTTGGGGTGGTTCCTTTTCATAAGGGTGGCCTTGAGTTCGTCTAGGTGCTCTACGTAGTCACTGTCATCACTGCATACTCTTCTAAGCCTGGTGGCTTGTCCTACAAAGACCCCTTGCTTGCAGTGTCTGGGGTGATGGCTTTTATATTCTAGGTGCTGCTGCCTGTCTGTTGGCTTTCTAAAAAGCGTGGTTTTAAGTTTACGGTTGTCTAGATTGAGGGTAGTATCTAGTATGTTCACTTCTTTTTCAGAATACCTGCAGGAGAATTTAATAGTCGGATGCGAATAATTGAGATGGGATATAAACGCTTCAAGAGTCGCGCGACCGTGTTCCCAAATCATGAAGATGTCGTCTATGTAGCGCACCTAAACCTGAGGTTTATGCGAAAAATAGCTTAATAGGGTAGCTTCAAGTTGCCCCATGAAAATTTTGGCATAGGTCGGTGCGAATGGAGTCCACATGATCGTTCCAAAAACTTGCAAAAAGTAAGAAGAGTCAAATTCAAAATAATTGAGAGTTAGAACTAGGTTTAACAAAGTTATGTACACTTCTGGTGCATGTTGGGGCGGGTTCACTTATAGAGATTTTGAAATCGCTTCAATACCTTCGGCGAACGGAATGTTTGTATACAATGCAACGTCAATAGTAACAAGGAGGGTTCCACTGGGTAGACGCCCGCCAATATTTATCTCTTCTATTATGCGGAGGAAGTGGAGGGTGTCCTGAACGAATGAAGAAAGAAGAGCCGGAATGTCGGATAGGTGATGATTCAGAAATAGAGATAGTGCTTCGGTTGGGGTTTTGTTATTTGAAACTATGGGTCTGCCAGGAATGTCGGCAGTGAACAATATTTCTACGGGGACTTGATGGACTTTTGGGAGGAGGTAAAATCGTCCTGCATACTTATTATTCGGTTTCATGAAATTTAAGTCAGTAGTCGTTATTAATTATCTAGATCGTAGCTCTTTGAGGCTCTAAAGGATTTTTAGGCTATATTCCTGGCTCGGATAGTTATCTAAGGGCTTGTAGTGGCAAGGGTTATTGAGCTGCCTATAAGCTTCATCTTTGTATTTTCCCGTAGGTAAAACAACTGCACTGCCACCTTTGTCGGCTGGCTTTATGACTAAGTCCGTTCTGGCTAATAGGCAATTCAGGGTAACTTCTTCCGACGGAGTTAGGTCTATGTCGGTTCTGGCTGATAGGCAATTCAGGGTAACTTCTTCCAACGGAGTTAGGTTCTTGCGCTTGTTTGATCGCTTAGTTGTTGCCAATATTTCTCTTGATACTGATTTTAGGTACAGATCTAATTCTGGATATTGATCTACATCTGGAGTCGAAGTGCTAGGAGGGTGGAGGGTGCGTTCGTTAATGTCAGGCTGGTCCTGCTTCTCCGAAAAAAACTCGCTTAGTCTAATTCTCCGAGAAAATTCAGTGAGATCTTTGTGTAACTAGTACACATTCACACTGTTATTTGTGGGACAGAACGTTACACCTCGTTCTAGGATACCTTTTTCGTCGGCCGTTAGTGTTTTGGAAATGTCAATAACGTTGCTGGGGCAGGTAGCGAGAGAGCTCGTTTTTTGTATAGGATTATTGGCTGGGGGACTCTATCAGTGAACCCGCACCAACATGCACCAGAAGTGTACATAACTTTGTTAAAACTAGTTCCAACTCTCAATTATTTTGAATTTGAGTCTTCTTACTTTTTGCAAGTTTTTGGAACTAGCATGGGTACTCCATTCGCACCGACCTATGCCAACATTTTCATGGGGCAACTTGAAGCTACCCGATTAGGCTGTTTTCCGCACAAACCTCAGGTTTACCTCCGCTACATAGACGACATCTTCATGATTTGGGAACACGGTCGCGCGACTCTACAAACGTTTGTATCCCATCTCAATTCTTCGTAACCGACTATTGAATTCTCCTGCCAGTATTCTGAAAAAGAAGGGAACTTCCTAGATACTACCGTCATTCTAGGCAACCATAAAACTAAAACCACGCTTTTTAGAAAGCCAACAGACAGGCAGCAGTACCTAGATTATAAGAGCCATCACCCCAGACACTGCAAGCAAGGGATCTTTGTAGGGCAAGCCACCAGGCTTAGAAGAGTATGCAGTGATGACAGTGACTACGTAGAGCACCTAGATGAACTCAAGGCCACCCTTATGAAAAGGAACCACCCCAAAAGCTCGCTTGATCAGGCGTATCAACGTGTGTCTAATCTCTAAAAAGATGACATTCTCAACCGATTTCCTAGGAGACGGCAAAAGGATTGGTGGCGCTCCAAAGACCGAGTGAAGGTTCTTTTGAGGAGATCCTTTCTCGCCTCCGAGACCATTTCGACCTCAGGCCTTAGGACCTTTACTGTCGCTGTCCTTTCCAACACAGCGACCAGCTCTCAGGTGAGTCGATCACGGCTTACGTGGCCACCCTTAGGACTTTAACAGCGCAGTGCAACTTCGGCACACCATTGTTGGCGGACGCATCGCAAGGAGATGGATCGGGGCCGCAGGCAACAAAACTTCCACTCGATGTCATGCTACGTGACAGAATCGTTTTCGGTTTTCAAGATGCCTATCTCCCCCATCTCTTTGCCGAAAAAGATTTGTTGTTCCAAAAGATTTGTTGTACTGTCTGGTGTCGAAGGCAAGTCAGGTGGCTTTCAATGCCGCCTCTTGCCTTGGCACCAAGACAGACCGCTATTGAACATTGTTTTTGTCAATAAACAATTAATCATAAAAAAGGCGTTGTACATATCTCTACGCTCCTAAAGTGCAAGGTTGCAGCAGCAGAACATGGAAGGCAGCGTCATGGAGGGGAAAAAAGCCGGTGCGAATGTGCTTGGGAACAAATCAACGAAACTGACATCGGACAAGCCCTGCTACCACTGTGACAAGCAGCACAGCACAGATTCCTGCGCGCACCGATAATCAAGTTGTCGTTTTTGCAGGAACGTTGGTCATATTGAGAAGGCGTTAAGAAAGAAAATGCAAAAGAACCACATGGCTAGACTTCGTAGTGGTAAGCTACACGTCGTCTTTTCACCCGTTTCGAGCAATACCGAGCCATGTCACCAAGACCAATCCTACGACCTCAACCACGTCCTGGCTCCGCCTATGACACCAAAGCATCAGGTTGAATTTCACGTCCACGTTGTGGACCTAGTTTTCGAAGTGAATTCTGTGGCATCGCAATCCATTATCGGCGAAGACACAGTCCGCCGTGCTTGGCTGAAGAAGCCACCCTCTCTTCTGGACACGTCTGCGGCTCGCCGAAGTGGTCGGGGGAAGGCCTCCATGCACTGGGAACTGCCATCGCCGAAGTGCAGTACAAGGGTACGACCCAGAGAATACCATTGGTGATTATGAAGACACCTGGATGTAACCTCTTAGGCCGGAACTGGTTCGAGCCACTAGGCATCTCCATCCATGGCCAGCAGTCCCGGAGAGCCGAAGCCAGAGCACCTTTGCCAACTTTGGAGCACCCATCAAGTCCTTGGCATACGCTACATTTGCAATTTCTGGACCTCTCGAGGGTCGAAGTTTCTTGGTTATCGTAGACGCCTACACCAAATGGTTGGAAGTGCGGTGCGTTCAAAAGCTACTTCGGCAAAGGTCATCCTGGAGCTTCGCCGACTGTTTGCTACATTTGGAATCCCGGAGAAGCTCGTCCCCGACAACAGTACTGCGTTTGTTGCACCTAAAATTATCACCTTTTTCAAGGAACGAAATTCAGAAACGAAACGAAACGAAGAAACAAAATTTAGAGCTTGTGAGCCGCACTCATTTTTCTGCGACCCCTTTCTCTGCGATATACTTCATTGCGAATGACTCAGCAATATAGAGGGCGACATTTTTACCGATTCCCACTCCAGCAGCGGTATTTCCAGTTGTATGCGTTTTGAAATGTTGCAGGTGGCATTTAAATATCTTTACGTGTGCTAAATCCAGAAGAAGTAGTGCAGTTGAAATGAGGAGAATAAGCGATACGGTCGGACATTTTCGTGCAAATTTCAGCTGTCATTGACTACATCTTTGTGTGTTTGCTTGACTAATTTAAAGATCGTCTAAAATTTCAGTCTGAGAAATTTTGAGGAAGCTTTATGGTATCTTCATGAAACCGCCATGGCACGCGCGATGTTGCAGTGAAGAGTCGCCTGGGAAAGCAATGATACTTTCGCTATCAAAGCCAGTGAGAAGACCTCCATGCACTCAAAACCATACTTCGTGCGGCGTATGCGTTGTGTATTTGTAATATACTTCCTGTAAGGTCCACTTATGAGATTAGCGGCCAGGCGCCAGGGCTGCGCGTGAGAACCCCCCGCTCTGTCTAGGGACGTAGCACTGCCGACACTGCACTGCAGGCGTCGCTAATTCGTCGCGGCGCGCACGGGAGACGGATTGTCTGGCCCACCACATTCTTCAAGGATAATCATTTATTGAGAAAGCAGACACCGCCGCCGGATTCCAGGAACGCCTGCCTGACCTGCAGAGGTGGTGGGATTACCAGCGTGTCTCTATTGTTGTCGCGCCCTGGTCAGCATGACGCACGGTCGCCGTCTTTCGCTTTCACCCCGCGGGGTCGCACGAAATTGCTTCTCTGTGGGCGTGCCTTTGACCTGAATGTGGCGGCGCCTCAATGAATATTCCGTGGCGTGCTGAGTGACAGCTGTCTACGTGAATTTAGGCACTCCCTTGCGCATGTGCGAATGCTACACGGGCGTTCCCGAGAGAGGGTGATCTCGAGGTTTTATAAGACCGAACTTGGCCGTTGGAAATGGTTCTTGTCTGAGCGCTGAGCTGGCAGTTCCCGGCGGGACAAGGAGCCTCGACCGTTGACGCTAGGTTGGGATTTAGGAGCCCCCTAGTAGAGGTTAAGATCGCGTCGGAGGTTTAGGGTGCAACGCCGCACCGGGCAACTAGACGGATCTTGCGGCGAGACAGAGTCTCGGCCGTCGTTTCTCGAGCGGTTTGTGTACGCTCCGAGAATAGGAAGAGTTAGACGAAGTTGAGGAGCTCGAGTATTTGTGCGCCCTCGGAGCTAGCGTCTAGCTGAAGTTTGCAGTTTTTCCTTTATTTTTTATGTACCCAGTTTTCCCACTGTAAATAGCTGCACATAAACCCTTAGTTTCACTTAATCAAACCCCAATGCCTTGAGTTCGTCTATTCTACCGCCGTCTCCAAGGACTTCAACGCCATTGCCCAGCCAGCCTCCTGCCAAATCAACCGGAGCCCGGGCGATTGGGTTCCTGATCGACACCGGACTTCGGGGGAGAACGATCTTTACTGGCGCAGCCGAGAGGATTTGGCAGAAGAAATCACCAGGCCACGACCACGACCAGGGGAAGCAAGCAGACGCAAGCCCGCCCTCATCGACGGCTGCCGAGCTCCGCGTGGAGCGGAGCGGCAGAGCCAAGCCAGCGAACGGGGCCAACGACGCGGCGGCCGACTACCGAAGGTGCGGGTGAGTGGGATTTTTTGCGCTTCGTTGTGGCGGTGTAGGCTGAGTCTTGGGTTGCATGGTAGTCACGCGGAGTATGCTGGCGAACATGGCGGCAGGAGGGGTGGTCCAAGCGGAGTCTGAAAGAATAATTCTCAGACGAATGGAGTTGGAGTTTCAGGAGCGAGAGAGAAGAGAGGCGCGAGAATCGGAAGAACCAATTCTAAAACTGAAGCTCGTATCCAAAGAGTGGTTGCGAAAGTATGAGTTGGAGCTGGAGCGGAGAAGGCAGACGCCCTTGCGCTCGGACAACCGCGAGCAGAAACAATGAGGCACAGACCCAGCTAGCTGTATAGCGACAGCAAAGTTGAATGGTTCCGGCCAGCGTTTGGAGGTTGTACATTGCGATGACAAAGCAAGCAGCCGTGAGTCCCTACACGAGGCTAGCATTTCCGCCGACGTCGAACGCGCGGAGATGGACATTGGGATGGGGAGCGACGAGGTAAGCGCGGCCGGTGATACTGTACAGCGGTGTAATGAAGCGATGCTCGAACATGACGAGCAGCCTCGCAAGCAAAGTTTAGGGATGGAGCTGCAGCGCATAGGGCAGAACCCTCTGAGCGGGCCCAGTTACGCACTGACAGCAAAGTTGAATAGGGGCAGCCCGTTTTTCAACTTGAAGCCGCGCGAGAACGAGATAAGCGGCCGTGGGACATTTCGTCGAAAGGCAATTCGTAGCACGTCAACTCGCAGTAGGGCAATTCGTCGCATAGGGCAATTCGTATTAGGGCAATTAGTCAAAATGACAATTCGTCACCCTATTAGAAGTTCTTGTGCGTTTGGGAGCGCTGTGAACTGGACTAGTTGGTAGTGATTCATTTTAAGACTACGCGAAACAACAAAGACCTAGGCATCCACAACATGGGACACAGTGCAGGCTAACAAGGGATTTTTATTCAGGAAAAACAATTTAAGAAAATCAAATCCTTCGCGCATGCGCAAAATGACCGCGTCGTACATTAAAAACAGGAACAATTATTCAATATATATACATCATGCTGCGACGCAAATACATCACGAGGTACCCTTATTCCTATATCCCGAATCAAGAAGAGCTATCTCGCTGTTATCGAGAAGATTGTCACACAGTGGTGGGCGATACAAGATTTTGGTAGAAATAACGTCTATTGGTGCGAACTTGTGCCCCGCAATAAACTGGTGTCAGATCACTAAGAGTTCTATTTGCGTCCGCAACTCTAGATATCTTTCCGCTTACAACGTAATGCTTCTGGCGCAAGCCTCTAGGATACCCATGTTGTCTGTTCCATCGAAGCGTTGATGAATTCTTTGAAGGCGCTTGTTGTAGGTTTGCTGCTTCCGCGACACCCTTGTAGCAGTGATACCGCTTGCCGCTTGACTGAGCTTCATTTCGCTTAGGGCCTGCTCTTTCTTCAGACAGTGGGTATTCCTACCCACAAGTTCGGTGAAGCGAACCTTACGTTGCTCTGACAAACGAGAATAGGACCATAAGAAATACGATATTAAAATTGTCAAAGCAGTTTGCTCGATAAAGTTAGTCGCACAAAAATTATGAGCAATTACCTGCAGCCCATAGTGCCACGCCTCCACACTGTTGTTTGTACGGGGCATTCCATCAAGTGCAGACTCGTACACGGACCAGAGTTTCGGAGGAAACGGAGCCGAGCAGATGCCGTTCCGACGGAGCCTTCCGACGTACACGTCCTCAAAGTAGTCGGCGAGTTTGATCACCTCCTGTGGAAAGACTTCCAACATGTCTTGAAAGGCCTCCGGGATAGCACCAACAGGCAGAAACGCCAAGGCCGGGAGCATTTTCATGTGGAAATAAAGCAGCTGTTACGTGAGCTATGTTAAAGAAAGCGGCTATTTATCTGTGTATAGGGATCTTGCGGTGGACAGAGACCGTTCCTAATCCAGACATGCACTACCCAGCGCTATGCGCTAACTTCTCAACCTACTATCGCCCAGAGTATGGCGGGCTGCACCCCGATCGGTGCAGTGCACCCCGATGAATGACAGTGCCGATTCGCAAGAGCAGAGAAAGAGCAAAACAGGGTAGCAGTTTTGTTACATATTTCGTTTTGATGACGTTGTCACGGGCGCCTTGCACCTAATGCATTGGTGGCTTGGCTGTTGCTAACTCTCTCGATTATTATCTAGGAAAATGTGCTGATGTTCACGTTCTCTGAATTCAATGAAAGACGGCTATAACAAACGCTTGATGTACTACCCATCTAATGACGCCTTGAGCCACCAGGATGTGTGAATTGGCGCTGCTGCTCCTGAGGCAAACTTCAGCGCAGGAGGCCTATATCAACAAACTTACCTTGACTGCAAATGACTCGTCTGTCCCATAACGTGTTTGGAATCCCAAAGCACACAGCTTACGATAAACCGACTGGGCCAGGTGAAAAAAACAACCTTGAATCCGGATGTCTGAAATCACGCCCCGAGCAGCGTTAATAGCAGCAATCTCAAAATCCGTGTACAGAATGCGAACAGCGCAGGGCCCGACGTTGTCGATGACGACTGAGAAGAACCTGGTAATGTAACACGGAATGAAAACGATTTCAACAACCAACCAATCACTACGCATTGGAACAGCAGTTAATAAGGTAACAATTAATAGTGATGTACCTCCGATAGGTTTCTTCGGTTTTGTTGGGCAGTAGGCCGTACACCAAGGGCCTGACTACCCCATTACAAAGAGCATGGACTGTGTACAACTGGTAGAATAGCGAGGGCACAACCTTAAACGTCCCATCACAGAACCATGCACCAGCTCTCGCTAAGCACTCCAATTTCCACTTCGTTGCAAACAATGGTGCGGTTTACGTCACTCTTGGGACTATCATGCAGCAAGAACACCTCTTGTTTGAAATTCACCTGCATAAATAACTCATTAAAAACAATTTTTTGTAGTTTTAGTAAACGCACCTTGAATTCAGGCGGGAGATGTACGTCTTCTCTGCGGTGAGTAATATCGTAGACAAATGTTGCACGTTGCCTTTGCCTTCTAACTGTTCGTCGAAGCATTGACGCAGAGGGCAGCTGGGATGCGGTGCTGTCCGTGACCTTTGCTGCCGCGTCCACAAGAATCTGCTGTACTGACGCCCGTCCTCCAACTAAAAAGGCAGTATGCGATGACTATTCAATAGAAATTACCCTCACAACAAAACACAGGAACGAATATTCATGTGTTCTCATCGGCGCTCGCTTTCATTTCTAAACGAATTTTCAAGCAGCTAATCTCGGTTGGGTCTGGAGCATGGCTGCGGTCATTTGAGACTCTAACAACGCGTAGCTTCGAGACGTCAGTCACGATCTTTGCTTTGCAGGTCTCTCTTTTTCTACACACCTAGTAAATTCTTAGCTCAGTCCTTCGGTTAAGAGTATATAAAAATCCTTTGCAAACCAGCATTTCCCCGCCTCTTTCTGTCCTGATGACTTCCATAGCGACTGCGAAAACGATCTCTTAGAACAATTATTTTATAGTATTTTGCTGGTGAACTTTATCGAGTAAATCTTGATTGTTCGTTCTGCAAGCCCGATTCAACTTTCGGCCTTGAATGATAAGATTGGTCCGGCGAACGCGCAGCCTCCGGTGCACTGTCAGCTTCAGGGTGAATTAGACTTTTCTGGGAAGGCTTCTGAGCTTTATCTTTTATGCAAGCACGTACCATGCCCCTCATTCCCGAATGCCGTTATGCTGTAAGCCTGGAAATGTAAAAAAAAAGTTTTTTTCTGAGCTACTAGATGCCCAAGCGACGAGTAGCCTTATGACGAATTGCCCTACGCGACCTATTGCCCTGCTACGAATTGCCCTATTACATATTGCCCTATTACGAATTGTCTTTCGACGAATCGTCCGTACCCCGCTGCGCACAGGTAGCGAGAGGTTCAGCCTTGAACGGCTGCATGGAAGGGGAAGCGAGCGTGAGGTGTGTTCCAGCGAGCGCGGAGTCAAAGGGTAGCCCCGTTGTCGCGGGTGTAGAGCCGCCAGTTGCTTTTGCACCGGACACAGCGCTAATGCATGCTGAACTTGCTGGCACGGGCAGTACCGAAATTCTAATCGGTGGAGCGGAGGAGACTGGAGTCGCGCAGGAAAGTCTTAGGGCCCGCCGCGCTTCCAATTACGCTCGAAAGTTGCACGAGAAAGCGAACTACGTGTCGGGCGTTCGGGAGCTCGCCCAGAAGAGAAACGAGATAGAAGACGAGAAAGCATGTGACGAGACGCAGCGAAAAATTGACGGAGTTGAAGATCGGGCTGAGGAAAAGCAGGAGTTAAAGGCGGATAAGGGAGCTGAGAAGGTAGACTGGGTTGAACATGTAGAAAATGAAAGAGGGAGTGAGAGAGAACGCGAAAAGACCGAGGATGAGGAGCTCAGAACGTTTGAAGAGGGTAGGAACGATACGGAGATGTCGCGTGGGTTTGGTAGTCTTGATGGTGAGAGTGTAACCGAGGAGGCCGATCATCACCAGCCTGTCTACGCCCACTGCAGGGCAAAGGCCTCTCCCATTGTTCTCCAATTACCTCGGTCCTGTGCCAACTGTGACCAATTTATCCCCGCAAACTTCTTGATCTCATCTGCCCATCTAACTTTCTGCCGCCCCCTGCAGCGCTTGCCTTCTCTAGGGACAGGGAAAATTCTATCTTAAATTATTACATTTCTCAGTGAAGATAGCATCATTTGCTGCAGGACAATTGCAGGAGGCACTATAAAACATGAAATGCATGAATAAAACAAACATATTTTGTCTGCATGGCCCCTTTAAGCTAGCTGATCAGAGCGGTGGCCGCAAGATTCTTTCCTAGTTTTGCTAGTGCATATCAGCTTTGTCAACGCTTAGGATATCTGGTCTAGCATTACTTTAAGTGCACAAAACGCCTTCCATCGCATTGCCGGCTTTCCCAGAAGCCCCGTGTTTCTGCGCTGCCGCTAGACCATCTTTCCTACTCGTAACGAGCGCCGACACCTGTTACCACGCTTCAATAGGCTGCGCACTTCCTTCGCTGCACTGCAGGACGGTATCATGCAGGTTGGGTAGCCAGGCTAAGCCGTAGTGACCGTGGTAACGTCGAAGCTGCAGCTTGGACGTTACTTCCAACTCTGTTAATATTCCGTATGCGAACGAATCCGTACATGCTCACAAGATAAACGTGGCAACCAAGGGCTCAAACCCGTTTCATTTTTATCAGGGGTCGCCGACCTTATGATGCGGAAAACCGAGTTGCATGAAAGTGACACGGCAAGGGCCGGATGGAAGATGGGGGCCGGTGAAGAGCGGCACAAGCCACACAAGGGCGGGGGGCTTTTTGGGCCGGTACAAAAAAAGAAGTGAAGACGTCATCTCGGTAATGGTTCATCATCATTATCATCATCATCATCACCAGCCTATCTACGCCCACTGGAGGGCAAAGGCCTCTCCCATTATTCTCCAATTGCCTCGGTCCTGTGCCAACTGTGACCAATTTATCCCCGCAAACTTCTTGATCTCATCTGCCCATCTAACTTTCTGCCGCCCCCTGCAACGCTTTCCTTCTCTAGGGATCCACTCTGTTCCCCTAATGACCAGCGGTTATCTTGCCTTCGCATTACATGCCCTGCCCACGTCCATTTCTTCTTCTTAATTTCTACTAATATGTCTTTAACACCAGTTTGCTCCCTGACCCACTCCGCTCTCTTCTTGTCCCTTAATGTTACACCTATCATTTTCCGCTCCATTGCCCGCTGAGTCGTTCTCAAGTTAAGTTGAACCCTCTTAGTGAGCCTCCAAGTTTCTGCCCCGTAGGTGAGTACCGGTAAGATGCAGCTGTCATGCACTTTCTTCTTCAGCGACAATGGTAGGTTGCTATTCATTATCTGAGAATATCTGCCATATGCACCCCACCCCATTCTGATCCTTCTAATTATCTCTGCCTCATGGTTGGGATCTGGGGTCACAACTTGGCCTAATTAGTATATTCGCTCACCACTTCAACTGCCTCGCCACCTATCTCAAACTGCTGTGCTGTCCCGAGGTTATTGATCATTACTTTAGTTTTCTGCATATTAAATTTCAGGCCCACGGTTCTACTCTGTTCGCCCAGTGCGGAAAGCATGCTTTGCAATTCGTCCCCCGAGTAACTTAGCAAGGCAACGTCATCAGCAAATCTGAGGTTACTGAGGCATTATCCATTAACCCTTACTCCCACTTGTTCCCAATCCAATGTTCTGAATACTTCTTGTAAGCATGCTGTGAATAACATTGGAGAGATTGTGTCTCCTTGTCTGACACCCTTCCTTATAGGTATTTTACTGCTCTCCCTATGGAGGATGATGGTAGCTGTAGACCCATTGTAGATATCCTCTAGTATTCTTACATAATGCTCATCTACCCCCTGGTTCCGTAATGCCTGAATGACTGCTAGGCTTTCGACCGAGTCAAATGCTTTCTCATAATCTATGAAGGCTTTATATAGGGGTTCAGTATACTCAGCGCACTTTTCTATCACCTGATTGATCGTGTGAATATGGTCCATTGTTGAATAACCTCTACGGAACCCTGCTTGTTCTTTAGGTTGACTAAAATCTAAGATTGCAGAGATTCGGTTAGCGATTACCTTGATAAATACCTTGTAGACGACTGATAGTAAGCTGATCGGCCTGTAATTTTTCAAGTCCTTCATGTCGCCTTTCTTATGAATTAGGATGATGTTCGCATTCTTCCAAGATTCCGGTACCATTGCGGTCATTAGGCATTGCGTATACAGGTTTGCCAGTTTTTCAAGTACAATTTCTCCGCCATCCTTCAAGAGGTCTGCTGTTATCTGATCCTCACCAGGTGCTTTGCCCCCTTTCATTTCTTTCAAAGCCTTCCTTACTTCTTCGGTCGTTACTGGTGGGATGTCTATCGGCTCTGAACTACTGTCTCGTTCGGCATTACCCTGTATGTCCCGGCTACAGTACAGATCCCTATAGAACTCCTCGGCCACTGTGACTATTTTATCCCTATTTGTGATGACATTGCCTTGCTTATCCTTAAGTGCATACATCTGATTTTTCCCCACGCCAAGACGTCTCTTCACTGCTTTCAGGCTACCTCCGTTCTTTACAGCGTATTCGATCCTCTCCATATTATACTTCCGTATGTCAGCTGTCTTACGCTTATTGATTAACTTCGAGAGCTCGCCTAGTTCTATTCTGTCAGCTGCGGTAGAGATTCTCATGGTTTGCCGTTTCCTGATTAGATCTTTCGTCTCCTGTGAGCGTTTACCAGTATCCTGTCTAGCCATAGTGCCCCCGACTTCTACTGCACACTCCGTGATAATGCGTGTAAGGTTGTCGCTGGCTTCCTGTGTCGTAAGCTCGGCTTCCTTGTTAAGGGCGGAATATCGGTTCTGCAACGCGATCCTGAATTCTTCTACTTTACGTCTTACTGTTAGCTCATTTATCGGCTTCTGTCGTACTAGCTTGTTACGGTCCCTCCTAAAATCTAGCCTAATTCGAGATCTTACCATACGGTGGTCACTACACCTTACCCTTCCGAGCACTTCCACATCCTGCACGACGCCAGGGTTATCGCATAATATGAAGTCTATTTCATTTTTGTGCTCCCCATTCGGGCTCCTCCAGGTCCACGTCCTACCCTCCCGTTTACAGAAGAAGGTATTCATTATGCGTAGGTTATTCCGTTCTTCAAACTCAACTAGTAGGTCCCCCCTGCTATTTCTACAGCCCACACCATAGTTCCCAACTGCCTTGTCTCCAGTCTGATTCTTGCCTACTTTAGTATTGAAGTCTCCCATAACTACGGTATACTGTGTTTTTACTTTAGCCATTGCCGATTCCACATCTTCATAGAAGCGTTCCACTATTTGGTCGTCGTGGCTGGATGTGGGCGGGTATCCCTGCACCACTTTGAGCTTGTACCTCTTATTGAGCCTTATTACAAGACCTGCTGCCCTTTCGTTAATGCTATAGTATTCGTCTATGTTGCCAGCTATGCTTTTATTGACTAGAAATCCCACTCCCAGTTCTCTTCTGTCCTCTAGACCATGGTAACATAGGACGTGCCCATTTTTCAGCACCGTAAGGGCTTCGCCTGCTCTTTTAGCCTCGCTAAGCCCTATTACATCCCATTTAATGCCCTCTAATTCCTCGACAAACACCTCGAGACTTGCTTCGCTACATAAGGTTCACGCGTTAAGCGTTGCCAGGTTTAGATTCCATCGGCGGCCGGTCCGGATCCAGGGATTCTTAGCACCCTCTGCGGCGTCACATGTCTGACCGCCGCCATGGTCAGTTGCTTCGCAGCCGCTGGGGACTGAGGGCCGAGGGTTAATTGACGTATCCATGGGAGGTTGTGGCCGTTACTACACCAGGGTGGCCAATCCGGCTCTGGTGAGGGAGTGCATTACAGGCAATGGTCGCCGGGGTCAGGCCGCACCCCAAGCCCCTTTGTGCAATTCCATCAATGCGCGGATGTTATTTTTAATCCGGTGGGAATTGTCCGCCACCGGGATTCGAACCACGGTCCTTCTGCACGCGAGACGGGTGTTCTACCTCTACGCCATCGCAGCTCTCTCTACGCCTCCGCGGAGTAGCTCTCCGCTAATGGTTCAGATGGGGGCAAATGCCAACTGGGAGTGATCTCGTTTTGTTCCTGTGTGACCCCATTCGAGGTTAGAGCTGACATGTCAGTCTCTTGAAGTGACAAGTGGAGCGAGGCTCTGACGTCGTGCAGGGGGCCGCATAATACATCCCCTCGTTTGGGCTTCGGGCCGCAGGTTCCAGCCCTTGATATACGTGGTTGTTGTGTACGTATAAATAAACCAATGTCGTGACACAGCTATGAATCGCGTGAGCAGGAGCTTTGCAATGGGCGCCAGTCACAACAGCGCTTTCAGAAGCTTTATGAACCATTTTTTGGGTATAAGTGGCCTGTCGAGGTTGGCACACATGTCTACGCGTCCGATAAGTCCAACTTCCATGCGAGAATACCGAATAATTGCCCAATTCGTCCATAAAGCCGTTCCGGCGCTCGCTGATGCGCCCCGGCCCATTTAAAGCCGCGGCGAGAAACGCATCCGAAGAGGGCAGCGATGCCGAGTAACGCCACGTCTTCTACCGTCGTTACGCCCAGGCCGCCTTTCCGTAAACCGTGTATAGCCCATATTCTCAGATCATTTTCCGTTTGCCGCCAGGATGCTCGTTGGTATTGTATTTTAGAGCATATTTTAAGAATTGCTACTGTCTATACTGCGTCTTTCTTTCAGTTTGTTAACCTTAACGCTTCGCTTTTTACATGGGTAATTTTAAAACAAATTGTGGGTTGTTTGGAAGTTAGAAAAATAAACGAGCATACCTTGTGTCGCTCTTCGTCGACATGTATGGTGAACTTCGACACGAGCGTGGCTAGGGCAACCTTCACGTTGAGGAAAGCAAACGGGCGGCCTACGCAGGCGCGCGGCCCATTTCCAAATGGCAGGAAACAGGCGGGATGGATGTTGTTTTTGTTGTTTTCATTGAACCTGGTTGGAGGAACAGGGAACAGGCTTTTAAAGTACCTATGGGCTTTGATGGTTTATTCCCAAAAAAAATAACGTGGAGTGAGTTGCTAATCCTTCAAACCCCCCCACCTCTTTTTTTTTTTAATGCGGATAGCATATGTGGCTAAGGGAAGGTATGGGCAATATATAGGAGCAAAATCATGGTCCCTTCTTCTGTATGAAGGTGAGTGAACGGCGAAGCGTTTTCGAACACGACATACAGGTGAGACAAAATGCAGGGGAATGGTATAAGCAAATCTTTTTTGTCTTGAACGTTGACGTAAGTCTTTTCTAAGGCGCACACATGCATGCACAATATTTTATTTTCACTGTACAGGTCTGAAAAGAGGTGCCTCTTAATAATTGATGTACTCAGAATGCATATCCAAGTGATGAGACGTGGAAGTGTGAGGTCCAAGTCATGTTTAGATCTTGAAAATCATGCATCTTTTATAAACAGAATGAAAATGCTTATCAAAGTTGTGAGCCGTATAGTCTTGACTTCCAAATGGCCTTCTAACAACGCGCTACATTGCACACGCCGTCGTTTTTTTCCCAACACCTCGCGCTTCAAAGTGATATGGAGCCTGGTCGGTTTTTTATCGCTTGTCAAAAATACCTTGTAACCTAGGTACAGAAGGTTGGCTTAAAATAGCCCGTGGAGATATGGGCTGCAGGAGAACGCCCAGATTGCATTTGGTAATGTGTCGGGTAGAGCAGAAGAGGGAGCTCATTCAAAATATTTTGTGGAGTGGTATCGGGAAGGGTCTCAAGGGGACTGTCTTTTCGAAATCGAGTGCACAACCAAGGATTGCTTTTAGTTGTTTTTAGGAGCCTTTTTGTTGAACGGTTACCGTGAAAATGACCAAATCTAAATGTGGACCTGAGAAGAATCATAATCAAATTTCGGTTGCTTGTGGTTTGAGTCTCATATGACGCTCAAAAGGCTTTTTACAGATGGGCAGCCAGAGACAGGTACGTTATGTTTTATCTCCAAGAAAATAGCATCCACTAGCACTCGTTTACCGAGCATCGAAGGCATGTGAATGACTCCTCGTGTTCCCGTAGTGAGCATGCCTAGCCGGTTTCCGCGGTCGGCAACGTTGCAAACGCACTTCAGGAACACTGGTACAAATTACCAAGAAACAGCAGCAACGCATCACACAAGCCTTGCTGCTTCTCGCCTGCTTCTCTTCTCAATGTGAATTTGGTTTTCGTAGCGGCCAACTTAAACAATTTCAGGTACAAACAATGCCCAAAATAATGCCCCTGGCTCTCCTGAAGATACAAAATAGACAATGAGCAGCGGCTGCTTCGAGAAAAGTTAGGACATGACGAGGGAACCGCTGTCAAGGCAAGAAGTTTCGCAACACAACTCTTATACTAAGTGAAACTTATATTGGAACACGATTGACTATACATCTGAAATTCGTTAAGGAAGTGCTTAACAGCGTTGCAAAGTCAAAGCCATGCGTCCTTCAAATTACACCCCGCGTTTTTCTTCTTCGGGATTGTTAACACCATTGACCAGCAGAGCGAAGATTTTGTTCAAGAAGACATGCATAATATGTGTAGAATGCAAGCAGACTAAGCTAAGTAGGATCTCGGATGATTGAAAACGGTGTGTGAAGCTACCAGACATTAGCATATTGTTTGACGCGTCAGCAGCTTGGCGACATCAGACGCGATAACTGTTTTTTTCTTCACATTTCCTCCTACGAAAGTCCGTGTGCTCGACAGAAGCGGCATATTTAAGAGGAAAAACAGCACCGGCAAACGTTCATGTTCAGCGCCTTGTGCTAAAATTCGCGTTTCTAAAATGATGCGTGCCAGTTACCATCATGACTTTCCACCTACGGTCCTTGGAGCTTGGCTTACAAGTCTGCTCGTGCATTCGTCGTTTATTGATGTTTTCGAAGACTTCGTGAAATCTGTTGCCACGGGTGGGACCTTTTTCAGGTTGACTTCAGTGTATTTCTGGCGAAGGCGGCATTCGTATGGGTCTCTGTAGCCTCCTGGGCTAGCGGGGCTGAGCATCGCTGCCTCCCACTGTGCCTGGTTCGTAGTTACGGAGACAATTTGGTGCTTTCTTAGAGTTTGCAGGGGTTTTTCTTCATAACGCTGAACCTGTGGGAGACGAGGCTTGACGCGTGAGTTGCGACGTGTGGTGAGTGCCTAGGTGCTCTCTGATGGTATTGTAGGCGCCTAGGGCTAGAAGTATGTCATTGGGGGTGTAGGGAAGAAGTAGGTTTTCGGAAAAAAGGCATCAAGTGTGTTAAGTTGGGTGGGTGTGAGACGAAGGATAAGGGAGGTGATACATAAGATGGGTAATGAGAAAGCTGTGCAAGAGCTGTAGACGATCCTGTTCATTGAGGCCGTGCTGTTTGTTGGCGATACGCCGGAGGAGGTGTGTAGTCTGAGTGGCGTAGTGTTTATATATTGGAGGGTGGGCGCTGGGTCTGGGTAGCGGTTGTGGTTAAGAGTAAGACCCCAGGAGGCGAAGTTGCGAGACTTGGGGGAATGGGGTGGAGCGGATGTGCGCTGTATAGGAGTGCTCGGTGGGGGTTTAGAGTGGGGCGGGGTGAATATGAGAAGCGAGGTTTTTGGGGAGAGCAGCTAAGAGCAAGAGGATCGATGTGGTGGAGAACTGTGTCGAGGCCAAGTTGCAGAGTTGTATCAATATGGATGTCGGAGCCGGAGTGCACACAGAGGTTAATGCGTCTGCATAAAGCGTGCTTCGGAGAGTGGGAATGGTGAGGAGGATGCGGGCGAGGGGTATAAATGTTAGAATAAAAGGCATGGGGGATAGAACAGCACCTTGCGGGGTGCCTCTGTTTGGCATGGTGAAAGGAGCTGATTGTGTGTGTCCGAGGCGTATGGTGGTGGTGCGGGCAGAGAGGAAGTTGTATACATAGTGGTACAAATGGGTGCCTAAGTTGTGGCGTGAGCTGGCCTGTAAGATGCTTTGCTGTGAGATGTTGTCGGAGGTCGTTTGGAGATCAAGAGAGAGGAGGGACGTGTGAATGCATTGGGGTGGGTGAAGATAGAAGTCGTTGTGGAGTTGAAGGAGTGCGTCTTCGTTGGAGAGGTTCGCGGGAAAGCCAAACATGTTAGGTGGTTAGGCCTGCGTACTCTCTAGGTATGAGTTCATTCTGGTTTGGAGAACGTGTTCTAAGAGCTTGCCAAGGCAGGATGTAAGAAAAATGGGGCGGAGATTATGGACGGAATTGTGTTTGCTAGGCTTAGGTATAAGTTTGATTTTTTAATGTTTCCAGGGAGATTGAAGGGTGTGGTATTCCCAATGGTGGTTGAATAGTTGTACGACACGTTCGATGGCGTCTTCGGTAAGGTGGCGGAGAAGAGTGTTAGTAAATTATCAGGGCCAGGCGCAGTGTGGCGTCGAAGTGCTTGGACTGCGGTAGGCAGTTCGGAATTATGTGATAGGGGCGTTGACGTGTGAGTTGGGGGTGCCAATGTAGTTGGGGGACTCGGTTGAATGAGGGGAGGGTGGTGGGATGTAGAGATCCTTGAGGGAGGCACAGTGGGCGTCGCGGGCTAATTTGGATTCATGGATTATTTGAGTGGTGGGGTGGTGGGATTGGGTTTTTCTCGTAGTGGGGTCTAGTAGAGAGTGGAGTAAACACCAAGTATTCTTGGTACAGAGTTGCCCACGCGTGTCATCAAATGTGTTATTCCAGTAATTTAGAGACAGCGTGGCCGCGTGCTCTTCGATTTTAGTGCGAGGGGTGGTGAGGTTTCGGCGGTGTTTGTGTTTCCACCAACGCCGTTCAAGACTAGTGTAGGCTTTGCAGAGATTTCGGATGTGGGTGTCGACTTATTCAGAGGGGGGTGGGAGGTCTAGAGTTTTCGTTACCGTTTCTTTGGGAGTAAGAAGTTGGGTGGTCGAGTCCATTATTTCCTCTACGGATGCGTTGGTGGGAGGAAGGGGGCTTGCCGCACGGAAGAGACCCCAATCAGCATGTGTAGGGGGATGGTGGTGGTGGGTTTCTGGGGTGCCTTTGACATGGAGTTTAGTTTCGATGAGGAAGTGATCGCTGCCTAGTGTTTGGGGGGTGGGGGCAGCGGTGAGTGTACGAAGGTTGGGACTGAAGGTCAAGTCAGGGGTTGTGTCGCGCTTGATGCTATTTTCTATGCGAGTAGGGAGAGAGGGGTAGGTGCAGAGGGTAAGATGAAGGGTGTAGGCCAAGTCCGATAGACGGCAACCTTTGCGGGTGGAGATTGGATAGCTAAATTCAGTGTGTGGGGCATTTAAATAACCCATGATGATTAAGGGGTTCCATTTGGCTGCAAGAATAGCTTGGCGGAAGAGGTATTTGAAGGATTTGTGTTTGGTTTGGAGGGGCTGTATATGTTGAGGACATAAAGAGTACTGGGAGCAGTCTTGGGGAGAACGTGGGTCGTGAGGAGGTGAGAGATGGGGGGCATAAAAGTGGTGTGCTGTGCTGCGAGGTTGCGTTGCACAAGTCTGGCGATTTGGGGGAATTTAGTGGGGGAGTAAGTGGCGTAGTCTTGGAGTTTTCCAGGATTATTGCTTTTTTGGAGGGCAATTAGGGCAGGGTGTGTTCCGTGTTGGCAGTGTGGGCCTGTACGTGTGCCCGCTTGGTACGGAACCCTCGGCAATTCATTGCGAGAAATGAAAGGGGTTAGAGCTCTGGGTCATGTTCGGAAGAAGAGGATGGGGTGGGTGGAAGTTTTGACCATGTGTGGTGCAGTCATTTGAATCCCTTGGAGAACTCCTTGGTGAAGTTCATGGACGTAGGTCTGCAGGGTTTGGACTTTGGCTTCGTTGTAGAGGAGGGGAGAGTTGGCGGCCGATTCTATTTTCGAGCGAAGGGAGGTGATGGCAGAGGAAGAGGGTGAGTGCGAGTCGGGAGGCGGTGGGAGTGCTCGTCTCTTGTCAGGGGACGGAATGGGGGCCTGGGTTACTGAGGAAAGTAGTGGGGGCGGGGTCGCGGGGTGATGAAGTTGTTTGAGCAGTCGATTTTCAGAGGCAAGACGCTCGTTCTCAGCACGTAGCCGAGTGTCTGTTTGGCGGAGTTGTAGCATTTCCTGGTGCATTTGCCTCATTTCGGTCTACTAGTTTGTGTGGGGGCAGGTGGGGGTGTGGTGGGGAGCAGCACTGCGCTCAGCTGACCCTGGATGACTTTACTGCAGGTTTCTCTGTTGGTAGTCTGTGATGTGAGTGGGTGGCATGGTCCGGTGTGGGGTAGGGTGGTGGTGAGGGTGGCGAGGGTCTTCAGCGGTGGGCGGCGAGATTGAAAGCGCTTAGGGCAGCCAATTTCTCTGGTGTGGTGGACCTCTCCACAGAGGATGCAGGTGGGACACCGGGGTTGTTGTGCTCCGTGCTGCGGGACGCGATGTTTGATGCAACCCGCCGCGGTGGCTTAGTGGCTAAGGCGTTGCGCTACTGAGCACGAGGTCGCGGGTTCGATTCCCGGCCGCGGCGGCCGCTTTTCTGATGGAGGCGAAAAGCAAAAACGCCCGTGTGTACGAGATTTCAGCGCACGATAAAGATCGCCAGGTGGTCAAAATTAATCCGGAGCCCTCCACTACGGCGCGCCTCATCGCCTGCGTTGCGTCGGCGCGTTAAACCCCAACAATCATCATCATCATGTTTGATGCTGCTCGGGGGCTCCACGACCTACTGGCCGCATACGGTTCTCCGTGAGCGAGTTGTGAGCGGGTGCAGGCGACAGCGGCAGCGCCGATCCCCTGTAGGGACGAGCGAATGAGCGCGCGTTCATCGACATATTTGTCTTGGGCTGGCAGTAACTTCGGCGGTACCGCCTCCGCCTAACGAAGGGTATCAACGTAGATACGTGCTAGGCCCTTCCACTGCCCGTAATGCCACAGCTTGGTTCCAGTGTTTCCACCGGAGGTGGCGGTCACTGATACGCGCGTGCAGCCGCGACTGCTGCTTGCACACGCCGAGCTTCGGCCGCCAGCTCATTGAGATACCTACAACTGCAGTTCCTTAAGCGCAAGGCAAATGTGGGGTGGAATTGCCTGACGACTCGATCGACCCGCTCCGAGCTCGGGGCATGTGGATCGGCGTACTTGTAAAGCTCCTACATCGCATGGACGTGGTCGACTAGCAATTCATTCGGAGTTTGGGTGCGCATTTCCAACTCCCTACGCTTTCTTGGTAGGTAGTTGATGGGCAGGAATTCTTCCCTGAACATCGCTTAAAGTAGTTCATCATGCACACCTTATGGCCTATCATCCGATACCACCAGTCGGCCTGGTCCACTAGGGCTGCGGGCAGTACTCTGCGCAGCACGTCGCTCTCGCCAATGCTTGTCGCCTGCTTGTCGCCTGCTGGTGACGGCTCAGAGCCAGTAGGGAGGCGTTGGCGCTTGAGTGATCGCCGTAACCGCTGTACGTCGGCGCCGATAGCTGCACCCTGGGATCGGGCGAGCGCGCCGCCTGCAGCGCCTGCTGCGCAGCGCTTGCGAGGGGGTTCGCGATGGAAGCTCCGTCGGGAGATATTCCTCCGCTTACGGGCGCTTGCGGGCCGACTGGCACGAGAGCCGCCCTGTTTAGAACTTCAGCATCTGCGTAGGCCAGGCACCTGAGATATGAACACTCGGCGTCACCTGACGCCGAGCGCTATTGGAATCGGGAGCTTTCGGAAATTCCCGCTGACACGCAAGCCGCGGCTGCGGTTGCGTAGGAGCCGTAGAAAATTGGGGACCCGAGCCACTGCATCGGCTGCGGAGAACGCTGTTGATGCAGGGCATCACGGGGACTCCATTGCATTACCACAAAGGTCGGCCAACAGCATCGAATCCGCCAACAAATAGTCCTGTGTCATATTTTTTTGCGGAGCTTGAGAACCTCGAATTGGACTGAAGACGAGACCCACGTTCGGGCGCCAAAAATGTGGGGACCAGGGTTCTTACGGCGACCTATATCACACTTGAGACGGCCGCAGGTCTAGCTCTAGTGAACTCCGCTACGGACTACCTACCGGCGTAGCGGCATAGAACAGCAAGGAACACACAAGACACAACGAAACGGCCAAACTTGCGTTTATTGGCGCTCCAAAAGCGTGCTTCGAATTCTCGCTCATCCTGAAGCTGCCGTCCGGCGAAGATGAGGAGAAAGGCGCAATAGGCCAGACAAAGGAAGGGAAAGCTGGAACTCCGGTACCCACGTCTGTCGTGGCCGACAGCTCGAAACCAAAAAATCAAAACATCCCCCTCGCGAGGGGCACGATCAAATGCAGAGCATTTCCGCGGGGGGCGTGCCTGCAAGTCTTATGGATTACGCATTGGTTGTTGTTGTTGTAATTGTTGTCTTCCAGCGTAGACATTGTCGATGAAGTCGATGGTGAAACGTGAAACGTGCCGTGAACCCCCTGCCGCGGCTATTACGCAACGTGGAGAGGCTACGACGCAACGTGGCGCGGCTATGACGCAACACAATTCAACACAATCCACTTTAATCCAACCCAATCCAAATCCAACCCAAGCCAAGCCAAGCCCAGCCAATCCAATCCAATCCAATCCAATGCCCTTCGCGAGAGAGTGTTATAGCGCCGAAATCGCGCCACCACATGAACGCGAACCGAACGCGGCGAGAGAGGCTGTTGCGAGCGGAGAGAAGGCAAGGAGGACGCGGGGGAGAGGGCGCACCTGTGGCCGACGGTTGAATGAGTCAAGGATATAAGGCGCGTGCGTAACTTTCCATTCTGTGTCGGCTCCGTGGAGCAGTCGGTAAAGTGCCGTGTACCTTGCGTTCCACCCGCAGAGTCGTGGGATCGAAACCTGGCGCCGGAAGGTATTATTTCTTTATATAGTGTAGGGTGCGGACTACGTAGTGAAGCGGACCACGCACGCCAACGCGGGTGACATCGTGAGTTACTAAAATGCTCTGCATTTAAAAGAGCCTTCCTTCGTCTCGCGTCCCTAGACCGGCCCTCGGGGGCACGCGACCAACCGGTCACGTAGGATGTCCGCCGCAACACGCCCGCGCCGCGGCGGGGAGAGGACGCGGCCGCCAGAGGAGAGTGGGAACCTCCCTTCTCGCTCCGGCGGTGGGCGGCAAGGAATGGGGAAAGGGCCGGGTCTCCTGTTTTCCCACACCGTCTGGGCTATGTTGAATAAAATGTGTGTTCGTTGAGGAGCATTAGCGTGGCTCATGATTCTTCGTGCGGTCCTCGGCAACATTTCTTCATAACATTTCTTCATAACAAGTACATCGACGATGTACTTGTCGACGTAGGTAGAAGCTTTGCAATGTTGAAGAGGACCATAACTGCGGGTATTTCATAGAACAATTGCTGGGGGCCATTACGGCTGGATCAATGCAGGTGCAGCGTTGGTGTCCTGAAGAAGTAATGGTATAGAGCGACTTCATTGCGGATGTATACATGACTATGTTTTCTTCACAAGTAAACTTCGACTGTTGCATTCAGCAATCCACACTGAGTTTTAAGGTGGAGGTAGATAATCACTTTCAATTCGGTGGCTACGCCATAAGTGGCCTTGTTGCACTTGGCGGCTATATTCTGTTGTAGCTGTAGAAGCCCATGTTGTATCACTTGCACAACAGATGCCTGTATCAGGTGTGTTGTATATTTTTACACAAGGAAGACAGAATGTTCTTCAATGGCGGAAAATCGAGACGTTTAGAACCACGAAACAGTTTCTGCTGGAGTCTCAGTAAAGGGACACTGACGTGAGTTTCGAACTTCTGTTTCCATTAATTGCATACGCGGGCTCAAATACAGAACTTTTAATCGTTCATTCGGCTAATAAAGCAGTATTTGATTGATGAAGCCTCAAACAAGCAAGAATACCCTGCGAAATTTGCGGTGGCCGCAACAACAAAAGCTGTGAAGCAAAAAAAAACGCGTATTCGTCTCGCGATGCGACTGGACGATGTCCAAGATCTTTCTTAAAGTTTATGCATATACAGGAGCAAGCATAAGTACCTGAATGCATTTATGGCTTATTTTTCTAGAGTTGTTCAAAGCAGTTTCGGTTTTGTTGTGGAGCGACATGTCCAGGGCTGGCTGTCGGCGCTATTTGTGATCGCGCATTAACGATACTTCAGGAATCGCCATTACCGCTATTGCGGTGTTGTGATGCAGAAATGGGCCGGAGAAATCAGCACTGATTCTTGCCAGCACGTCTTGTTCTGTGCAGTCGCGAATGACTGGCCGAATTCCCGCAATGCTCAGTGGAAACGTTATATGAAATAGGCAAGAAATCTGCAGACAGATAGATAACACTTTCAAATTCATTTTCGCATTAAATAAAGTTCCGTAAACGCACCAACAGTGGTCGACACAAGGTTCAGTGATACCAGACTTTCATTTGCTCAAGTTATCTCACTATACTTACAATTTACTTCAGTGTCCCTGTAAGTTGTGGTATTTGGCATAATGGCTGGAACTGGCTGGCTTTATTCCAGTTCATCCCCCCTGGATCGACAAACGCACACATGACAATGGCTGATCACTCGACACTGGTGTTCACGAAGACGCGGTTTCGATTCCCGGCCGCGGCGGCCGCTTTTCTGATTGAGGCGAAAAGCAAAAACGCCCGTGTGTACAAGATTTCTGCCGTGCTAAAGATACCGAGGTGGTTAAAATAAACCCGGAGCCCTCCACTACCGCGTGCTTCATGGCCTACGTTGCGTCGGCGCGTAAAGCTCAACAATGAATCAACCAATCGACAATGGTGTGAATTCATAGGTTTAGCAGGAGAGTTCCCGATTATCATCTGGGCGGGAAGCAGGTCATGTCATTGCACACTTTTCCCTAAAAAGCGCTCTAGCGCGAGCAGTCTAGAGTCGTGAGCCTGTTCTGCTCACCCCACGCGGCCTCTTCAGCATTCTTAAGGAGCCCACCTGTTTTGGGTCGAACTGTACGCATTTAAGATGTCCCAAGTTACAACCCCCCCCCTTCTACTTCCGCTTCCCCCACTTGACGTAGAGTCTTCCTGCCACAATAAAGGCTGCCTCCTCCTCCAATTTTCAGCGTTATACTGAGGTGGTCAATTTATTGTGCCTTCGTTGTAATCGCGAACAGGGCATGTCCTATCAGTAGTGATATGCGCGCCTTTCCACTTGTTTCAGGATGGTGTAATAGCAAACTAGCGGTTTTCGAGGGTGGGTAAACCACACGCCTAAAACGTTCTGCTTTCGTCCGAGGTAATGTTCAACAGTTCCATCAAGAAATATACGCGTCGTTTTGAAGAAGCAGTATGTAATCATTCATGACAATTCGGAAACCAGACAAATTGCAGTTGTAACCGAAGAATGAACAGTGTAAGGTGAAAATAATTTACGAATTTTGTATTTTATGTAAGTTGCTCTTCACATCGTACATGACACGATGCATCTCTGCAGAGATGTATTGTAGCTCTGCGAGCTTTTGTCATAGTAAAGCTTGGAATACGTGGTTATGTATCTGATTGTTTGGTTATTTATTGCTGCACAATGAAGGTGGCCTGTTCGTTATTGGCGGAAACAAGGGAGCGTCTCTGTAGCGTAAAGTGCGGGTTGAGACTACGTTCTTTTGAATGGGCAGGGTGGTTTCAGCTGGCTGACAGCCTCTGCGTTTATCACATATAGATACAACAATGGAAACTGTTGATGTAGATGCCGCTTGGATCCGCGACAGTGTGAATTCATTGGTTAAGAAGGTGAGGCTTCAAGATAATATTTTGGGCGCAGAGGCACCTCACGTCTAGCTTGAGGGTGCTGTTCTTGCCATTTATTTATTTTGTCTTGGACTTGCTTACGAGTCAGAAATGCTGGACTAGTAGCGAGGCTCACAGGTTTGCGGTTTGTGAGGGGTGCTTTAGTCGGATATTAGTGGTTCGTATGGTGACGAAAGCATACCTGGGACTTTTGGGTACTTGGTAATTTAGAGAAATGTGCTTTTTTTGCTCTAGGTGGTGCCAGCAGCCGCATACCAGCGCTAGGTTCGATTACCGGCCACGGCGGCCGCTTGTTTGATGGAGTTGAAAAGCAAAAATCCCGCGTGTTCGAGATTTCGGCTCACTCTAAGGATCTCTAGGTGGTCAAAATGAATCCGTAGCCCTCCACTACGGCACGCCTCATCGCTTGCATTGCGTGGGCGAGTTAAACCCCACAAGCAGATGAAATACCACCACCTGTTACGCGGGGGGTGGAGAGGGGCATCATTGTAACAGCGCAAATGGACCGACCGTGCGCAGGAGCGATGATACACCAAACGTGACTAACCCTGAGTATTTCTTTCCAGCTGCCTGTTGATAGTAATTTCTTCCAGCTAATGGTGCATATCTAATCAAGATGTTTAAACCAAATTTAGTGTATTGAATGCATATTATGCATTTCCGGTTTAAAAGGCTCGCATCGGCTAGTGTAAGCATACTTGTGTGCAATCAAACTGGTGAAATGCAGGGCTGCCTGAGATTGAGAAGGTGCTTTAGTGTGCTTTGTTATGTTTTTGTTCAAAATTACTTTTCATAAATTATTTTGTCACGTGCGTACAGTTACCGAAGATAATATGGCAAGAAGAGCCATTTACAGCTACGTTAAAACTGGCTGAACGCCAGTGACGGTTTGGAAAACCCTCCCAAGGCCCTGCAACGCAAAGCTGCGAAAGATACAATAAAACAAACTTTTGGAGATGTTCGTGCTTTTTTACCGTCATATTCGCTGTGGTATTGTGATTCAAGTGCTCTTACCTTTCAGGATCAAAAACAGAGGGATTACTCCAAACTTCAGGAGCATGGTTCATGCAGCTTGTGGCAGCCAAAATGCTTAGGCCCTTGGGAATTCGGATGCCGTTATACTCGTAGTCCTCTACGGCACGCCTTGTTATAAAGCTGGAATAACGTCAAAAGAGACGTGTGCGTGAACAAAGACTGCGCGACGTTTAGCAGTCTCCCTGTGCATCCATTCATCCACCTTCGGCCGAAATACCTTTTTTTTCTATTTACAACATTTCTAGACGATGAAAATCATGAAGGCAATGGCGATTGTGAGTTTCTTGTGTTCCAAATAAGAAGCCTTGTACAACTATATCTTCTGTGGCATAATGTGGAGACCTTTGCATGGTTATTGTCATTTACTATCTAAGCCAACCTTTTCCTAAAAAGCAGGTAAAATAAAATATTTCCCCACAGAGTGTCGCACCTATTATTAGTTTAAAGGGCCAATACGAGATTTTTTAAGATAATGTACCGTGAAGTGTCCAGAAAAAACATTAATGGAAAAGGCGTGAAAGTGTTTTCTGGATGTTGTTGTAATTGCGAGTCCTACGAGTTTTATTTTACACCCATAGGATATCAATTACAATACTGTACCAGTCTGTTTACTTTCTATACAAGAATGGGCGCACAAAGTTTTAACTAGGCCTATCATCGCAAACGTTCCAAACGAACTACTAATAAGGTTTAGAAGTCATTTCTTAAAACGTATATGCTGCTGTAACACCCAATGCAGGCACATGGCCGCGTTTGTGTCGCGAAAACAATTTAATATTTCATTACCATATTGTAACTTCCAAACAGGCTCACTACTGTTTCTTTTACCTTTCCACTCTTCCAGTCTACCACGTGCTTCCTAATTACCCATGGGTAGGGGAACTAGTGATGGGGGCTACGGTGCGAGAAGATTTGCAATCCAGCGTGGGTATTCCGCAAGGGAGCTGGGTCATGCACTGGCAGCTGAAGACGATTGGGGTAATGTCTAACATGTGCGGAGATTTAAAATTGGACATATGCTCAGAAACTGCATCATGATTGTGAGCTTTTTTATAGTACTGCTAAGGTGATTTCTGTGAGTACACCAGTATTCAGCGCGTTTTCTCAAAACAGTATTTATAATTATGGCAGCAAGTGCGTTATTTGGCAAAGAATAATAGCACGTAAACGTTAATTATGTCTACCATGATCGGGAGCGATACAACGTAAGAGCTTTGCTCTGAGCTCTTTAAATTTCTTTTTTTAATAAACCACAAAAAATATTATCCGTTGCTTGTTTGACCTGGAAGCCTGGAAAAAATGTTTGATTTTTAACAATTGATATTTCATACAAAATTGTTTAAAATTACTCTTTCACCTAACGTTTTGATAATAAACCCGCATAGATTCTTTTAAAACCACGTCTAGGTAATTCAGCTGTCCTGTGGCTTCGAAGCAGAGGCTTCCCTGAAAGCAAAAATGTTTAAAATCAGCGAAATAACAATCTATGCGAAAGCGCTAGGGGCAAAATTTTTATCTCCCGTTTATTCCGCTTGTGGCACGAACATGCTCTCTGAGTCTCTCCTGGATATCTGGGTGGTCTGCCAGTAAATACAGAGCCGCTGCGATCGCATGGGCAGTGCCGTCCAGACTGCAGCCGTTTATTACAAACAGTGAGACATGACAAAATGCCAGAAAAAATAATTCCTCATTTGGTTACGAAACTGCTGTACACTATATAGATAACAAACAGAGAAAACACCAATCTCTGCCTCTTAAAGATCAAAACGTTATTGCTTTCTTTAAGCTTCGCTTGAATGACCACAACACGAACTTCCTGATCGGCGTTTGCAATGAATCACTTATAAGTGTCGCAAGAACAATTTGAAGAAGTGTAGAAAAGATTGCCTCTAACCAGAGTTTCGGGTGAATGTTTATTTCGCAGAATAATTTTAAAAGGAATATATGTCAAGTCCCGAAGTCTGTGGACTGCACATGCTCAAAGAAGCCCTATTCTAAACACTTCTTCCTTTTTTGTCCTGAGACATTTTATTGCGAAAATGTTTACTTTATTACTAATTGCGTCCAGTTCGCAGTTATTCATGGTTTATTCTATACCACTGAACTAAGGTTGAGAGGTTGACAAATTACCGGTCATGGCTGTCCGCCATGCGTTGCTCTGCGCTTTGCTGCAGTTGTTCTTTGTACTTCAAATGTGAGAGGTGTGTGTGCGACTGCTTCTAGATATAACTAGAATAAACAACTCACTTCTCTAGTGGAAAGTCTCATATCACCTTGTTGCTCTAAAGAAAAAAGTGACATTATTTTATCGCACATCGATGGAGGCGTTTGAATCCAATAACTAAAGCAGCAGCAGAATTCTTTTTTAAAGGGCAGCTTTTTAAGGTTGCGCATACGTGCCTGGCGTCACTATAAACTCAAAAGCTCAGAAATAAAAGCTCAAAAGAGGATAGCACAGAAATGCTAAGCCAAGAAGTGTGATTAAAAGCGGTGACGAGCAGGGAGCGATCAGCATAGCTGGGTAGTGCGCGCCTCAAGAAAACAAACGCTTCCTGTGGTCGGAATCGAACCTGAGTGCCTCGTGCCATGAAACCGAAGGAGAGAGAGAGAGAGAGAGAGAGAGAGAGAGAGACTTTTAATTGAGTATTAGGTGTGGAGTGGTTCCTTATTTTGGTTTTACTGGCCCTCTCAACCCTCGGAATTTGACCTTCAGGTAAGAAGCTGGACAGACGTATCTAACACTGCCCATATGAGAGGAAAAGGGGTGGCAGGGCTGGTTGTTATTGCGCTCTAATATAATGCGCTTGAGGGTTCGTGCTGGTTTAAGATTTTCATTTGGCAACGATTTGTGCTGGGAACAACGAATGCATCCTGACTCGGTGTATTAGTATTAGTCTGAGTGTCGTTCTCTGAATCTGTGTCTATCCGATTGCACTATCAGTGCATTTAGGGCCCTCAGCGTTCCCTTTTGGTTCGTGCGGACGTACAAAACGGGGAGCGCTTCGCGGCGGAGGTGTTGCGGCGAGGTCGGGTGCGTCGGGAATAGTCTGCGCCTAGTGATGACGTAAGCTCTGACGTGCAGGTGTTTTGCACTCTTTAGTTTAGAGAGACGGCGTGCGCTCGGCGGCAACAGTGTCTCATCTACCGATAAGAAGAGCACACATAAGAAAAGCAATGTTTAAGCCCGTGAAGCTCATTAGCTCCGCTGTTTCCGGAGTCTGTGTATCTCAATTGTGAAGGTGCCAAATTTTTTGCGTTGAAGTTATTGCTAATGTTGTTGAAGGCTTCCATAGCAATACTAAAAACGCTCGTAAATTTAACATTACATTTACAAAGCACGGTGGCCTATGGTGAAGAAAGATCGCACACATTGAGATTTAAAGAGACAGGGAGGCGGAAAGTGTAGTTTATATGTGCACCACACGTCCCTGGCGACAAAATGTAACGTTTAGCCGTCCCCCCTACGATATAAAAGTGTACGAGGGCCGAGTATGCACGTATTTTGGTAAGGTAAACGCCGCAAAAACTGTCAATAGCTTTTGAAGATTGAAACGCTTTTGAACGGCTGTCTTCACTCGTTGCAGGTGATGATTCAATTTTACCGCCCATTGTAATGCAGCTGTCTACGGCTGCCGGACAGCTCTTAAACCAATGCGTTAATGTTGTCGTTATTGTAGCATGTTACTGTAGCCTGGGCTTCTGTGTGTTACTGTAACCAGTGAGAAATGCACCTTAATACAATGGCAAAAAAAAAGGGGGACACTTTGACCACATTTGCACAGACACTTGCTGAAAATGCGCCTAGCAGTATAAAAGTAATAGTAAAGGTTTTGACAGACATGACTTCCAAATTTCTGGAGGTGATGATTGAACTAAAAAATGAAGCAAGACAGCTGCATTTATCTAACAGATCTGTCCAGGAAGACCTTGCGTTACTCAAAGAGGGAGTGAATTTCATGAACGCAAACTTAGAAGAATTTAAAACCGAAGTTATCACGCTCCGTAATGAACTAAAAGAGCAAAACACCTCGTCATCAAATTCCAGAAAGAGAACCGAACACTAAGTAAAGAACTTGATGAGAACAAATGGCAGTAATTGAACTGAAGCAGTACAGCAGGAGGAGCAAACTCGAAGTGTGGGGCATACCTGTTACTGACAATGAGGGTATTCCCAAGGTCGTTAAAGCAATCGCTTCACGTTTGTCTACACGACTGCCCAGTCACGACATTCAGATAACGCATCGAATGCCTACAAAGGCTAGAGGACCAACAAACACTGTTGTTCAGTTTTCCTCCCGAACAACCTAAGCTAGATTTTCGTCGGCAGCAAAGAAACACATCTGAACGCATCGATGCTTGGATTACAATGGCCAGATTCCATCTTTGCCAATAAACATCTACGCCTGGAAAATAAGATTCTTCTGCGGAAGGCAATCGCAGCCAAGCGCGCTAAAGGCTGGAAGTTTGCTTGGCTCTCAGACGGGAAAATACTGATAAGGAAAGCTGAAAGATCAAAAGTAGTCCACGTTACCTGTGAAGCAGATCTACACAATAATTACTGGTAATTCTAGCATATAGCCGCAAAACGAAGCAAGCCACAATAGCTCTAGCCCATGATTGCTCGGAGAAAAAAACATATCTGTTCTTCACAGTAACGTCCGCAGCATAAATAAAAACTTGAACTCCCTTCTTTCTTTTATCGTTAAACAAAACGATTCGTTTGAAATCATAGCGACAACTGAAACATGGCTCAGAAAACACGGTCGTAGCCACGGGACTCTGAGTTCTGTGATGATGGTGTGGCATTGTCCGTTAAAGAAAGTTTACACTACACTATCTTATGACTATTTTCTTGTTGTTCGCTGGCATTGGAAGCTACATTTTTGAAACTTGAATGTGGGCTCGTAGTGGGCGTTGTCTACCGACCTCCGCATTCAAGCCTTGCCGGGTTTATAGATGAAATAGAAATAATCATGTCTTCTTTAACCAAACACAGCAAAACGCGCTTCATAATTGTCTCAAAACATTGATACAGACCATGCGCTGACATTGATACAGATATAAACGGAGGCGTCTCACAAACGACAATTTCGGACAAACTTACAAACCTTTGTACAGGTAAACACCCTTCCTGAGCTCGTGAAGCTCATTAGCTCCGCTGTTTCCGGAGTCTGTGTATCTTAATTGGGAAGGTGCCAAATTTTTTCGTTGAAATTATTGCTAATGTTCTTGAAGGCTTCCATAGCAATACAAAAAACGCTCGTAAATTTAACATTACATTTACAAAGCACGGCGGCCTATGGTGAAGAAAGATCGCACACATTGAGATTTAAAGAGACACGGAGGCGGAAAGTGTAGTTTATGTGTGCACCACACGTCCCTGGCGGAAAAATTTAACGTTTAGCCGTCCCCCCTACGATATAAAAGTGTACGAGGGCCGAGTATGCACGTATTTTGGTAAGCTAAACGCCGCAAAAACTGTCAATAGCTTTTGAAGATCGAACCGCTTTTGAACGGCTGTCTTCACTCGTTGCAGGTGATGATTCAATTTTACCGCCCATTGTAATGCAGCTGTCTACGGCTGCCGGACAGCTCTTAAACCAATGTGTTACTCTAGTCGTTATTGTAGCATGTTACTGTAGCCTGGGTTTCTGTGTGTTACTGTAACCTGTGAGAAATGCACCTTAATACGATGGCAAGGAAAAAGGGGGACACTTTGACCACATTTGCACAGACACTTGTTGAAAAAGCACCTAGCAGAATACCAGTAATTGTCAAGGTTTTGACAGACTTGACTTCCAAATTTCTGGAGGTGATGAATGAACTAAAAAATGAAGCAAGACAGCTGCATTTATCTAACAGATCTGTCCAGGAAGAACTTGCGTTACTCAAAGAGGGAGTGAATTTCATGAACGCAAACAGAAGAATTTAAAACCGAAGTTATCACCCTCCGTCAAGAACTAAAAGAGCAAAACACCTCGTTTTCAAATTCCAGAAAGAGAACCGAACACTAAGTAAAGAACTTGATGAGAACAAAAAGCAGTTAATTGAACTGAAGGAGTACAGCAGGAGGAGCAAACTCGAAGTGTGGGGCATACCTGTTACTGACAATGAGGGTATTCCCAAGGTCGTTGAAGCAATCGCTTCACGTTTGTCTACACGACTGCCCAGTCACGACATTCAGATTGCCCATCGAATGCCTACAAAGGCTAGATGACCAACAAACATGGTTCAGTTTTCCTCCCGAACTACCTGAGCTAGATTTTCGTCGGCAGCAAAGAAACACATCTGAACGCATCGACGCTTGGATTACAATGGCCGGATTCCATCTTTGTCAATAAACATCTATGCCTGGAAAATAAGATTCTTCTGCAGAAGGCAATCGCAACCAAGCGCGCTGAAGGCTGGAAGTATGCTTGGGTCTCAGACGGTAAAATACTGATGAGGAAAGCTGAAAGATCAAAAGTAGTCCACGTTACCTGTGAAGCAGATCTACACAATAATTACTGGTTAATCTAGCATGACCCCGCAAAACGAAGCAAGCCACAATAGCTCTAGCCCATGATTGCTCGGAGAAAAAAACATATCTGTTCTTCACAGTAAAGTCCGCAGCATCAATAAAAACTTGAACTCCCTTCTTTCTTTTATCGTTAAACAAAACGATTCGTTTGAAATCATAGCGACAACTGAAACATGGCTCAGAAAACACGATCGTAGCCACGGGACTCTGAGTGCCGTGATGGTGGTGTGGCATTGTTCGTTAAGGATAGTTTACAATACACTATCTTTTGACCATTTTCTTGTTGTTCGCCGGCATTGGAACCGTTATTTTTGAAACTTGAATGTGGGCTCGTAGTGGGCGTTGTCAACCGACCTCCTTATTCAAGCCTTGCCGGGTTTATAGATGAAATAGAAAAAATCATGTCTTCTTTAACCAAAAACAGCAAAACGCGCTTCATAATTGTCTCAAAACATTGATACAGACCATGCGCTGACATTGATACAGATATAAACGGAGGCGTCTACCAAACGACAATTTCGGACAAACTTGCCAACCTTCGTACAGGTAAACACCCTTCCTGTGGCAAAAACGCTTATGCCGACACAGAGAACCAATATTAATTATGAATTATTTCGTAACAAGCTGTTGTTAACAGACCGGATCATATCTATCACGAAGACGTAAATACAGAGTTCTCGAACATGATTACTACCCTAAATGAGCTTATAGGCTGCAGTATGCGAAATGTAGCATCGTCGCAACGCTATAGACCAATTTTTCCCTGGATGACCGAAGAAATTCTAAGCATACTGTTAACAAAGGACTATTGGTACCATAAGTGGCTACATCATAAGGGAAACGAATCTTACCTGTACCAGTACAAATGCGCGCGTAAAAAATCAGTGTCTTTAATGACAGCCAGAAAAAAAGACTATTTTACACGCCGCATCCATGATGCCTCAGGGAATCCGAAAAAAAATCAGGGAAGTGGTTAACGAGGTCACAAGAAATTTTAAAAAATGCTCCACGCTTCCGGCTGTTGTTAATAGACACCGTCACAAATTTAATACTTTTATCAGCAATGTCGAGCCTGAACTAGCTTCGATGCTTTCCGTAGCAAGTTCGGACAGTGTTTGTCTACCGCCATGTGTTAACTCTTTCGCCCTTCACGAAATCAAAGTCAACGAAGTATTGTTCGGTGTTGCACAGTTGTCAAGAAAGAAAGCCGTAGGCGTGGACAGAATTTCTCCAAAAGTAATTAACGAAAACAGTGATATCATAGGACCAATTTCGTGCCCTCTGTTCAAGCATTCCTTGATTGAATACACATAGCCGTCGTCCTTAAACATAGTCAAAGTTGCACCGATATTTAAGGATGGCGAGAATTCTGACTCTTTCAGCTGCAGACCTATTTCTGCTCTTAGCGTTATTATTAACATATTTAAAAAGAACTTCTTTGAACGCATTCACAATTTTCTCAAAAAGTATAATATTATTTGCTCACAGCGACATGGATTTCGTCCGAAGCATTCCACTAGCTTAGCCGTGATTTCATTCACCCAGTTTATCAACAGTGCGCTATACACCAACAAACTAGCTGCTGTTACCTTTCTAGATGTAAAAAAGTCCTTCGACACGGTTAGCTATGACATCTTGCTGAAGAAATTAAAAATATACTGGTTTTTTGCTAGCTATCTTACAAATCGCAAACAGGTTGCCTCAATAAAAAAATGTGACATCATCCATGCAGTACTTGCGATCAGGGATACCGCATGGCTCTACTCTTGGTCGGTTATTTTTTCCCTGTACGTGAATGACTTGCCTCAAATATAAACCTCAGCCAACTCTACCACGTACGCTGATGACACTGCCATTTGATTTCGGCCAGTCATACTACCGAACTCAAAAGCATCGCAAACGCTGAGCTGAAAAAATTTAAGACTGGTATCTGAGGAACAAATTGACAGTCAACAGAAAGAAAACTAAGTATGTACTTTTCCATTCACGAAACAGATCTCTCGCTTTGGCTTATATCAGATTAGCTATTTGCCAAGCGCAGCTTGAATCAACCAAAATTTTTACGTACGTGGGTGTCACCTTATACAAGCATATACACTAGGAACATCACGTCGACGCCGTTAAGGGAAGATTGCGTCTGGCTGCTCTGCTTTTATTCAGTTACGTGAATACTTCGACGCCGATGTTCTGCGAGTCCTATACTTCACGTTAGTGCAAACTCATCGTATGTATTGCATCGAGTTATGGGGCTGGACATACAATACTTACCTAGAGCTCCCGAGGCGAGAGCAAAATCGAGCTAGAGCTCCCGAGGCGAGAGCAAAAACGAGCTCTGGGAATATTTACGCTTTCTGGCTACTCTGAACCCAGCAAGGTGCTGTTTACTGAATTACGCGTCTTACCATTTGATCTAATTTGTGAGAAAAAAAAGTGCTGAATGCATCCACAAAATATTAACAAGCAACCTTCCTTTTGACGTGTCTACACTTAATACTCTCACACGCACGACACGGGGCCATACCTTCGGAAACTTTAACTTAACCGTAAAAATAAATGTTTACGGTGCACGTATGTTGGAATTTACCGGCGTAAAGATCTGGAACAGCCTGCTGCATGGCGTAAAAGTGGCTAACAATTTTTCTGTCCCAATAAAAACGCACTACCTTAAAAGGAATTACGCCATTTCAGTTCATGCTTGCAGCTATTATTTGTACATTCTCCCACATTTTTACTCCAGTATCGAATGACGTGATACTTGCTATACAATGTGATGACATCCTGCATTTTAAGTGATTCCTGGGCTTTATATGATGTATTCATTGTAAGCTGAGTGAGAAATTTAGTTGACGTTGTCATTGCTGGTATGTATTCAGCCTGCTGTTGTTTATTTTACTGGGTTATAGAATTGTATTATTTCAAGAAATCTGTGCTCTAACCAGTGTCTAGAGTGCTTTTTAACGATATTTAAGTTTAGCGCCGACAAGGTGTACTGACATGTGTTGTCTGCAATTCTTCCAGTCTTTTATTGGGCCCCTGACTAGCCGCTGGCTATGGGTCCAAAACGTTTTTGCGTATGTTTTATAGCACCACAAAAAACAATAAATTGAATTAAAAATTGAAAAAACCGGACTCAGAGGTGCGAATAAAAAATTATGCTCACTGTCAGAGCCGCCGACGTCTTCTTCGTCCAGGAGGATTTGTAAGAGGTCAGCCATCTTGCCCTTTTAGAGAATGAAGTAAAAAAAGGATATCTGAGCGCTCATTATGATGAAATGAATGCGATAACATTAGTGTCGAATCACCGAATGATCTTTATGCCAGTGTCTGCGCCACTCCGTTGTAATGGGGATGGCTTGGAGGGTTGTTTCATTCGTTTTGTATGAGGTACCGCTTGGGCGCGAAATGTAGAAATGTTTGAGCAGCGCCGTATGACCGCAGTTATTTCATAGTTGCTGTTGATGCGGACGTTTCGTTGTCTGTTGCAATAGCTTCATGTGCTGCCCTATCTGGAGCTTGGCTATCTGTTCTCTTCGTGGTGGGGAATTTCAATTGCCTAGGCACTGGGTTGGCTGCTGATTTGTCTGCCTTCGCTGGGTTTCCATCTTCAGTCATCTTCAGTCATCTTCAGTCATCTTCAGCATTGCGTTGCCTCGGCCAACTGATTTTTACACAAGCTGTTAATGTACACGGTTGATAGTCCATGGCTGATAGTTCACACCACATTGATAACTTCAAAAAACCAACGTCATATATAAGGTAACGAACTCATTTTACGTTCAGTCATGAGGCAGTGCCTGCGCTGGTGGAACCATCTCTATATCTGCTTGGGCATCATTTGTCCAGTGGCGGGCTTTTGTTAAGTCTCCTATTAATTACCAACATTATTTGCCCTCAACATCCAAGCTCCTTTTATCGTTACTGCCGCTAAGAGGCTTGGCCAGTCGCCTATCCTAGCGCCATTATCGGAACCGTGCTCAACTACCCGCCAGATTCCTCCTGTTGTCCGCAGTGGATGTCTATACACTGTTATGCCACTCGAAGGCCACAAACAAATTACTATGTTCACCATTAGTGATCTAGTATTGTCTCGCTGCGGTTATCCAGGCGTCGCGTTCTCGTTTTGCATTCCGGATGCCCCTAGATGGTATCCCATCAAGAATTAAATTTGCCTTTCTTCTCCCGTCAATTAGTTACGCTGTTCAAGGGAACATCATTTAGTGAATTCATTCAACTGTTTTTATTTTTTGAGGAACCGGCCATTTTGCGTAGCATTCGTCGCCCAATTTGCGATCCGGGAACGCGGATTTGGGAGTTGCGTAGTAACCAATGCCTTTGCACAGAAATGCTTTGTGGACAAATCTGTGGAAAAATCTGTGGACACATCTGTGGGCAAATCGAAGCCGGTTTCCTCTCAATCTGTATTTCTTGTTTCTAAATACCTTGAAGGTATCATCGGCAAAACATATGACGCCAAAAAGCTCAGAACTGTGAAGTGCTAGTTGAAGTTAAAACTCAGCAGCAATCCACAATCCTCGTGAAACAAACCCGCATGGCATATCTGGAGATCAGGGTCACACTCCACAACAGCCTCAACAGTTGTCAAGGTGTGATCTCTGAGGCAGATCTCATGTCCGAGACTGAGGCCGGCCTTTTGGAAGGCTTAAGGGATTAGGGTGTCACGGCTGTAAAGCGCATATCAATACGCCGCGATGACAAACAGGTAGCAAATAGACACATTATCTTGACCTTCGATCGATCCACCCTTCCAGAATCCACAAATGCCGGTTACAGACATTGCTCTCTCCGCCCATTCATCCCGAACCCACGGCGCTGCTTCAAAAGCCAACGGTTCGGGCATGGCACAAACTCCTGCCGCAGCCGCCTTACCTGTGCAAAATGCGGCCAACATGACCACCCATCCGAAAACTGCAACACCCAGAGTTTTGATTGATTGTGGTGTTTAACGCGCCGACGCAACGCAGGCGATGAGGCGCGCCGCAGTGGAGGGCTCCGGATTAATTTTGACCACCTGGGGATCTTTAACGTGCGCTGAAATCTCGAACACACGGGCGTTTTTGCTTTTCGCCTCTATCAGAAAAGCGGCCGCCGCGGCCGGGAATCGAACCCGCGACCTCGTGCTCAGCAGCGCAACGCCTTAGCCACTGAGCCACCGCGGCGGGTAACACGCAGAGTTTCGCCTGTGCCAGCTGCCAGGGGCCCCACGCAGCGTGGTCCCGCACTTGCGAGAAATTTAAGCAGGAAAAACAAATCATAAAATAAAGGTCACAGAGAACATCACCTACCCAGAGGCACGGAAGAGGGTCGCCTCTTTCCCTCTGGGGAGGTACGCCGACGCAGCTCGCCGGGGGGCGGAGCGGCGTCTGGTTTCGGCCGAGACCCAGTACCGCGAGTCGGACTCGGTCCCGCCTCCGCCCCCCCCCCTGGGTTGCCTCTGGCACCCCGACCCGCCTCCGCACCGCTCGCTGAGCCAGCAGCGGTTGTGGTGGCAACCTCTTCCGTCGGGACCGGTGCCGCTCCCGTCCCTGCCTCCCCATCCTCCAGTGCGTTGGAATGTGCCATGGACGCCACGGGCCCCGCAAGGGCTCCCACCGCCACCGCACCGCCCGTGCCACTTCTGGTGCCTCCGATACCTGCGGCGGTGGCGGGTCAAACGAAGGGCCCCCGAAGGGGGGCCAAGTCCGGGGGGCCCGGTTCGACGGGCACACCCAGGACATCGGACGACGAGATGGACGTCGCGCCATTCTTGCCTCCATCGCAGCGCAAGGATCGGCCTCCGACGTCAAAGCCTACAGACAGGCCCAAAAAGCCCAATCCAAGAGTCACAGCCCCGAAAGACGACACATAAACATACACACTCCAGTAGCTCTCAAACTAAATAATGGGGAGAGAACATATTCTTCAATGGAACTGAAGAGGCCTTCTGAATAATCTTGACGACGTGTATGAGATTCTGCATACCAATCAGCCAAGTGTATTGTGTGTTCAGGAAACACATTTGAATTCTAAACACACAAATTTCTTGAATAGTTACCTGGTATACACGAAAGACAGGGATGGCTGCACACACTCTTCTGGCGGTGTGGCCATAATCGTCCGGAAATCCTTAGCATGCCACCCTGTCACTTTAAACACTATCCTTGAGGCTGTAGCAATACGCTTGATAATATTCAATAGATTGATAACGGTATGCTCCATATACATTCCTCCTGCTGTTACACTTTTGAGCTCTGACTTAGAGGCGCTGGTTGACCAGCTGCCCGAACCATACATTTTAACAGGCGACCTTAATGCTCACAATTCTCTTTGGGGCTCTTCTGGAACAGATGCCCGGGGTGGCCGGATAGAGAGGTTTCCTACATCCTCTGGAGCATGTCTTTTCAACAATAAACAGCCTACATACCATAACATAGGTCACAACACATACTCACATCTTGACCTGGCTATTGGTTCTGCAATTCTCTTTCCATGTCTTGAGTGGGGTGTGGGCATGGACCCATATGGTAGTGACCATTTCCCCACTTCATTAACGTATATAGGTACAGGCCCGAGCAGCCCATCTTCTCATAAAAGGTTTAATGAAGCAAGATCTAACTGGAATACATTTACCAAGACATCCAAACTCACCACACATCCATAGGGCACCTACACGTTGAAGAAGCTACCCAACTGCTCACGGCGCGCATCCTCGACGCCGCCGAAAAGTCCATTCCCCGCGGCTGTGGTGCCCTGCGCAACCAGCGGAGGCCATGTTGGAATGAGGACTATAGGTGGGCGCGAGAGGCCCAGAACAAGGCGTGGGGTATCCTCCGTCGGTACCCCACATCGGGAAACCTCCTCTTGTTCAAACGGGCCAAGGCATACGGAAAACGTGTGCGCCGTGAGGCAAAAAGAGATAGTTGGCGCTCATTCATATCTATAAACTCGTACACAGACACACGCAAGGTATGGACACATATACGCAAACTCAAAGGACAACAGACACAAAGCCTGCCCCTGGTCAGCACAACAGGGAACACACTGGAAGACCAGGCTGACACACTCGCACAACACTTCCAACACGTGTCCAGTTCAGCACACTACACGTACACTTTACTGAAGTATAGACTCTAGTGAAAAGAAGTCCCTACACGACAACAACAAATCACAGACTTCTTACAACTCCCTGTTTTCACTACATGAGCTGAGGGCTGCTCTGAGCACGTGTAAACTCTCAGCTTCAGGCCCAGACAACATTACATACACAATGATACAATACCTACACGCAGACACACTTGAAGCACTTCTACATCTATATAATAAAATATGGCTTTCGGGGCACATTCCACACTCTTGGAGGGAGGCCATTGTAGTGGCTTTCTTGAAGGAGGGAAAGGAGCCGTCGTCCCCCTCAAGTTACCGTCCAATAGCCCTGACGAGCTGCCTGTGCAAGCTCTTCGAGAAGATGATCAATGGCAGGCTCGTGTACTTCCTAGAGTACAATGGTCTTCTCGAGGGCCACCAGGCAGGCTTTAGGGTGGGGCGATCGACGAACAATCAACTGGTTGCACTTGACTCATACATCAAGGATGCCTTCGTGCATAAGCAGTACTGTTTAACTGTCTTTTTCGACCTCGAGAAGGCCTACGACACCGCTTGGCGTTATGGGATCCTTAATGACCTCAGGTCTTTTGGTGTTTAGGGTAATATGTTGAACACCCTTGTTAGTTATTTGTGAGAGAGAACGTTCAGAGTAAGAGTTGGTTGTGCACTTTCAAAGGTTCACGTCCAAGAAAATGGTGTGCCACAAGGTGGCGTGTTGAGTTGTACTCTCTTCATAGTAAAGATGAACTCTCTTGGAAAGGCACTGCCACCAACAATCTCTTATTCTATATAAGTACACGATGTGCAAATATCTTTTATATCATGTAATATGTCAATATGCGAACGTCAAGTCCAGCTTGGTGTAAAGAAGCTTGCCGGCTGGGCAGACAGGAATGGGTTTAAATTGAATCCTGCAAAAAGCTCCTGCGTTGTGTTCTCCAGGAAGCGCGGGGTCCATCCGGACCCAGACATTACTCTCAATGGCGTGTCACTTCCTGTGAACAAGGAGCACAAGTTGTTAGGTGTTGTGTTTGACCAGAAACTCACATTCATTCCACACATCAAGGAACTTAAACATAAATGTCTGAAAACAATGAATATACTTAAGGTTCTCTCCCATCAATCGTATGGATCCGAGAAAGAACTCCTACTACGGCTCTATATTGCTTTGGTTGGGTCTCGTTTAGACTATGGCAGTGTGGTATATTGGTCAGCGACTAAAACAGCATTGCGAATGCTTGACTCAGTGCTACACTTGGGGCTACGGCTTGCGTCGGGTGCTTTTCGCACTAGCCCTGTCGAGAGTCTGTATGCCGAGTGTAATAAGTCGAGTTTGAGAACCAACGGACGCACATGGACTTACTTTATGCTTCTAAAATTTCATCGCTGAATAACCATCCTTTTTATCCTGTCTTTACGACACATCCACATCTGTGCTTTTTGTAAATCGCCCATCCGTTCCTCTGCCCTTTTCACTTAGAGTGAGTCAGCGAGCCTCGGATCTGAGCGCTTCGTTTTTAGACGTGTACAGATCATCCTTTTCAGACATTTTACCTCCTTGGAAAGTTCGTCCTGTGTCCTCCGACCTTTCTTTTATGAAACTTGCCGAAAATCGGGTAACGCGAGCTGCAATACTGCAGCACTTTCTGTCTCTGCAGTTTAAATACCCACTTGCAGAATTTTACAGTGACGCGTCTAAAACCTTCACTATGGTCTACTGTGCTGCTCATGGTCCGAATGTCAGTGCAGCCAGAACCATGAGCGTCCACACAACAATTTTTAAGTGCGAATGCACTTTATAAGCGACCCTGAATTCCGGTGACCGCCGTCCGTCGACATAGCAACAACTGCGGGTGCGCGCGCTCCTCGTCTTCCTTGGCAACGAGGGGAGATGGGCGCGCGCTGATTGGCCGCTGACATGGCACATACCCACGTGGGGGATTGGCCAGGAATCTCCTCGTCTTCCTTGGCAACGGGAGGAGATGGGCGCGCGCTGCCTGGCCGCTGACATGGCACATACCCACGTGGGGGATTGGCCAGGAATCGGGCGTGAGAAGGGCTAATGCACCCGCTTAAAGGAGTACTGACACGAAATTTCAAAGCTGAGGTCCGCTCTAGCAATCAAGTACAACGACAACACAAATAGGTGTCTGTGCATGGCACATACCCACGTGGGGGATTGGCCAGGAATCGGGCGTGAGAAGGGCTAATGCACCCGCTTAAAAGAGTACTGACACAAAATTTCAAAGCTGAGATCCGCTCTAGCAATCAAGTAACACGACAACACAAATAGGTGTCTGTGAATAAATGCATCTTTCTTTCTTTGTAGTTGTGTGTGTGTGTATGTGATCTCTCTTTCGCGAACATTACCGAACCGCGCAAATTCAACTCCTGCATTCGCACTTTCACATTCTTCCCCTCGGGAAAATGCGGGGAAATTTTTTCAGCAGAAGCGTATGGAATTTTACTGATTGTACAACACATACTTGAAAATCAAATTCCGAAGTCTATAATATACACAGATTGCTTCAGAGTATTTCGCGCACTGTCATCGCATACACCCCCCAAAAACCACATAGTTAATTTTGTATTTACCACTATCATGTCTGTGTATGCACAAAAGCATAAGCTGGTCCTCTGCTTGGTCCCAGGACACGCACGGATTGCTGGGAACGAGTTGGCAGACGAGAGGGCCGCTGCTGCTGCACTCAGGAACACTGTAGACATTACAACGATACCCTACACAGACCTCAAGCCACACATAAGACAACACCTGCGCAGAACTTGGAAAACACACTGGGATGAACATACAGACAACAAACTACATGTAATAAAGCCACACTTGGGACGGTACACGGCTGACTCACGCAACAGACACACGGACGTCGCCTTGGGTGTCTACGGATAGGACACACCAATGCAACGCACTCGTATCTGCTGACGGGATCTTCTAGACCCCAGTGCAGCAGATGCGGAGAGGCCCTATCCGTAGTGCACATACTAATCACATGCAAGGCACTTCACACAAAACGACACAAACACTTCAGAGAACACTACAGAAAACATATTCCCCTACATCCATCGTTTTTTCTAGTGACGATGCCATTGTTTCCGTGAAACGTGTGTTTGAGTATTTGTCAGAAGCCAAGTTTTTAAACCTCATTTCCTACCATGCATAGTCAAATCTGGCCCTATACACCAGCCATCACCATTATTTTTAATTGATTTTACTATGTTCGGTTTACACGTTTTTTTACCTACCCTTTTTGTGTTAACCACTTCACTTCATTAAATAACCTTTTCTCTGGCGCTCTTGGCCCTTAGTCGGCCTTGCGCCATAAAAACACAACCATCATCATCATCATCACTGCGGTTATCCAGGCGTCGTGTTTTAGTTTTGCATTCCGGATGCCCCTGGACGGAATCTCATCAAGAATTAAATTTACCTTTCTTCTCCCCTCAATTAGTTACGCTGTTTAAGGAAACGTCATTTTTTCAGCAACCGGCCATTTTGCGTAGCATTCGTCGCTCAATTTGCGTTCCGGGAACGCGGACTTGGAAGTTGCGTAGTAACCCGTGCCTTTGCACAAAAATACTTTGTTTTCACAGTAATTCAACACAAAGCTTCAGGACGAACGCTTTATGCCTGGCAACTTGACCCCTCAAAATTTCGCCCGGGTAGGTGCCGGGCTTGCAACGAACAAAAGCCCCCCTGCCTGTGAATTATCAACATACGTCAGAATTCTACAGCAGGCCCGACCATTAGCGTGAAAATAATTTTGTTCAGAAGCCGGTTTTACTCTTAAAGGCGTAGGAGGTGTCTATAGTACCTGCCGCGGTGGCTCAGTATCTGAGCCGCCCGGCTAAAGTGCCCCTGTGTGGAATTAGAGTGTGCAGTAATGATGTGCGGTGGTCACATTTTACCCGTAACCGTCCACTACGACACGCCTCATAACCTAACGGAAGCTTGTGAATGCTAAACCCCTCAAATAAATGAAATTCGGAACGTGTATTCCTCTAACGTTTTAACAGAGAAGCTGTTTATTCCGAAAGAAATTTGTGCGGCGTAGACAGACAACCTTTAGCGCACGTGAGCGCACGCCTCGCTGCGACCGCCCGGAGTTGTCCGGGCTCGCCCAGGCGCTTACGCCGCATGAGGAGCTCCCCCCTTTATTGTCGTCGCCGTCGTCTGGTGAACGACGCGCCACAGATCCGCCGCACCGAATACGGTGACGACGAATCTGTCCATCCATCCCTTCATAGTCCACACGTGGACACGGCCACCGGACCAGCTGACGATGTGCATGCCTTGCGAGACGAGAACGCGGTAGAAGAGGATTTACCCTACGCCCATGTTCCGTGGGAAAACGATGGCGAAAAGGATGGCGACGATTCCTACTAAATAACACACTGTAGATACTTCAGTGGTATTTGCTTTACAGTGCCGTCGAAAACGGCTTTGCACTGCTAGGGTCCGGCTGCTCCCCTGGGATCCGCTGCCAGTGCGGGGAGAAGGTAGGTCGAACGCGAGCTCCGTTGTCTCTCCAGCCTTGCGCGACTATTGCAAGCTGCGCCATTTTTTTGTAACATGTATGAGCTGCCTCCTACTACCTGCCCAGATAGCTCGGGCATTTCTAACCACGCGAAAGGACTGGACGAGTTAGGGAAGACACAGAACCAGCGCTACTAGAAATGATGCATAACCAACTTGCCCAGGTTTTTCTCTTGTTTAGGCTACCCCAAGGTCATTAAAGGCATGAGAAGACGTAATGCGTGTGTATTTTCTTGTTTCTAGGCCAAAGTTTGCGCAGTACGTTTTTTCTTTGGATATATCAAGACTCATTATAATTAGTAATAATATGGTAATACTATAAATGTAGAATATTTTTTACTAAGTTCTGTTATAGCAAAGCTCTGTTATTCTTTTATTCAACATCAACCCTAAAATATCACAGCGCATTTGTACCTTTTTTTCTACAGATGCAAGGTTGTGAAGTTCAAGTGCATATTAACGAACTTATCACTTACCTATAGACGGAAAGATTCGTCGAAATGAAAAGGTGCTAAATAGTTTGGAGCTCACGAATTTCATTGCCTTTCTCCGGAGTATCTTCATTTTTTTAAATCGACCCAAAAAACACCCACAATAACAAAAGATCGATCGGCATGCTCGGCCACCACCTGAAGAAGCACATTTTTAATGCGCAAGGAAGAAATACGAACGTGCTTACTGAAACATTGTGTCGCCGTTGCTCGACAATTGGCTTCATTAAGGCTTGAAGCATTGCGACGAAGGAATCACTAAGCCACCCTGTCATATTTACAAACCATAGCCATAGCCACTGAAGCTCTGGCACACAGTCTGAAAAAAAAATGTGCAGAAATCCTTACAGTTTCCCTATCTAATTTACCCATAAATGCAAGAACTAGGCATTTTTGAGGCAGAACTGGAACTAGGTATTTTTTGTGCAGAGTCAGAAGCTGCGGCTGCGCCAGCAGCGAAATACTGCCCGAAAGCAGAACACAGGGCTGGCTATAGAGGGCAGTTTATTTATTCACTGTGCGTAGTCCCGGCTCCAGATTTATTGTGGTAGCACGTGGAAGCCCTAACGCTCGAAGTAATAGATTGCGTAATTTATTGATTGCGTCTCATAAGCTGCGGCCCATACCAACCTTAAGAAGCACCATTCCAACAAGCAATGGGAATATATGCTGCTACGTGGGTATGCACCACTTTGCTAGTATAACGCAAGCTGTAAGGTATGCGCTTCCTGGGGTCTAAAGCTTTGCTTTGAGGCAGTACAATGTCAAGCCGTACTCGATGCTTGACCCACCTACAGCGAGTTTTCCAATAATCAGCTGCTGACACGACGTTATACGACAGTCTGACGTTATGCCGAACGGCCCAAGTCTGGGCGTAATGTCACGTTACATACAAGTTGCGTTTTACGCCTTAAACAACGTCACACACATTGCAGGTCGGAGTGTTGTACGATACTCAGCGCAATAACATTTGGGAACGCGGGATACAACCTGGAAAACACGGACAGCTTTACGAAAGAGGCTTCCCACAACAAGTTTTGCGAAAGAAGCCAATGAATGAAGAATTGTTTTATTCCTGTCTGCACCCCGCACTGCACTGCCTTTTCGATAAAGCGGGGCACTCACTGCGTAAACGATAAATAAAACAGCTTCGAGAAACAGGCTGCAGAATTGTTGTGCGAAACCTGAGGAGGTAAGCCAGCAGTGCACGTGCTGTAAAAACAGCCTATGAACCGTACTAGTTTAGATGGAAATAATTAAATGGCTGTTAACACGAAACAGTGTGTGCCCTGTGAAGCAAGAAATCTTTCGTTGTGAGCAGCGAATAACTCCAATATTCTGCGCGTCTGAAACTAAGGAAAACTTACAGGGGATGCTTAGTACCGGGTACTAAGCATCCACTGTAAGTACCGGGTACTTAGTACCGGGTACTTAGTAATCGACGTGTTTGTTGAGTACGTTCTAGAAGCATTCAAGATTTATAAAAAACGTTGACAAGAGCTTTGCAGGCTCTCTTTAAGTTAGCACTTGACTAGCCTCTTGACAGTGCCTTCCGAAGTCGTTCCGCTCGTTGCCCATCACCAGAAGCAGCCTCTTCGCCCAGGTATGTACGTTCAGCTTTCAAGGGGGCTCACAGTGCACGTGGGTAGCGGCCTACCCTCCCTTAGAACAGCCGTTTCCTTTTTCCCGTGTCACCCTTTCTCAAAGGGTGACACATAAGGTGATGCTTCTACACTACTTCTTCCCTTTCCTGCCGCGATCACGGGCTCACGGTCCGCGACGCCCTACGTTTCCTGCGGCGTAATTCCCTGCTTGTGATTCTCGGCTCGCCAAACTACAACCTTTTATGGACGATTTTCAGCACCTCACAGCTATTTTTAGTACCTCGCACGTTCCTTCATAGATAGAGCAGTCTCCATTAAAATGGCAGAAACGCGAATCAAGCTAAGCAATAATACTCAGCGCCTTCGCTGCACGCAGCGTGACGGTCATCGTAAACTTAAGTCTGCTTACCTGCTTTAAATGCGGAGACATTATGTCTTCCTTTGTTACTGCTACAGCGGTGAGGGTGAGACTGATTCTATGAAGCTACCATAATACCGATTCGTGGCTCACAGTGGAAAGTTAGAATGTCCTTCTTACCGGTCACACACACTCTCAAGAATGCCAACCAATGGCGAATGGCGATGACAAGTTGCGTCCAAATCTCACCTCCGATTCACTGACCGCCATTTGTCTGCGACGTCCACATGCTTCCCGAAAATTCCCGCATGCCTAGTTATGGGAAATGGCCAGTGAGGGTGATAGCTGCCGCCAGCAGCTTGCCGTTGATTCACCAAATCGCAGAGCCACAATGCTTTCGCATTCAAAGCACGTATACGGCCTTGCGTGTCCCGAGTAATATTTCAATAAATTGTACTGGAAGAGCATTTTTAAGGCAATGAATTATCGATTGATTATTAGCCTGAACGTGGCGACGCTACACAGGGGATGATGCTCGCTGTAGTGAGTGCTCCAGACTAATTTTGACCTCCTGGAGGTCTTTATCGTCGCTCGAGAACTTTATTCTGGAGTTCTTTAATCTGAAGATCTGGAGATCTTTATTCCTGCAGCTCACGTGGAGTAAACATAAAGCAGGATAAAAAGCGCTGGGAAGCCGTTATCAAGGGCTTCACCCGCTCGGGTAACGTAATGCTGACAGAAATGTGGGCTAGAATAGGAGTTTGCAAAAAAAATACGCTATGTTCTGCTGTAACTCAAACCTGGTTGGCTGAGTTCAATCGTTACCACATTTTTACTAGGGCTCACGAAAACCTGGGCACGCTACGTTTTAAGCCTTTCAGTGATGGCATACCAGTTTGCACTCATTAGAAAAATGAAACACTTTGTTCAAACTTGAAATTTTTCTCAACATAAATGAGCCTATTTTTGGAGTACATAAATTATGTAGTCGAATAAAAATTTAATAGAACATACTCGCCACAACCGCAATGCCATCAAGTCCGAAGCTTTGCAGCAAGCGCACAGCTGCTTCGGTAAGAAGGTCTAGGGGACCGCCCGTTGGAGCAGTCAAAGCACCCATGCCAATGCCGAAGCCTGCCTTTATTGTAGCGTCCAACGCGTATCTTCTCATCATCAGCATGACGTTGACCGGTCTTTCTGAGGAACTTATTTTTGCGACGCAATCAGCCATTGTATCAGAGGAAGTCTGAAAAACACGAAACGTTTAAAAAGAAAAAAATTGCATCAGAGAAACCGACAAACAGAGAGGCATAAAAGAGAAACAGAGTGCTGGTGATCGGCCTGAATATACAGTCGCGGCCACTGATACAGGGAACACGGAGCGGCAGGCCGCGCTCCACGGAGCGCCACGTCGGTCGCCACAGGAAGTATTGCGGCGAAAGCGCAATCAGGGCCAGCGGCGTAGTTAGATGTGCGTCGTCAGCGACGGCTCATCCCACTTCGCCGCGAGCAGCGAAAGCTAGATTGCTTGCGTGCTTTGGACTACACAAACCACGCGTGTGGCGAATTGCGAGGAGCCATAGCATACGGCGCGCAGCTGGGCTCCGCCTCTGGCTTTGAATCCGCCTGCGCGGCATACTTCGCGCGGAGCCCGCTTGGTGGTCCCAGAAGAGCGGCCACGCGCGCCGTTTTCCCTGTATCAGTGGCCGCGACTGTTAATACCCAGAAACCATAACTAAACTACGCACTACGGTACACACTACGCATCATTAACGGTATCCCCAACTGGCATACTGTCTTAAAAGAAGCTGGTCGTCTACGCCTCATACAGGCTTTCATCCTCAGCTGCATTACATCCGGACATACCTTCTTCAACTATCTCAAGCAGGCACATACACTGTCAACAGCAAGAGTGCACAAGCAGGCGATCGGTCTTCCGCTCAACACGTCTAGAGGCGCCTTTTAATAGGGCAAGCTCTTAGGCGTCCCCACTTGTGATTTTGCGTCGCCGTAATCTATCGATTTAACCTAGCAAGTGGAGACGACACGGAAAGTTGACGAGAAAGAGCGAACATAAACGCGGAGGATTAAATTATGGCGATACTGTGAGTAGAAGGCAAGTATGCCGAGGCGGCGAAAAACTAGGCAGTAATAAAAAACTAACGTCTTGTTCTTTCATGTGTTTATGTGCATGCGCATGCGTGTGTATGTGTGCCTGTGCGGGCGTGTGTTGAAGTTCACAAAAAGCCACAGAAGCTCCGCACGCGCTCCGGGCTGCACGTAGTCGCTATGAATTTGAAGGAGATCGCTCGAATGGCGAGGAAACAAGCAGAAGTGCCATGTTACGGGTTGTATCATGCTTCATGCTTGTATCATGCAAGAGACTACGGGGGAAAGAAAGCAGCGCTATCCTTACCTCCACAGTTCTACCTATTGTCACGAAGCCAAAGACTACGCAGTAGTCATGAAGGGAGAGAGCGAGAGATAAACGCTCATTCGAAAAAAAGGAGGTGTCGCGATTGTCTTAGGGGTGGTACCATCCTTCCAGGTCCCCAGACTCTTCTGCCCCTCTCCGGGCTCGAAGAATTAAGTCGTTCTGAATCCTGAAGTTGGAGCTGGCCAGAGCTGCCTCCCATAGCGCGACCGTATTTGTGGTGTTGTTTCCTGAAGGCCAGATGATAGGGCAGGCCCATGTTTCATGAAATAAGTTGGAAGGGTTTCCGTAGGAAAACACGTTTATTGGAGGGAATTTGTGCTTTCCTAACAACCCAAGAAATACACAGGCGGCGAAGTAGCCGTCAAAAAATACGTGTGCAGGCGAGCATCGGCGAGTCGAAAGCTGCGGTATCTGCTCTGCGAGCATTTATCAGTCGGCGCGAGGGTTTTTCGAATAGTCGAAATTTGTCCACAGTACTGTAGATCAACGAAGATTAGTCTTGGCTGGTGACACAGTTCGAAGCACTCTCCCTATGAAAGGAGATAACACGTGAGGAATAAAGAATGGAACATCCGCTTCACTTGGGACACAGATAACAGAGATAACATAGCCGGGTGCCGCCGGTCGGCAAAAACAAAACATAAACAAGCAAACCAAAAACATGGTTCGTGGCACTACGCCTCCAGCCTCTCAGAGAGCATCGACCCGATGCTAAAATAAAGGACAGTCCGCACAAACAACAAAAAAAGCCCGTCATATTGCGTAGTAAGGTTTTAAGCGAGTTACGTGGACGACTTCGGGCCGCATGCGTCGTCGTGATGTTCCGGAATCACCATCGGGGATCACCGCGTTGTTGAGTTCGGCAACACATTGTAGAATCCGACAGGGTCCGAAATACCGTCGCAGAATCTTCTCACTGAGTCCACGTCATCCGATGGGTGTTCAAACCCACCCACGATCCTCTGGGCGGTGCTCGGCGTCTCGGTGTCGGAGGTTGTAGTGTTTGGCATCCACCAGCTCCTGGTCCGTTGTACAAACTCGAGCGAGCTGGCGGGCCTCCTCCGCACGCTGAAGGTATGCTTGAACGTCTGCGTTGAAGTCGTCGTCTTGTACGTGCGGAAGAAGGGCGTAAATCATCTCAGTCGGCCGTCTTCCGTCGATAAGCCCGAATGGTGTCATCTGCGTAGTTTCATCGATAGCCGTGTTGTACGCAAACGAGACATACGGAAGGACTTCGTCCCATGTCTTATGTTCTACGTAGGCGTACATAGATAGCATATCTGCGATCGTGCTGTTCAGACGTTCCGTTAGTCCGTTCGTTTGGGGTGGTACGCCGTCGTTCTTCGGTGATCGGTCTTGCTGCAGACAAAATTCCTTGTATTAGTTCCGCAGTGAAGGCCGCTCCGCAATCCGCGGTTAGGACTTCAGGGGCTCCATGTCGCTGCACAACTTGGCTTATCAAGAAGTTTGCTACTTCTTGTGCAGTCCCCCTCGGAAGAGCGGCGGTCTCCGCATAGCGTTTCATGTAGTCTGTCGCCACGACAATCCACTTGTTCTCAAATTATGGGCCTCGATGGGACAGCGATCGGATGCAGAAGTCCGGCGAGCTTCTTCAGCGGCGGATTTCGTCGTTTCCAGTCTCTGCAGCTCCGGTCGTAGTGTGGCACATCGGTTGTAAGGCGGTACCAGTAATACTTTGCTTTGATTTTTCCAATAGTGCGTGCCGTGTCGAGATGTCCGGACGACGGGTCGTCGTGCGACGCTTCCAAAGTTTCGTCACAAATGCCTGCAGGGATGACTAATAGAGAAGTCGTTCACGTTCCGGGGGTGAAATTTTTCTTCACGAGGACGGATGTTTTGAGGCTGAATGCTGATAAGTTGCGTTTGAAAAGGCCCTAGGCACGGCGACGTTGCGTGCTTCGAAGTAGTCGATCATGACGCGCAACTCGTTGTAGGAAGCTGCTGAGTGACTAGGTCGCGCTCCGTCACGACTCCGAAGAACGCGCTTTCTTCGGAGTCTTGATGTAGTGGGTTGACGGGGGTGCGGGACTGGCAGTTGGCGTCGGAGTGTTTCCTGCCGGATTTTTAAACGATTGTAACGTCGAAGCGGAAGCTCCATAGCCCAAGACGGCCAGAGGGGTCTTTCAAATAGGCGAGCCAACACAGCGCATGGTGGTCTGTCACAACTTTGAACGGTCTACCATACACATAGGGGCGAAATTTTGAAATGGCCGGTATAACATCGAGGCACTCTTTCTCGGAGGCAGAGTAGATTTTCTCTTCTTTTGACATACGAGAACGGCACCCAAGCCTATATCACTGGTTTCCGTGCGCGTTTCTGTTGGGGTGTTTTCGTCGAAATAAGCGAGCACAGGCGGGCTTGCAGGCGTTGTGGCAGCTCGCAAAATGCTCTCTCTTGGGCATTTTCCCAGCTGAAAGGGGTGATATCTTTTGTCAAGTGCGTGAGTCGCTCTGCAATTCGAGCGAAGTTTGCGACGAAGCGCCGGTAGTATGCGCACAGTCGGAGAAATCTTCGCCCGCCCTTCTTATCTTTCGGCCTTGGGAAGTTTGCTATGGCGGAAGTTTTCGCAGGATCAGGCCGGATGCCCGTGGCGTTGACGACATGGCCCAAAAACTTGAGTTCCTCGTACGCGAAGCGGCACTTTTTAGGCTTCAGCGTTAACGCCGCCATACGGATGGCCTCGAGTACAGACTGCAACCTTGCAACGTGTTCGGCGAACGTCCGGGCGAATACCACAACATCGTCGAAGTATACAAGACAGGTGTACCAATTCAGGCCAACTAGCACAGTGTCCATGACTCTTTGAAAAGTTGCTGGCGCCGCGCATAGCCCCAAACGACATCACCTTGAACTCGTATAGGCCATCCGGGGTTATGCATGCAATCTCTCGATCTCTCTCATTCACTTCAATTTACCTGTAGCCTGTCTTCACATCCATCGATGACAAGCACTTTACGTGGCACAGGTGGTCGAGGGCGTTGTCTATTCGTAGCAAAGGGTAAACGCCCTTTTTCGTGATTTTTTCAGTCGCCGGAAGTTAACGCAGAACCTTAATGTGCCACCCTTTGTCTTTACGAGTATGAACGGAGCAGGCCAGGCGCTTTTCGCTGGCTCTGTAATGTCGTCACTGAGCATATATTTTACTTGCGTCCGGATGGCTTTCGGCTCTTGCATCGCCTCCGGTATTTTTACAATGCCAAACGCATCAGCCCGGACCGGCCAACCAAGCCCTCTCCTACTCCGGCCACTCTCCCCCAATCCGTAGCCTTCCCAGCGCTTCAATCATGAGACCAGTTCAGCTTGGGGCGACGCGTCGTGGAGAGCGGCAACGTGGGCAAAACATGCTCCACCGCGGCTCTGACCTTTCTAGCGCTGGCGCGAGCACCATTTTTTTGACAATCTCAAACATCGGTTGCTTTGGCAACCAGGCACAAGCCGTTCTCGAAGTCAGTTACGGTTGCGTAATCCCGGTTGAGCTCGGGGCCCCACCTCGCGACTTGTGGGCACTGCAGGCGTAGCACTCACTCCAATTGGGAAACGCGCGATGTGTTTGGCATTCTAACAATACAGGAGCGGTGGCTCTTGTAAAGGCACGCGGTACGTAGACTGCGGTACAACGCAGTTGGGTTGAAGGAAACCGCGTTTATTGGAGCGGACTTGTTCTCCCCTAAGAATTCAATGAATACACAGGCGGCGATGCACCAGTCAACAAAGTGCCGTGTGCAGGTGAACGTCAGCGAATCGAAAGCCGCGGCATCTGCTCTGCGGGCATTTAACAGTCGGCGCAAGGGTTTCTCGAATAGTCCAATTGTATCCGGAACACTGTCGATCAACAAAGATTATTCTAGGCTGTTGACGCAGTTCGAAGCACGCGCCCTATTAAGGAGATAACCCGTGCGGCATAAAGAATGGAATATGCGCTTCACTCGGCCCACGGATAACACAGATAACATAGCCCGGCGCAGCCGGTCAGCAAAACAAAACATAAACAAACAAACCCAAAACATTGTTGGTGGCACTATGCATCTCCAAAGGCCCGCCATTCGACGCTTCCGCGATCACTTTCAAATTGATCGTGACTGTACATAGTTCCTTCGTCGTTCTCGTTGCGTGGCTCATCGAAACCCCCTGACATTTGAGCGGCAGGTTCAAAAACTATTTATACCAGCAGGCTTGGTGGCATCGACGCACTACGCGATAACGCCAGAGCAATGTGCGCCGTCATGCGTTCGCTGACCTCGCGATGACTTCCTGAAACTCAGCTGCTATGCGCCGTGACCGAGAAAAATGCATTTCGTGCTGTGGTGAAATTTCGCATTGGAGATTCTTGCAATCGTCAAACAATTGTTCTGAAACCGGTCAACTGAATACCTTAAATGAGCTTGCGTGACCGATCTGCTTCCCCAGTACAATCACCGCGCTCGCACTGTGACGAGCCCCGATATTTCGCACAGGCTTCTAGAAACTCTTACTACGCTCTCCTTTGCAGTACCACCATCTCTGCTCACACACGAATTTACTTACACATAACTGCATGAGACAAAATTAGAGAACATTACAGACTCAGCCGTAGAGCACTTCCGTTGCCCCACCCCAAACGCACACCCAGGAACACACTCAGACTCACCAAAATAAATACGTACTCCTCGCTACAGGAATTGGAATTGTTGTTCCGCTATCAACACAAGGGCCAATGAAGATTTTCCCCGCAGTCGGGTACACTCAGGCACAATATCCTCGAAAGACCGAAGAACACCGATATACCCCATCAATCCTTCCCACTTGCCTTGACATGTTGGAGACGCTGCTGTACAGATCCCGCCTTAGCCATCAGGCCTGATGGAGCGAGCGCAGTACAGCAGTGGGGGACATTTAAAGCTACCGCCTGCAGGCATTTAACTTACCTGGGAGCTCGAAACACAAGCTTTGGTCTTCCAATGGACCCAACGAATGGCCCCGGCAGCGCAAATTTACGGCCACGACCACTGAAAATCACAAGGGCACATAATAAAGAAAAATACGTTGGTTGAGAAAGATATTACAACACCTGCGACAGCTTGCTCGCCGTAAACGCCGGGCCAACGGTTCGCCGTAGAGATTTGAAGCGGGACCCACGTGCTGTGAATAGCAGTGCATCCGGGTGTACCGGCGCGGGCAGGACGCTTAGCACCGACTGCAAGGGAAATGGGAAGGGGTGAATGAACATATCTTTAAATATCTTTTTTTTTCTAGCCGAATAAAAATATTTATGCCGAATGTACAGGATTCCTTATGGAAGCAGGGCATTTTGCAGGCTTGTATTGCTAAGCTACCAGGTACTTGAAAAATTGCATATCTTTTCGGCCTCTTTAATAGTTGACCCTCAACATTGTTCATATAAATGTCGCAAAGGGCTGTTAACCTTGCCTTCCATGACCAAAATCACTGAAACGACTGGCGTCGTGTTCAAAATGTTCGCAATAAAACCCGCTTTGCCTAGCGTGGAGGAACAGACAGCTGCTGTAATCACGCACCGTGCTAACTTCCACTATCTTTCTTAAATTGTACCCAACTGCACTTGATATCTGTCTGACGCAATTTCATTACGACACAACCGAAACAGATACAAATAATATACGCAAGAGAGACTACAATGCATCAGGAAATTATTATGTTCTTTGATGATGGCTGTGGGGCAAGGTTCAGGACTGCCCTCTGGTGATTAGCTCGCATCATACGTAAAGGCCACGGATCTGTCAGCCGGCTTTGGGTATACAAACCCCTGCGCGCTCGCGCCGCGGGCTCGAGCACGGGTTTTTTTTTTCTTCGTCCTCATGGTTGCCAGACCAGGACTGCCCTCCCCTTCACGTCACTGCCTTTACGGGCCCCATACGTTTGTAGTACCTCCCGTGGGGACGAAGCGAAAAAAAAACAGGCTCGAGCTCGAGCCCACGGCGCGAGCGAGCAGGCGTTTGTAATCAGAGTGGGCCGACAGATCCGCGGCCTTTACTGATGATGCGAGCTAATCAACAGAGGGCAGTCCTGGTCTGGCGACCATGGTAGCTCCGTGAAAAAATGGCGGGAAAATTTGCGGGTACGCCAGCCGAAATGCTACCCACGACGGTATCAATTTTCTCAGATACAATAATTTTTCGATCGAAGAATCAAGGGGTCGCAACGCTGGAAAATACTCTTCCAGACACTTGAAGAGCGTTTTTCAACAGGTGTTTAGCAGCCGGACAAATCTTTGATGGGAAAGCGCGGTTGAGAACCCATCGGCAGTGTAATTTTTAAGGCGCAGGAAAATGCAGCGGCGTAGTCCTGTTTCGCCCTAGGCTGCTTAGTGTAGGAGTGATCTGCTAAGACAGGAGCGTTCGATGCTTAACTGTTGCGAAGAACATACAGTCGTATTTGAGTATGCTTCTAGAAACGAAGATGCGGCTGCTCATTTAAGAAGAAATCTCTTTATAGCGCACGCGAAATGTAGTCTAAGAATCACTGTAGGCATATTGGAAACAATAGCAAACTAGCGCGATCTCTATATTTCTTATTGAAAGTTGTGCCTTTGTCATTGAGAATGAGCGTTACTGGCGCTAGCGATTGTTTTCCCAGAGTTCGTTGAGTGAGAGGAACACGTCAAACCCATAGAGCTCTGAACAGTCAATGCTCTCGTGTAGCGTGAATAACGATCTCAAAGTGCACCCAAAAGTAAAACTAAAGAATAACTAGTGTTTGTATAACGCTGATATTGAAAACAGGCATAGAAAATAGGCATTTATAGGCCTTTTTATGCATTTAGGCATAGACACTCAAAATAAACATTTATATGCACTACAACACACCATAAAAGCCCTTCTTAACCTCTCATTCATGCTCATATATAAAAAAGGGCGAGATAGGAGCGCCAGAAACAGAATAGGCATTTGCCTATAATCCGGTCTCTACTGATGAAGTAGAAAACGCGCGCCGGTGATTACCAAGTTTTCTTCATACAAAGCCGCGAACAAATGCTTGTATAAAGCATTTAAAGCGCCCCTGGCGACCCAGAAATGTAGCAGCGTGGCAACGCTATAGCAGGCGCTAAGGCGAACGGTAGAACATGAAGATTGGCCTGCCGGATGCGGATTAGCCGACACTCTCTCGCTGTCTACGATACATCTACTCATAGATCGCGCTCGCACGCAGTTTTCTTGAACTTGGCCAGCGTACCCAAAACAGGAAGATGTCACACATGTGCTGCGAAAGCATGAGCTCACACAGCTACCACAGTATATCACCTCCGACACTACCCAGCCTGGTATAGACGTAACCACCGCCCTAACTGACATCAGCAGTAGCCTTTTTCGGTGTCAAATGCAGATTCTTGCCTTTGCCGAACTCTTGAGTGATAATCGGCGGCCCCTGTGGATTGCTCAATGCAACTGTAGATATTTACCTCTGAAGAAATCAAGGCTACATGTACACCCGCAGTGAACTCGCTCCACACCATTACTTTTCAGGTAAGCAACGATTCCATCAGCAAATTATCCATTTGGATGGGCTGTCACAACCTTTATAACAAAACCACGCGCTGCGCACAGGGTACTGCTAAAACTTGCTAAAGCTTCAATCAACATCGACAAGTGTATCCTTCAATGAGATAGTTAGACACCATCAAATACTGTACCACCTCACAAGGATTCATTCTACTTGGTGCGCTTTTTCATCATCGTACATAAATTATTGTCACTGCATACGTCAGCCCCAACACCCCTTAATCTATGCTAAGACTTGAGTGGGACCTCTCTTTTTTTTTTTGTAAAAAGATTGCATCTAAGTTTGTTTTATATTTGGAGGAGAATAACTCAGCTCATAAAGATCACCGGAGCACTAGCTATCGAAGATTTTACTTGCTTTCCTTAATAAGAAAGCTGCGAAGTTATCTTTTTATTCATATCTACAAGCCTACTACATTATGTCAATACCATTGCAAATATTTTTCAAGACGTCGCTCTTGGTAGCATAAATTCAAGCATCCCTAGACCCTGATGCCTGATAAATAGCGCAGCGACCGTCTCTGTATTGGTTTTACCCTGTATTATAAAAAATACTAAATACACTTAGATAAAACCGTAAATTAGGACAGCTACCGCTTCGCACACATGAACACAAATTTGAATCACAGCAACTCAGTGACCAAAAAAAATCATCTTTTTAAGAACCACCTGTGATCCTAAGAACAGATATCGTGATCAACGTGGGCCAAACCTCTAAAATTCCCGACTTTGTTTGGTAAAGCGTATGCAATAAGGTCGAGGCACCCGCACTTTAAACGGAACTTAAAATCATGATCAAATGGTGAGCGTGTGACGCTACAGATTTGTATGCTAAGTTAAGAAAATAACTGTGAAGCATCAAGTGCGACATTTCATAAAATCATTATTTGTTAATTTAGAAAGCTGCAATACGGCGGAGACTATTGCCTTACACTTGAGTATCACACCTCACCAACAGGGCATAAATGCTGTAGGAAATATCTAAGATTCATTACTGGTCTACCCATTTCAATTCATCACTCGTGCGCAAATACGGTAAATGGCCATTTACGCCTAAAAGGTGAACTTAATGCGCAAGTCACACTTTTAACGACGGTTCACGGCAACAGACGAACAACAAGACCCCAAGACGTTCACCACAATATGTCACTGCTTCATTATACACCGTAACTATAAGTACTATGAACCGCTCTGCCCCCAGCTGACCTTAAAACGCCTTCTTAATCACAAAACAAGTGAAAACCTGCAAGAAAACATATTAAACGTCTTTGCTGCGATGGTGCACTCGTGATCTACACTGACAAAGAGTAAAGGAACCATGCAGGACAGCTGTGTGGCAGGTTCTGCCATTTAACTTTATTAACATTCGGTCATTGCTATGGGATACCCGAATAAAGGAACATATATCGAAAGGGTTATCCTCACACAGAGGGTACAGAATAGCATACCCTACGTTCTACCTAAAAAAACGAAAATTACCCAGATTTTTTGCAAACTTTCATAAAGTGGTGGCATGCCCTCGAGCAAAAAGATTCAAGCAATCCAAGGCATGTTTCAAAATAATATGGACGTTATCACCACGTCTCTGACTCGTAAGCTACAACAACAAAATCATTCACGTAGTTTTTATGCTTAATTACTGCTGTTTATGGTAATTGCTACCGACATTACTAAAGTTCAGCTGAAAGGTGCTCACAACCAAAATGAATAAGTCTAGCTCCCGTGAATGCAATATATAAACATCACTTCAATTCTCGCTAAAGCTGCGGTAGTAGATGGCATGTCCTTGACCCACAGGGAAAATAACGCATCTATCTCCTTTGCTGCCAATCTCTGAAACACTTTTTAACTGTCAACTATCCTTCCCATCAGGAACAGTAAAAAATACATCAATATTCTCTATAGGCCCCATTAAGATCTAGTCCTTTTTATAGGTGTCTGTTCATGGAAGACGCTCCAAAAAATATTGCACAACGTATTTGGACGTTCTCTGGCTTAGTAAGAGAGACAAATTCTTCTTTACAACATTTCCAATTGCATGCCACCAAATTCCACAGAGGAACGTCTTCTTGACGCCGTTCTGCATTTTATATCAAACACAATATTTTAAATGAAGCTTCTTTGGCTAGGCTTTCATGTATTTTTTATGTCCCAGAACAAAAACTCCCTAGGTTCCACGTCTTTTTTAGCACAAGGTGTTGAAAAACGACCACCCCACTGAATATGCAATATCACGCGGTCACCACGAAAGTCTCACTGCTTTTAAAACATGATTTTATCGTCAAACGTGTTCGCCTCATCACTACGATATGCATCTTCATCATATTGGTAGTTAAAGGGCGTCATTTGCAAGGTCACGGAATGTCTTCGACATTAGGCGTATATGCCTCATTCTTGCATATGCAATATGGGTACAACAATTATCAATTAGGCACATTTTCGACATTATTGTACGAATAAAATTTTATGCGTGTATGTCTGCGTCCTCATAGCCATTACTGCAGTCAAGTGCCAAATGACTGAAATTGCTGATACCTTAAACTTAAACTGTGTTCCACCTCTATGTCCCGTGATGAAACGATACGCCGGTTATAGCTACAGTAAGCCACAGATCGTTTCTTTAGGGGGTATGATGCAAGAGCAAGGGACCCTCGGCTTTATAATTCTAAGAACAAACATATAAAAACGAGTGGACACTTTAAAAAGAAAAGCGTGAGAACCACACGTCTCCCCTCTCTCTTTCACCAGGTTCAATGAGGAAAACAAAAACAACATCCATCCCGCTTGTTTCCTGCCGTTTTGAAATGGGCCGCGCGCCTGTGTAGGCCGTGCATTTGCCTTCCTCAATGTGAAGGTTGCCGTAGCCACGCGCGTGTCAAGGCTCAGCCTGCACGTCGACAAACAGCGCCACAAGATACCCTCGTTTATTTTTTCTCTAAGCACTCTAAATGCGATAAAAAAAACCCAGAGCTTTCAGTTTTACAATAGGCCAGCAAATGGCGGAGTGCTCAGATTGTTCGGAAGCTTCAACACTTTCTTCATCTTTTTTTCGAAATTTTAAATGCTCGCAGAAATTTGTGAGCTAACACATCCAGTACTTGGATGAGGGGGTTGCAAAGTAAATCAGCGAAAGATAACTTGGGAACTAGCTCAAGATTTGTTCTCTCTTGTCTGGTCTAAGCGTTGTTCGACCACCGAAATTACGTAAATACAGCGGTGTAGCTGCTATTGGCTGTCTTTCCTTCAGCTGCAGCAAGGAACGCATCCGATAGCCACATTAGAAAGGAAGCACAAAATCAAAGCAGACACAGAAGCTGTAACTGCTGCGATCAGACAATCGCACAATTCTCTTCGCGCAGGCGATAAGTACAGTTTTCGCATTGCTTCCAGACGCGAAAGAAACAGTAAAAGTGCTTATCAGAAGTGCTGCAGAGTCCTTAAGGAAACTTAAAAACGCACTCTAGACGCTGCCAATTCGGGAAATGTACTCTAAATTAGAGTGATAATGATAACCCTGGCAGCAACGTACAACGAACTGAGAATATGGGCTCTAACATCGGACGAAGGTGCGCCTACAGCATGCTGTTCGAAAAAGGCAGTGTTCCAAAAAAATGTACGGGCACACGTGCACAAACTGGTTTCCGCCGCTTTTGTTTTATGGATCTTTTTTTATCACCAAACACAGCTGATGAGAGACAAAGAGAGAGAGAGAGAGATAGGAGAGAGAGAAAGAGAGAGAAAAACAGAGAGAGAGAGAAAGAGAGAGAGAGAAACTCAAAGCCCTTTTGCTTAGCAACAACGATGGTTCAAAATCCAAGCTTTCTTCTGGCGCAAACGGAGTCGATTCGATGTCCAATATCATGAGGGAATCGTTCATTGTTGCCCGTCTGCGTCAACCGGAGGCATGAAACGTTGTCAGCCACCGAAATGTGGCACCGCCGGGGAGCGGTTGCTTCAGAACGCGGAAAAGAGAGCCAAACCAGGGGCGAACTCAGCGCCAAGGTACCTGGAATTACCTAGGGTAGGCAAGAAGAGAAGAGGTAGCGGGAAGGGAGAACCGGGAAGTGCGATAGGGAGGACGCTGAACCTACTTCTATGCCCTACATGGCGTCTGCCTCAACAGCAGCCGTAAACATAAATTACACCATCTTCCCGTGGGGAACCATGAGGAGGATGCGAAGCATCATATGGGTTCCCTGTAGGTTCCATTGTGTTGCCGTTATGTTATTTCATTTATCGGAGCACGAATAGGAACTTAGTGTGAACCCGAATGTAGAGACAGAGAAATGTAGAGAAACGTAGAGACAGCGAAGACACCGACACCAGCCTTACCTGATGGAACACCTCCTAGTTTTCGTCTTTCTTTATTGCTCGCTCACGCTCCTACCCCGCTGCCCACCCTCTTCGTCCTCTTTGGTTGAGCTGCAAGGTGCGTGGCGCTTCCCGCCACAGCTTTCCTGTGGGAAATTTAAAATCCTCCTCTAACGTTTTCAGTCCGTCGTTTCAGTTGACGTTCAGCTTCGCGTGCCTTCGTTGTATCAGTAGCTTCTTAAACGTAGTTTGAATGAGTAAAGGACATAAGGCGCGTTCGTAGCACATGCTCCCGTCTGGGTTTGTAGCGCAGTGGGAAGAGCGTCACGTACTCCCGTTGCGGCCAGAGAGTCGTGGGATCAAATCCGGGCGCCGGCTAAGTATTTCTTTTTGTAGTGGACTGCGCTGACCTCAGGCCAAACACTGACGGGGCTGACAAGGTGCGCGTGCGCAGTAGAGTGCGGACGGCGTAAAACAACGAGGGAGGAAGGGACACAGCCCCGAGCATGAGATGCTTCGCATATAAAACTGGATAGTAGGGGGTTGTCCCAACAGATGGCGGGCTAGCAGTACCATGTACAAGTGAAAAGAAGCCTTCGGCGACAGGGTTCCCAGGTCCTAAGAACAAAACGTAGACAGGAAAATGCCGCAAGTAGCCAGAAAAGTCGCTGTCTGTAATTCACCATTTGAAAAGGAGCCATAAAAATTATTTTGAGCAAACCGATGCTCGTAATTTCTTTTCAATGGCCTGCGTAGGAAACAATAAGCTTAAACTGTGAGAAGTAGGCAAACTGTACGACAGAAATTATTAAGTTGCTACGGTTCATAAAAACAACAGTTGTTCCCCATTGTCTACTTGGCAAGTTACATTAGGTAAGTATACGTAAAGGATTCAAAGGATATGAATGATCATAGAACGTGTGTTTTTTGCACACAGTTTTTCATCCCCTCCACCGCCACAATCCCGAGCCTATTATAAACCATCATACATACTTGCCACCCCTCTGCAAGGAATCTCAAGTGCCGGTGAACTGCATAAACAACACACGTTAAACTGGCAGTACCGCTTAAAGTGTTGCATTTGAATATTGAGGCATGTAACGGATATTTAAAAAGTAACACGAAAAGTCGCGAATTGTGACGGTAAGTAGCGGTGTCAGTTACTGTGTTTTAAGTTTCAGCGACTCCTTAGGCCCTATTCTCGACTTAGGCATATCGTCCCCATTTTCTTGTTTTTGTTGGCTTGCAGTTTAATTTGAACTTTTGAAAAGCACTGAATGACCAAATATGGCTTTTTTTTCTTGAATGTAAGGTGTCGGAAGAGCCTGGCAATGTACACGTTATCACCAGCCTTCAAAGTCGTCAGAAAATAGCCAAGTCTCCACAACAGAATTTCAGTCACCACGAGCCTCTCGAAGTCGTCACCGTGTGATCCCCTGTACCACATGGCGGTGCACACAAGACACCTCCATATTTGTTAACAATTCAGGAATACTGCATTCACATCAACTTTATCGTGCGGAGTGTTTCGGTGTCCTAGAATTTCTCTTTTGTCTCACGATATGTAACGCGTGTTTTAACATAGTTCTTTCTAGGTGAAATATTTTGAAAAAATGAAAATTATGAAAAAAAAAATTGCAGTGGTTTAGCTCGGCTACGCCAGGATATAAGTAGCATGAGCTAAGCTTCAGCTGGTTATTCCTAGTTTTCCTGGTCGTCTAGGATTAGCTTGATCATCATGCTTACTGCTGCTTCAATGACACACACACGGCATACGCATTATGTGACACATGTATACTTATCAAGCGGCTGTGGAATAGCGTCACCAATCGCCCCAGAGCTAATCTCGTTCCACAGGCGCACGCCGGTGTTGCTGCGACGCACTAGCCATCGGTTCCACACCCGGCCACCCCTCGCATGATCATCATGTGGACCGGGCCGCCACGTGCGGAACGGAGGCCGGCCAAGACTCTGGGCGCGTGGGTTGTGTAAGAGACGCCAAACAGCGAGCAACGTTCTGTGCGCCGTATGACGTCACTGATCCTCGTGCATGCGGAGCACGGCTCTTGAGGAGCCAGACGAAACTGCTCAACCTCGCCCAGTGTAGCTCACGCTACAATATAAAAAAATTACGGAAAATGGTGGACCGTATAACACCCTGCATATTTACAATAATGCTGATTTGGCGCAAGCTTCACCTGTAATCCTCATAGCGTAAACAGGGATAGTTGGTCGAATGCAATCTTGAAAAACTCAAAAATAAAAATATATAAAAATATTAGGGAAAATGGTAGACGGTGAAACGCTCTGCATTTTCACGATAGTGCACAATTGGCGGAAGTTCCACCTGTAATCCGTCATCATCATCAAGATCATCACCAGTCTATCTACGCCCAATGTATGGCAAAGGCCTCTCCAGGAATCCTTAGAATGGACTAATAGGGGTAATTGGTAGAACAGAATTTTGAAACAAAGGCAGCAAAAAGAAAAAAAGTTACTGAAAATGGCGAACCGGGTGACGCCATGCATGTCCACAATTTCGCTGATTTCGCAAAAAGTTTTATATGAAATCGTTATAATAGCGCAAATGGACATAATTGATCGAACAAAATTTTCTAAAACTACAAAATAAGAAAAAAAACAATTAGCGTACATATACAACCCTATAACCCTGCATGCCAACAATAATGCAGATTTCGCGAAGGTTGCACCTTTAATCGTTTTAATAGCGTAAATGAAGATATTTGGGTGAATAAAACTTTGAAGAACTAAAGAATTAGAAAAATATAAAACATACGCAAAGCTCCGAACCGTGTAACGCCCTGCGTATCCATAATAATGCAGCTTTCACGAACGCTCTGCCTGTAATCATTATTATAGCGCAAATGAGGATAATTGGTGGAAGGAAATTTTGAAAAATTAAGAAAATAGAAAAAATATAAAAAAATTACGGAAAATAGCAAACCGTGTAATGCCCTGCCTTTCCAGAATAAGGCAGATTTTGCGGAATTTTCTTGAGCAATTGTTATAATAGCGTAAATGGAGATAGTTGGTTTGTTCAACCAACTATCTCCATTTTGGATTTATATATCCAAACACTTTGGCCGTAAAGAGCTCGCACTGCTGACAAGCGGTATAACAATGCTTCGAACGGCATTCCATGCAACGGCGCAAACCAGCGGCAAATATCAATGCCTCTGTGTGTTTTTTCTGGATCTAACCAAAGCTTTGATTGACATAAAATTTAAAACTAAGCCACACGTATTCCCATAATTTCTTTGCCTATCGCAGGCATAAGCACCAATGGAAAATTAGAAAAGTTGTATAAAACTAGACCCTTTGGGCTTTAACGTAACATTAATGGTGGAGTTGTTGTCAACAAGAATTGCGCTGTACACCTGTCTTCGGGAAACAAATCTCTTGACTCCAATCACTTTCGGTTATGCGCGTTCACAAGAAGTTTACTATCATCCTTGACATTTGCAATGTCGGTTGCCTGCCGGAACCATTTTTTTATTTTGTCTATTTTATACAAGTGGCCATGCTTTGTTTGCTCAAACGATCTGCGTATTTTGTTTTTAAATTTGTCGCTTGTATATGTTACGACCACGCCTGAATATTGCACTGCAAGTACAGTCGTTGTGAAGGTTTTCTACGCCATGCCGAAAGTGCGCCGGGCGAAAAAAAGTAAATGTACATGCTTACAACGCGATCCAGTCTGAAGCGTTTTATGCCGGAAAGCTAGAGAAAACACATTTCTTTCATGCTGTCATAAAATAAGTTAGTCAAGTTTAAATGCAAAGCTTATTCTTCGAATACTTCGTGGGCCTGCAGGCTTACATGTGCGCCTAGAAAATTTCGACAAAGGGTGTCTCTGAGTTGTTCAATCTTGAAACCTGAGCACCCGCGCACCGCGCACCGAGTCTGATAAGGCACGACGTTTTTAGACTACTACTGGGGAGCCGCATTCCGATGCAGAGCCCTGTTTTGAGATTGCGTTTGTGAAGGGAAGTTTGCATCCCTGCACTTGTTCCAGCTTTTCTGCTTTGTCTGTCTCGGAAAGAAGCACTTCTTTAGAATCCTCTGCAGAGTCCGAGGCAGGATCTGAAGGTTCTTCGTTCATTGTGCCTTCGCTTTTCTTTCTGTGAAGTTTTTTCCCTGTTTGATACGCGTTTTTTTTGCATTTTTTCTTCGTTCACGTCATCGTTCATCGGGCTTACTCGGCCTAGTACTGATCGTTAGCAGGTTCCTAGTTTACAGCCAAAATTGGCGGTTTCTTTTTGTTGGGAACCTTGGTTTTAACATTGGTTTGGCTACTGTTTTTGGTCCCGGAAATTTAAATCACGTTTTGAAACGTTTTTGGCAAAATCCGCTATATTTGGTGCATTTGGTTTTTTCGGTCTATAACCACTGGGCTGCTGTCCTTATAAAATGACTGCCTACATATACGGGCCACGTTCTGACGTGGTTTGCACGGTTTTCTTCGTTCGATGTGCAATTTCTACGAGCAGGGCCAGAACAGCAGTTGCCTAGGTGTTGGGTAGAACTTTTTCGAGCTACATGAATGGGTTGTGAGGTGGAGTCATCTACATTCCATCTATTGTTTTGAATTTCCACGGGATGACTTTTCGTTGAGAGACTGGGGTACTTTAGCAGGTTTCGGCCAGCTGACGAAAGGTGTCGTTTTGAGCGGGAGATTTTACTCACTGGAGCTGCCTTTGGTGACAGTGGTCCTCGGTGAACTGAATATTTTCACGGCTCACGGCCATACAGGCAGTTCTGACTGTTTTTGTGACGCAAAACATAGGCGAAATGTTCCGGGGTACAGTCCGTTTTGGTTTGGTTGATGGGTTTGTGCGGCTTGTAGTCAATGATATTTCACTCGAGTGGCCTCCAGGTGTTGTTGAGGTTGGTATGTGATCAATTTTGATCAATTTGATCAAAAGGGCTTCTGGTGGTCGGAATCGAACCTGGGTTCCTCGCTTTATGAAACCGGCCTCTATCCAATAGAGCTATCATCGGAGTTCGGGCGCAGAGCATTTCTGTTAGGTTCGTAGCGCATGTATTGGTGTCAGATTTCTCATCAGGTTCTAGCGCGTGCGTATACGGTCCTCTTTGGCACAGATGTGAAAGCATGAGGACGAACGGATCCGCACCTGCTAGTCATGCGGAACTTTCAGCAGCAAGTTCGGAAATAGATATCAGGTGCAACAGCCGGGTCTCCGAAGAAGTAAGACGGGCCTTCAGCTGTTTCTTCACGCTTGCTTCACTAGTTTATTCTGTGCCAATTTTTAAGGGGTGAAACCCATTAAGGGCTTGTGTGTTGGCTTTTCCTGTCGTCGTCGTAATCGTCGTCTTATGTAGTCACGGTACTTAAACAATGCAAACTCGTTTACGCCACCCGCTACAACGTAACGCGTACTAAAAATACCAGGACACTCGTGTACGCCTCGCTCTAGAACACTTTGTGCTTCAAAGACACGAGACCTTTACAGAAAAGCTGTATACCTCTACCCCCAATGGTTTCACCTCCGTTTTCAAGAAACGCAAAGGAACCATGAATGCCCTTACACATTGCGTGATCCTCCACTCCCTAGGTTTTACACACTAAACGTTTTTGCACCCTTTTAGCCAAAAAGGGTGTAGCATAAGTGAAAAAAGGGTGTTTGAAGGCATTTATACTCTTCTTCTTGAATCTCAACACGCTTTTCCTAGCTCTACTTTCTTTTTGTGCGAAAAAAAGGGTGTTATCAACTTCACCACCCTTGGTTTTTCTGAGGGTGTTGAAAGAGAGCGGAAAAGCTGTTCAGCTGTTCATTGAATAAGGCCATGCTTGGTTGCATAACAGCACTTTAAAGAACAAGACATCCCCTCATGCACTTCTCTACTCGCAAAAAATGTTCAAACGCAAAAAAATAATTGCTCGTATGCAATGACCGCTCGTACCCATATGCGGTGCACCTCATGCCCCAAGTTTAGCTTTGGCACGTGAAAAACCATTTTGAACCTTCAAAATTAAAAAGACTCTAGTCATGTGGCGAAAAGGGTGCTTAGTGACTGCAACACGCTTGGCTTTCTGTAGGGTGTTGAAACGGTGTGAAAAAGGTGTTCAGTTGCAAAAAACAACAGCGGAGCTCAGGGTTGACGTAGTTTCTTCTGGTGTTGCTAAGTTTTGTTATGTTTGCTAAGATTTGCAGTGTTCTTGCTGAGCTAGTATGACCACTGAGGGGTGAGGCCAACTTTAACCGAATTTTACACGGCTGTTCCTGTGTCGCCCCCCCCTGAACGGGATCCAAGGGGGAAACAAGCTAGGTCGACCCCCCCCCCCCCCCCTATGGTGTTTCTCCAGCCATGCACCACTGTTAAAAGCTGCACCAATTTTTTGCCTTTTAGAATTAAAAAAACTAATACCTTTGATGTGGCATAGTAAGAGGTGCGCATACGCATACGCCCTTGTGCTCACAGTCTAGCAAGCTTGAAAAGCTTGAAAGGCGACTTCACTGTTATAATACCCTATCTGCGGTGGTGCACCCTTAACCGGTGCCGCAGTTTTTTTCTTTGTATTTTTTTCCCAACGCCACCAAAACTAGCTCAAGCTTAAACAGCTCTACTAGTAAAACATTATGCCAATTTATATTGCTTTAAACGTCGTGACGTACAAAACACCCCCGGTTTGTAGAAAATGTTCGGTCCGCCGGTGTAAACAGGTACAAAATGCCTCAAAGTTGGAGGTCCCTTCACCTTTTTTCTGATTTGGCGGTCTTTTCGTACACCCTTTTTGTTTTACACACTTTTTCTTTACGCCCTTTTTCATAGTTTCGAACACCCTAATTTGTAGCTTTACAACCTACTGCGAAAAAGGGTGTTGAAATAATGAAGACCCTTTGTGAAGGGTGTTGAGGTGGCGAAAAATTTGTTTGGTATTTAATAAAATTATATGAGTTATGGAGCACAAAACCCACCTTGTCATTAAAAAGTTTTTGCAAACCCGCGTGTTGATTTGTATATTCTCATAGTAAAATTCATAGTTTCAAAATTACCGCAAATATATCTGGTTTTTCGACAAGCCCACAGACAGGATCGAAGGGCTTTTTTCTGCCGAATATAAAAGCAAGAATGCACATGTATTGCAAAGTAAGTATGCTCTCCATGTACTGCATGCATCCCGTTGGTTTTGTTGCTCAATTCAATTGTGTTCCAAGTGTAAGTTGTGCCTATTGACTGTAGGTGTTGAATGCTGCGCGCTCTGCTGATTCACATTGGCACGCGTAGTTGTTGCTCAATTCAATTGTGTTCCAAGTTTAAGTTGTGCGTATTGACTGTAGGTGTTGAATGCTGCGCGCTCCGCTGATTCATATTGGCACGCGTAGCTGCTGCCCTAGCCATACCCTTATTTTAGGGTATTGAGCAACCTTACACCCTTTTTAGGGTGTTCACACGAACATTCTGTCTTCATCCGTACACCTTTTTTTCGCCAAAACACCTTTTAAAGGTGTTCGCCAAGAAACAAGATTCGTACACCCTTTTCAGCCAAACATAAAACATTGTGCGCGTTCGCTAGCAGGCTGCTTTAGAAAAAGAAACATCCCCCTCGCGAGGGGCACGATCAAATGCAGAGCATTTCCGCGGAGGGCGCGCCTGCAAGTCGTAGGAATTACGTATTGGTTGTTGTTGCAATTGTTGTCTTCCAGCGTAGACATTGTCTATGAAGTCGATGGTGAAACGTTAAACGTGCCGTGAACCCCCTGCCGCGGCTATGACGCAACATGGAGCGGCTATGACGCAACGTGGCGCGGCTATGACGCAACACAATCCACTTTAATCCAATCCAAACCAATCCAATCCAATCGAATTCAAACCAATGCCAGCGCGAACCCAACGTAAGGTGGCTAGCCCAACGCGGCGAGAGAGGGTGTTGCGCACGTCCCCACCTGTTGTGCGGCCAAACCGAACGCGGCGAGAGAGGGTGTTGCGAGCGGAGAGAAGGCGAGGAGGATGCGGGGGAAAGGGCGCACCTGTGGCCAACGGTTGAATGAGTCAAGGATATAAGGCGCGTTCGTAACCTTCCGCTCTGTGTCGGCTTTGTGGCCCAGTGGGTTGAGCATCATGTACCTTGCGTTCCGCCCGCAGAGTCGTGTGATCGAAACCTTGCGCCGTTAAGTATTCTTTTTTATATAGTGTAGGGGTAGCGATGCGGACTCCGGACGCCAACGCGGGTGACATCGTGAGTTACTGAAATGCTCTGCAGTTAAAAGGGTGTAAGAAAGTTTAGTGTGTATGTTAGTGGAGATGGCCCGGGATTTTTTCTGTGTGGTTGTCATAATTAAGGGAGCGATCCCCCTTGGGAATAAAGATGACGTGTGACAGCGGAGCCAGAGGCCGACGAAGATGAAGATGAAGAAAGAGAATGCAAATTTCCGGCGAAGAGGGTGGACTAATGGCGACGTGACGCGATGGAGGCGCGTGGAGAAATAACCAATGTGGTGGGTACCCGTGCGGTGGACACGGGCACAGCGAATGCAACAGTGCTGCGACGGCCGGTCAAAGGCTATTTAATCTCGAGGCACAGGCCGGGAGAGAGAGAGATCAGAAGAACGCTACAGCAGGAAGGTCAGGTGGCACGAGTTCGAGGAACAAGCCGATGGTACGAGGCCACTCCATCAACCAGAGCCACGTCAGACTGGGCCGAAGTGGACCAACGTGGCATCGGCTCCTACTTCTGCGTCGTACCACCAACCTGCGCTTTGGTGGCCCCAGCGGCGACGTTCCCGGAGCTCCCCGGTGCTACCTGCTTCCACGGCGTCGGCCCCGAGGCCAGGGGTTGCTTCCGGCTATGAGGGCTACCACGAGGGGTAGCTGAAGAGCAGTCCACCGGGTGACTACCGGGCACAACTAAATCGGTATCACCACCACCGGCACTGCAGTAGCGGACAACTACTAATACGAGCGTGTCACGGCCACGCTATGGGTACGGCACATCAGCGCCGGAGGCAGCGGTAGGCCCGTAAGCAAGCGACTTGGTGGCTTGCGTACAGTGGCTTGCATGCTGTGCCCCAGAGATAGGCCTAGAGCGCTTTCTAAGCAGGAAGACAAAGAGGTCCAGGTAGAGGTGGTGGCAGAGCATAATGAGGACCCAGCGATGGACACAGATCCGCAAATGCCCTCGTGTACGGAGAAATAAGGGGGCAGCGGGTGTCGGTGTTGAGTGACAGTGGCTCTAATACGGTAATTGTACGGGGAAGCTTTTTGAGGGATGAGGACTTTACTGGAGATAAGTCAGTTATCATCATGGTAGACCATACGGAGAAATGGCTTTCAGAGGCGGAGATTGAAGTCTGAACTCCTAACTACTCATGAAAATTGAAGGCGAAGTGCATGAAGGATTCATCGAACGATCCTATATAGAGAAACATCGCGGGGGTAAAGAAGGTGTATGATTCAGATTTCAATTGGAAGCCTCAGAGGAAGTTCAAACAGCAGAGAACAGAACAGCCTATTAGGAGCCTGAACTGGAAAGGGACGAGATGGGGTAGATAATATCGGCAGTGCAAACTGGAGCTAAATCTAAAGAAAAACGGACGAGAGCACTCCAGATTCCCGCCCGTGTCGCGAGTGTTGACTGTTACACCAGATGAGCTGGAGGAGCAGCAACGAAAAGATGTTTCGCTGAAAGAGTGCTTTGAAAAGGTGGGAGATTAATTTCGGAGAAAGCGATGTCGTGCGGTGTCAAATTTCTGCTAGTGAAGGGCGTCTTGTTTCGCCGATGCGTTTTCAGCTCTTGCAGGGAAATAAGGCAGATTGTAGTGCCAACGGGTCTTCGACATTCCCTGTTTAGCCTAGGCAACGACAGGATTATGGCGGGACATCAGGGAGTCCAGCGGACAATTGCCACAATTACTAAAGAATTCTTTTGGCCGCGTCTACACAGTGACGTGCGGGAATATGTGAGATAAATCGGAGCATGTCGGATGGGCGTGGATAAGGGATAAAATTGCTGGTGAGATGCAAAGGCAGCCTATCCTAAGCCACCACCGGAATGAGACATCGTGCACGGGTAGTTGGCGTGGGGATAAGGGAAACAGAATGCGCGTTCAACCACTAAACAATTTTAAAGGCAATATGGCAGAGTGCTGTGTTTGCGGAAGAGTGAGGATGAAGTAAAAAAAACTGGGTGAAATCATGGAGATGACGTGTACCGTAATAGGACCTATAACGATGATGAATACGTTGTGAGTATGGTGAAAAGGCAAGGTTGGGGATCTGAATGAGTGAGTGACAAAGTTCCAAATGAGAAATAGGGATGTCGAATATTAGAAAATTCATGGGTTTGATTTGCTGATGTGATCGAACAGATTGTATGAGTAGAGTCGTGTCAGTGAATGAAGTGTAGGTATAAAAGCCATTGAAAAGTGCCGATGGAAGAGTAGCAGGAGGAAAAGACGTTATTAGGTGTGGATTAGGAAAGTGTGTTGTCGAATAAAAATAATTGAAGTGATTGATTGCAGTGATGTGTTGAAGAGTTTGAGTATTTCGGTGTTTGAGAAAGTGATGTATTGGTGATAGAATGGGAACGTGGTGTGAACCAACTGTGCGTGTTGTGTAGGCATGAGTGAACTACAGACAAGTGTGGAAAAAGTGAAGGTGAAGTGAAGCGTTAAGTGAAAAGTACGACGAAAGAAGAAAACAGTGGTGGTGAAAAGAAGATACATCGGCGAAAATTGAGCGGTTTTTGGGAAAAAACTTTTGAAGAGGGGACCCATTGTCATGATTAAGGGGGCAATCCCCCTTGGGAATAAAGATGAAGTGTCATAGCGGAGACAGAGGCTGACGAAGATGAAGACGAAGAAAGAGAATGCAAATTTCCCCCGAAGAGGGCGGAATAATGACGAGGTGACGCGATAGAGGCACGTGGAGAAATAACCAATGTGGTGGTGTCCCGTGCGGCGGAAACGGGCGCAGCGAATGCAACAGGACCGCAACGGCCGGGCTAAGGCTATTTAATCCCGGGGCCACGGCCGGGAGAGAGAGAGATTAAAAGAATGCCACAGCAGGAAGGTCGGGTGGCATGGGTCCGAGGAAGAAGCCGACTGTACGAGGTCATGCCATCTACCAGAGCCACGTCAGCCTGGGCCGAAGTAGACCAACGTGGCATCGGCTCCAACTTCTGCGTCGTACCACCAATCTGCGGTTTGGTGGCCCCAGCGGCGACGGTCGGGCGCGTGCGTACAGCGAGCACGCACCGTCAACTAACGCCTTGGCGGTTCCCACGCGACGAAGTTCCCGGAGCTCCCCGGTGCTACCTGCTTCCAGAGCGACTGCCCCGAGGCAAGGGGTTGCTTCCTGCTACGAGGGCTACCACGAGGGGCAGCTGAAAAGAGGCCCACCGTGTGACTACCGCGCACAACTACATCGGTATCACCACCACCGGCACCGCTGCAGCGGACAACTACGACTACCATTGTGTCACGGCCACGCTATGGGTACGATACATCCCCGCCGGAGGCAGCGGTAGGCTCGTCCGCTTGGGACTTGGTATTATATGACCATTGTTGTCAGGATTGTTAACATGGACGTTGTATAGACTGGAACTAGGACGGGTTGCTTTGGTAGGGACTTCATCGTAGCGACTTCTGGATGGGTTTGTTTCTTAGAGATTAGTATTTAGAAATTTCTTTGGCTGAGTTCTTTGTTTGCTTTGTTGTTTATTTTGATTAGGGGTTTTAGTTGTGCATAATAAATGTGTGCGGTGGTAAATGTGCCAACGATTCTCCTGTGTTCATTCTTCTGAGCTGGTCGAGACGTGCCGGAAAACGTGACAGTGGTTCACATTAAAAGGACAATTTCCGTGACCCTGCAGTGTAGCAAACATACACCAATAAAACTTCGGGCTCTACCACTAATTTCACTGCCACCTCCGACATCGCAATTTTCGAAAACCACTTGATTATTTTGCTATACTTAGCATCTATTTCTTACTGGTAAAAGCCGCCGTTGAAATCTTTTATTTCATTTATTTCCCCGGTACGAAACGCAAGTTCCCCGCTTCGCCAATGCATGTATGGGATCTCAGATGATAACTCATAATTTGCATCGTTTTGATTAAAAAGAAACAAGCAACAATCGTCAGTCCTTGCTGTCGCTTGCCAATTCTGAGGCGAAAAAGTGATGATGTATGCCGATTCTGCTGCTTTCTACTAATATACGAGAGAGGAAACATACTTAGAGGGTGTTACTTTAAACGGGGGCCTTCGGGGTGGCCTGTATTCGACGACTCTCTCGGTCGTCACTGCTCAGACAGCCCTCTTTACCAGATGCTGCTGGCCAGCGCGGGAAAAGCAGGAGACTGCGCGTAGCAAAAGCTGGCACGAAAGAAAATTGTTAGCGGGGGAAATAAGTGAACGTATGTCATCCGCCCATCAGATGATAGAGTGATGAGGAGTACGTGAAGTAAAGGTAGTACTAGCTGCTGGAGGTATGTGGGAGGCGGGTTGTTTGATTCATAGCCCAAGCCTAGTTGCAGAAGTGATATGTATCAATAGGGGGGGAGGGGGGTTCGTTGAGTTCGCTAACGGTGCGTGCGGTGTCATATTACAATATCAGTAACAACCAAGGTGAGGGCTTTTATCCCATAATCGGTGTTAGTAAATTTCAAGACGGAACTATTACAGTAGTTTCCTGATTTCGGGAGATGTGCACATAAATGCCTGCCTCCCGTGTTATGATAGCGTGACGAAAATGGGTCGCCGTATTTTAGGGCAAGAGGTTAGGGCGGGGCTACACTTGTCCGTATTCCGCATATGCAAAAAAATATTGCTATAAGATGTGGTCTTGGTTGACAGATGCTGTAGGGGGCAGATAAGACCCGCGAGGTGTACTAGGGTCAGACAGTGCGAAGCTGCCGAATGGCGTAATGGCTGGGGGCTGAGGTGAGAGTCACAGATATATCGCGCAAAGAGCCAGTTGGAGTAGTGAGTTTTTGAGACGCCAAGCATCTGCTTGTAGGCTTCGCAAAAGACACGTATCAAGCTCTTCTTTTACGTAGGAGTGCGCTGTGGTTGGGCCACTGAGGATAAAGCCTATGAAGGCAGCAAGAAAAGGCTTTTGAGAGAAGCGTAACATAGGAACAGGTTGAGTACCGCACCCTTTCCTGCAACGTAGTTTCCAATAGGTGTGGGTCCAGAAACTAGTCCCCGGGCTTGATGTTAGGACAGGAATTATTTACACTAGCTTTATGCACGCAGGCTACATTGCATACAGCTGAGATTGCGGCAAATGTCAGATTGTTTTAGGTTATCGAAGCCTTCCTTGAAGACCAACCAACGACCGCTGTTAGAGAATGACGCCGTGTGGAGCCAAGACTTGCCTTTAAATTTGGAAGACGCCATCTTGCGGAGACAGGATAGGTAGAGATACATTGTCCGAGTATGAGATATCAGGTCCTTGAAGGAAGTCTGAACTAAAAGTCTGAAATAATTTCGAGGCGAAAATGGCCATCAACAATCAGCATGGGCCTCGCACAATGGACGTGTGAACTGGTTTAAGTCCGAACAGAACGAGTAAAGAAATTGAAATAGTCAATAAATCTAGAATCAGACCCTCATGTCTAACATATGTGAAAGGCCCGCCGCAGCTTTACATAGACGTGGGCGAAACAAAAGTGAAACCACAAACTACAGGATCGCATGGCTTACTTTACCGAGCAAGGCGATGAATACGTAGACCAACCAGACAGGCAAAACTGGAACCGAATATTCGATCGCTTACAAAGAACGCCTACTACTCAAACAACAGGCACAACTCAAGGTCGCTCATCACGCATGCTGAGTTCAAACCCGCGACTGGCTGCTACATAGAGTGCCTCATCAAAATTTCTTGGATACTGAAGACGATGTCCTTAAAACTCGTCGGTGGACAAGTCCAAAATACCGCAGTTTCGTACCCCAAACACAGCAGACTCCGAAACCCTGACCCTGACTTCTCTTCTACTAGGGCCGAGTGTATGCGTCACTGGCTAAGCCCAAAAGAGCAAAGTCACATAACGCCAATGCTGACTTAACTGTGTAAAAAGCTTGTTTTGTGTATGGAAACGTCTCCAAGGAAGTTTCAACCGTAAGCGTTTGCTGAACATATTTTAAATCAATTTTTATCTTTGCACACACGAGGTGCACAGCTCAAAACTAATACCATGTCGACATCAGAATCAGCACGGCACGTAGAGCGCCTACAATGGCGCCTTCTACCAAACTGGCGACATCAGGCCTGCGCCATAGCCAGGCCTTCCTTAGCATGCCCAAGGAGCTGGCTGCTGTTGCTGCTGTAGCGCGGCAGCACCTGGTGATGACGTAACAGTTTTGGCCGTGACGTCGGGCTGCCTAGGAATGTGCCACTACAGGTGGCTTGAACGATCGCGCTATATCGAGCGAGCCCGCTCCCTCGCTCTGCGGCGCTAGCCCAAACCACCCATCTGCGACAACAACAGTGACGTCAAGAGCCCTGTTTTGTCATGTAATACTAAAGGCCGTGGATGCGCATTGGGTGCTCCTGACGAAAAATAATTCTTTTCAGTTCATTTCGAGGGCTGCTCTTTGTGAACTTCGCCCCGGAGGTGTCTAATCTAAGTTAAACTAGAAATCTCTACATCGTTTTTATTCCATTCGTTACAGTACCAAAGCTCCTAACATCCGATATACAGCCTCGTGGCGGACGGTCCTAACGGACATTTTACATCTGGTGCAGAAAGAATATTTGAAGTAAACAAAATTTAAACTGCAATAAACAAACAAAAGCAACAAGGCAGCTGCTTTTGTGGCAGCAAGTGTGCTCATTTCATGGTCGAACCTGACGTTTATCTCATGGTGCGCGCCATGGCCTTGATTAAAACATCATATATATGTGATCCGGCTTTGCCGAATAACAAGAAACCAGAACCCGTCGTCCAGGAGGGCAAACATGATGATCGCTTCCTTGACGGTGCTGCTATCGGCGCTTCTGTTATCGCTGTGGTACACGTGAGTGATTTACTGGACCTTCTTCATAGTAATAGTTTTTTGTCTGTGGGGGAAGTCTGAGCACACTAACTGCCTTGTTTACCTCCCACTAAAGCCTTTCTGAGAACTTCTGCCAATGAGGTCTGCGGAACGTCGCGGTGTAGAAATTAATATAGGCTTGTAAGTTTCCAGCTATCCCGAATGCATACGTAATGACTCCCCAACAAACTTTTCAGGATGCTGCGACTGATGCCCATGTTTCAGTTACGAACTTCATATTCTTTCTGTCTTTTTGTATAATAAATCTACCTGAACGTCCGCGTTCCTACGCACTGCGGTGGTTGAGGTATTGAGCGGAAAATGAAAAACTGGTCAACAAAACGGAAAGGGCGAATTCCTCTGAAACGTGGAAGAGCGATTCACGGAATAAAGGTTTTTTTTAAAGCTGAAGAAAGCGGACTTGATAAGCTTATGCGCAAGTTTTTTTTTTTCCTTTTCGACCGTAAAAAACGTCGAGTTTTATTAAATTTGCTCCCCTGAAAGGAGGCAAAAATTTCCATGCATGGGCAAAAATATTTTTTTACGGTAGTCCCTGACCCTTTTTTAATTATGCAGTGTCGTTAGTAGTCTCAAAAACAGGTTCGAACTTCTCTGCATTCTTAGGCACATTTTTCGTTTACTTTATTTTTAATAAAAGCCGCTGGCACATCATGAGTTCTGAACCCCCGAGACAGGCCCAATCTTTCCAGAGAGGGAACCACAACATCGGCACCTAGGTTTGTTTTCGAATGAAAGTGTAAGATCAGTGTCCGTTCCGAAACGTGTACGGCCCCGAAAATCCGAAAGTTGTAAAGAAGATTCCGAACAACTTCAAAAAAAAGTTGAAAAAATTCACAACTGCAAACTGCGCCGCGTTCAAATTATGCCGTTGCTGCCGCCCTGACGTATAACCACATATTCACTTCTTACTTCATCATGAACCTACAATCATATACTCACTCCACACATACCATTGTGGACCTTCGTTTAGAATGACAAGGCGACTTTTTCGGCAGATATACATGCAATGCCATCTTCTCAAGGCCCATGTTGAGAGAGGCCCTCATTCCACGTTCACGAGCCTAGAACGCAGAGAGAATAAATGAAATGTGTCTTCCAGGTGGCATTAATGCCTTCTTGCTGACTTGCTTTTTTTATTCCTTCATTTGTTCACTCATAGCTTATGTTTTCGTATTAATGCGCTCACCCCTTTTACTAGCAGCAATGAACTGTCCTTTGTTTCAAGCCTTAATATTGCATAAAACGTTTTGTAGTTGGCGTCGAAGAAGGTTTTCTCTCTTTGAGAGACTGGGAATTCCTGGACCAACGCCAAGTTTTATACATGGAAACATCTACGAAATCAAAAAGAAGGTGAGTACAAATGCCTGTGCCCAAAGTACAAAGGATGTTTCCTCTGCAAATCACCGATTGAGCGCTAATTTTGTGGGAATCGTGGAGAACCGCGACCTATAATCCTGAGCCGGCGCGCGCTTCGGGAGAGACGCTTGTGCGCTGAAACCGGTCCGGCGCTCCGCTGGTTCGTCGGCGTCCCCCGAGAGATGGCACAATTGATGTGTGCGGCATAGGCGCACGGGCGCGGGTGCAACGAACGTCGGGGAGACGGGAGAGTCTCGTGGGAGACCCGGTCGGGGCGAGATCGGCGGAACATCGCGGTGATGGATACATGCATCTCAGGTGGGAGCTTTGTTTGTCGCGCGCCGTGAGTGCCTGGCTCCCGTTCGCAGTCGCTGCCCGGACGGCGTGATTCGTGAACGCCGTCGAGCCTTGTTCTCGCATGCTTTGGGATTCCCCAAATAAACGGCTGTGCTTCGGCACTACTGTCTACTGTGTTCTCGTATCGGCGAACCTCGCTGGGCTGCCGTAGGCATGGGAGCCCGCGTGGGTGACACGCCGGGAGCTAGTGTGGTGGCCTACCCCATATGTGAGGGGTTCCCCGAGGAACCGCTCACATATCCCACATGGTGCCCGAACGTGGGTCTCGTCTTCAGACGAATTCGAGGTTGCTAGCTCTCCGAGAAATGCGTTGCTGCAGTCGTAGCCCGCTACCCTTTGTCCGGAAGACTTCGGACGAAACGCCTCGTGCCAGTCGGTCGCAGGCAGACAGTTAGGATGCCCGATACAGCCGTGACGGCAAATGTGTGAACCTTCCTACACTCACCAGGCGCTGCGTCAGAAGAGTACTTCCGAGCACCGCCGTCGCGGCCCGCTTGCGAGACGGGAGGTGCGTAGGCCTTGTTCCAAATGGCGGCGGGTCGCCTTCATCGTAGCGCCGTCCCCGCACAGTCGCGCCGGCAGCGCCGGTTGAAGTTTCTCGTAGGCGCGGTGGATACTACCGAGCGAGGGTGCGGTGTTTGGGAGTTCGCAAGCCGCACTATGAGCCCGCCGCTACTGCGCTTCGAGCCCGAGGCGGAGTGTTTGCCGATTTGACGCCTGACAAAGAGCGAGGGGTAGCGCTAAAGAATCAGTCTCCTCTCGCTGCGGGGGGAAGCGGGAGCAATACGACCGTTGTCTCCTCGCTTCCGGAGTGCGTGCGTCTCGATGCCGTGAATTCTCCGCTAGAGATTGCGCTTAGGCAGTAAGAGCTTCGCGCGGCTCGGCAGCGGGCTCGTTGGTCGCGAGAGATCGCCAGTCTTAGTAAGAGACGGACTCCCAGGCGACCTATACCGGTGATGTGCGCCCGTAAGGCGCTGGTATTGCGGTTGCCGCTGGCTCTACGGCAGGTTGTATTGCTGCGAGTGAGTTGCAGGAGCCCGCCTGCTTGATGCTAACGCAGCTTTGCGGACCAACGCACCAAGCCGAAATTACTCGGACGGGTGTTTCGATGCCGACCCCCCGTAATAGTCAGGCAAGATGCCTCCAGGCGGGGGTGGCTGCTGGAGCACAGTTGCCGGACTCGTAATTCCGCGAGCAGGCAAACGTGCAAGGGGGAGTACCCTCGGGCATGCAGCTTTCCGGCCAGTCACAGGAGATCGCGGAGTCCCGCTGCTCCCGCCTTCAAGTAAGGGATCGTCTGCACCAGTCGGTGATAGCGAGACCTGCAGCAAACGGGCACCACCGGGAGCCACGCCAGTCACCACTGCCACGGACAGCGAGGATGGCCTGCTGAACCACCGGCGGGGCCGAGCGCGGCCAGCGGATCTACCTCCAGTTGCTGCTCCGGGCTGCCGGGCGGCAGCCAACCGTTCGGGAGGACCTGCGGCCGAAGCGGCCACGGAACCCAGAAGGCGGCGGGATCTGGCGCCTACGCTAGCGGCACGAGCCTTCGGGCAGCCGCTGTGGGCGCGGCCGTTCCTGTTGCCACCTCGAGCTGGGAGTGGGGGTCGCATCATGGCGCGACCCCGGCATTCGTCGGCTGCGGCTGCAGGCTACCTCAGGCCTGCCAACCTGCTGTGCTGCCCAACCGTGAGAGACTTGGAACCATAGAATGTGTTTGCGGGTTTGTGGGGCGAGCATCGCGACGACGGCATGGTGTGGCGACCCTTGGTGTGGACTGGCATAGGAGTGGCGTTCGGTGGCTGTTTTGCTGACTTGAGACTTCGTGACGAGTGTGGTGCAGGGTGGCGTCACTCGAGCTCAAGTGGCGTCCAGTTTTAGGGGGGAGGAGTGTGGAAATCGTGGAGAACCGTGACCTGCGATCCCTAGCCGGTGCGCGCTTCGGGGGAGACGCTTGTGCGCTGAAACCGGTCCGGCGCTCCGCTGGTTCGTCGGCGTCCCCCGAGAGATGGCACCACCGATGTATGCGGGGATAGGCGCGCGGGCACGGGCGGCGCGAGCGTGTGCACGCGGCAGTCGGGAGAGCCTCATCGGAGACCCGGTCGGGGCGAGATCGGCGGAACATCGCGGCGGTGATGGACACATGCATCTCAGCTGGGAGCTTTGTTTGTCGCGCGCCGTGAGTGCCTGCCTCCCGTTCGCGGTCACGGCCCGGACGGCGTGATTCGTGAACGCCGTCGAGCCTTGTGCTCGCATGCTTTGGGATTCCCCAAATAAACGGCTGTGCTTCGACACTACTGTCTACGGTGTTCTCGTATTGGCGAACCTCGCTGGGCTACCGTAGGCATGGGAGCCCGCGTGGTTGACACGCCGGGAGCTAGCGTGGTGGCCTACCCCAGAGTACTGGCAAGCCCCCGAGGAACCCCTCACATATCCCACAATTTTTACAAAAGCATGTCACATACTTTAACAAAATTCTTTATAGCAGGAAGGGAGATACATTAAACACGCCAAAGCAACTATTAGAGAGGAGAACAATTGCCAAAAAAAATGACCCATTCAACTCTGTCGATGTATATGTCCAGTGGAAGTTATTAGAAGACGACGTACAGGCAACAAAGAATTTATGTGGAAGGTGGAATTTATGTGGAATTTATGTGGAAGGAAATTACATTTTACTTGAGCACTAAGGGTGGTCATCCCAAAGAACAGACATGCATAGACGCATGCATTTTTATTATAAATCTACGGATCTTGAAAATGGCGCCGTTTGATAACAACTCTAGTCAACATACATATCAAAGTAAGGAGACGTTAAGCCTAAGGGTTCAACAGTGTTTTTTATCTTGAAAATGGTGCCTGTTACGAATTAATCTACTGAATATGCCTATCCAAGGCAGGAGACTTCCGAGCTTGAGGTCCACAAATAAGGCTTGAGGTCCGCATCATATTTTAAATTATCTGTGACTTTGGCCTCGCAAATTGTGCCTGTTCTTACCCGTAATCTACTCGAGATTCTTATCCAATTCATAAGTCGTATCAAAAACACGCTTCAAGAAGGTAGAGCTCTTGTGGAGGCTCACTACGAGCACCAAACACATTTCGCACCCACGCACATTCCTCCAGAAAGAGCCATTTTGTTGAACGAAGAGTGCCCGCATGACAGTCGATGAGCACTTCACAAACTGAACAAAACTACAGGCAGGAAGATATCATATGAAACTGCACTGTCTCTGTTCAGCGGAGGAAATCGAATAACATACGGCATGATGTCAAAGCGTTTCTTCCTTGTCTGTTGTGCGCACCATCATCATCATCATGACCGGCCTATCTACGCCCACTGCAGAGCAAAGGCATCTCCCATTAATCTCCAACTACCCGGTCCTGCGCTAACTGCTACCAATTTTTCCCTGCAAACTTCTTGATCTCATCTGCCCATCTAACTTTCTGCCGCCCCTGCTACGCTTGCCTTCTCTAGGGATCCACTCTGTTACCCTTAATGACCAACGGTTATCTTGCCCTCGCATTACATGCCCTGCCCACGTCCATTTCTTCTTCTTAATTTCTACTATGTTCCGTTGTAGTAGGAAGGGATATTACTGCACATAAAAGGCAGGGAGGTTAACCAGAGAAGAGTTCAGTTGGCTACCGTAAGCATTGAAACTGGGAAAGGAGGATTTCCAGAAATGAAAGGGTACATGAAAATGGGGAGTGGATATTGAGGAAACCGTAAAGGTAACTATCGATAATAATGCCTAAAAGAGAACTGGTAGGCGTGTAGAATGGGCGAATGTTATACGTTACTTTATGTTCCTGCAGCCTTTCAAACAAGCCTCAGCCTTTAAAAACGAAGTAACGCTTTCGTGGCCGTTTGTGAGAGCGATGGGCAACGCCCGTGACACAAAACAGTCCGCGCAGTTAACGGGTGGTTCTCAAACTTCCGGAGTGCGGTTTACAATTGCTGCCTCTGCTTTGCCAATCGGGCACAATGACACAAGATGTGTTCTATTGATTCATCCGGGGCATACACATCACAAGCGGTGCTATCATCCATACCGATGGCGAAGGAGTAAGCATCGGTGAAAGCGACTCCTATCAACATGCGGCACAGTAGGGCGGCGTCCGAACGTGGCATGTTATAGGTAAGCGACACTGCAGATCGGGGTCGAGCAAGTACAAGCAAGAGTTTGAAAACTCTGGCATATTCTAAATTACAAGCGTGATCTTGCGGGAAATTGGGGCAGTGACCTTGTAGCATCAGGGCGCCGTATAGGTATGCAGGCAAATTGGGTACTTTCATGGTCATAATGAGCGTTTTATTGACACGTTCATTCCCAGATATGCCGTGGAGCCATTGAAAAATAATATTTCAATGTCTGACGAGGTGGTTATAATTCTTACGCATCTCGGTCACAAGCTGTGTGTATGGGCGGCAGAGAGCAGACCGCAAGCACCGAAGAGCATCGTAGGGTCGCAGAGGATAGCCAATTTTTGCTGTGATTCTTTCTTGGTGTACATAAAAACCTCACCGATAGCTGTTTGTTGAAATGCGGCTTACGTCGTTAGGTTCGACAGCACAAAATGCTCAATGTTTCAGGAGAACACTGCGTCTATACACAGTACAAAAATACGGCCCACAGTTCATGTTCATTACCCAGCCAACAGTTCACACCATGGTACAAAAAAATCCCTTAGAATGTAGCCACATTTTAACAGAAAGTTTTTTGCTTATGCAATTTAAAGAACGACGTCTTCGCAGCCCGCTCAATGCACACACGTCTGAGAGGTTATAGAATAGTGTCGTCCCTAACATTCAAGTATAGCTCACAATCCATAGTCATACACGGGTTGTCTGCTTCCTGGAGAAATCAAACACGTAGAAACAGACTTAAAAAAATAGAAGTCTCCACTAGAGTAAAACCGCGTTTATTCGGCCCCGTTAATTCACAAATTCGAATAATTCGGGGTTTCTACTCCCTCCCTTGGAAAATGTAGAATGCTTATGCCGTGGACCTTCGTTATTTCGGCGCAAATTTATGCGCTGACCGTGGAAAGTGTACCAACGCTTCAGCAACGCGCCGTCTTTCGCTCACCTGTTCTCTCCCATTTGCGGTGGTTAGAATGCGAGCGTACATCGTGGTCAGTAATTAGCTGTAGTGTAAACAGCAGTAAACTGTAAAGTCCGCGGTTTTGAATACATTTTCCTGTGCTGGTCTGTGCAATACTGTATCTGCACACGGAGTGTCGCAAGTCCGAAAACTTCTCTCCACGTCGTAATCCAATAAAAGACAAACTAGCATAAACGAGTCCTTCGCAATCTATAGGCAAGCATAAATAGATTATAAATGTGTTGTTTTTTTGTTGTTGTTGAGGCGAGAATACGCATTCGGATAATTTGTAGTTTTTCTGCTTCCCCAGAGATTCGAATTCACGAGCTTTCATTGCGCTTTTTTAAGAAACCCCAGGGGAGCCTTATTAGTACTGCAGTTGCAAATAAGTACAGCAAATGTAGACTCAACTGACGTTGAAGCACCACCCGTAGGAACGGGTGTTTTCAATTTGTAGCGAATAAAAAGCGAGAAACCAGATGGTGCAAAATATTTTGGCAAGTCCAATACCTCCAGATTATCAGAGAAGTTACAGATTATCTACGCGCGTGGGTTTAAAGCATGAAGTCCACACAAAGGTAGCGAGTACCGTACACGGGTCTTGAATATTTTTCTAGAGACGACGTGAAGCTTTCAAAAAACAAAAAACGTTGCACACTTAATAAAAGGCAATAAAAACATTTTTCGCCCTATTCATGACTCTGCCTTACGCTTAATTCTATTAAGCGCTGACTCCCTGTGACGTCCACTGTTTCAAAAGTAGCCATGATGAACACTCGGTAATGTGGTTCACCACAACCGCACGTGATTCTTCCAAAAAACCTTGGCCGAGTACCCCACACGCCGGGTCAAAATCTCTTTGACTCTTCGAGATTTATCGCAGCACCAGCCACTCCCCAAAACTGGCTTCGTAAACGTAGCACTTCCAAAACACTTTTTTGTCGCTGGAAGCGTAGGCAATGTCGTCAGCCTAATCTGGGACCATAACGTCACACTCAATTAGAAGCCCGTAACATTTGTATTCCGAATTATACTAAGACATAGTGGTCGGAGGTATACGTGAATAATAATGGAGAGAGTGGGCACCCTTGCCGAAAGGCAGATTAAAATATAGGCCGGAGCAGACAGATCCCTAATAACCCTAAGGCACCCGCCATGGTGGCTCAGTGGCTAGGCGTTGCGCTGCTGAGCACAAGGTCGCGGGTTCGATTGCCGGCCGCGGCGGCCGCTTTTTTGATGGAGGCGAAAAGCAAAAACGCCCGTGTGCACGAGATGTCGGCGCACGTTAAAGATCCCCAGGTGGTCAAAATTAATCCGGAGCCCTCCACAACGGCGCGCCTCATCGCCTGCGTTGCGTCGGCGCGTAAAACCCTACAATCAATATAGCTAAGGCTTGTGGTACTTTTGTTATAACACCACCTCATTCCCTCAAGCAAAACATCCCCAATGTTATGTGGTCAAGTCGAGAAAACCAAAAACCGCATCACACTTGGCCTAGCGCGTCTGCGACATCTAGTTTGTACTAGTGCTACTTGATTCATTTATCTTAAATACACTTTAATAGTGAAAGAACAATATGTATGTTCCTTTAAGCACTTCGGTTTGGAATTCCACTAGTTTGCTAGTTTGATAGGCTCCATTTAGGCTATTTATAACAAGCTGCACACTAAAAAACGTTTAGCAGACATTTTTTAATGATCATTACACAGAGAAATTAGACGATATCCTTGGACAGTTTTCAAATGGTTTTCTGTCCAAGGTTTTGGTAGTACTATATTATGAGGAACGTTAAACATAGGAGGTAGGGGATCAACTTCATAGGCTTTTGAAAAGACTGCCAGCAAAACACGGGGAAGGAGCGTACAAAAAGTTTGATAGAATTCGCCATTGCGGCCGTCTGGACCTGGCAGTCTATTAGTTTTCAGCGCCTTCATAGCGGCCTCTACTTCGCTAAGCGTGATTGGCTGTTCAATGAGAGCCTTCTCCTCCCCGCTAAACTGGGGTAAATGATCACGAAAAACTGAAACCATTGCTGCAATCAAAAGTTTTTAATAGTCGTCATGGAATACCTGAAGGATTTTTAGCTATCATTAAAGGTAATCCATTGTATTCAATTTCCAGAATTTCTTTCACTAGTGCAGATTGTCGTTTTTCGCTGAACAGACTCTTTGTTGGCTGATTTCATAAAATCGTTGGGTGCACTACCGCCTTCAAGGCGACCGGTATATGTCTGTGATGTACTGCTGCTTGTAGTCTTTAGCATTCCTAGGATCATCGACGTACGGCTTTGGCTCACTTTTTACGGATATGTGCAGACTTGTCAAAGTTCTGTCCAGTTATTAAAAGTAATGGGAGCACATTGAGAGCAATAGAGTGAGAATTGTGATTGTTGTTGCTCTGTTCATTATGCGCATGCCCCCTTCGGGTACTAGCCTGGATACGGTAGCTGCGAGGGTATAAACTGGCCGCTTCATAAAATTCACAAAACTGTGAAGTCGAAACGTAAACACTGTAGACTAGTGTCTTCCGCATGACACATGAATGTGAGAGCCCATGAGTAGAACACGCACAACTTCGCCCCTGTAGAAACATAATTCTAGGAAATCTGTGCCGTGTGCCAGTCGGCTTGCTGACTTACATTTAACAAAACAGCGCAAAGCACGGGACAAAGGAAAGAGAAGACAACACAAGCGCTTTGTCCCGTGCATCGCGCTGTCTGTCAAAGTTATGTAGCAACTGGCCCAACTACAAACCCTGTTGCTGACTTGATTCGTGCGGCAATGCGAAGAAATGAAAAAGAAACGTAAAAACACAAGGCGTATTATAAATCTACCGTCAAAACACGACGGCGTAAATGCCCAGGGGTCGTTTTAATTTTTAAGAAAACTTTTCCCCTCGCAATGAGCCATCCATGCTTTCATATAAAAATGAGTGTCACGGCCCAGTAACTACACCGGACGCAAAATAAGACAGTGTGCAGCACAACCATTCAAAAGCAGCAATGCCTAGTATTGAACAGTTGTTTGCTGTTGTAACAAAATGAGCTTATGTGGGCTACTAGCATCGCTGAAAATTAAGGGTATCATCCAGAAGTTAGGTATGTCAAAGCGTTTGAGAAATACATCTAAAACTAACTTTACTACAGAAACAGATTCGGTTCCTTCTACTGTTTCATGTTTACCTTCTCACCGCTGAGTCTGAATAAAGGACAGCCATTCAATTACTTTAAAACCAAACTTTTTTCAATGAAACCATCAAAACCTATATTAAATGCACCTACGAAATCACATCGGATGAATCAAGTTAGTAAACTGATGGCCAATTCACGTGGAACCAAATTTAAACAGTACGAATCAATAAAGGCGCACGGGGCAATGGCATGTATATCAGAAAACGTTATGTACTCTCGAGCTGTATAATAATGTTATTTCTCTATTAACTGATGAACATCTCTGAGTGTTCAGGGCCCTCTCGTGTAGTCGAAGAGGCTACACACAAAATATTAAGATGTTTAGAATCAATTTTTGTGTAAACGGAGGCTCTAACCTGTTATCTCGACATCGAATTGCAATAACACTTGTCGCGCGGGTACAAATGAATACCAAGGAAGGCTATTCAATACGTCCATACACTGTCACCTGAAAATTTCATTCCAAATAATTTTTCTTTAGAGTGAGAGTGTGTGATGACAATTGGGTGCCTTTATATGCGTGTGCAGAGGTGTGCATATGTGCGTGCGTGCGTGCGTTCGTCGGCGTGAGTGTGTGCGCGTACCTCTGTGCGTGCGTGCAGGCAGCGTGGCTGCGGTGCGAGTAATACGACAACTCGCTGGAACAGGGAGACGGCTAGAACGCCCAGTCTCTCAAAATCGAAATCAAGGATCAGAACCGGCATCGCTGGCATTGTGTTGAAAAAAGGCGAGGCAAATCTGCACTCTCATCCTCATTTTATTTCACATATGACATACCTCATTAACTTAAACATACGAAAGGGACCTGGTTGGACGTAAAATTAAGTAACTCTTCGATTGTATTCTGAAACTTTATACCTCTGGAGAGAACCAAGACAACCAAATTTCAGTAGTAGTGCAGTGATAAGAATTTTCAGCCCATGTGTTCCATAGAGTTAACGCAAACGCGCCATATTTCCCATGTCAAAGGCGCTGCGCCAAAGCTCGCAAAATAAACTTTTAATCTACTATCCTAAAAACGTCGCTTCAGAGTATTGTCACTCGATTGAATGCGTAATAAAAGACGTGGTTTTTAACGAGAAATTCCAAGTGTGTCATGTGTTTCCTTGCATTTGCCCACCGAATGCAAACACTGCATTACTTTGTTTTATACTTCACTTCAGAAAACTGTGATTAGCGCTTTTATGCAGTTAAAAATGTTTTCTGGTGCCGCCTGAGGCACATAAGATCTCTACACTACCTCCATGAAATGTGCACATGTACATGCCACTTTCACAAGGTGGTTACGCGCACAGTAAAAACCCGCAGGTTACCTATGGCGACGCATTGCTGATACCACAAAATTGAAAGGTTTGAGTTGGAGTTGAGTGTTTTGTTGACTTGGAAACCTTTGCTACCTTTTTATCCACACCACGTTTTTGCAACATGTTACCTCATTCTATGCCTTTTTTTGTACCACTCCTCTCTGTAATGCCTTTGGTTCTGAGGGTATAATAAATAAATAAATAAATAACATATTACATCTTGCTAGGATGGGTGACGAAAGACAGCGTAGTACAAGTTCTAGAAAAAAATACGGACGGACGGCAGCGGACAGGCGAAACGACAAACCTATGAGAAACGACATTTGCATCGCAGTCTGGCATGCCAGTTGAAATGAGCTTTTAAAAATGGGCATTGAAATCCAGTTAGACGCACCTGCTTCCTCCACACTTACATACAAGCCGTTGGGCTGCAAGCTACCTCGGTGAATTTTTTGTTGTTAGGTTGCCAACTTCGCTAGTTTGGTATGTATGACAACATCCCTGCATTCAGACAAACAAGTATGCGATATAACCACCGACTCGTTGTGTAACAATTGCATCTTTTACGTGCTGGCCACCAAACGCATCTGCAAGAAAGTGGGTATTCTGTGCTTGTTTACACATGTGAACTCATTATAAACGAAGCTTACTACGTGAAAAATCCCCGAGCCAGAATCTTGATAACTATGTTTCTGGAAGGGGCGAACATGCAAGTAGCACCTTGACTGAGCTGTTTCATTTACGTTGAAGTGCACTAAAGTAATTGTCGCGTTTTTTGCCTTCACAAAACCAGGGTGCCGCACGTGCGTTCAGTGACTGGATCGAGCAATATGGCAATATTGTTGGGTGAGTGTTTGCCACATAGTTTGCCAGAGTAGGGGAACCGAGAGAGAGATAAGAAAACTATATTTATCCAGCAGAGGCTAATTCTGCGAATGATAAACGTGGGCGCGAACATAGCGCAATTTCTAAACTCGTGAAACAGTTGCTACTGTTTTGTGTGGTGTACAAATAAAGGTACACCCCGCAGCAGTGCCTCAGGATTATATTTTGCACATAGAGTGCGTATTCGAATCTTCTTAGCTCTCTTTTATGCTGACAACAAATATGTCTGCGTACCTTCGTAAAAGTAAGCTCAAATCGCATTGAATTTGTGTTACCTGTAGGAATTTGCGTAGAGCGCACTGTGGTATTTGAATTTAAGGATAACCAAAGTTCAATAAATCCAAAATGGGAACCCGATTATTTCAGCTAATTATCTCAACTCGAAGCAAACAGGCAACTTTAGGCAACGCACAATGAAGAACTCCTTAACGTGAAGGTTGCCGCCACGCCATTACGTTGACACAAAGAAAAATTTATAATACCCGCTTCGACTCATTTTAAGTAATTCAGTAAACCTCATATTAATTTTCGAATAAGCTTTGCTTTTGAAATTTATTATTTTTATATACGACACTGCCATTTTATTTTTCCTATTTAATATTTCTTCTGGAATTTGGTATGTGGTTTCTACTTAACTTTGTACATTTAAATAACGCCTGTTGCTTTCCTGAGCCCAGTGGATGGGCCACACGCCTTCGTAGATCTGCCCGTTTATACAGAATTTACACATGGTCTCAATCCGCACCCCCTCCCCTCTTTGATTGAAACAAATATATGGTTCCTACCTGTTATGAAAAATGTTTTTATTGTTAACCGAAGCAAGTTGACAGTCTCTCTTAAAGCGAAGCTTTTTACCTCTTCCCCCCCAAGGGTTCTCTCGCGACCGTTGGTGTCAACAGAAAACTCCTGCGAACAAAGTTACTGGCCCGCTAGGAATCGAGCCTGGAACGAATAGAGAAACGGAGTGACGGACCGTTGTCTTACCGATTGCGCTACGGGGCAACGCGGAGACGAGGGAGACAGACGCTGCATTCACCAAGCACAACTGCGGGTTTACACCCTGCCTTCTCACCTAACATCACGTGATAGCGTCACAGTACCTCTCGCGCTACTTTGTGCTCCCCTATGGCACGTGTATGAGCCGTATGAGCTTTGCGTACGCGCTAGGAGTTGGTAAAAATTAAAGGAAGCTCACATCAATGCACGGCCTTCCACTTCTCACCCGTCTCTGCCGCCAAAATCGTCGCTTCCGTCGGTGGCGGCAGAGACGGAGAAGATCGCCTAACACCGGGTTTGAGCTTCCTTTTATTTTATAAAAAAAAAGACTTTCCACTCATGTGCTGCACCACTACCACTCAACTAACCAAAGAATTGATTTAACCTTAGCAAAGATTATCATTTTGACGTAATAAAGGGTATCAATAAGTGTATTTCGCTTGTCTCTGGTTTCGCTCTTTGTGGAGAAACGTGTGTGAATTCAAGTGACGTCGCATGGGTAATCGTTGTAGGTGTCATAATAGCTTCGTGTTCTAACCATCTTCATAGGTGGATTGGCGCACAAAGTTTTTGTTTAGAAGCAGCTATAGAGGTTTGGAGGTAACTAAAGATATACCCTGTATTTCATGCATGCCTATATGCCGCGGCTGAATTGATGTTTTTATTAGAAAAATTCCCGCAAGATCTGCCACAATGGCGGCATATTCAAGAAATTTCATTTTTTTAAAATGCGCTGCCTGGGTGAACTGGTTGTCCACAAGGAGGAAACAGAAACTACAACCGGTACGGGAGAAATAAGTGTTGTAGCGGGCATTTGTGATGATTACCACAAAATCTAAATATCCAACAATTTTTGTTTGTCAAATTCCAAAGTACAAATTATGAAGTACGCCACTATTACCACTTCAAGCAGTTGGGTAATTCTGGCACAGAAACACAAGTGCCGTAATGCAGTCATCTGTCATACAAACCTACGAGTCTTGCAGGATACTAGCCAGACGAATAGCTTTTGATAGAAATATGGGGAATATTACAATTTAGAGTCAGTGTGTCCAGCAACTCCAAGAATGTCCTTAACCGTACACTGAAGGCTAATGGCATGTTGGTTTGAAACAAAAATCTGGTTTATTCAATATCAGTTTCAGTGTTGATTCGGTGCCAAAAGGTTAATTGCTCAGAATCGCTAACCAAACGCTGATCAAACGTGACGCAACAGCGACTGCAGCCGCTGCTTCCGTCCCGATAAACCGGAAGTGAGTGAAGCAGCGGATGTATTACGGCGAGATTGAAGCGACCGAATACAATGCTACCGCGTACCGACCGGTTTAGTAAGTTTCGGTCAAATCAATCGTGATTTCCGGAACTCCAACCTCCATTGTAGGTCTAAACCACTAAGCAAAACGTTCGTTCATGGTAACCGTAATCCGCATTGCCACTTTGTTGAAGAAAAACATTGCCCTTTTAAGACGTCGCGGGTGTTGGCGTAGAGCAACCGCTTGTGAGTAGTTAGCACGCTTCCTTGAAAATTGGCGCTAACACCGCTTCAGATAAGAACAACTAGCGCAATCCAGCGGTAGCCAGGAAAGGCGTTGCGCAAGCCAGACGTTGTCAGCACTTTCGGTGCAAGATGCGTTGTAAGGACAGTGGCGACGGCAGCTGTCCACGTTTCCGCTATTCTATACCATATTAACAAGATACACCTGAGAGAGGTATATTCGTGTTTTGGTGAGCGATTCTATCGAACTAGAGCAACTTTCATCTTGACTTCACTGTCCCTTTGAGATTGTAAGCGATCAGAGCACATTCAAAACAATACGAACGGTGATGTCAGATACTTTTCATTATACCGTCCCAGAGAATTAGACCGAGCGTTCAGCTTTCCTTATTGAATAATTTAAAAGTTGAGCCACCCCACTTTTACCATACTAATAATTGCTACTCTTAAACCGACACTGATTTCGTAGGCATCACATATTGCGCCTTGTCCTGGAGTTTTCAAAAGACGCGCCCTCTGTAACTGTTGGTGATTTGCCCGCCGTGGTGGCTCGGCAACTAAGGCGTTGTGCTGCTGAACTCAAGGAGGCTGGTTCGATCCCCAGCGTGTTAGCTGCTTTTCTGACGGAGGCGAAAAGACAAAATGCCCGTGTGTCGAGATTTAAGCGCACGTTATGGATCCCCAGAGGTTCAAAATTATTCCGGAGCCATCCGCTAGGCGGACCACATAGCCAAGACATACATTCAACATGTAGAACCCCACAATCTATGAAATAGACTGTACGTGATTTGGCCCGTAATATTTTTAAAATGTGCTCCTCTTGCGGAACTTTTGCTGGTATATCCAGTCAGGCTAGGTCCACCTGTTCTATTAACAGTTGGCTTCCTGACTCAATTAAAACGCAGTAGTGTATAGCCTTCGAAGTCCATTTAAAACACAAAAGAACTTCCCATGTTACATGAAGAATATTTTGAGAATTCGTTCCATTTTAACTTGGACAGAATGTATCTAACAAGAAGGCGAATGGTGGTGCGTTGTTGACGTCGGAAAATAGGTTGTTCCGCATTTTGCAACTAGACGTGGCCGCGGTTTGCCGTGTACGTTTTCTATTGTTAAAGAATGATATTAGTAGATGATATGTAGCCAGGACACTGAGAAGAAGGACAAATCAACAACAAGTTCAAACGCCTATTGTGCATTACGTTATAGTTTCCGGAGAGCCCCGCTTAAACTTGTAATAAATCCAAGTTTATTGATTGCCTATCGGTACATGATGATTGACTTGGGGGGGCTAGTTTTTGTAGAGTTCGCAATAGAAATCTGTATTTGAAATCGTATATGAATTCCTTGTGTTTCATCTCATAGTTTATATCAAATTAGCAGCGAATAAATGACATATTTGTCTTCGAACACTGCGCACATCGCTGCAATTGGTTGTAGCGAGACATAATATACCAACCAAAGGTTTTTATAGCCTTCGGTTATATGGTTTTATAAACAGCATATAGCGAAAATAACGCCTGAGTGTTATCAGGAGAGCCTAGCAAGAAGAAAAAGGTTATTTCCACCTATTTGGATATCACCCACGTTTGTGAACGTAGTACGCGAACGAAATATGGTGCATGTAAGTTTCCTGACGTTCAACATTAACTTGCCATCTTAAAACCATTACAAAACGTTTGAAATTTGACAAGTCAGAATTCAATTTACAATCAATTTCTTCAATGCTAATTTCGTAACTGTTAAGGTTCAGTTTTTAGCATCCAACAAAATGCCTGAATAGTTGTAAAACGCGCAAAGAGAAGCCAGTGTTCTAAAAGTAATTTTAAAGAGAAGAGCAGAAGTGCGACAACGGATTCTTGAGGTACGCCTCCATTCAGAGGCGGAAGCGAACATTTATTTATTTATTTAAACATACTGCCAATCCCTCACGGGATTCTCGAAGGAAGGGCATATACACAGTAAGTGTCAGAGTTTTTCGAGCACTGTGAGGTTGCACAATCGGTGGACTGTAGTACAAATTATACACTGTATCGATATTTAGTATGAATCATCGCACATGGAATAAATTTAAACAAGGAATGAACAAATTTTACAAAAGTAACATACCGTACAGGCTTTGATACTACAGGTTGCAATATTCCTGTGCGTACGGGATTACTGAATATTACTCTTCATTACAAACCTTTATATAAATTCATGATTTCGTGACAAGATGATACACAAAATGAGTTCATACACATATTCACATGGTGCTAACAAGTTATAGTCACATCGTGATAATATTCTTTTCTACCACTCTTAAAAACTCTGCTAAACTCGTGGTACCAGTGATTGAGTGGCCAAAGAATTTCATTCCCTTATTGCTAATGGAAATGAATCATACTTGAAACAGTCTACGTTGGACTGGTATTCCGTTAGCCTTTGGGGATGTTTTAGTCTGGTTAGCCTTCTTCGATCAACGGATATATAGTTTGAGGCCTCTAAATTGAGCCTCGATTATAGACGATGAATAGGCCAGCTTGTTTTATTAGCTCTGTAGAAGAGTCGCTCATTTTATATCTGTTCTAGATAAACCTTACCGCTTTTCTTTGAACACCTTCCAACTTATTGATTAATTCTTTAGTAAAAGGGGCTCAGACGATATTGGCGTATACAAGTACGGACCGGACATACGTTGTGTAGGCCAATTGCTTTACGTGAGGTGGTTTCTGTCGAAGTCGTCGTCGGAGCGTAAACAGGCGTTTCAAGGCGAAAGACATGATGTTGTTAATGTGAGTTGTATTTGACAAGACTTATATCCCTGCTACACTAGCATCGGAACCTCATTCGAACCAAACGCCCTTCTACACAAATACGAAGTTCTGATGCTCCTCTGGGTTTTGAAATGCCTTTGGGCAAAAATGACATTTGAGCCAAATAAGCACCCAGAGAGACATTTGGGATTCTCGAATGCATTTTATCGCAGTCTCGCGCACAGCGTTCCAAGTCAACATAAACAAATACATTACTGGCGTACTTAACACAAACAAGTTATTCTAAATTTTGGGCGTTGTTTAACTCACTTTCACTTAAATCATTATATCATCGGGATGTAATATTTTTATATCTCAGCACCAGTGCGAGCAAGCGACAAACCAGTGTCCAGACAACCCAAAATAGCAAAAAGAAATCTCGATCGCGATTCAGAATTGAGCAAGAACCGTGTCACAGCTTACGTTATTCATAATATGATGTCATTTTATTGCCAAAGACTGCCGCTAAATTTGATTATTGCATTATTGTGTAAAAAACGAACTTGACAGGCGTAGCGCCACGTTGCACGGCGAGTGATTGTTAAAGCTTTCAAATGCCATTCAAATTGCAGTGGAGAACGGCGCATTACGAATGGCATTCAAATCCACTCGTTTGAGTGGAATGGCACTTGGTTCGAATGACATTAGGACGTCATTATAGCAGGGGTATTAAAGTAGCCTTGAAAGATTTTTTTCCGAAAGCCAGAGAATTTCTTTGAGAGAATTCGATGATTAAGAGTATCCAGTGCCTTTTGGATGCCACGTCGGCAAAGAATTTTGCACTCTTAAAAGCAGATCTAACTAATCCGTTAGGAACAAAACTGGTCGGCGTCAAAAAGTTAGTGACGTATACGAAGTTTGGTACTTCCCTGTGAATTTGGGGATTTGTAGTACAACATAGATATAATATTTATTTAACATAGTGAAAATCTTGTGTCAATATCTAGGTCGGTCTAGGGTCTTGACTGCGTTTTTATGCCGTGATGACCCTTGCTTTTTATGATGGTGTATACGGCAAAGTAAATACGTAAAGTGCGTTCAAGAATACGTAGTACGATAGAGTATCAAAGGTTGGTTGCTAAGCTACGAATAAACAATTGAAAGTCTGCTAAAACCATATGCCGTACTATATTCAAAATGTTCCTTTCTAGGTTCTTTAATGGAGCGGTACCATTTCTCTTGGTCAAGGATATGGAGCTATTAAAGAAAGTACTCATTGAAGACTTTCACGCGTTTCAGGACCGCGGGGTACGTATTCATGGTTAATAACTCAAAATCAGAAACTAATTTCCAACTCCCGTAAATACAGGTGTTCTCACAACTTGGAACTACGCAGTGTGACGACCTTAAATGCAATGAATTATTCTGGGAAAGATACCTTGCAATAATAATGTTAGTTTAACGAGGTTCAAAGTTCCGCTTTCAGAGTCAGTCCCTAGACAGAATCTTAGTTGTTGTGCTAGCCGAAATAACTGTAAGCTTACTTCATCTTAAAAAATAGCAGTTCACTGTTATGAAACTAACTTCATGATATAGCCCAAGTTTATTAAAAGCACTGACGCAAGCGAGCGTTGATGTTATGAAACTAACTTCATGATATAGCCCAAGTTTAATAAAAGCACTGACGCAAGCGAGCGTTGATGTAGTGAGGGTATGATAACGTGATCAATAGATCCTTCTACCGGTTCCAAGAATATTCTTTGGTCACCCTATTTTACGACTTACAAACAATAAATCCCATGTCGCCAGCTGTAAGCGTACCTCTGGAGGTATACTTAAAGTGCAGTTCTTCAAATGCACATATATTATTGGAATGTTTTGGCCTTATTCTTGAGAACATTTTGCATCTCGGTAACGTTGAAAACGCGGTCTACCTAGCAGGATGCATATTCTCTTTCAAAGCGCTTTCAAAGTCCTCGCCCACAGCCGCCTAACCAATTCTTCCCGGTGTCATCCATTCCTTGTTTCCATTCTTATTGCCTCGTTAATTCACGGAGTCTTCAGTATTCCCGTACTTCTATCACTCGTGTTTTTATTTTTCGCTTCGTTCGATGGTTTATCTTGTCACCGAGTGTTTTTTGCTCAACGTCTTTATTTTGTGGCGTGCTTGATTCACAGCACGGGAGTGAAGATGGTTGCATGCTATCGTATGGGCTTAGCCATTCCAGCCTTTGTTTAGTTGATTGATACAAGCACAAGCGTAAAGATCAGAATATCACAGCCAAATTTTTTTCATTTTAACTGGTAAACTGAGTAGAAAGATGTTTCCTAGAGGTGGCATTGCGAAGTCATCTGTGGATTATTGCCAGCTAACGTCTGAGCGTTCAGAACGTATGTAAGGTTACGCCACCGGTACAAAAAATTTCACGTTATTCATGTCGCAGTTAACCGCGAACCTTTGCTGAGCTTGAGGGCAATTTTGACCTAATATGGGGTCCTATTCTCGGCATCACAAATTCACAGGGAATTCTCTATCTTTTCTTGTGTAAGCAAAACGTAAGCAACCAATTAAGTCTTCACGTATAGCTATGACGACATGTGATCTAATTTTACGCCTCGCTTATAAAGATCACCACCAAGCTATCACATATTGGGCATAAGAAATATGGGCAGCTGAGGCTGGCAACAAAAACACTCTTTAGGGTTACAAGTGGCGCCAACACCACAAAGTGATCAAGTAACGTTAATCCAAAAGCGAGCGAAAGGCGCTTGTTGAGCTAATAGCATCCTCCATAAACCGCAGGCCGGTGTGCACCCGGGCGCACAAGAGCGCCTTTTCATTCTGAATCAACAGCACCGCTGTGTGCCATCTGTTATCGATAAACCGTGGCGCACCGTCGCGGGGCAATTTTTGTTTTCTCCGTTCGCGCGCTGCTAGCGTCGACGGAGCGCCGGCGTGCAGTCCCAGGGTGTATCTGACAGGGCTTCGAGGAAGCGGCTTCCTCCGCTGTCTGCTACAGCGACGACACGTCAAACACTCTTGTGATGATGGAATAGGCTGTATATTGTTGCTGGCACGAACGGGTCACTTACGAATTTATCGGAGAGCGATGAGACGGACTCAGAACGGGTGCTGATAACGGCCGGAGGTTACATTTGAGAGCACAAACATTGTGCTCCATGTAGTAATTTCGCGTACTGCAAACAAGGGTGCATGGCTAACCAGTAGGAGTAAATATTGCAGCTTTGCATTTGTTTTGTACGAATGAGGCATCACGCACAGTCCATGGTGTGCCCAGACCGTCAAGGGTCTACATATCTTGCGTAGCTCAGGAACAGTCCGTGACTGCTGGCACTACGGTTCGTGTGGTTCTCGGAAGACGAAAAGCAAGTGGCTCTTTAGTAGCAATACGTTGTCCTCCATATATGAGGGATATCGGTTCTATATTGAGTTTCGATAAACATGAGTTTGTAGCAGCGCTTTGTCATATCGAGCTGCTTTATTGAAACTTGTCAACGCTTTTATGAGTTGCTCTTATAGCACAGGAAATGGCGCTGGTGTAGTTCCGCACAGTTTGTCCTCGATCAACGGTCTGTATTTGTGCGCACAGTCGTGGGGTACTGCATTGCGCCGCTTTTGGGGTCAACCCGGGTGCGTGTTTATCGAGAACGCTATAAATAACATCACACGATCTTTTTGACGAATCTATTTCTTTCACTCCGATTAAGTAATATAGTTGAGCTCACTGCTACAATGCAAATTTTATCTCGTTATCACCTTCCCCGCCGTCACCACCGCCATGCTATCGCCTGCTACTATGTTGCGAGTTTATGGCATGACCACAGAAACAAATGTACCTCACCATCGGTTGTATGACGCAGTAAGGGCAGTAAAATGCAACGCCGGAAAATGCCACAGAGTACTGATGCTGCTCCTCCAATCATTCGTCAAGGTCAAACTCAATCGGCGTAGCAATGAATAAAACAGTCGATTTTTTCGTTATTTTTATCCTTAATTCGATCGTGGGACACACTAGCTTACTACGAGGCATGTGGACAAATACCATGCGTTGGGTTTTTTGCAATGTAGATATTTGCGTCGCCCTCTTGTGTTGTTGCTACACCAAACAAATAACTGCTATTTTATTTCCATACATAAAGGAAACTACGAGTCGTTATTTTTATGCTACGTTATCGCTCACTTGGAAACAGGGAAAAGTCTTGTTTCTTTTGCTAGAAAACAGTTTTAAACCGCGCATCGTGCGAAACTGCACCTGCTGCAAATTCGCGGAATTTTCACGGTGCCGAAGATCAGTAAACGTATTTGTCCTATTTCACGGCGCCGGTAGCCACCAATTTCAGGCTGCTTTAAGTTTTACTGTTTCACGTCCCTTTTACGCAGGCCGATGTTTCCAAGGCGTGATGTGAACGTTCCACCAACTGTTTATATTACGTCATGTCTTGTCAGCCAACCATAGGCAGGGCATAACTCACAAGTCATATTACTTTTGAATAGTCATGCCCGCTTCATTTATTCTAGTTTTCATTGCCAGCGAAGAATTAGGTGCTTTCAGCAAAGAGAAACAGGGCGAACTTTAAAACTGGGACTGGTAAACAACATGGACCCCCCGCGGTGGCTCAGTGGATGAGACGTTGCGCTCTTGAGCACGAGGTCACGGGATGAATTCCCGGCCGCGGCGGCCGCTTTTGTGAAGGAAGCGAAAAGCAAAAACGCCCGTGTGTACGAGATTTCGGCGCACGGTAAAGATCCCCAGCTGGTCAAAATTAATCCGGTGTCCTCCACTACAGCGCGCCGCATCGCCTGCGCTGCGTCGGCGCGTTAAACCCTACAATCAACAATCAGTAAACGCCATGAAACTGATGAAACATCACAGTGTGAAAAACACGCAGGGCCGCTTTTTCATCCCGAAGCACGTGACAAAAACTGAAAGCCAATCAGAAAAGACTTCCGGCCAATTCCCAGTTCACAGTGAATTTATGAAGTCGATAGTAGGGCCCATGTACAGGCGATCCGGACGTTAAATGGAGCACGTCAGCGCTGGCCAAACTCGGGAAAAACTGCCTGCGAGCATGATCTATGAGTAGACGTACCGCAGATAGCGAGAGAGCGTCGGCTAATCCGCATCCCGCAGGCCTATCTTCATGTTCTGCCGTTCGCCTTAACGCCTGCTATAGCGTAGCACCGCTGCTACGTTTCGGAGTCGCCAGGGGCGCTTTCAACGCTTTATACAAGCATTTCTTCGCCGCTTTGTAAGAAAAAAACTTGGCAATCAGCGGCGTGTGTTTTCTACTTCATCAGTAGAGAGCGGGTTATAGGCGTATGCCTATTGTGTTTCTGGCGCTCATATCTCGCCGTTTTTATATATGAGCATAAATGAGAGGTTAACAACGGCTTTTATGGTGTTTTGTAGTGCGTATAAATGCCTATTTTGAGTGTCTATGCCTATATGCATAAAAGCGCAAATAAATGCCTATTTTCTATGGATACTTTCTATGCCTATTTTCAGTATGAGCGCTATACAACCACTAGTTTTCCTTTAGTTTTACTTTTGGGTGCACTTTCAGATCGTTATTCACGTTACTCGAGAGCATTGGCTGTTCAGAGTTCTATAGGTTTAACGTGTTCCTCTCGTTCAACAAACTCTGGGAAAACAATCGCTAGCTGCAGTAACGCTCATTCTCAATGACAAAGGCACAATTTTCAATAAAAAATCTGGTGATAGCAGTAGTTTGCTATTGTTTCCAAAATGTTTACAGTGATTCTTAGACTACATTTCGCGTGCACTCTAAAGAGATTTCTTCAAACGTGAGCAGCCACATCCTCGTTTTTGGAAGTATACTCAAATGCAACTGTATTTTCTTCGCAACAGTTAAGCATTGAACGCTCCTTTGTTAGCAGACCACTCCTACACGGAACAGCCAAGGGCGAAACAGGACTGCGCAGCTACATTTTCTTGTGCCTTAAAATTCACACACTGGCGATGGGTTCTGAAATGCGCTTTCCCATCGAAAATTTGTCCCGCTGTTAAACACCTGTTGAAAAACGCTCTTCAAGTGTCTGGAAGAGTGTTTTCCAGCGTTGCGACCCCTTGATTGTTCAATCGGAAAATTATTGTATCTGAGAAAATTGATACAGTTGTGGCCCCCCTGTCGTCATGAAAGAACATAATAATGTCATAATGTATTGTAGTGTCTCTGGCGTATAATATTTGTATCTGTTTCTGTTGCGTCGTAATAAAATTGCGTCAGGCAGACATCAACCGCAGTTGGGTACAATTTAAGAAAGACGACGGAAGTTGCCACGGTGCCTGATTACCGCAGCTGTCGGTTCCTTTCTGCTACGCAAAGCACGCCTTATTGCGACCATTTCGAACACAACGCGAGTCATTTCAGTGATTTTGTCCATGGAAGGCAAGGGTAACGTTTTGCATTAAAATGTTTTTCAGTACAACTACTTAGTTCGACAACCCTTCGCGACATCTATATCAAGAATGGTGAGGGTCAGCTATTAAAGAGGCCAAAAAATATGCAATTTTTCAAGTATTGGGTAGCTTAGCAATACAAGCCTGAAAAATGCCCTGCTTTCATAATGAATCCTGCACGCTCGGCATAAATAGTTTTATTCGGCCAGAAAAAAAAAAGATATTTGAAGATTTGTTCATTCACCCTTTCCCATTTCCCTTGCAGTCGGTGCTAAGCGTCCTGCCCGCGCCGGTAAACCCGGACACACTGCTATTCACAGCACGTGGGTCCAGCTTCAAATCTCTACGGCGAACCGTCGGCCCGGCGTTTACGGCGAGCAAGCTGTCGCAGGTGTTGTAATAACTTTCCCATCCAACGTGTCTTCCTTTAATATGTGTCCTTGTGATTTTCAGTGATCGTGGCCTTTTAGTTTGCGCTGCCAGGGCCATTCGTTTGGTCCATTGGAATACCAACGCTTGTGTTTCGAGCTACCAGGCAAATTAAATGCCTGCAGGCGGTAGCTTTAAATGTCCCCCACCGCGGTACCGTGCTCGCTCCACCATCAGGCCTCATGGCTAAGGCGGGATCTGTATAGCAGCTTCTCCCACATGCCATGAGAAGTGGGAGAGATTTGTAGGGTAAATCATTGTTCTTCGGTCTTTCGAGGATATTGTGCCTGAGTGTACCTGACTGCGGGCAAAATTTTCATTGGTCCCTGTGCTGATAGCGCAACACCAATTGCAATTCCCGTTCCGAGGTGTGCGTATTTATTTGGGTGAGTCTGAATGTGTTCTTGGGTCTGGGTTTGGGTTTGGGGTGGGACAACGGAAGTGCTCTACGACTGCGTCTGTAATGTTCTCTACTTTTCTCGCTAGCAGTTATGTGTAAGTGTATTCGGGTGTGAGCAGAGATGGAGGTACTGCGCAGGAGAGCGTAGTAAGAGTTTCTAGAAGCCTGTGCGAAATATCGGGGCTCGTCACAGTGCGAGCGCGGTGATTGTACTGCTGAAGCTGATGGGTCTCGCACAGCTCATTTATGGCATTCAGTTTGCCGGTTTCAAAGCGATTGCTTGATGATTACAAGAATCCTAATGCGAAATTTCAGCACAGCACGAAATGCATTTTTCTCGGTCACAGCGCATAGCAGCTGAGTATCAGAAAGTCATCGCGAGGTCAGCGAACGCATGACGGCGCACATTGCTCTGGCGTTATCTAGCACAGCGTCGACGCCACTGAGCCTGTTGTTGTAAACAGTTTTTGGACGTGCCGCACAAATGTGGTGGGGTTTCGATGAGCCACGCAACGAAAACGACGAAGGACCTATGTACAGTCACGATCAATTTGAAGGTAGTCGCGGAAGCATCGAATGGCGGGCCTTTAGAGCTGAATAGTTTCGCAAACCATGTTTTGGATTTGTTTGTTTATGTTTTGTTTTTGCCGACCGGCTGCGCTGGGTTATGTTATCTGTGGTATCCGTGGGCCCAGTGAAGCGCCTATACCATTCTTCATGCCGCACGTGTTATCTCCTTTCACAGGGATAGTGCTTCTAACTTCGTCACCAGCCTAGAATAATCTTCGTTGATCTACAGTGTTCCGGATACAATTCGACTATTCGAGAAATCCTCGCGCCGACTGATAAATGCACGCAGAGCACATGACGCGGCTTTCGACCTACCGACGCTCACCAGTTGACTGCTCCTTCGCCGCCTATGTATTCATTGAATTTTTAGGGGAGCACAAGTTCACTCCACTAAACTCGTTTTACGTCAAGACAACTGCGTCGTACCGCAGTCACCGTACCGCGTGTCTTCACAAAAGCGGAAAGCTATCCAGACGCAAGTCGAAGACATGCTCAGCGACGACATTATACAGCCACCGAAAAGCACCTCGACTGCACCGTTCGTACTCATAAAGAAAAAGGCTGCCACATTAAGGTCATGCGTTGACTACCGGCGACTGCACAAAATCACGAAAAAGGGCGTTTACCCCTTGCTGCGAATCGAAGACGCCCTCGACCACCTGTGCCATGTGAAGCATTTCTCATCGATGAAACTGAAGACAGGCAACAAGTGAATTGAAGTGGACGAGAGAGATAGAGAGAAGACTGCATTCATAACCCTGGACGGCTTATATGAGTTCAAGGTGATGCCGTTTGGGCTATGCGCGGCGCCAGCAACGTTTCAGACTCATGGACACTGTTCTAGCTGGCATGAATTGGCACACTTGCCTTGTATACTTCGACGGCTTTGTGGTATTCGCCCGGACTTTCGACGAACACCTTGCAAGGTTGGAGTTTGTCCTCGTGGCCATCCGTACGTCGGGGTTGACGCTGAAGCATAAAAAGTGCCGCTTCGCGTATGAGGAACTCAAGATTTTGGGCCACGTCATGAACGACGCGGGATTCCTGCTTGCCGCACCAAAAATTCAGCCATAGCTAACTTCCAAACACTGAGAGATAAGAAGAGCGGGCGAAGATTTCTCCGGCTGTGCGCATACTACCGGCGCTTTGTCGCAAACTTCGCACGCACTTCAGAGCCACTCACGCACCTGACGAAAGATAGCACCCCTTTCAGCTGGGACAATGCCCAAGAGGAAGCATGTTGCGAGCTGCAACAACACCGGCAAAGCCCGCCCGTGCTCGCTCATTTCGATGAAAACAACCAAACGCAAATGCACGTGGAAACCAGTGATATTGGCTTGAGTGCCGTCCTCGTCAAAAAGCAAAGGGGTTGAGAAAAGGTAACCGTATGTGCCAGCCGTGGCCTGTCTAAGGAGGAGAAAAACTACTCTGCCTCCGAGAAAGAGTGCGTCATGGGCCATTTCAAAATTTCGCCCATACATCTATGGTAGACCGTTCAAACTTGTGACAGTCCACCATGCGCTGTGTTGGCTCGCCTATTTGAAAGACCCTTCTGGCCGTCTTGGGCGGTGGAGCTTGCGCCTACAAGAATTGGACGTTACAATCGCTTATAAATCCTGCAGGAAATACTCCGACGCCAACTGCCTCTCCCGTGCCCCCATCGACCCACCGCCTCAAGACTCCGAAGAAAGCCCGTTCTTCGGAGTCGTGACGGAGCGCGACCTAGTCGCCCAGCAACTTGCCGACCACGAGTTGCGCATCATGATCAACTACCTCGAAGGACGCAACGTCGCCGTGCATAGGCCCTACCAAACGCGACTTACCAGCATTCAGCCTCAAAAACACCGTCCTCGTGAAGAAAAATCTCAACCCCGGAACGAGAACGACTTATATTTTGTCATCCCTGCAGACCTTCGTGACGAAATTTTGGAAGCGTCGCCCGACGACTCGTCGTCTGGACATCTCGGCACGGCACGTACTATCGGAAAAATGAAGGCAAAGTACTACTGGTCCCGCCTTACAATCGATGTGTCCCACTACGCCCGGAGCTGCAGAGACTGCAAGCGACGAAATCTATCGCCGATGATACTGGCGGACTTCTGCAGCCGATCACCGTCCCATCGAGGCTCTTCCACCAGATTGAAATGCACCTTTGGGGCCCGTTCCCTACGTCATTATTCGAGAACAAGTGGATTGTCCTAGCGACAGACTACATGACGCACTATGCAGAGACCACCACTTTTCCGAGGGGGCGGCACAAGAAGTCGCAAAGTTCATGATAAGCCAAGTTGTGCTGCGACATGGAGCCCCTGAAATCCTAATCACGGACCGACGAACGGCCTTCACTGCGGAACTCATACAAGGTATTTTCTCTACAGCAACATGGATCACCGAAGAACGACGGCGTACCACCCCCAAACGAACGGACTAACGAACGTCTGAACAAGATGATCGCGGATATGCTATCTATGTACGGCGACGTGTAACATAAGACCTGGGACGAAGTCCTTCCTATATGTCGCGTTTGCGTACAACACGGCTATCCATGGAACTACGCAGGTGACAGCGTTCGAGCTTGTCAACGGAAGACGGCCGACTACGATGATTTACGCCCTGCTTCCGCACGTACAAGACGATGACCTCAACGCGGACGTTCAAGGATACCTTCAGCGTGCGGAGGAGGCTCACCAGCTCGCTCGAGTTTGCAGAACGGACAAGCAGCTGGTGGATACCGGACGCTACAACCTCCGAAGCCGAGACGCCGAGTACCACCCAGGGGATCGTGTTCGGTTTGGACACCCATCCGACGATGTGGACTCAGTGAGAGGATTCTGCGACGGTATATGGCACCCTATCGGATTCTACAACGTGTTGGCGAACTCAACAACGAGGTGATCCCCGATGGTGATTCCGAAACATCACGACAACGCATGGGGCCCGACGTCGTCCACGTGATTCGCTTAAAACCTTACTGCGCAACATGACAGGCTTTTTTTGTTGTTTGTGCAGACTGTCTTTTATTTTAGCATCGGGTCGATGCTCTCTTAGAGGCTGGGGGGGGGGGTAGTGCCACGAACCACGTTTTTGCTTTGTTTTTTATGTTTTGTTTTTGCCACCCTGCGGCGCCCGGCTATGTTATCTGTATCATCTATGGGGATGCCGCACATGTTATCTCCTTTCAAAGGGGAGTGCTTCGAACTGCGTCACCAGCCAAGAATAATTTTCTGTCATCTACAGTATTCTGGATACAATTCGACTATTCCAGAAACCCTCGCGCCGACTGATAAACGCCCGCAGAGCAGATGCCGCACCTTTAGACTCGCCGACGCTCGCCTGCACACGTCATTTTGTCGACTACTGCTTCGCCACCTGTGTATTCTTTGAGTTGTTAGGGAAGCACAAGTTCGCTTCAATAAAGGTGTTTTCCTGCGGAAACCCCTCCAACTTATTTCATGCAACATGGGCCTGCCCTATCACTTGGCCTTCAGGAAACAACACCACAAACACGGTCGCGCTATGGGAGGCAGCTCTGGCCAGCTCCAACTTCAGGATTCAGAATGACTTAATTCTTCGAGCCCGGAGAGGAGCACAAGAGTCTGGGGCCCTGGAAGAATGTCACCACCCCTAAGGCAATCGCGACACCTCCTTATTTATCGAATAAGCGTTTATCTCTCGCTCTCTCCCTTCAAGTATACTGCGTCGTCTTAGGCTTCGTGACAATAGCTAGAACTGTGGAGGTAAAGATAGCGCTGCTTTCTTTCCCCGTAGTCTCTTGCATGATACAAGCATGATACAACTCGTAACATGGCACTTCTGCTTGTTACCTCGCCATTCGAGCGACCTTCTTCAAATTCATAGCGCCTACGTGCAGCCCGCCGCGCATGCGCAGCTTCTGTGGCTTTTTGTGAACTTCAACAGACGCACGCACAGGCACACACACACACGCATGCACATGCACATACACACATGAAAGAACAAGACGCTAGTTTTTTATTACTGCCTAGTTTTGCACCGCCTCGGCATACTTTCCTTATACTCACAGTATCGCCATACTTTAATGATCTGCTTCAATGTTCGCTCTGTCTCGTCGACCTTCGATGTCGTCTTCACTTGCGGAGTTAGATCGAGGGATTACGGCGACGCAAAAACACAAGTGGGGACGCTTAAGAGCTTGACCTATAAAAAGGCGCCTCTAGACGTGTTGAGCGCAAGACCGATCGCCTGCTTGTGCACTCTTGCTGCGGACAGTGTATGTGTCTGCGTGAGATAGTTACGTGAAGATATGTGCGGATGTAATGCGGCTGAGGATGAAAGCCTGTATGAGGCATAGACGACCATCTTCTTTTAGGACAGCATGCCAGTTTGGGATACGGTAATGAGGCGTAGTGTGTACCATAGTGCGAAGTTTTCGTTATGCTTTCTGGGGATTAACAGTCGCGGCCACTGATACAGGGAACACGGCAGGTGTGGCCGCGCTTCTGGGACCACCAAGCGGGCTCCGCGCGAAGTATGCGGCGCAGGCGGATTCAAAGCCAGAGGCGGAGGCCGGCTGCGCGTCGAATGCTACGGCTCCTCCCAATTCGCCGCACGCGTGGTTTGTGTAGTCCGAACCGCGCGAGCAATCTAGCTCTCTCCGCTCGCGGCGAAGTGGGATGAGCCGTCGCAGACGACGCACATCTAACTACGCCGCTGGCCCTGATTGCGCTTGCGCCGCAATACTTCCTGTGGCGAATGACGTGGCGCTCCGTGTAGCGCGGCCAGCCGCTCCGTGTTCCCTGTATCAGTGGCCGCGACTGTACATTCAGGCCGATCATCAGCACTCTGTTTCTCTTTTATGCCTGTGTCTTTGTCGGTTTCTCTGATGCAATTTTTGTTTTCCAGGCGTTTCGTGTTTTTAAATCTTCCTCTGATACAATGGCTGATTGCATCGAAAAAATAAGTTCTTCAGGAAGACCGGTCAACGTCATGCTGATGATGAGAAGATACGCGTTGGACGCTACAATGAAGGCAGGCTTCGGCACTGACATGGGTGCTTTGACTGCTCCAACGGGCGGTCCCCTAGACCTTCTTACCGAAGCAGCTGTGCGCTTACTGCCAAGCGTCGGACTTGATGGCAGTGCGGTTGTGGCGAGTATGTTCTATTAAATTTTTATCCGACTACATTATTTACGTACTCCGAAAGTAGGCTCATTTCTGTTGAGGAAAATTTCAAGTTGGAACAAAGGGTGTCATTTTTTAAGGAGTGCAAACACGGTGGCCATCACTGAAGCGCTTAAAATGTAACGTGCCCAGGTTTTCGTGAGCCCTAGTAAAAATGTGTTAACGATTGAACTCAGCTAACTAGGTTTGAGTTATAGGAGAACAAAGCGTTTTTTTTTTGCAAACTCCTATTTTAGCCCACATTTCTGTCAGCATTAGGCTACGCGAGCGGGTGCAATCCTTGATAACGGCTTCCCAGCGATTTTTATCCTGCTTTATGTTTAACTCCACGCGAGCTGCAGGAATAAAGATCTCCAGATCTTCAGAAGAAAGACCTGCAGAATAAAGATCTCCAGCGCACGATAAAGACCTCCAGGAGGTCAAAATTAGTCTGGAGCACTCACTACGGCGAGCCTCATCGACTGTGTAGCGTCGCCACGTTCAGCCTAATATTCAATCGATAATCCATTGCATTAAAAATGCTCTTGCAGTACAGTTTATTGCAATTTTACTCGGGACACGAAAATCCGTATACGTGCTTTGAATGCTAAAGCGTTGTGGCTCTGCGATTGGATGAATCAACGGCAACCGGCTGGCGGTAGCTGTTACCCTCACTAGCCATTTTCCATAAGTAGGTATGCGGAAATTTTCGGGAAGCATGTGGACGTCGGAGACAAATGGCCGTCAGTGAATCGGAGGTGAGATTTGGACGCAAGTTGTCATGGCCATTCGCCATTGGTCGGCATTCTTGAGAGTGTGTGTGACCGGTAAGAAGGACATTCTAGCTTTCCACTGTGAACCACGAATCGGTATTATGGTAGCTTCATAGAATCAGTGTCACCCTACCGATGTAGCAGTAACAAAGGAAGCCATAATGTCTCCGCATTCAAAGCAGGTAAGCAGACTTGAGTTTACGATGACCGCCACGCTGCTTGCAGCGAAGGCGCTGAGTATTGGTGCTTAGCTTGCTTCGAATTTCTGACATTTTTTATGTAGAATGCTCTATATATGCCGAAACGTGTGAGATACTAAATATAGCTGTGAGGTGCACAAAATAGCCCATAAAAGGTTGTAGTTGGGCGAGCCGAGAATCGCAAGCCGCGAATTACGCCGCAGGAAACGTAGGGCGCCATGGACCGACCGTGATCCCGTGATCGCGGCAGGAAAGACAAGAAGTAGTGCAGAAGCATTGTCCCATGTGTCAACTTTTGAGAAAGGGTGACACCGTAAAAAGGAAACAGCGGAAAGGGAGGTTAGGCCGCTACCGCACGTGCACAGTGAGCCCCCTTGAAAGCTGAACGTACATACGTTGGCGAAGAGGCTGCTCCTGGTGATGGGCAACGAGCGGAACGACTTCGGAAGGCACTGTCAAGAGAGCCTGCAATACTCTTGTCAACTTTTTTCATAAATCTTAAATGCTTCCAGAACGTACTCAACAAACCGTCGATTACTAGAATAGGTGGTCACCAAGCACCTCAGCCAGAGATTGCTACTCTGTGCCCGGTACTAAGTATCTCCTGTAAGCTTTCCTTAGTTTCAAAAGCGCAGAACATTGGAGTCATTCGCTGCTCACAACGAAGGATTTCTTGCCTCACGGGACATTTACAGTTTCGTGTTAACCGCCATTTATTTATTTCCATCTAAACTAATACGGTTCATAGGCTGTTTTTATAGCACGTGCACTGTTGGCTTACCTCCGCAGGTTTCGCACAACAATTCTGCAGCCTGCTTCTTGAATTTTTTTTATTTATCGTTTACGCAGCGAGTGCCCCGATTTATCGAAAAGGCAGTGCATTGCGGGCTGCAGCCAAGAATAAAACAATTCTTGATTCATTGGCTTCTTTCGCAAAACTTGTTGTGGCAAGCCTCTTTCGTAAAGCTGTCCGTATTTTCCAGGTTATATCCCGCGTTCCCAAATGTTAATGCGCTGAGTATCGTAAAACAGTTCAACCTGCAATGTGTATGACGTTGTTTAATACCCCTGTCACACGGGCACTTTCAATCGCGATTGAAGTGAATCGCGATCGAGTTTTCGAGCGCGCTCGAAGCACTGCCGCAGGTACACGGCACGTTTCAATCGCGATTGAAAAGTTGCACTGGTTGCACTCGTGTACGCTAGATGGCGCTAACATTGTACTTGCGGCCGGCGTCTGGTAACTCCTCGTTGTCGTAGGTATACGTAAGTATGTAAATGTTACCTCACGCTTATTTGGGTCAAGTTATTTGACACAATTTGTGGCGTTAGTTGAAGTTTTCACCTTCTGTGTCATTACTGAGCGGGGACGAGAGTACCGCCGCTTTCGTTCGATCGCGCTTGGAAGCCTCGATCGCGCTTGAGAAACCAGGATTGAGTTCGAGCGGGATCGAGCTCGATCACGATTGAAACGGCCGTGTAGCATGCGCCCGATCCGGATTGAGCTCGATCCGGATCGACTCAATCGCGATTGAAAGTACCCGTGTGACAGGGGTATAAGGCGTAAAACCCAACTTGTAAGTAACGTGACATTAGGCCTAGACATGGGTCGTTTGGCATAACGTCAGACTTTGTCGTATAACGTCGTGCAGTAGCTGATTATTGGAAAACTTTCTTTGGGTGGGTCAAGCATCGGGTACTGCTTGACATTGTAATGCCTCAAGGCAAAGCTTTAGACCACACGAAGCACATACTCGACAGTTTGCGTTGTACTACCAAAGTGGTACATACCTACATAGTAGCGATAGTAGCACATATTCCCATTGCTTGTTCAAATGGTGCTGCTTAAGGTTCCTGTGGGCCCTAGCATATAAGACGCAATCAATAAACTAACCAATCTATTACTTTGAGCGTAGGCGCTTCCAGGTTCGACCACAATAAACCTGGAGACGTGCATATGTACAGTGAAATAATAAACTGCCCTCTATATTCAGCCCTGTGTACTGCTTTCGGGCAGTATTCCGCTACTGGCACAACCGCAGCACCTGTCTCTGCACAAAAAATGCCTAGTTCCATTTCAACCTTAAAAAGGCCTAGTTCTTGCATTTATGGGTAATTTAGGTAAGCAAACTGTAATGATTTCTGCTTTTTTTTTCACATTGTGTGCCAGAGCTTCGCTGGCTATGGCTATGGCTTGTAAATATGACAGGGTTGCTTAGTGATTCTTTCGTCGTAATGCTTCAAGCCCTCATGAAGCCAATTGTCGAGAAACGACGACACAATATTTCAGTAAGCACGTTCATTTCTTCCTTGCGGATTTAAAATCCGCTGGTTCGGGTGGTGGCCCACCTTGCCGTCGACCTTTCGTTTACGTGTGTGTTTTTCGGGTGGATTTGAAAAAATGAAGATACTCCGGAGAAAGGCAATGAAATTTGTGAGCTTCAAACCATTTAGTCCCTTTCCAATTTGACGGATCTTTCCCTCTATAGTAAGGGATAAGTGCGCTAATTTGCACTCAAACTTCACGGCTTTGTACCTGTAGAAAAGAAGGTACGAATGCGCTGTAATATTTCAGGGTTGATGTTGAATAAAAGAATAATAGTGCTTTATTATAACGACCTTCAGTAAAAAATAATCTACAATTATATTATTACCTTATTATTACTAATTATAATTAGTCTTGATATATTCAAAGAAAAAACGTACTACGCAAACTTTGACCAAGAAACAAGAAAACATACACGCATTACGTCTTCTGATGCCTTTAATGACCTTGGGGTAGCCTAAACAAGAGAAAAATCTGGGCAAGTTGGTTGTGCATAATTTGTAATAGCGCTGGTCCTGTGTCTTCCCTGTCTCGTCGTGTCCTCTAGCGTGGTTAGAAATGGCCGGGGTATCTGGGCAGGTAATAAGATGCAGCTCATACATCTTACAAAAAAAGTGGCGCAGCTTGCAGTAGTCGCAGAAGGCTGGAGAGACAAGAGAGCTCGCGTTCGACCTACCTTCTCCTCACACTGGCAGCGGATCCCAGGTGAGAGGGAGCAGCCGGTCCCTAGCAGTGCAAAGCCGTTTTTGACGGCACTGTAAAGCAAAGACCATTGAAGTGTCTACAGTGTTTTATTCAAGAGAACTCGTCGCCATCCTTTTCGCCATCGTCTTCCCACGGCATAGGGGCGTAGGGTAAATCCTCTTGTACCGCGTTTTCCTTTCGCAAGACCTGCACTTCTTCGTCAGCTGGCCCGGTGGCCGTGTCCACGTGTGGATTATGAAGGGATGGCTTGACAGATTCGCCGTCATCGTATTCGGTGTGGCGGACGCGTGGCACACCGGTCACTAAACGACGACGATGACAATAAAGGGGGGGGGAGAGCTCCTCATGCGGTGTAAGCCACTGCGCAAGCCCGGACGACGCCGGGCAGTTGCAGCGAGGTGCGCGCTCACGTGCGTTAAAAGTTGTCTGTCTACGCCGCACACATTTCTTTCGGACTAAACAGCTTTCCTGTTAAAACTTTAGAGGACTACACGTTCCTAATTTCATTTATTTGGGGGATTTAGCGTTCACAAGCTACCGTTAGGTTATGAGGCGCGTCGTAGTGGACGGTTTCGGTTAAAATTTGACCACCGCACATCATGACTGCGGACCCTAATTTCACACAGGGGCACTTTAGCCGGCGGCTCAGATACTGAGCCACCGCGGCAGGTACTATAGGCACCTCCTGAGCCTTCAAGAGTAAAACCGGCTTCTGAACAAAATTATTTTCACGCTAATGTTCGGGCCTGCTGTAGAATTCCGACGTATGTTGATAATTCGCAAGCAGTCGGAGTTTTTGCTCGTTGCAAGCCCGGCACCTACCCGTGCGCAATTTGGAGGTGTCAAGTTCCGAGGCATACAGCGTCCGTCGTGAAGCGTTGTCTTGAAATACTGTGAAAAGAAAGCATTTCTGTTCAAAGGCATTGGTTACTACGCAACTCTCAAATCCGCGTTCCCGGAACGCAAATTGGGCGACGAATGCTACGCAAAATGGCCGGTTGCTCAAAAAGTAAAAACAGTTGAACGAATTTTCTAAATGACGTTTCCTTGAACAGCGTAACTAATTGAGGGGAGAAGAAAGGTAAATTTTATTCTTGATGGGATTCCGTCCAGCGGCATCCGGAATGCAAAACGAGAACGCGACGCCTGGATAACCTCAGCGAGACAATACTACCTCACTAATGGTAAACATAGTAAATTGGCTGGGGCCTTCGAGTGGCAGAACAGAGTATAGACATCCACTGCGGACAACAGGAGGAATCTGGCGGGTAGTTGAGCACGCTTCCGATAGTGGCGCTAGGTTAGGCGACTGGCCAAGCCTCTTAGCGGCAGTAACGATAAAAGGAAGGTTTAGATGTTGAGGGCAAAGAATGTTGGTAATTATTAGGAGACCGAACAGAAGCCCGCCACTGCAAAAATGACGTTCAAGCAGATATAGAGATGGTTCCACCAGCGTAGGCACTGCCTCATGACTGAACCTAAAATGTGTTTGTTACCTTCTATATGACGTTGGTTTTTTGAAGATATCGGTGTGGTCTTTACGGCCATGGGCTATCAACAGTGTACATTAAGAGCTTGTGTAAAAACCAATTGGCCGAGGCAACGCAACGCTGAAGATGACTGGGAGCGGGGAAACCCGGCGAAGGGAGGCAAATCAGCAGCCAACCCAGTGCCTATGCAATTGAAATTCCCCACCACGAAGAGAACAGAGAGCCCAGCTCCAGATAGGGCAGCACATGAAGCTATTGCAACAGACAACGAAACGTCCGCCTCAACAGCAACTATGAAATATCTGCGGTCATACGGCGCTGCTCCAACATTTCGACATTTAAACCCAACCGGTACCTCATACAAAACGAATGAAACAACCCTCCACGTCATCCCCAACACAACGGGGTGGCGCAGACACTGGCGTTAAGGTCATTCGGTGATTCGACACTAATTTTATCGCATTCAGTTCATTATAATGAGCCTTCAGATATCCTTTTTTTCACTTCATTCTCTAAAAGGGCAAGAAGGCTGACCTCTTACAACTCCTCCTGGACAAAGAAGACGTCGGTGGCTCTGACAGTGAGCATACCTTTTTTATTCGCACCTCGGAGTTCTGCCCCGTAGCCAACTTATTATTTGCGAAACAATGAGTCGTTTTACAGATATTGACTTTTATACAGGTGCCTATGAAAGAAGAATCCAAAGCTTGGTTAACATCAAATCAATTTTTCAATTCAATTTATTGTTCTTTGTGGCGCTACAAAACATACGCGAACACTGTTTGGACACATAGCCAGCGGCTAGTACGGGGTCCAATAAAAAAGTGCAAGAATTGCAGAAAACACATGTCAGTACATATGGTCGGCACTAAACTTAAAAATCGTTAAAAAGCACTCTAGACACTAGTTAGAGCACAGATTTCTTGAATGAATACAATTCTAAGGGCCAATAAAATAAACAAGAGCACGTTGAATTCTTACCAGCAATAACTACGGCAATTGCATTTGTCACTAGGGTTACAATGAATACATCATATTAAAGCACAAGAATCACTTAAAATGCAGTATGTTATCACATTTTATAAGAAGTATCACGTCATTCGATAATGGGGTATAAATGCGGGAGAATGTACAAATAATAGCTGCAAGCGTGAACTGAAAGAGCGTCATTCATTTTAAGGTAGTGTGTTTTTATCACGACAGAAAAATTGTTAGCAGCTTTTACGTCATGCGGAAGGCTGTTCCAGATCTTGACAGTAAATCCCAACGTACACGCACCGTAAGCATATCTTTTTGCGGCTAAGTTAAAGTTTACAAGGGTATGGCCCCGTGTCACGCGTGCGGGATTATTAAGTGTAGACGTACCAAAAGGAAGGTTGCTTGTTATTATGTTGTGGATGCATTCAGCACTTTTTTTAATCACGAATTAGATCAAATGGTAAGACGCGTAATTCAGTAAACAGCGCCTTGCTGGGTTGAGAGTATCCAAAAAGCGTAAACATTCTCAGAGCTCATTTTTCCGCTCGCCTCAGGAGCTCTAGGTAAGTATTGTATGTCCAGCCCCACGACTCGATGCAATACGTAAGATGAGCGTGCACTAACGTGAAGTATAGGACTGGCAGAACATCGGCGTCGAAGTATTCACGTAATTTAATTAGAGCAGAGTAGCCAGACGCAATCTTCCCGCAAACCGCGTCGACGTGATGTTTCCACGGTATATGCTTGTCTAAGATCACACCAAGGTACGTAAAAAGGTTGGTTGATTCAAGCTGCGCTTGGCAAAAAGCTAATCTGATATCAGCCAAACCGAGTGATCTGTTTCGTGAATGGAAAAGTACATAGTTGTTATTCTTTGTGTTGACTGTCAATTTTTTTCCTCAGATACCAGTCTGAGATTTTTTTCAGCTCTGCGCTTAAGATACTTTCGAGTTCGGTAGTAGGATTGGCAGTGATTATAACGGCCGTGTCATCAGCGTACATGATAGAGTTGGCTGAGGTTAATATCTGAGGCAAGTCATTCACGTTAAGGGAAAAAAATTAAGGACCAAGAGTATAGGCCTGCCGTACCCCTGTTCGCAAGTACTGCATATATGACGTAACATTTTTTATTGACCCAACTTGTTGACGATTTGTAAGATAGCTAGCAAAAAATTCAAGCACCCTATCACGAAACCCGTATATTTTTAATTTGTTTAGCAATATGTCATGGTTAACCATGTCGAAGGCCTTCTTTATATCTCGAAAGATAACAGCAGCTAGTTTGTTGATGTCTAGCGCACTCTTGACCGACTGGCTGACTGGAATCACGGCCAAGCTAGTTTAATGCTTCGAACGAAATCTATGTTGCTGTGGAAAAATAATATGATATTTATCTAGGAAATCGTAAATGCGTTAAGGGGAATTTTTTCGAATGTGTTATTAATAACGCTTAGAAAAGAAAAAGGTCTGTAGCTGTAAAGGCCCGTTCACACTTGCAACGAAACGACGCGACAAAGCGACGAAGGCGAAAGCGATCGCCACCCTTGCGATTCGCACTTGCACGTGACATCGAGCGACGGGCGACGACAATTTTTCGCTTTTCTTGTTATTGTCTCGTGCTCGGAGTGAAACTTCACGGGAGCTTCGTCGCTTGTGGAGACACAGCATCCGGGTGCTTTGGCAGGATATGACGTCAAGAAGTCTCGCCTCCTGCTTCCGCTTCAAAAGCGACGGCGCGATGGAGGCGAAAAAAATTCGTCGAGACCGATCGCTCTCGTCGCGCGAAGAAAGCGACGGAAATGTCCGTCGCTTTCGTCTCTTTTGCTCGGTTTCGTCGCAAGTGTGAACGGGTCTTAAGAGTCAGAAGTATCGCTATCCTTATATATCGGTGTAACTCTGGCTATCTTGAAAGACGACGGGTATGTGTATTCAAGCAACGAATGGTTGAACAGACGGCACAAGGTTGGTCCTATGATTTCACTGATTTTCTTGATTAGTTTTGCAGAAATGCGGTCCGAGCCAACTGCTTTATTTGTTGACAACTGCGCAACAACCCACAAGACTTCGTTGAGTTCGATTTTCTGAAGGGCGAAAGAGTTAGCAACTGGCGGTAGAGGAACACTGTCCTAACTTGCGACGGGAAGCTTCGAAGCCAGTTCAGGACCGAAATTGGTATAAAAAAGTATTAAATTTGTTAACGGTGTCTTTTGTATTGCTAGGGGTAGGGTGGAGCATTTTTTTTTATTTCTCGTGACCTCGTTAACCACTTCCCACATTTTTTTTTATTCCCTGAGGCATCTTGAATGTGGCGAGAAAAATATTCTCTTTTTCCGGTTCTAAATAAAGACACTGATTTGGTATGCGCCAATTTGGACTGGTAAGATAATATTCGTTTCCCTTGTGATGTCGCCACTTATGATACCGATAGTCCTTTTTCCTCAGTATGCTTAGAATTTCTTCGGTCATCCAGGGACAAATCGGTTGATAGCGTTGCGACGATGCTACATTTCGGCTACTGCAGCCTATAAGCTCATTTATGGTAGTAATCACGTTCAAGACCTCTGTATTTACGTCTTCATGATAGATATGGTCTGGTCTGATAAACAACTGCTTGTTACAGAATATTTCATGATTTATATTGGTTCTGTGTGTCGGCATAAGCGTTTCTACCATAGGAACGGTGTTAATCTGTACGAAAGAATTTGGCAAGTGGTCCGAAATTGGTTTTTGGTAGACGCCTCTGTTTACACCTGTATCACTGTTTGTCAGCGCATGGTCGATTGATGTTGCCGAAGACGTGGTTATACGCGTCGGGGTGGTGGTAAGTTTGCGAAAGTTTTATGATCGAGGAAACTGTGTGTAATCCATGAAATTGTTGAAAGCTGTATCAGTGTTCATATCTCCGGCAATTATGACGCGAGTTTCGCTGTTCTTGGTTAAACAAGACATTATTATTCCCATTTCCGGCAAGGCTTGAATGCGGAGGTCACTAGACAACACCCACTACGCGCCCACATTCGAGTTTCATAAATAATGCTCCAAGTGCCGGCGAACAACAAGAAACTGATGATAAGATGGTGCATTGTAAACTATCTTTAACGGACAATGCCACACCACCCCCACGGAACTGAGAGCCCGTGGCTGCGATATTGTCATGCAACCAGGAATTGTCATATTTCATGTTGTCTGAGCCATGTTTCAGTTGTCGGTATGATTTTAAACGACTCGTCTTGCCTAACGATAAAATAAAGAAGGGAGTTCAGGGTTTTATTTCTGCTGCGGACATTACTGTGAAGCACGGATATGTTTTTTCTGGGAGCAATCATGGGCTAGAGTTAGTGTGGCTTGCTTCGTTTTGTGGCTGAATGCTAGAATTGCCAGTAATTTTTAAAGATCTGCTTCACCGGTAACGTGAACTACTTTTGATTTTTGAGCTTTCCTCATCAGCATTTTCCCATCTGAGACCAAAGGAATCTCCCAGCCTTTAGCGGGCTTGGTTGCGATTGCCTTTCCCGCAAGATTCTTATTTTCCGGGCCTAAATGTTCATTAACAAAGATGGGATCGGCCTCTTGAAATCCAAGCATCGATGCGTTCAGACGTGTTTTCTTTGCTGCCGACAGAAATCTGTCTCGGATAGTCCGGGAGGCAAACTGAACAACAATGTTTGGTGGTCCTCTAGCCTTTGCAGGCACTCGATGTGCAATCGGAATGTCGTGACTGGGCAGTCGTGTAGGCAAACGCAAAGCGGTTGCTTCAACTACCTTGGAAATATCCTCATTGTCAGTAACAGGTATGCCCTTCACTTCGAGGTTGCTTCCCCTGCGGTACTGCTTCAGAGCAATTAGCTGTTGATTGGTCTCGTCAACTTCTTTGCGTAGTGTTCGGTACTGTTTCTTTCATTCGAGGACGAAGTGTGTTGCCTCTTTCAGGTCATTACGGAGGTTAATAACTTCGGTTTTGAAAACTTCGAAGTTTCCGTTCATAAAGTTCACTCCCTCTTTGCCTAACGCAACTTAGTAAGGTAGACGTCTGGGCTAGCTGGTTCAACATGTTAAATTTACAACGCAATAAAGAGACACACAAGTACGAGTAAGGGACATACGCAGCGCTGACTTACAACTGATAGTTTATTGACAATGGCAAAAACATTTGTTTATGCAAGATATGGTGACACTACAGCATAAAAGTGGATAAACAAGATATTAAATGCACTATACTTAATCTGCCCGCTGAAGCAGACGAGATTGTAGGTTGGGGGACGACTGCATCAGTGTTCCTTCAAACTCACTAAGTGCAAAGGAATTGCCTTACTTACACGAAGCACGTGTTGGCACTGGACGGCAACGGCAAACGGTTATTATTTCCGCCAGGGACGTGTGGTGCACACATTAAATACACTTGCAGCCTCCCTGTCTCTTTAAATTTTAATGTGTGCGATCTTCCTTCACCATAGACCACCGTGCTTTGTAAATATATGTTAAATTTACGAGCGTTTTTCGTATTGCAATGAAAGCCTTCAAGAGCATTAGGAATAACTTCAACGCAAACAATTTCGCACCTTCACAATCGAGATACACAGACTCAGGAAAGAACGGAGCTGGTGAGCTTCACGAGCTTAAACATTGCTTTTATTATGTCTGCCCTTCTTATCGGTAGATCAGACACTGATGCCGCCGAGCGCATGCCGTCTCTCTCAACTAAAGACTGCAGAACACCTGCACGTCAGAGCTTACGTCATCACTAGCGCAGACAATTCCCGACGCGCCCGTCCTCACCGGAACGCCTCTGCCGCGAAGCGCTCCCCATGTTTCACGTCCGCACGAACCAAAAGGGAACGGAGAGGGCCGTAAATGCCATGATAGCGCAATCGAATAGACGCAGATTCAGAGAATGACACTGAGACTAATACTAATACGTCGATTCAGGATGCATCCTTTATTCCCAACAGAATTCGTCGCCAAATAAAAATCCTGCAACCACCAGGAAACCTTCAACCTCATTATATTAGAGTGCAATATTAACCCAGACCTACCATTCATTCTCCCATCATCTGAGCAGTGTTAGATACGCCTGTCCAGCTCCTTACCTGAAGATCAACTTCCGAGGGTTGAGAGGGCCAGTAAAACCAAAATAAGGAACCACTCCGCAGCTAATACTCAATTAAAAGTCTCTCTCTCTCTCTCTCTCTCTCGCTCTCTCTCTCTCTCTCTCTCTCGCTCGCTCTCTCTCTCTCTCTATCTCTCGGTTTCATGGCACGAGGGACTCAGGTTCGATTCCGACCACGGGAGGCGTTTGTTTCCTTGAGGCGAGCACTACCCACCCATGCTGCTCGCTCCCTGCTCGTCACTGCTTTCCATCGCACTTCTTGGCTTAACGTTTCTGTGCTCTCCTCTTTTGAGCTTTTACTTCTGAGCTTTTGAGTTTTAGCGACGCCAGACGCGTATGGCACAATCTTAAAAAGCTGCCCTTTTTAAAGAATTCTGCTGCTGCTCCAGTCATTGGATTCAAACGCCTGCATCAATTTGCGCTGAAGTAATGTCACTTTTTTTTCTTTAGAGCGACAAGGTGATGTGCGGCTTTCCCCTAGAGAAGTACTGGTCAACGCCTGCGTGTATTTGTTCGCTGGGTGAGTTGCTTATTTTAGTTTTTGCTCAAACCAGTCGCACACACAACTCTCACATTTGAAATACAAAGAGCAACTACTGCAAAGCGCAAGCGCAGAGCAACGCATGGCGGACTGCCATGAACGGTATTTGGTCAACCACTCAACCTTAGTTTTGTGGTATAGTCTAAACCATGAATAACTGCGAACTGGACGCAAAGAGTAATTAAGTAAACATTTTCGCAATAAAATGTCTCAGGACTAAACAGAAAGAAGTGCCTAGAATAGGTCTTCTTTGAGCATATGCAATCCACATGACTTCGGGACTTGACATATATTCCTTTTAAATTTATGCTCCGAAACTAAGGAGGCCTCCCACAACGGAACTAATATTCCTCCTCCTCCGAAATGAACATTGACCCGAAACTCTTGTTGGATGGCAATCTTTTCTGCACTTTTTCAATTTGTTTTCGCGACACTTATAAGTGATTCATTGGAAACGCCAATCAGGAATTGTGTGTAGTTGTCAGTCAAGCGAAGCTGAAAGAAAACAACAACGTTTTGATCTTTAAGAGGCAGAGATTGGTGCTTTCTGTGGTTGTTATCTATATAGTGTAGACCAGTTTCGTAACCAAATGAGGAATTATTTTTTCTGGCATTATGTCATGTCTCACTGTTTATAATAAACTGCTGCAGGCTGGACGGCACTGCCCATACGATTACAGCGGCTCTGTACTTACTGGCAGAGCATCCAGATATCCAGGAGAGACTCAGAAAGCATGTTCGTGCCACCAGCGGAATAAACGTGAGATCAAAATAATGCCCCTACCGCTTTCGCATACATTGTTATTTCGCTGATTTTAAACCTTTTTGCTTTCAGGGAAACCTCAGCTTTGAAGCCACAGGACAACTGAATTACCTAGACATGGTTTTAAAAGAATCTATGCGGGTTTATTCTCAAAACGTTAGGTGAGAGTGTAATTTTCAACAATTTTGTATGAAATATCAATTGTTAAAAATCAAACATTTTTTCCAGGCTTACAGGTCAAACAAGCAGCTGATAATATTTTTGTGGTTTATTAAAAAAAGAAATTTATTGGGCTCAGAGCAAAGCTCTTAAGCTGTATCGCTCCCGATCATAGTATTCATAATTAATTTTTACGTGCTATTATTCCCGGACAAAATAACGCACTTGCGGCCATCATTTAAATATTGTTACGAGAAAACGCGCTGAATACTGGTGTACTCACAGAAATTACCTTAGCAGTGCTATTAAAAAGCTCACAATCATGATACAGCTTCTGAGCATATGTCCGATTTTAAGTCTCCGGACATTTTAGACATTACCCTCATCGTCTTGAGCTGCCAGTGCATGACCCAGCTCCCTTGCGGAATACCCGAGCTGGATTGCAAATCTTCTCGTACCGCAGTTTCCCTAGTTTCCCTAACCATGGGTAATTAGGAAGCCGGTGGTAGCTGGAAGAGTGGAAAGATAAAAGGAACAGTAGCGAGCCTGTTTTCAAGTTGCAATATGGTAGTGAAATAATAAATTGTTTTCGCAACACAAACGCGGCCATGTGCCTGCATCGGGTGTTACCGTAAAAACCAGCGTATAATACGGGCCCGCGTATAATACGAGGTGTAATTCGGGGACAGCAAAATCAGAAAAAAAGTTTTCATCCGCATATAATACGAGGTAAAGAGCCCTGAAAATATTTATTTGTACTGCAGTTACCCTTTAGTCATTGTCAGTTTTCGCTGGCACTGTTTCACGACGTCCGTTCAGTCATCGTCAGGTTCGCTGCCGCTGTCTCCTGAAGTCGCCTTGTTGGAAATGTCTTCCCACAGAAAGTGGTCCTCAGTGCCATCAAGGGCGTTCGAGATGCCGCATTTCTTAAAAGAGCGACTGACGAGCTCCTCTGGGATGCTGGCCCACGCATCCGCGATCCAGCCACAAAGCACCGCTGGAGGAGCCCGCGTCAGCCATCCGGTAGCTGTCACTTACGGGTCTCCTGACCTCATCCACTCTTGGTAGCAGGACCTGATGCAGTCTTTGAAAGGCTTGTTGATGCAAACGTCTAGCGGTTGCAGCTGGAATGTCATTCCTCCTGGAATGACAATGAGTTCGGTGCGGGGTTCGCGCAACAACTTCTTCACGGAATCGGCCAGGTGGCAGCGAAAGGCGTCCAACACGAGCACTGACGGGAACCCCCAACAGTGCTCCAGGCCGCCGACACCACACAGACTTTATCCAGTCAAGCACCAGTTGCTTTCTCCACCCACGAAAGCTGCCTTCGGTGACTCCGAACTGCCTTCCTGCGGCACAATTCCTGATGGTCTCGACACATAAAATAACTTTTCTTTTAATTGCCGCTGAATACTGCCTTCGTGCACCCGACATCGTGATAGACTTACGGTGAACGTGCCGATCCTTCGCGTGGTCATAACAATCAAAATGGCGCCGGCTGAGAGAAGCAGCAGCCAGCTAACGCCACCGCAAGATAGCCCACCCTCCGCTGAAACCGAAACCGAAAGTGCAAATGTTCGGCTGAAAACTTTGGGACCCACATATAATACGAGGCACAAATTTTACATATAAAAATTTGGAAAAAAACATCGTATTATACGCGGGTTTTTACGGTACAGCAGCATACACGTTTTAAGAAATAAGACTTCTAAACATTAATAGTAGTTCGTTTGCAACGTTCGCGATGATAGGTCTAGTTAAAACTTTCTGCGCCTATTCTTCAATAAAAACTAAACGTCCTTGTCTAGTATTGTAATTGCTATCCTATGAGTGTTATATAAAACTTGTAGGCCGCGCAATTACAACAAAATCAAGAAAATATTTTGCCCGCCTTTTCAATGAATGTTTTTCCGAACACTTCACGGAACATTATTTAATAAAAATCTCGTATTGGCCCTTTAAACTAATATTAGGTGCGCAACTCTGTGGGGAAATAATATTTTATTTTACCTGCTTTTTAGGAAAAGGTTGGCTTAGATAGTAAAAGACATTAACCATGCAAAGGTCTCCACATTCTGCCACAGAAGATATAGTTGTACAAGGCTTCTGAAGTAGCACATAAGATTAATAGCACATAAATTTATTAGCAAATAGCACAAATAAATAGCACAAATAACTAATAGCACATAAGAAAAAAAGTTGTTATTTCCAACGCAGTTACATGAATGCCCAGGTACATTGCTAAACTTCGCCCAGTCTTGGTTCAAGCACATGTCTCTTTTGACGTTTTTCAGCTTTATAGCAAGGCGTGCCGTAGAGGACTACGAGTATAACGGCATTCGAATTCCCAAGGGGCTAAGCATTTTGGCGGCAACAAGCTGCATGAACCAAGATCCTGAAATTTGGAGTAATCCCTCTCTTTTCGATCCTGAAAGGTAAGAGCACTTGAATCACAATACCACAACGAATATGAGGCTAAAAAACAGAAACGTCTCCAAAACATTGTCTTATTGTATCTTTCGCAGCTTTGCGTTGCATAGGCCTTGGGATTGTTTTCCGTACCGTCACTGGCATTCCCCCAGTTTTAACGTATTCGTAAATGGCTCTTCTTGCCATATTATCTTCTGTAACTGTACGCACGTGACAAAATAATTTTTGAAAAATACTTTTGACTAAACACATAACAAAGCACACAAAAGCACCTTCTCAATTCCAGGAAGCTCTGCATTTCACCGGTTTGATTCCACAGAAGTATGGTTACACTCAGCGGATGCGAGCCTTTTAAACCGGAAATGCATGATATGCGTGCAATGCAGTAAATTCAGTCTGATCACCTTGATTAGATATTCACCGTTAGCTGGAAGAAATTAGTATCACCATGCAGCTGGAAAGAAATACTCAGGGTTAGTCACGTTTGTTGCCCATCGCTCCTGCGCACGGTCCGTCCTATGCGGTGTTACAATGATGCCCCCCCCCCCCCAAACGGGCGCTGGTATTTGATCGTATTGTAGGGTTTAAAGCGGCGACGCAATGCAGGCGAAGGCGTGCCGTAGTGGAGGGCTCCGGATTAATTTTTAAAACCTAGAGATCCTTACGTGCGCCGAAATCTCGAACGCACTGTATTTCTTGCTTTTCGGCTTCATGAAAAAGGCGGCCGTCGTGGCCGGTAATCGAACCCGGCGCTGGTATGCGGCTGCTGGCAGCACCTTGAGCACAAAAAGCACATTTCTCTAAATTACCAAGTACCCACAGTCCCAGGTATGGTTTCCTCACCATAGGAACCACTAATATTCGACTAAAGCACCCCTCACAAACCGCAAACCTGTGAACCTCGCTTCTAGTCCAGCATTTCTGACTCCTAAGCAAGTCCAAGACAAAAAAAAATAAATGGCAAGAACAGCACCCTCCAGCTACACGTGAGGTGCCTCTATGCCCAAAATATTATCTAGAGGCCTTACCTTCCTAACCCCTGAATTAACACTATCGCGGACCCAAGCGCCATCTCCATCAACAGCTTCCATTGTTGTATCTATATGTGACAAACGCAGAGGCTGCCAGCCAGCTGAAACCACCCTCCCATTCAAGAGAACGTAGTCTCAATTCGTACTTCTTTACGCTATTGAGACCCTCCCTTTTTGCCGCCATTAAGGAACAGGCCACCTTCAGTGGGCAGCAATGAATACCCAACCAATCACATACATAACCACGTATTCTAAGCTGTACTATGACATAGGCTCCCACCGCTACCATACATCTCCGCGAGATGCACCGTGTCATGTACGATGTGAAGAGCAACTTGCATAAAATACAGGATTCGTAAATTATTTTCACCTTACACTGTTCATTCTTCGGTGACAACTGCAATTTGTCTGGCTGCCGAATTGTCTTACTGCCACTTCAAAACGACGCGCATGTTTCTTGATGGAACTGTTGAGCATTACCTCAGACGAAAGCAGAATACTTTAGGCGTGTGGTTTACTCTCCTCGAAAACCACCAGTTTGATATTACACCGTCCTGAACCAAGTGAAAAGGCGCGCATCTCACTACTGATAGGACATGCCCTGTTCGCGATTAATACGAAGGCACAAAAAAATTGACCACCAAAGTATAACACGCAAAATTGGCATGACCTGCTTCCCGCCCAGATGATAATCGGGAACCCTCCTTCTAAACCCCTGAATTCACACCACTGTCTATTGATTGATTGATTGTTGAGCTTTACGCGCCGACGCGAAGTAGGCCATGACGCACGTGGTAGTGGGGGGCTCCAGAATAATTTTAACCACCTCGGAAGTTTTAGCGCGCGCAAAAATCTTGTATTTACAGGCGTTTTACCTTTTCGCCTCCATCAGAAAAGTGGCCGCCGCGGCCGGGAATCAAAACCGCGTCTTCGTGAACACCATTGTCGAGTCATCAGCCATTGTCATATCGGGCGCTATTCGATCCATGGGGGATGAACTCTAATAAAGCCAGTCAGTTCCAGCCATTATGCCAATTACCACAACTTACAGGGACACTGAAGTGAATTGTAAGTATAGTGAGATTACTTCCGCAAATTAAGAGTCACTGAAGTTTGTTTCGACCACTGTTGGTGCGTTTACTGAAATCTATTTAATGCGAAAATAAATTTGAAAGAGTCATCTATCTGTCTGCATATTTCTTGTCTATTTCGTATAACGTTTCGGCTCAGTATTACGGGCATTCGGCCAGTCATTCGCGACTGCATAGAATGAGACGTGCTAACAAGAATCGGTGCTGATTTCTCCGGCCCATTTCTGCGTCACGACATTGATTAGTGGTAATGACGATTCCTGAAGTATCGCTAGTACGCCATGACAGATAGCGCCGGCAGCCCTGGACATGTCGCTCCAAAACAAAACCGAAACTGCTTTTAACAACTCTAGAAAAACAAACCGTAACTGCATTCCGGTAGAACGAGACGTGCTGGCAAGAATCGGTGGTGATTTCTCCGGCCCCTTTCTGCGTCACGACATCGCAATAGGGGTAATGACGATTCCTGAAGTATCTCTAATGCGCGTTCACAGATGGCGCCAGCAGCCCTGGACATGTCGCTCCAAAACCAAACCAAAACTGCTTTCAACAACTCTAGAAAAACAAACCATAACTACATTCCGATACATATGCTTGTTGCCAAAAGTACTACAGTCTTTTCTACCGAAAAAATTCAAGATTAACACACACGTAACTGCATAAGCATGAACTTTAAATAAGATCTTGGACATCGTCCAATCGCATCGCGAGACGAATACGCGTCATTTCGCCTCACAGCTTTTGTTGTTCCGGCCACCGCAATTTTTGCAGGGTATTCTTGCTTCTTTGAGGCTTCATCAATCACATACTGCTTTATTATCCGGATAAATTATTAAAAGTGGTGTATTTGAGCCCGCGTATGCAATGAAAATACAAACAGAAGTTTGAGAAACTCACGTCAGTGTCCCTTTAACAAGTCTCCAGCAAAAATGTTTTTACGTGGTTCTAAACGTGTCTAATTTTCGCCATCAAAGAACCTGCTGTCGTCCTTGTGTAAAAATATACAACACACCCGATACAGCCACCTGTTGTGCAGGTGCAAGCTTTTGGCATACCCACTCAATTGAAAGTGATTATCAGCCTCCACCTTGAACCTCAGTGTGGATTGCTCAATGCAACAGCCGAAGTTCAATCGTGAAGAACACAGAGTCATGAAAACATCCGCAGCCGCAGCAGCGGCTCGGATACCCCTTCTCCACGGCCCCTACGCAACCGCAGCCGCGGATTGCGTGGCAACGGGAATTCCGGAAGGCTCGGGATTCCAATAGCGCTCTACGTCAGGCGACGTAGAGCGTTCATACTCCAGTTGCCGGGCCAACGCAGATGCTGAAGCCCCAAACAGCGCGCCTCTCGTGACAGTCGGCCCGCAAGCGCCCAAAAGTGGAGGAATATCTTCCGACGGAGCTTCTATTGCGAATGCTCTCGCAAGAGCTATGCAGCAGGTGCTGCAGGTGGCGCGGTCACCAGATCCCAGGGTGCAGATACCGGTGCCGACGTACAACGGTTACGGTGATCACTCGAGTTCCAACGCCTTCCTACTGGCCCTGAGCCTATACCACCAGGCGATCCGCATCAGCGAGAGCGACGTGCTGTGCAGAGTCCTGACTGCAGCCCTAGTCGACCAGGTCGCCCGGTGGTATCGGATGATAGGTCATAGGGCGTGCAGGATGAATGACTTTTGAACGATGCTCAGGGAAGAATTCCGGCTACCCACCCAGATTGCGTAGGGAGTTGGAAATGCGCCCCCGAGCTCCGGATGAATCGCTGGTGAAGTACGTCCATGCGATGCAGGAGCTTTACGAGTACGCCGATCCACATGCCCCGAACTCGGAGCGGGTCGATCGAGTCGTCAGCAATGCCACCCCACCTTTGCCTTGCACTTAAGTAACTGCAGTTGTCGAGATCTCAACGAGCTGGCGGTGTAAGCTCGCCGTGTGCAAGCAGCAGTCGCGGATGCACGCGCGTATCAGCGACCGCCGCCTCCGGTGGAAACACTGGAACCAAGTTGTGCTTGGAGTGGCATTGCGGGCAGCGGACGCGCCGAGCACGGCTCTACGTTGATACCCTTCGCTCTGCGGAGGTAATACGGCCGGAGTTACTGCCAGCTCAAAATAAATATGTCGAAAACACGCGCCCATTCGGTCGTCCGTAGACGGGATCGGCGCTGCCACGGTTGCCTGCACCCGCTCACAACTCGCTCACGGAGAACCCTATGCTTCCAGTAGGTTGTGGAGCGCCCGAGCAGCATCAAACACCGCGTCCCGCAGCACGGAGCTCAACAACCCCCGTTTCCCCACCTGCATCCTCTGTGGAGAGGGCCACCGCACCGGAGAAAGTGGCTGCCCTAAGCGCTTTCAATCTCGCCGGCCACTGCTGAATACCCTCACCGCCCTCACCACCACCCTACCCCAGACCGGACTATGCCACCCACTCACATCCCAGACTACTAACAGACGGACCTACAGTAAAGTCATCCAGGGTCAGGTGAGCGCAGTGCTGCTCCTCACCCTACCCCCACGTCCCCCCGACACAGACTGGCAGACAGAGATGAGGCAAATGCACCAGGAAAGGCTACAACTCTGCCCTACTCTGTCACTGTCCTACGTGCTGAGAAAGAGTGTCTTGCCTCTAAAAATCGACTGCTCAAACAACAACTTCATCACCCCACGCCCGCACCCCCACCACTTTCCTCAGACACCCAGAACCCCATTCTGTCCCCTGCAAAGAGACGAGCACTCCCCCCGCGTCCCGACTCGCGCTCACCCTCTTCATCTGCCATCACCTCGCTTCGCTCGGAGATAGAATTGGCCGCCAACTCTTCCCGCCTCTACACCGAAGCCGAAATCCAAACTCTGCAGACCAACATACATTGTCTTCACCAAGCGGTTCTCCAATAGATGCAAATGACTGCACCACCATGGTCCCACTCCCACCCACCCCATCCTCTTCTTCCGAACATGACCCAGACCTCTAACGCCTTTCACATCTGGCAAATTATTGCCGAGGCTTCCGCACCTAGCAGGCACACTTACAGGCCTACACTGCCAACACGGAACAACCCCTGCCCTAATTGCCCTCCAGGAAACCAATCATCCTGCAAAACTCAAAGACTACGCCACCTACTCCCACACTAAATTCGCCCAAATCGCCACACTTGTGCAACGCAACCTCGCAGCACAGCACACCCCTTTTACGTCCCCCATTCCTCACCTCCTCGTTCTCCCCAAGACTGCTCCAAGTACTCTTTATATCCTCAACATATACAGCCACCTCCCCAAACCAAACACAAATCCTTCAAGTACCTCTTTCGCCAAGCTATCCTTGCAGCCAAACGGATCCCCCTAATCATCGTGGGTGATTTCAATGCCCCACACACTCAATGGGGCTATTCAATCTCTACCCGCAAAGGTCGCATTGTGTCGCACTTGGTCTACACCCATCATTTTACGTTCCGCACGTACCCCTCCCTTCCGACTTGCACAGCAAATAGCGTCAAGCGCGACACCACCCCTGACTTGACCTTCAGTGCCAACCTTCCTAGACTCACCGCTGCCCCCACCCCCCAAACATTAGGTAGCGATCACTTCCTCATCGAAACTAAACTCCCTGTCAAAAGCCCCCAGAAACCCACCACCACCCTCCCCCTACACACACTGAATGGGGTCTCTTCCGCGCGGCATGCCCCCTTCCTCCTACCAACGCCTCCGACGAGTAATTAGTGGACTGGGCCACCCAACTCCTTACTGCCAAAGAAATGGCAACGAAAACTCCCTACCCCTACCGCACTCTGAATTCTGAATACGTCGAAACCCACGTCGGAAATCGCTGGAAAGCCTACACTTGTCGTGAATGCCATTGGTGCAAACACAATCACCGCCGAAACTTCAAACTAAAGCTTACCACCCCTCGCTCCAAACTCGAAGCGCACGCGGCCACACTGTCTCGAAATCACTGGACTAACACCTGTGATGGCACGCATGGCCAACTGTACCAAGAAGGCTTGGTGTTTACTCCACTCTCTACTAAACCCCACTACAAGCAAAATCCAATCCCACCACCCCACCACTCAAATCATCCATCAATCCAAATTAACCCCCGCCGTCCACTGTGCCTCCCTCAAGGATCTCTACATACCACCACCCTCCCCTCATTCAACCGAGTCCCCATCTACACTGGCACCCCAACTCGCAGCTCGACGCCCCTATCACATAATTCTGAACTCCGTACCGATGTCCAAGCACTTCGACGTGACACTGCGCCTGGCCCTGATAAATAACTAACACTCTTCTCCGCAACCTTACCGAAGACGCGATCAAACGTCTCGTACAACTATTCAACCAGCATTGGGAACACAACACCCTTCCATCTGCCTGGAAAGATTTTGGTCAAGATACAGTCCTTTTAAGTGCTGCCCATATTTCAGGAAAGAAGGTAAACACAGAAGAATCTCCTTGGGAAGCTTCAAACGCTTCCAAGTCTCCTGAGGTCACCGGTAGGTCGTTAAGTCCTAATCTAAACCCTGCATACTCTAAACCGGTCAAAATACACATTCATAACCTGGAGCGCATAGAGGAAAGCCAGAAGCAATTGACGGCCACTATCAACGCCATTATTGACCAACAGAGTCAGCTCCTTCAAAAAAAATGTTTCTTCGCCGCTACAACGAGAGATAATAGCCATTCGTTTGCAACAGCACCTCGACTACATCAAGGGCAAGCACCATGGATCCTTCAATGGAATTGCAGAACATTCGCTCGCAAGAACGCGGAACTCCTCGTCCGGTATCGAACATGGACCCGACCGACCATTTTTCTCCTGCCAGAGACGCGAGATCCCAACTTTGCAGTACCCGGCTACGACACATGTCTGCGACCCACAATACCAGGGCGGCAGCGCATGTCACGCAAGCCGGTGGGAATCGCGTCGATGCAGCCTGTCACTTACGACGGTAACGCAGCGGTCTTAGTCGACAGTCGTTTTCAGCATGTCGACCTTGATCTTTAGCGCCGGTGTACATCTTATCAAGAAGTTGTTGGAGTAACTTTGCAGCTTCATCAGCGTGAGGTTGTGATAGTGTCCGTCTACGTCCGCCCCTCGGTACGGAAAACTGCTCAAGTTGACTGGTCTTGGCTGGAAAACCTCGGGAAGACGCGTCCTGGCTCTCTCTTTGTCTTTAGCGGCAATTTCAATGCGCACCCACACATTGGGGAGCCAGAGCTGACACATTTCACGACGCAAACCTACTTCGTGCGATGGAGGACAATCACTTCACGCTTATAAACGACATCTACTGTCCCACACGTATTAGTCAACATGACCGTCAAGACGATACAACAACCGACCTTACTTGGACAAATAAGCCCAAATCCATCGCTTGGGAATTAGGTCGGATACTTGGGGGAGTGACCATTCTGCCATTTTTCTTCGACTCCGTGTCCACGCCAGACAAACTGCAAAATACGTTACAAGCGTCGTTTATTGGGATAGGTTTCGCGAAACGTTAGAGGCTACACTCCTCGATACTATATACGACGAGCCAGAGCAAACCCGCCTGGAAAAACTTCTAGAAACGATTAACAAAGCCAAACGGTTGGCCACACGACAGTTTTACATTACGGAGGGCTCCCCGGCGCCAGATGTTCACCTCGCCAACTTATGGAGTCAACGCCTCGTTGCACTGCGCGAATACAGAAAGAACGGAAAACCGTCTCGGCTGCGCCGTCGCCTCAACTGTATATCGGCTGAGGCACGTGATTATGCCGCTAAGCTTGCCTCGGACATGTGGCCTGACTTCTGCTCTCGTTTTAATAGAAATACATGTGTTCCCCAAATATGGCGCCTTTTCTGTAGCTGGCAAGGAAAATCGAAGAAACGAACCGCTGCCAAAGCAGTCGCCCTTCGCCTGCAAATATCGGAAGCGCAGTTGGCCCTCCAGGCAGGCGATATATTTTTCCCCCAGCCAGCGACTTTGCCTGATCCGAAAATATATTCTCGGAACTCAGTACCACAGAAGATTGACGATCACCTTTCTACAAGTCTGGCAGACTTAGATAAACCTTTCTCTATGACCGAACTCTACGCAGCTTTGGCAAGGGCGAATCCTCATAGCACTCCAGGCCTGGACAACGTCACCGTCGCAGAACTATGGAACCTACCAGAATCTTCCTTACACCTTCTGCTAGACGGGATTAACCTGGTTTGGAGGACCGGCACGTTTCTAGATGCCTGGCGTGACTCCCTTGTCAAACCCATTCCAAAGCCCGGAAAATCACCGAACGACCTTGCCAATCTCAGACCCATATCCCTCACGAGCAACCTCTGTAAACTGGTTGAACGCATGGTTCTAGAGCGCGTCAATTGGCACCTTGACAAAACTTCTACGTTTTACTCGCATCAAATCGGCCTCCGTCAAGGCCTAAGCACGCAGGATATCCTGCTCGTACTGCACCACCAGGTCCTCAGTGCTCAGTCAGCGGTAGAGACACGGACTGTGGTGGCGGTGAATGTCCGTTAAGCCTATGACTCCGTACCACACAGAGCTGTGATAGAAAGCGCAGAGGTCGCTGGAGTACGGGGTAGTATGCTTACCTTCATCAAAAATTTCCTGTACAATCGAACGTACAGAGTGCAAGTAGGACAATACATCGGACCATCCTGCTCAAACAGGGTTGGAGTACCCCAGGGTGCAGTGCTCTCGCCTACTCTCTTTTTTCTCGTAATGGCACGGCTCCCGCCATTGCTTGAGGAAATTCCGTCATTAAATTTTGCAATCTACGCTGATGACATCACCATTTGGGCTACAACTAGAGCACCTGGTGAACAGGAACAAACATTACAGCTTGGCATAGATGTCATTAACACGTACCTTCAGACAATGGGAATGACTGCGTCTGCTGAAAAAACAGAATCTGAAGTAGTTTTCAATGGCCTATTCATGAAAACCGAGCCTATCCGCAACTATTTTTCTCTCTCCATGGCAGGCCAACGGATACTAAGGAAACCCTCCATCATGGTTATAGCAGCATATATTGACCAAGACGGTAAAAGCCTGACATGGGTAAAGAAAGTCACCACGCAGTGCAAGTCCTGGCTGCATCTCGTTCGCCGAGTTAAAAGTATAAATTGGGGTACAAGAGAGAAGGAGACGCGGCAGCTGGTACGAGCTATAATCAATTCCCGCATTCTCTACGCTTACAACTACCATGTCCTTACCCGCCGGCAGCAAGAGCAACAAGAGAAGATTAACCGGGAGGCCATAAGGGTTGTTCCCGGGTTGCCGAAATACACACCCCAAAGTGAGCTTTATGCGCATGGTGGGATAAATTTGCTGACGGAATTAGCCGAGCAAGCCCTCTCAGCCCAGAGGGACCCGCCTTAGCAGCACCAACTCGGGACTTTCCATCTTAGACGAGCTTATAATATTACCCACTATGGCTGTTGGGCTACACTCCTCTCTCCCTCCATGGACTTTCAGCATTCCCTTGACGAATGGCAAGCCGCTTCCTCGTGGCATGGGATCTCTGCCTCGAAATTCTGCAAGCCGGCTTCGATTTGCCAAGGCGCACAATTTCAGCGTCGTGCACAAATCGCCCGTCACACACACCGTTGTATGTACCGGCATAGCGGTGACTTCGGTGCCTCCACGAAATGATACTGATGAGGCGGAGGAAAGTGGCCTATTGCACGTTTGTGCGGTGGCCTGGGTTGACACCACCCATTGCGTCGCTAATGCGGGTCTCCTTACGAGTACCGCCAGCGCCGAAACAACGTACCTTGCGTTACTTGCCCTCCTCCATGCTGCACAGTGGGCGAGGAATACTTTCCAACCGAGGGACGTACCCCACAAGCTTTTGCTCTTCACTGATTCTGCTCGCGCGTACAACATCTGCACGCGAGTGAGCGAAGCTTCGTATTCATATCCGGGAATCCTCGCGGACTTGGTCGCACTTTTCCTGGAGTTGCATTCTAACCTCAACATAGCCGCCTCCATTGCTTGGGCACCAGCCCATTCAGGTATTGAGGGCAATAAGTGGGCTCGCAGCGAGGCGCGAGCTGTGGCTGGACAGCGAACCTCCCTGATAGTATTGCCCATCAGTAATGCAAGCCTGCACGATGTAACTGTCAGGAAAGCACTCGCACAACAGCGACGCCGACAGATACTCCGGTGTCTTCGTGAGGTTAGGGAAGACCGCACCGAAGAGCATGAGCGCCCTGTTCCTCCCATGCCGGAGAGGTTACCGCGGGCCACACAGACGTTGGTTCACCGCCTTGGCACCAACACCGCATTCTCACCTGCGCTCAGCCGCAAATGCTACGGCAATGACCACGGCGAAGGACTCTGTCTGCAGTGTTGCGTGCCTGCAACGGCCGAACATTTGGTGTGGGACTGTAAGTGTTATACTCTCTTCCGTGCTCGCACGCTCCATACACTCCCCGAGGACATTCGCCCGACGGCCTACTTCGACTGGGTGCTACCGTTAACACAAAACATCACCACACTCACTTTGTTATGGACCTCTCTTGCCACGTTTGTTTATGCCGACGAGTGACCAAGAGGCGTATTGGGTACCCATCACAGACACTCCTACCATCCCACCCACCTTCCCTGACGACTCAACCGCCCACACAGGCCAGCACTGATGCAGACAGCAAGAGTGCTCTCGCACAGGCCTCAAATAAAGCACGTCTTTCTCTCTCTCTGGAAACATTCCAATATCAAAATTATACCTAATCCAGGCAAACGCCATTCCATCCGCAACCTCCGCCCCATTTCCCTTACATCCTACTTGGGCAAGCTCTTAAAACACGTTCTCGAAACCAGAATGAACTCATACCTAGAGAGTACGCAGGCCTAACCACCTAACATGCTTGGCTTTGGCGCGAACCTCTCCAACCAAGACGCTCTCCTTCAACTCCACAACGACTTCTATCTTCACCCATACCAATGCGATCGCACGTCCCTCCTCTCCCTTGATCTCTAAAAGACCTTCGACAAGACCTCACACCAAAGACTCTGAGAGGCCATCCCGCGCCACAACTTAGGCACCCATTTCTACCACTATGTATACAACTTCCTCTCTACCAGCATCGCTACCATACGCCTCGGTCACACACAATCAGCTCCTTTCACCATGCCAAACTGAGGCACCCCGCAAGGTGCTGTTTTATCCCCTATGCTTTTTATTCTAACATTCCGACCCCTAGCCCGCATCCTCCTCACCATTCCCACTCTCCGCAGCACGCTTTATGCAGACGAATTAACCTGTGTGTGCACTCCGGCTCCCACAACCATACTGAGACAACTCTGCAACTTGGCCTCGACACAGTTCTTCACCACATCAATACCCTTGTTCTTAGCTGCTCTCCCCAAAAAATCTCGCTTCTCATATTCACCCCGCCCCACCCCAAACCACCACCAAGCCCTCCTATACAGCTTACATCCGCTCCACCCCAACCCCCCAAGTCTCGCAACTTCGCCTCCTGGGGCTTACTCTTACCCGCAACCACTCCCCAGCGCCCCACGTCCAATACATTAAACACTAAACCACTCAAACTACAGACCTCATCCGGCGTATCGCCAACAAACAGCACGGCCTCAATGAACAGGATCGTCTACGGCTCGTGCACAGCTTCCTCATTACCCGTCTTATGTATCACCTCCCCCACCTTCGTCTCACACCCACCGAACGTAACACACTTGCTCTTTTGTGGAAAACCTACTTCTTCCCTACACCCCCGATGACAGACTTCTAGCCCTAGGCGTCCACAATGCCATCAGAGAGCACCAAGACAGTCACCACACGTCGCAACTCACGCGTCTAGCCTCTTCTCCCACAGGGTCCGTGTTGAGAAGAAAAACCCCTAAAAACTCTTACGAAGCACCCACTTTTATTCGGAACTTCGAACGAGGCACAGTGGGAGGCCGTGATGCTCATCCCCACTAGCCCAAGTGGCCACAAAGACCCATACTAATGCCGCCGTCAGCGGAAATACACCGAAGACGACCCAAAAAATGTCCCACGCGTGGCTACAGATTTCACGAAGTCTTCGAAAACGTCAATAAAGGATGAATGCAGCAGGAGTGTTGTAAGCCAAGCTCCAAGGACCGTAGCTAGAATGTCATGATGGTAACCGGCACGCATGTTTTGACCAACGCGAATTTTAGCACAAGGCACTGAACATGAACGTTTGCCGGTGCTGTTTTCACTCTCAAATATGCCACAACTGTCGAGCACACGGCCTTTCGTAGGAGGAAATGTGAAGGAATAAACAGTTTTGGAGTCTCATGTCGTCAAGCTGCTGACGCGTAAGACAAAATGCTTATATGTCTGGTAGCTTCACACACCTGTTTCAATCATTCGAGATCCTACTTGGCTTAGTCTGTCTGCATTCTAGACATATTATTATGTCTTCTTGAACGAAATCTTCGCTCAGCTGGTCAATGGTGTTAACAATGCCGAAGAAGAAAACGCGGGGTGTAATTTGAAGCACGCATGGCTTTGTCTTTGCCACGCTGTAAAGTACTTCCTTAACGGATTTCAGATGTATAGTCACTCGTGTTTCAATATAAGTTTCACTTAGTATAAGAGTTGTGTTGCGAAACTTCTTGCCATTACAGCGGCTCTCTCGTCGTGTCCTAAGTTTTCTCGAAGCGAGCCGCTGCTCATTGTCTTTTTTGTATCTTCAGGCGAGCCAGGGTCAGTATTTTGGGCAATATTTGTGCCTGAAATTGTTTAAGTTGTCAGCTACGAAAACCCACATAGAGAAGAGAAGCAGCAAGGCTTGTCTGCTGTTTTGCTCCTGTTTTTTTGGTAATCGCTACCAGTGTTTCCGGCGTGCGTTTGCAATGTTGCCGACCACGGAAACCGGCTAGTCATGCTCCCTATGGGAACACGGGACGTCATTCACATCCCTTCGATGCTCGGTAAACGAGTGGTAGTGGATGCTATTTACTTGAAGATAAAACATAACATACCTGTCTCTGGCTGCCGATCTGTAAAAAGCCTTTTGAGCGTCAGGTGTGACCCAAACTACAAACGATCGAAATTTGATTTTGATTTCTTTCAGTTCCGCATTTAGATTTGGTCCTTTTTATGGTAACCGTTCGACCAAAATGCTCCTAAAAACAGCTAAAATAATCTTTGGCCGTGCACTCGATTTAGAAAAGACAGCCCCCTTGAGAACCTTCCCGATACAATTCCACAAAATATTTTGAATTAGCTCCCTCTTCTGATCTACCCTACAAATTACAAAAAGTAATCTGGGCGTTCTCCTGCAGCCTATATCTCCACGCGCTATTTTGAGCTAACCTCCTCTACCTAGGTTACCTGGTATTTTTGACGTGCGATAAAAACCGACCAGGGTCCAGATGTCTTTGAAGCGCGAAGTGTTGGGAAAAAAAACGTCGGTGTGTGCAATGTAGCGCGTTGTTAGAAGGTGATTTGGAACTCAACACTACATGTCTCATAACTTTGATAAGCATTTTCATTCTATTTAGAAAGATGCATTACTTTCAAGATCCAAACACGACTTGGACCTCACGCTTCCACGTCTCATCACTTGGATATGCATACTGAGCACATCAATTTTCAAGAAGCACCTCTTTTCAAACTTGTAGAGTACAAATAAAATTTTGTGCGTGAATGTGTCCGCCTTAGAAATGACTTACTTCAACGTTCAAGACAAAGAAGATTTTCTTATGCCATTCCCCTGCACTTTGTCTTACCTGTATGTCGTGTTCTAAAACGCTCCGCCGGTCCCTCTCCGTCCTAGAAAAGAAGGGACCACGATTTTTCCCCTATTTATTGCCCATACGTTCCCTAAGCCACATATTCTTTCCGCATTAAAAAAATGAGGGCTTGACGTCACCCCCAGGTTTTTTATTCTTCGAATAAACCAATAAAACCCGTACGTACTTTAAAAGCCTGTTCTCTGTTCCTTCCACCAGGTTCAATGAAGACAACAAAAACAACATCCATCCCGCCTGTTTCCTGCCATTTGGAAATGGGCCGCGTGCCTGCATAGGCCGTCCGTTTGCTGTCCTCAACGTGAAGGTTGCGCTAGCCACGCTCGTGTCGAGGTTCACCATACATGTCAGCGAAGAGCAACACAAGGTACGCTCGTTTATTTTTCTAACTTCCAAACAGCCCAAAACGTGTTTTAAAAATGAACCATCAAAAAGCAGAGCTTTGAGTTAACAAACTGAAAGAAAGACGCAGTAAACACAGTAGGAATTCTGAAAACACACTCTAAACTAGAATGCCAACGAGCATCCTGGCGGCAAACGGAAAATGAACTGAGAATATGGGCTATGCACTGCTTACTCAGTGGCGACCTGGGCGGAACGACGTTAGACGATCTGGCTACTCGGAATCGCTGGCCTTTTCGGACGTGTTTCCCACCGTGTCGTTCAATGGGCCAGGCGCATTAGTGAGCGCCGGAACGGCTTTATGGACGAATTGGGCAAATATCGGGTAGTGTCCCAATAAATTTGGACTGATCGGACGCGTAGATATTGTGTGCCAACTTCAACAGCCCACTTAGTCTCAAAAAATGGTCCATAAAGCTTCTAAAAATGCTGTTGTGACTGGCGCCCATTGCAAAGCGCCTGCTCACGCGATGCATAGCTGTTTCACGAAATTTTTGTATTTCTACGCGCAAAACAGCCAGGTATACTAAGGGTTGCAACCTGCGGCCCGCGGCCCGAACGCGGGGAAGTATTATTGGGCCCCCCGCACGACGTCAGAGCCCGCTCCCAATATCACTTCAAAAGATTGACATGGCAGTCCTAACCTCCAATGGGGATACACAGGAACAAAGCGAGATCAATGCCCGTTGAAATTGGCCCCCGCCTTAACCATTAGTCAGATAACGTCTTCACTTTTTTCTCTGCACCGGCTCAAAAAGCCCCCCGCCCTTGTGTCGTTTGCGTCGCTCTTCCCTCTTCCGAAGCACGTAGGACTCCACTGGGAACCCGCACGCCGAACTCGATAAAAACATACAGCTCTACGAAGTTAACGCAGCCATCGCCGAAAGCAGAAAAAGCGGCGTCCCAGGACTCCTACCAGGTCACATACAAAGTTCTGGCAAAATTAGACGAGCAAGCCCTTGAAACCCTCATGGACCATTTCAATAATTTTTGGACTGAGGGGAAACTTCCAGAACAATGGAAGACGGCGGAAATCCGTTTTATACCAAAACCGGGGAAGTCACCACACATCAAAAATTTGCGACCAATTTGTCTTACGTCCTGCTTAGGCACAATTATGGGAAAGAAAATACTGAAGTGCATCCAGAAACACCTCGACGGGACCAAGCAGATACCGGACCCAATGTTCGGATTCAGAAGACACCTCGGGACCCAGGATGTCCTAATTCAACTGAAGGAAGATATCCTCGTCTCCACCACTCGTCACTCCCCGTGGGCCATCCTCGCACTTGAACTGAAGGGAGCCTTCGACAACGTGGCACACGAGGCAGTCCTCCGGAACCTGAACAACACAGGCTGCGGAAAGAAGACATACGACTATATTGCCGACTTCCTGTCCAACCGAAGAGCCATAATCAAGATCGGGGACGCCACCTCGAACCCCATCACCCTTGGCTGTCGGGGGACCCCTAAAGGCTCAGTCCTGTCTCCGCAATTGTTCAACATCGCGCTCTTGGGCCTCCCGGGTGGGCTGTAGACTATACCGACCGAAGAACGACCAAATGATACAGCGGCTTACAAAAACATCCGAACCGGTTCTACATATGATGAGAAGAGTCACCAACCGGAAGAGAGGCATGAAAGAGAAAGACACACTTCGTCTCGTCCAGGCTTTCATCCTCTCCAGAATAACTAACTGAGTGCCGTATGCAGTTTTAAACAAGAGATAAACCGACAAACTTAACACTGTTATCAGAAAAGCAACAAAACAAGCTCTGGGGCTTTCAATGAGCGTGTCCACCGACAGGCAATTTCGCATTGGGCTACACAATAAAGTCGATGAGCTAATCGAAGGTCACCTGTCAAACCAAAAAGCTTGCCTCGCACAAACCCAAACGGGCCGGAAGGTACTTGCCCAAACAAAATTTATGCCATTGGGGGCCGCTGTCTCCACAAAGGAAATGCCAAAGAAATGGCGGAAGCACATCATAATCCGTCCACTACCGAAGAATATGCATCCCGTTCACCATCAGGATAGGCGAGAAGCAAGAGCCAAAGCTCTGGACAAAAAGTATGGATCTTTGCCCACAGTGGCCTACACAGATGCAGCCACATACCCCAAAAAACAAGCCGAAGTAGCGGTAGTGATAACGAAGACAGACCTCGTCGTCGGAGCAACCCTGCAACGAGCCTCAACAAAAGACGCGGAAGACCTAGCTGTAGCCTTAGCACTTTCACAAACGAAGGCAACTGTCATAATTACTGACTCCCTGGAAGTATGCAGGAGTCTCACGTCGGGCTGGGTAGCTCCAATGACATACCGCAATGACATACCGCATAATGACATACCATACAGGGTAGTCAAAGTGGTGTGGGCGCCGGCCCACTCTTCCATGGAGGGCAATGATCAAGCCCACCTTAAGGCCCGAGGTTATGTCGACCAGGCCCCGGAGGACTCAAATGAACCTATGCCATTCACGACATACCAGGAAATTACAGAGCACTACAGACTCGGTCGCAGAATTGTGCAAACAAACACGTATCCCCACCCAACACTGATGCACCTTGTTTCCAAATCAACACAAAGCCCAATGCAAATTCTGTACGCAATCAGGAAAACGTAGGCACATTATCCTTGAATGCACCCAGAACCCTCATTTGCCACCTTACCTCTTCCTCATTCCCACGAGCAGTGGGAGACGCTGCTGCCCAGCTCCATCTTTTGCGATCAGGTCCTGCTGGTTGAGAGAGCGGTAGCATCAAGGACGGCACATGGCTACCTATAAAAAGGCTCCGCTGTCACAAAGCTCTAGCTGCCAAATAAAAATGTTTATCTCTCTCTCTCGCTCTTTCCCGGCCCCTATTTTCCGTCCGGCCCTTGCCGTGTCAGTTTCATGCAACTCGGTTCTCCGCATCAAAAGTTCGCCGACCCCTGATATAAATGAAACGGGTTCGAGCCACTGGTTGCACGTTTACCTAATGGGCATGTACTGTACATGGTAAAAAGCGCACTAGACGGGGATCAAATAAAAGACAGTGACACGGGACGAGCGCTAACGACAAGTGACACGGGACGAGTGACACGGTTAGCGCTCGTCCCGTGTCACTGTCTTTTCTTCTGTCCCCGTATAGTGCGGTTTTTCCATGTCAAAGTCGTATCACCAACTAGCCAAACGTCCTGCTTCGGATTCGTTCGCATACGGATTATTAACAGAGTTGGAAATGACGTCAAAGCTGCAGCTTCTGGAACAAGGCAGGTACCCCTACTCCCACTACGGCTTAGCCTGGTTGTGCCAACCTGCATGATACTGCCCTGCAGTGCAACGAAGGGAATGCGATGCCTACTGAAGTGAGGTAACAGGTTTCAGCGCTCGTCACGAGTAGGAAAGATGGGCTAGCGGCAGCGTGGAACGGCGGGGCTTCAAGGATGCCGGCAATACGATGAAAGGCGTTTGGTGCACTTTAAGTAACACGAGACTAGATATTCTAAGCGTTGAAAAAGCTGATGCGCTAGCGAAAGCTACAAAAGAATCCTGCAGTCACCGCTCTGATCAGCTAGCTTAAAGGGGCCATGCAGACAAAATAAATGTTGGGTTTATTCATGCATTTCGTGTTTTATAGTGCCGCCTGCGTTTGTCAGGCACCAAACGATACCGTCTTCACTTAGAAATGTATTAATTTCGGATATAATTTTGACTCTCCCGCCAAATCGCGTGCTCTCGTGACGTCTGCCATGAACTCACAAGGGCGGGCATTCAAACGATCTTTCAGAGAGAGAGAGAGAGAGAGAGAGATAGATAGATAGATAGATAGATAGATAGATAGATAGATAGATAGATAGATAGATAGATAGATAGATAGATAGATAGATAGATAGATAGATAGATAGATAGATAGATAGATAGATAGATAGATAGATAGATAGATAGATAGATAGATAGATAGATAGATAGATAGATAGATGGATAGATAGATAGACGGATGGACGGACGGACGGACGGATGGATGGATGGATGGATGGATGGATGGATGGATGGATGGATGGATGGATGGATGGATGGATGGTTGGATGAATGGACGGACGGACGGACGGACGGACGGATGGATGGATGGATGGATGGATGGATGGATGGATGGATGGTTGGATGGATAGATAGATAGATAGATAGATAGATAGATAGATAGATAGATAGATAGATAGATAGATAGATAGATAGATAGATAGATAGATAGATAGATAGATAGATAGATAGATAGATAGATAGATAGATAGAAACTTTATTATTCATTGGATGGTGGGGCGAATCAGCCGCCTCGGTCCAGGCAGCCGCTGAGGGCCCTGATGATGTGGGCCGCCAGTTCCCGTTGCTGTTGGAGACTCGCCGCAACAGCCAACCACTCTCCGGTGTAGTTGTGTGGTTGGGTAGGGTTGTAGGGGCACTCCCACAGAATGTGGTCCTGGGTAGAGGGAATAAGGCAATGAGGACAGAGTGGGACAGGGGTGTCTCGCGTGCCTTGGAACAGATGGAGCCGACTGGGTGTGTGCAATGTGTATGTTTGCGCCTGCCGAATTACTGCTTGCCTGCGACGTGTAAGCCCTGAATGGAGAGGAGGGAACGTGCGGGCGTCATTAGGCTCTGTAGCCTTGCTTGCCGTCAGTCCTCCCAAATGGCACTGACATGCTAAGCCACTGATTCGCGGACCGTTCTTCACGGTTACTTCTTTTTTGACCGTATTTGCACCCGCCTGATTTATGCTACGGTAGAAAGTAATCGTTTCGTGACACACGGGGCATTCTCGACAAAAAGGGTCACGTAATAGTCAGACTTAAAACTGCGTATTCGGACGGGACAAGGAAAGAAGACACAAGACGAGCGCAGTCCTGTGTCCGTCTGCGCCCGTCCTGTGTCTTCTTTTACTTGTCCTGTCCGAATGCGCAGTAGTAGGTACGAATATGAAATAACTAGCCCAACAACATGCTTTGCTGATTCACGTAATAAAACGTCGGTTACGCCAATCGGCCAGTGTCGTGTAAAACAACTCAAAAGCGGCCAACCGCTGTGCACCTAAAACAAGCTTAGTGCGCTCAGTACCAACAGCACTGCGCATCGGTACTTCTATTTTTCAGCGGATTTTCGTAAGTTTCATTGTTTACCCCCGCATTCCCCCCTCCCCCCATTTGTACTGCTGTTAAATGAATGTGCATTACATTTAAGCCCAACTTGTGTCGAATTTGAGTTTGCTTTTCCTGGCCTCAGCCAATCGCACAGCTGGCACTACGATATCATTGGTTTTGTTCCGAGAAATTAGCTAGCGGGTCGCATGGCCATTTTCTTTTTCCTAATTTATAGCGTATTTGAGCGAAGTGTGCGTTCAAAGCGGTGTCAGCATGATCTTGGCGAGGCAATCTTTCGAATGAACCAAACTTGTGTTTTGTATGCATGGCCGCTTTAAACAGCCAGGCCAATTTGTTTCGTTGTAACGACACGAACGCAACGCGTAAACACATCAGGAGCCATGCTTTAGAATAAGCTTACCGATGCAGATTGTTATGCACAACACTACGCTTGCCGGCAGCCTTTGTCACGGTCTGAAAAACTCCCCATAGGCGATCTTCTTGGAGAAAAATTCTTCCGTTCGAGAATGGCGATCGAGCGACGCCCGCTCTTCGTATCGCGCTCACGGTGTGGAAAGCGGTGTATTGTGAAAGGTCAGTCTTCGTGAAGTTGCGGCCAGTGAGACTCACATGGTGATTTGTCCCACACATTGGGTTCCCTATCGCACCTGGTACATCGGACTACGGGGCAAGTTTCCCCCTTGACATCCACATTTTCTTCCAACATCGCAACCTACGGCGGAAACTGAAACCGCCCAGTGGTAAAAGACTATCATTGCGAGTGCGGCCGCTACTGCCAACAGTTAAAGGTCAATTAAACTGCGCGCCTAGACTGTCTGTAAAATGAAACACACTTGCGCGAAAGAGGTGGTTGTTAAAACAGACGGTGATTGTTGTTTATTTAGTTTGACGTATTAGAGCAGTATACATGCTAAAAGTGTGGAAGCTGCTTCCACCGCATTTATTCGTCGGGATATTGTTATGGCTTGTCCAGGCTAATAGAAAACTGCGTATGTTTTATTGCAATTGTATTGAACCCATATATCGCTGGCATCTAGCAAACCAGCCCTTTCTTTTTCTCACTGGAATTATTGGAGCAGAAGCCAAATATAGTTTCCCCTCTTCCCCAGTTTTTTGACGGATCTATTGTGATCCGTAGGTCTCTGCTACAGCGCCTACTGCCTAAGTGTAGTTCCTGTGGGTTCAAACCACGGTCAGTGTTACCTAGCATTTATAACTAAGCCGAGATATTTTGCAATATTCATTATCTGTCTCTGGCATAGGCTCTCAGTGTGTGTTGAAATAGGTAGCATGAACAACTACCCTTTGGGCATTACATAACATTGTTGGTGGAAGCGTTTTCAACCACAACACTGTTCTACGCCTTGCTTCGATAAGCTAAAGCTGTGGACTGCTGGTATGTTTTGTTATTCATGTTGACAGCAAGCTCTGTCGTGTCTCTCATATTCGAAATGTCGATTTCCTACCGATGGCTTTTTATTTCGTCTTTTACGGCGAAGGTGTTAGCATCTACTTGGCCGAAAAATTTCCTGCGGTAAGCAAAAAATCCACAGGCAGGTCGCAGCAGTTCTTACCTTATACGCCGAGCGGATGCGTCAGGTTAATCAGGCATACAGCATAGGTTTCAGCATAAGTTTTAGAAAACAACAAAACAAGCATCGAAACCGCATGATGGTGATAAGGCTGCTGTGAACAATTGGACCTCTCTACGTGTTCCTGGTGAAGAATATGTTTCCTTATTATGTTTGAAGGACACGCAGGACTAGTGTAACCATATAGACCAGTATCCCAAGACGCCGAGCGCATGCGTTGGGTAGCCAGGCCCCAACAACTGCCACCAGAGAAACCGTACGCAAGCGACAAGCCCAACAACACTAGAAACATCTCATGCCCTCCCCCACCAGCATTTGTAGTGGTTTACAACTGCTTCGCTTGAGGTCCACTTTCAGAGGCCGGATTTTGTAAAGTGGACACGCTTTGTTCTGTAAAAGTTATTCCGCATTCATTATAACTTCAAGTACATGCACGTCCTACGAGAATGCTTAAATATTTGACTGGATGTAACGGCATTTTTGAAGTTTTGACCGTAGCACCGGTGTACGGCTTTTCGAACATGAGAACCCTAAACCTCTTTCACGAAATTAGCATAGGCTTGTAGAGCTGGACGTAGCCAGCAACCGGAGGCATTTATGCATGTCTGATGATGGTTGTATTTTGCAGGAACCCATCAAGCTCCAGAGTGGCTTTCTAACAACAAGATTGCCAAACTCGATGTGGCTAAAGTTCGAAAACATTTCGGGAGACCAAGAGCTGAAGCCTGAAAAACCAACATAATACCAACGCACGTCACAGGAATTGCGCTGCCTATATTGGTTAAAATTCTATCTTCCTATAAAATTCTATATAACCAGCAAGAGATTGAAAATTTGCTGTGGTTTTAGACCAACACTAGTGTCAAATCTGTACTATTGTAATACATCAAAATACGAACAATTGAGCGCGTGGCTTTCAGTACTCACCGCGCATCCTGTACGATTCGCGGCTTTCAGTACGAACTGCGTATGCGCAGTGCGAACAAGTTAGGAGAGTTCGTGTCCAATCTGGGCATGTAAAGAGCATCGTTGGGCGTGTGAGCATTTTGCTTTCTCTTCGCACCGTGCTCGGCACCCACTCACGCGAGCATTGCGTAACTTGGTCGCTGAGTTGAGTGAAAACGGCACGCGCAGCTATATTTCTGTATTTTGTTTTTCAGAGTGATTTACGGACGATATAAAGACAGTGGTCTTCTTAAACCAACGTTCGTCATGCGCTCTGGTAACTTGTTCTTCCGCATGCGCGACCCGTCGCCATGAAGGCTCAGAATGTACTGAAAGCCAAGCACGCCGTTCGTATTTAAATGTATCACGAGAGTACCTCTGCAAAGTGGTGTCTTGAAGGTGGTGTCTTCGTCAATTCTTTTAGAATAATGACCGACAAACACTAGAAAACATCACAACTTGTTTTGAGCCTGTTGGAAGATTTTTAACGTTTTACGCCCATCGGAAACAGTGGTTGCAACGCTTGCTTTTAGAAGCTTTGGTATAGACGCTCATTTGAGTGCGGAATTGCAGCTGCAGTGCCCAACAATTTGGCTGCCAGGCTGACAGCGAATATCAAGTGGCCAATGGGAAATTTGTGTTAGGAGCGTCCGTCGTGCCAAGTCAGATAGCTACCGCATATTCCCATAGTTGCTGTTAAGAAATAAAGATGCACAGGCAGGGTGCGACAGTAGGAAGAGGAGGAAGAGTAGGATCGGAGGGGCGCTCACTGCCTCGCTAGTGGACTCTATCACCAAATCGGAAGCCAGATGCTGGTCTTCTTTTGATACACATCTTCTGGTGCCGTGAAACCCGGGAACCGGCGCACGAGCGAATCTACGTTCGACGGCGCAGAGGCTCCGAGGCACGCGAGGCTTGGATATATTCGTTCTGCTTTATTCTGGAAGCCTTGCCCTCGGCCGCCACCCCTTTCGGCTCGTGCCCAAACCCGCCCTTGTCCCCTTGGTATTCGGAACCCCAGCGTCTTCCTTCATCGACTGGTGTCATGGACGCTCTTCGTATTCGCCGAGATGTCCTGCAAGCGACCGTCTCCGGCACCACGACAGTCCTCGATGCCTTGCTGGGGAGCCAGGCAGCAACGGCCCTTGACAGACAAAATGTCCTCGACCTCATCTTGCATGATAAGGTGAGCCTGCACAAACTGGACGCTCAAGTTCAGGAGAACCTGAAGGATAAAGAATTTGATGCCGACGTGTTGGAAGCGATCGATTTCGACGAGCCTATCTGCGCCCTGCGAACGCGCGTACGCTTCTCCGCGAGCCAAGTCTCTTCCGCAAGCCCCGTTCTTCAACCTCAGACGGCCCTGTTTACCACCCGCATCGCAACTTCGACTGTTCGCTTGCGTCCCGAGGAGGCCCGGTGGACATTGGTCCCGGGTGACGTGCCACCCGTACGGGAAATGACTGGCGCGCTGCTAGAAAATTCCCCGCATTTCCCCGAGGGGAAGAATGCGAAGGTGCGAATGCACGAGTTGAATTTGCGCGGTTCGGTAATGTTCGCGAAAGAGAGATCACACACACACACACGACTACAAAGAAAGAAAGATGCATTTATTCACAGACACCTATTTGTGTTGTCATTGTACTTGATTGCTAGAGCGGATTTCAGTTTTGAAATTTCTTGTCAGTATTCCTTTAAGCAGGTGCATTAGCCCTTTTCACGCCCGATTCTTGGCCAATCCCCCACGTGGGTATGTGCCATGTCAGCGGCCAGGCAGCGCGCACCCATCTCTCCCCGTTGCCAAGGAAGACGAGGAGATTCCTGGCCAATCCCCCACGTGGGTATGTGCCATGTCAGCGGCCAGGCTGCGCGCGCCCATCTCCACGTGCGCGGACATCGCCGGTGGACGCAGGTTCAGGGTCGCTTAAGAAGTGCATTGCACTTAATAGGGAAACGGCGACGGAGGCGCTTCGGCCTTTCAGGACGCCAAGAAAGACACCGAGGTGCTCAGCCAGGGAGAGAGGCTCCAGCAACTTCGCAGTCCTGCTGCTTCCGTGACTGCAGTTCTGGGGAAGCCTCAAGGAAACTCCCAAGACCTCGGCATCGGTGACGCTGCTATTGTTTCTGGGACGGCAGAGTGGTTCTGCCGTGAATCTAGCCTAGTCAAAGAGACTTCTGCTTTGGGGATGTCCAAGTGACCCCAGACGGACGCTGGCATCACGGACGCGATTCTCACTTCCGAGACGTCACTACAGCCCTTCCGCATCCCTCGCTTCGGCGACTTGACTACCGCTTTGGAGACGTCTGAGCCGTTCTGCCACAGCCCTAGAGTCAATGATGCGACTCTTCTTTTGGAAACCTCCAAGCTTCCCTGTTGCCACCTTTACGTCGGTCAGGTACCTCACTTTTTGCCAGCAGTGCAGCAACCCGGTTTCGAGTCAAATATGTTTTCATTGGGTTCAGTAACAAAAATGCGGTTCGTGCAGATGGACTCGCGTCAGGGGGTAACGAAGCGCCTTCTCCTCCGATGCTCCGTGAGCGAGCTTCGACGCCGGAAGCGAGCTTCGTCCGCGCTCGTCCAGGCCCCGTGGGGAGGCATCCTGGTGGAGAAGCAGAAGAAATGCTTCTATGGTGACGACCCCTACTTCAGCAAGCGCAACTTGATTCTGAACGAGCATTTGTACTGTGTTGGCTCCGGCGAAAGCGAGGTCCTATGGTTCCCAGAGATAACGGACACGCCGCTGGAACACAATTACTTCACGGAAGGCGAATCAGATGTGGACGCAACGGCGATGCCATTACGCTCGCCGCATGATCTCTGCAAATTTGACTGTCCTAATCAGCTGTTCCCTTTCGATCCCGGCGGCTGCCTTCTGGCCGAAAACCTAGAGAATGCCAGGGTGACCATATGAACATTCGCAGACTTTTAGCCCTACGTCACTTTGGTCATGCAACCCAGCCAGCGCTCGTTGCCCATTATGCTGGCTATGGACTTGTACTGCCTCGCTGAATTGACAACTCTGTCTACAGAGATCGACGGCACCGACACAACCTGCCAAATGCTCCACTGCATCCCCCCGCCAGCTAACAAGCATCGCTGCTGTGGAATCATGAACCGCTCTGGAAGTCGGACAACTGGTCGTAGTGGGACAAGCACTTTGCCACTACCCCTGCAACTGCCTGCTAGTCCCTAACCAACCTGGCGGTGGCCGGAGTATGTTAAGAAATAAAGATGCGCAGGCACGGGGCGACAGTAGGAAGAGGAGGATCGGAGGGGCACTCACTGCCTCGCTAGTGGACTCTATCACCACATCGGAAGCCGGACGCTGGTCTTCTTTTGCTACAGTTCCTACAGTATCAATTTCACCGGCTTTTTATAAAGCCCACACTTTTGTTTTAGTATTGCAACAAGCCCAATTTTATAAATTTATTTGGGACCGAATACAGTTCAGGAGAGTATAGGTTTGGGCGAGTTGGTACATCTGGCGTATTGAAGCGCGGCAAAGACGAGGACAGGGGCACAGATGACGACACACAGAGCGCTGTGTGTCGTCTGTGTGTCGTCGTCTGTGTCCCTGCCCTCGTCTTTGCTGTGCTTAAATACGCCAGATAGACCGAATACAGGGCTCGGATAAGCGCATGGGAATAGGTCTCTCTACTTATATAATCGAAACGGAGTATTATGTTTAAAAACAGCGCGTTGGCGAGGATAAACGACGGAATGCGAAGACACAGCGCTCGTGGAATGTAATTCATCTCTTCACTATTACATACCCGCTCTCTTTTGTGATAATGCAACAGAATCCACGACCCAAAGTTGAAATATTTATTAGAAGCTGAGGTACACCAAGGGATCCGTTCTATCGTGCCTCCTGCTAATGTGGAAGTCCTGGACCTGCCCAAGGGGCTCGGGGTGGTCAAAAACTTGGGGCAGGTGCTCTGTGTCGACGAAATGTTTTTCAGGATGACGCAGGTATTTCCCCATAATCAACTCAAGACACGCTGTAGGCAGCTGCAGAAGTGGTTCAGAAATACCCCAAACACTGCGCAGTTTTATTTCGCCTCAAAAGTCTCCAGTGGTAGTAGTACGACCTCAATTGCACAAGAAACATCAGAAACATATCTATATATCCTATGGGGTGAAGGAATTGTTCTTGGCACCAGCGTTAAAATTATGGGCCTAAATTCTTTGGAAAACAAGGCAACTACATCCGTGCGCAAGCTCAAGCTCACATCCCAACCGATCCTCCACATACTTCAGCGGGTGTGAACTAGGCGGAAAGGAAAGAAACTGTGAGGCTAGGCAAGGCCTCTGTGGCATCGAAAATTTGGGGCACTACAACCTATCTCTTGATGAACCAGGGTTTGTGGAATCGGGTAGGCAATAATACGCAAGGGGGTTAACCTAGCCATCGAATAATTCATGAGTTCGTCAACGAACAACACAGTGCGGTGGACGAGCTGGTCCAGGGCAGCTATCCAACCAAATACGAGATGATCATACGAGGGCGCGCAGACGTGTACTGAGAAGAATCGGCTGAGCCGTGGCAGAGCTGTCCGATCTCCAAACACTGGAGGACACAAGGCTAGACGCAGTCGCGGCCAAAACTCGCCTCATGAAAGTGAATCAGATCCGTGGTTCCAGGGCTTGTGTTCTAAACAGGCTGCTGGGGAGTAAATATGGTTTCATTTTCGCGGATCCCTCGGGAAAGAATGGGATGACGAGAGAAGGGTGATAGAGACAAGCAGGAGCGATACACAGACAAACGCGTCCTCCAAGCCAAAGACTGGGATGACGTGGAAGAATTGGCGATTGCCCCAGCCTTTACCCTAATCGGCATTACTAAAATGGTTACAGAGTCCCTGCTGGCGCAAAGAAGCTTTCAGTCGCACTGGGTGTCCCGACGTGTGCCTCTTGTACTCAGCGTAAAAACACCTCTAAAGAGGCAGGTAGAATTAGTCTGGGTTCATCCCCCTCCTCGCTTGGACGCCCTGATTTTACCAACCCATATAGCCGCGAGTTGATGTGCGGGGCTCCAACGGTGGAGGAGTCTAGAATTCAACCTGCCATCCCCTACGGGGCGACAGTGGCGCTCTATTGGGAGAATGGTCCGAGACTTCCTGCCCCAGCCATACCCAAAACTTCCATGGTTGCAGCAAACTTTATCGGCGGAGACAATCAGGGTCCCTCCCTGAATCCCGCTTACTCAGCCGCCTGCTTTATAATCAGTACAACGAAATGCCCAATATGTGTAAAGCTAGGTATCCTTGGTCCCAAGGTAAGCGACTGTATTTAGAGGTAAGAACACTGACAATTTATGAAATTTCCTCTCGTAATTATACCATCTTATGCCAGGGCGAGCTATGGCACATCTTTCTATCCAGTCACCCCCTGCAGCATCATCTTCGGTTGATCACAAGAGGCGTAGTGGTGTTTCGGAATAATATTGCTATGCTAAGGAAGCCCCTTCGATTTATGGCGTTTCGCGTTAACAGTGGCGTAGAGGAATTTGCAACATGGTAGGACTCCAATTCTCCGTTAGAAAGACGGAACTCCTCTTAGTACATAACTAGGGTTTTGCGTTTTCAGAGTTTATTTTTGAGCAAATTCGGAGGGCGTTTTTTGGAGTTTGTTTATTTTTGCTAATTCGGTGTTTTTCGGGGGGTCCTTTCAGAGTACACAGAATTCGGAGTTGTTCAGATTATTAGGGTATTGGAGTATTGACCCTTAACAGATGTCATATATAACAATAAAAGAAATCAAACAGCAGAGACTTTTTTTATTGTAAAGTCAATATTTGCAACGTTTGTGGTGACATTCATTTACAAATTGTAGTATATGCAGGCATATTTTGCAGTGTTACTGTCTGTCCCCGCAGCACGCTCCTTCCGGCTGACCACGCGAAACATTGAGAGTCCTCCTTCGACATTCGCACTAGATATGGGAAGACCCACAAACCCACTGCACAACGTGAAAGGGTGGGCCAAAATCCTGCATTCATCCGTGAAAACTGTAGTGGCTCCACAATATCCTTCACAACGGAGGCCTGATACGCCAGGAACTTCTTTCTAGCTGGGTAATATCATGCCCTCACTGCACGGCCACCGTGAAAAAAAGCTTGTAGGTCTCGAACATCTTAGGTAGTTCTGCCTTCACGTTCGGGTTGACGATCTGCACCCAATACCAAAACAAATCGCTGGTGTATTGCAAGTTGTCCGCAATATTTCGTTGGACGGTCTGGCTCTACTTCTCGGCTACAGCACCGTAGCACTCATAGAAGCTGTAAACATGGTACAAGCGCTTCTCCTGGTCAACAATGTCGAGCATGCAGTCGACATCCCCGCCGAACTCCCCCCTGAGGCGTCGGCCCATTAGCTTAACAGTGCCTTCAGGCGCGCAGCAAGTAGGGAATAGACCTCATGCACTACCGTAGATTCAGCTTAAGCTCCTCCCCTTTCCATCTTTTCTTTTCTTCGCAGTGTACCGTTCCGTAAAAAATCGGGCGTCACAGTGAAAATAAACGCGTTGATAGTAGCGCCGTGTCCCGTCTACTTCGTTCGTCCTTGTTCCTTTGCGCTTACTCAAGCGTTCAGTCTTTAGCGAAATTAGGTCATAGAAGGGCGAATGAAATTCTAGGAAAAGAACATATTCGGGGAAAAGGCCCGAAGTGTAGTGCAGGGAAGGCGAGAAGGGTTTCACCTTGGTTCGACAATTGTTGTGGGGAGAGATCTTGTTTTTTATGATAAGGGTCCCAAGCGACTCCCTTTGTGAAGCTTGTGAGCCTAAGTGGAACGAACAAAAGTGAAAACATGAAAACAGAAGAGGAAACGTTATTCGAGGATGCCAGGGATAGATATAGGGTAGTCTGGTTCTCACAGGCGGCGGCCCCTGAATTCGAAGTTTTTCGGATAAATCCAAATGAGCAAAAGTTTTACCGCCAAGTGTTTTTCGGCTTTTATCGGATTTATCCCAAAAAGCAGAACCCTATACATAACCCACAATAGATGCCATGCCCTACATGGCTCAGACAACATAAAAAACTGGTGGAATTGCAGCGTACCATCAAAATTCTTGGACTTCATATAGCAGATGGATCCAGACATAGAGCGATCAACCACAACCACCTGCTCAAGAAAGGGAAAAAAATGTTCCATGTGACGAGACGAGTCACTAAAAAGATTGGGGCTTGAAGGAATGAGATCTTTTGATGCTACAAGACGCATTCATCGTCCCTACATTATGGCACCAAATACCCTAAGTTAATCTCACTAAAACTTTGAAATGCGTCGTCATATTCTAGTCTGTAAACCCACAAAATCAGCATTAAGCCTTCCCTTCGACACCGACAATAATGCCATAGACACCACGGGAACATTGCACCATGTTCACAAACTCACTGCACATCATAGTATACTTAGTTTCGCCGAATCAAACCCACGCAAAAGGGGTGCCTCATCATGCCTGAATTAGGCTACAATCGAGATCGGAGGAGCCCATGTGGCGAAACTTTCATTACCCGACACATTTTTTGGCACCTCACAAGTAGCACCATGCCACGACATGACACGCAACAGAGCCACAACCATCGAAACGTTCGAGCAAGCTATTATGGCATAAGTTCGCAAGGGAATCTGATAGTAAGCATATTTTCACCGACACAACGACGGTAGGCAACACATGTGCGATTTCTTAGTTGGCCACCAAAGGCGAAGGGAAAACTAATCCTCGCTCACACCTGCCACACATTGAAGAGGCAGAAAGTCTTGCCAAAGATATAACAGTGGCTCAATATTCGAACCCTACTAGAATCGCCAATATTTTCACCAAATAAAACAACGTGCATTCTTTCGTGCTAAAACCCCATTTATGTATCCAAGCGCATTACCCCTTTTTTCTCGGCTATCCAAAGGCAAGTTTGGGGGCACCGTATTCGTGGGCATGCTGGTAGAGAATAAAATAGCCAGCATGCTCGCCAGCAAATCTCTTCTACAGGCGTACGATATCATTGACCAAATCCACAAGCCTCATCTTACCATCACCACACTCGACACCTGTTTATCCGATAAGCAGCTTTTACCATCACTTCTTGGGAAAAGGTAACCCTATGGCAGGCACGTGCAAACAGCTGCCCACACACGCTACACTTTACCTCTACAGAAAAATAAAGGCCACCCAAACCTATCGCGCTCCCTCCAAACAGACTTCCCTCCCAAGCAGTCTGCGTCGCGCAAGACCGCAGGATAAAACTAAAATCCTATAGGACTTCCCATGTATTAAACCTTTTATAGCACACCACACTAGAGAGTGTCGGACTACTGTAATACAGTTGGAAGAGCACCAGAGCCTGGCATGTTTCTACATAAAGATCTCCAGGAGATGCCTAGAATCAAGTGGCTTTTGCCACTTGATTCTAGACAGCTCCTAGGAACAAGGGACACCCTTGTCCCTTGTTTTTTTGAGGGCGAAGCCCTTTAGGACCACGCAATATCCGTGCCGATGTCTGGAGTTGTCCGTGCGCAAGGGGCTCTACGTGCGCACAGCATTGTACGCCATCTATCGAGAGCGCCGGTAACTGAAATAGCAAAAAGCGCGAATTTCAAAGAGTACAAAAGGCAAAAGTACAGCAAAACCCCTAATCCCTGTAACAATAATTCGCGGCAAAACACACCTTGAACGATGCCCAGGGAGCGAAGTACTGGGTCGCATATTCTCTTTCGTGTGGCGCTTGTCATTTACAGAGAATTTACTGCACCTCAATATTATTTAAAACTGAAAGCGCATCAGCACGCACGGACGATGATGCTCATCACACAGGCAATACACAACTTGCGTCCCCGTGCTTCGCACCCTCGGCATGGTTCATGGCGCAGAGATGTGTGATTTTTTTCACCTGAATTGCTGGATTGCGCTAATTAAAGTATCTTCACTTTAAAGAGAAAGAGGAGTGAGCTGGCAATTCTAAATACACGATTCCACTGGCCTTCATGTTTCCTAGCGCTTCACTGCAAGGCGCCCCAAGTGACTCGTCACTTCGCACGATGCAGAACGCTAAGTAAATGGGGTCATAGGCTGCGCCCCGAGCCTGTAGAGCGACATGAAACATACCAAATCGCCATTATTGACAACCGTTTGGAAACACGCGGCAGGGTAAAAGGTGCTCAAGGTGGCCTCTCACTCTCTTTCTGACGTGTTTTGTGATTGAGTGTATAGTGCGTGTGTACTGGCATCTTCGTACCGTGTGGTACGCGTCCACCCTCTCCTGGCCGGCCGGGTAAAAAGGAAAGATACTGTGGGCACCAGGACTGTAGTTTAGCCAGTGTAGATAATGTGTGTGTCTGCAGCCTCCAGACATGGTACTCTTCTTCCTTAGTGAGGCTTTTTTCCAGTAGTGGCTACATCCTTCCATTGAGTCTCAGTATGTTTAGATATTCGGCGAAGGTTAGGGTCGCCATTTTAAGGCAAGGGGATTGGTATAAAGGTGCCAGGACAAGAAGACTTCAGGCAGTGGCATCGCTGGCTTCCTTCCCTTTTGACCCGTCGGTCGAGCTGTCAAGATGATAAGCCAGATCCACTAGAGGATCTTATCCCATCAGAGCAAAAATTACAATCAGTCCAATATCTACAAATCTGCAACATCTAAATATTGCCAAATGGAGGAGGGTCAGGCCCCAATCCCTCGTGAGACTATGGTGAGACAACAATTGAAACACCATATACGTGGACGCCGGCAGACTTCAAAAGGGAGATATGGTAGCGGCAGTCCAAAAATCACATGAAGAGACGTAAAGACGGCTACACTAAAAACAAAATTCGCCATTCAGGGGAAAGGGACAGCATCGCGTTTACCATCGCTGCCAGCAAACAAAACGGCAATAATATTAACTTACTCGTAAGAATCCTGTAGACACTAAATGTGAGGCAACGCCTACAAACTCACACACCAAATCGCAAAAAAGTATTTCTCAATCTCTAGAAAAAAAGCTCCGCTTTCTCACCCTTCGTAATTTGTTCGGAAGATGGCCGGGGTGTATGAGTACGCAACTAGCGTAATTTTAGCAGCGTGACGTTGAAAATCTTCAAGGTCGTTACTTGTGATTCCCCTTACACAAAAAACTCTCAACATATTTTTAAGTGGAGAACGTAGCATATGTAGAGTAGATACGAAATTATTATGTATCTACAGGTGTTACCCCAACTTTGCAGCGAGCCACTAGCACACACAATTGCCGGGCCAAAGAAACCTAACTACTTCTTCGTCATCCCTCTGGCTACCCATGACAATATATATTGACAGTTTATTATCAATATACATCTTCCCGCGACAATATGTGCAAAGCAAAGGCGGTGTATAGAGCGTATTCATATACATACAGGCAACCATGCGTGCGCCGCCATATCTGTGGACAAGCGTCTGTTGCTAGGCGACGTTGTGCGCACGGCCCGCAGATCAGGCCCTCCTCTTCTCCTCCGTGCCTTCATGGCCGCCAGGCAGGTCGCGGTCCGCGATATGAGCTTGTGTTTTCGTGCAAGGCGTGTGCGAGTGGCTTGATAGTCTGTTGCACCGCGATTGCGTTGGTTACGCGAAAATTCATGGTTCCGCTCATGAGTGCGACAACCTTATCTGCAATTCATCCCCAGTCTCTGCGCACACCTACGAGCGAGTGCGAGTCGGTCGGGGGGCAAAGGTTGCATCGTTAGCGCATTGGTCGTTTGTCAGCATGAACTGCATCATTTCCAAACTGATGCCCACTGAACGCAAAGTAATAACTCGACGCTAAGTACTGTTGAGTACAGTGCGATCTACCTATCGCCAGACGCGTATCAAGTCGCCACCGCAGATCAGCTGATGGCCAGCCGCCCCGCTCTAATGTCACAGGTGAGTTGTTTTGCTGAGTGTGAAACATTTAGCGCACGAGAAACCCAGTGCCAATGTGTCGCCCGTGCCATCTTGAGGGAAGCCGTTTTTAGGGCTGCTTTTTTGATAATAACTCGAACATAAGCAGCAACGTGTTTTCTTTTTGTTTTTTCTCGTGCGGTGATTGGATCGCATGCAGCGATCAATTTACTTGTCAATCTCAGCGCAGGGCATGAAGCCCTGTGTTTCGATTGTCCTTGGGTGGAGTGAGGAAACCGGCGAGCATCAGTTAAAGGTCAAAACCTCGGGTACTTCTATCCTGCGCACTTTTGAGGCCGATATGTCTTTTAAAGGAATCGCTGTTCGATCACGCCGTCCGGAAACGAACGTCGTCCCAAGCTGTTGTTTTGCGCCAGCAGCGCTTAGCGAAACTATCATGTGTTTTTAGGGGCAGCAGAACTGCCATTTCAGTCTCCGTACAAAACTTGTAGCTCCTGCTTGGTTTAGAAAAACTAATTGTGCACATAATGGAAGTAATTGTGCCTTTCTGCTTCACCCCGAACTTTAGCCCGTTTTTTCCTTTCTCTTTCATTGCAGGCGTATGCAGCTGCTAGAAAAGAAATACGGCGCCCTCACAGAGCGGGTTTGCGTCCTGCGGGGCAAGCCTCAAGAGTGCCGTTTTTTGCGGCATCCGTGAGCAGCAGCAGGTTTAAATACATTGATGGCGTTTAGCACACTTCGTAACTGATCTACAGAAATATTCAGAAATAAATAGCGAGGTCGACTGGTGCCCTTTTATGTGCATTTAGGTGCCTTTCCAGCAACTGCTATTTGAATTTACAATGACTGTGGAAAATGGAAAAAAAAAGAAACATTTTGGTCATGCTCTTCATGTGCTAGAATATTAAAAAAAACATTTTGGTCATACTCTTCATGTGCTAGAATATTTTTTGCAAGACGTGGTTTCTGGCCAGGAAATGATAACTCATGGCTATCGCCTTCATTTTGGCTAATTCAACTGTTCTGAAATGGTGATCTGTACAGCGAGCACAAGGACTTCATTGAATTATCGGGCCACATTTTGTCACACTGCGAAAAGTTACGCTTGTGTTCCACTTTTTGGGTAGTGCGTTCATTGCTTAGAAAAGGAAAAGTTCACACATGAATTGATAGGCGTACTTGAAATTGAATGTTTAATAATATGTGCATTAGAGACCCTTCAGTTGCACTCCCAAAAAAAGAAATCGAGTATCGAAACCCTGCTATGTAGCAGGGAAGGGGCGAGATGACGTGTTGGTTTCGGTTTTAGCCTTTTCATTGGTTGTAATCGCATTGGTAGGTTTATTCCTTGAATAAACAATCAGTCACAGTTCAGTGCTTTGTCCTGCCTTTGTTCATATTGCTTTTTAAGACCCACTTTTCATTATGCAATACCAACTAGCTTACCAACCCATGTTCTTTGTGCACCACCAAAGCTTAACATTGGTGTTTCCGGGCATCAGCAGCGAGGCTTGTTAAGTTCACTTGTCTTACTTACACCTAGGATAACTGCTAACAGCAGCTTGGGACACTATTAAAAATGGCATGATGAGAACATGTCTATCAAGAAACATTTTATTACACATCAATAAAACACCACCCAACCAACAGTTGACAATATAATTACCCATCAGTTAAATATTAGTGATAGTTTGCAGTAGGTCACAGAAGCACCGATGCAGTCTGCCGATTCTCTTTTGTTGTCACTTCTGCACTACTACTTGGAGCTAAACAGAGACAAGGAGCCTTGCTGGGGTACAAAAAAAAATTACACTCATCTCCCCGAAGGGAACCATGAGTAGGATGCGGAGTGTCATGGGGGTTGCGTTTGCGTTTCCGTTATGTTATATTGCGTCAGCGCACCCGCTGACGGGACTGCTGCTTCCATCCTACTTCATCTGAAGAAGCACGGAGTCAACCGCAGTCAAGCGAAGCAAGCGCAGCTCTGCGCGTTCCCCTTTATATTCACAGCTGTAGGAGAGGAGACTACGAGAGAGAGAGAGACGCGCATGCGCGCGAGAGAGCTGAAGCGAACGGAGGAGGAGCGCGCGCAGACGGTAGGAGAGGAGAGGAGAGTACGCAGCTGTTTGGAAAGGAGCAGAGGAGCGCATGCACAGATGGTGTGCGGACGGTCGCCACCGGTCAACAAGTGACATACCCCCGAGCATAAGACACTCCGCATCTAGAACACGGAAACACCATTTTTTCCCATTCCATTCGGTTTTTGTGTGTGGGTGCTTCCACTTGTAACCTTCCATTCTTTGTGTTACGATTGATACACATAGCCATGCCCTATTGTGCACAGTTATCTAAAGCAAGGGTGTGAAACACCCGGGCCACATGTGGCCTGCAGACCTTTTGATTTTTTTTTACCCTTTTGATGTATTAAAGGATCACCGTAAAACAAATATCAGTGCCTAGATTTTAGTCATCCTGGAGATCAGTACTGATATGTTTCTCGAATGGTGACACCAAATTCCATAACAGAAATGACCAAGCATATTTACAATGTGTGGGAAAGGACTTGTTTCGTTTGAACGGTAGCATTATGTGACAATTTGTTACACCCCCCTCCCCCCTGCCTTTCTTGCATTGCAACCTTCCCATGTGGGACTGAACTTCTTAAAGGAGCCATGAAGAGAAAACACAAGTTTGGTTCATTCAAAAGATTGTCTCGTTAGAATCATACTGACACCACTTTTAACGTAAACTTCGCTCAAATAAGCTACATAATTAGGAAAAACGGGAATGGTCATGCGACCCACCAGCTCATTTCCCGCAACAGAACCTATGTCGTCACATGAGCTAAGCTCTGCGATTGGCGGAGGCTGGCAGAAGCAGACGCAAATTAGGTAGAACTTACAAACTAGACGAACGAGCGATTTGCGCTTAAATTTAGGGCACATTCTTTACAAAGCAATAAGAATGATGGGACAAACAGTGGAAGTTACGAAAGCACATGTAAACATAGAAGTACTGATGCGTTCTGCTGTTCGTACTGCGCACAGCATGCTTGGTTTCGCTGCACAGCACTACGGGGCTTGGGGTTGTCTCAGACGACACTGGCCGATTGACGCAAGCAACGGTGTCTTACGTGACCCCATTTGTCGAGCGAGCACTGTTTCAGGGAACGAATATTTTCTCCCAGAACAAAAACAAGCCAGGTTTAAATGCGGGCAAAAACAAATCAAACGCTTGCCACGGTATGGTGGCGCCATCTAGGTTACGGAACGTAAAGAAACGTGGGAACAAACCAACACCGCTGTACAGGGTGGAGACAACCTTCGAACGGTCCCTTGCCGCCGCAATTGGGCCAACGGGCTCAGCGCGTTATTCTTTTCGTTTCCCACGAGACCTAGCAACGCGAAACAGACAATATGATTCAAACTTCTTCAGTAAACCGCGTTGCGGCGATAATTTTAGCGCGGTTTTGACACAATGACTTGCTTCGGCGGCGCGCGAGCAACCAAAAATGGCGGCGCCAGCGTGTACTTGTCTCTACCCTGTACGGCGGATGCGTGAATGAAGGTACTCTAGGCTGCAGAGCGGTCGGTTTCAGTGATGTCACTTGGGACCACGAAAACGCACGATTGAGCGGGAAAATCAAAATTTTAACCTAAATTGTTTAATTTCTCAGTGAATAAAGCACCGTTTGTATCCGGACAAGCGCTGGGGGCACTATAAAACACGAAATCTTTCGAATAAAACCAACATGCATTTTCTCTTCATGGCTCCTTTAACTGTGGCTTGCTTGCTCACTGATGTGAGTTGAGACCCCTCATGTCACCAAGATGCACAATTTTTTTTGCACAAAACATGAACAACTCTTTAAAACTTGCATACTACGACGACAATCATCAATGTCAGTTTGGACAAAAAAGGGAAAGAAATACTGACATTGGGCAGCATTACAAACACCCTGTATTTTTTGTGAAGACACAGAACTAAGCTGAAGAACGTTTACTAGAGCAGCAGCAGCACCATAAAATGGACAGTGGTGTAACAACTGACAAAAAATAACCTACCTAAACCACTGGAATCAAAATCACGAGCGTAACAGTTCAAAATTGGGCTTGATGTCTTCATCTAGACTCCCATTGCTTTAGGCTCGCAATGGGTGCTGCCATTTACTGCGTGGAATAGCATTTCACATTATGGAAAATTCAGAGGGCTTATTTTACACATTACGGCACATCAAAACTTTCACCGCCAAGAAATGAGGTAAATCGTCGGTCAACAGTCCAGGAAACAGCTTTTCATGTCTACAGGAGCAAAATCCTCATAATGTTCTGTTTGAACAGAAGAGTGCATTCATACAGATGACCAGGGCTAAAATCTTCATGACAGAACATAACTGCAAATCACACAATGAAAACCAAAACATCTGTGCATTTAGATACTACAGCGAAACAAAAAATTGCATCAATAAGTCAATCATCAGGAATTCAGTGATGGAAGCGGCATTTTACTTCTCGGAGCAGCTGTTGGAGCAGGCAAAATTCCAGTTTGGAGCAGCCACAAGCCACTTTGGAGCAGTTTCCAATATTTATTTATGCACCATACTGCATATAAAAACCAACGATCAAATGCAGTAGGCACATCATTCAAAAATCCGAACAAGATCTCTGTTGCCTTCAACTTTCGGATAAGAATACTTGAGGTACATCACTAAACTATCCTAGTTTTAAAACGTACATTTCCACTTGCAGCCAAAAACTAAAACAGGGTAAACAAAATTAGAGCAAAAGCCACAAAACCACAGTCATCCTTATGTCACGTTTTAAAAAAAAATTGAACATTTTAACTTCCGGGTTTGTCTGTATATGTAGTTCGGGTACACAACAACGTTGGAGTTGGACCGATGCAGCATGCAATAAAAAAATGATTGCAGAAAAATGTCTTGAAAAATATAAAGCCGAATAATACTAACTCTACAATGTTAGCAACACTAGTACACGCCACAAAGAACCGTTCATATGTTCTTTGTGACAAACACGGCAATGCCCCAGGGAGGCCGTAAAGCCATAAAAAAAGCCATAGACCATCACAGAAAAGAAGGCCATGTCTACAGATGCGCAGACACATCGCAGCAAACTCAGTTTACAAGCGCGCTTGACTTGGATGTTTAAATAAAGGTGACACTAGGCACAAGTTTATTTTCAGTTTCGGTTTTGCACCAGAGAGTTAGAAGTGCTAGCACACGCTTTCGAAATGCCTCTCCGGTGCACGTTTGGAGCAAAAATCCCTTAAAACGACCATTTGGAGCAGGATGGAGCAGAAGTTTCATCTTGGAGCAGTTTGGAGCAATTGGAGCAGCACTTCCATCACTGGTCCGAATTGCACTACCTGGTACAGTAGCCTGTGCATTGTGCTGTTATGCCCATCGCTGGGTAGTCCCTAAATCATACTTCCAATAAATACACATGGTTTGCGGCGATTTTAGATGCCCACCACACAACATTTTTTGCACACCCGTTACACACCACACTAACCATGCGTTGCATCCTGGCTGTCTTAATGGTCATGTTCGCCTTCTAACCAGTGGCATTGGATGTCTGCTGCTCTTTTCACTGTTGCCCAGTATTGGCATTTCATTGCGGCCATTCCCATTCCATCCTCTTCTGTGTGGCTAAGGTGTTGTGCTTCTGGGCCCAAGGACATTGCAGGTTCGATTCCCAGCCACTTTTCTGACAGAGGCGAAAAGCAAAAACGCCCGTGTCTGCGAGATTTCGGCGCACGTTAAAGATCCCCCCCCCTTGCCCCAGGTGGCCAAAATTAATCCGGAGCCTTCCACTACGGTGTGCCTCACCCACCTATTTCCCACACAATAAGGGAAACTGCTAGACATTGTTGTCTCAGCCAAACTGATGCACACGGCTTGCTGGAAAATGCCTATTCGAATGGCACAACTGACTGGCTCAGATTTGCTAGAGCTGTGCAGACAGCTACAATTTTGTCTAGCTGGGTGAGCCTCTCGTTGTGCTTCACAGTCACGAGATCAATTGGAATAGTGCTTGACAGGATTCGGTATCGTCCTCTAAGTAGCCCAATCACCCGTTCTACATGAATGCGGACATTAGCCAATTTTCGAGTTTTTTGGACGTCCCAAGCCGATAACTGCGATTTCCCCCTAGTCAAAGCCGGCATTTCTAGCTTGGCTGAGTGGATGCCAACAGCATCACCTATTGTGAATCCTCTGTCAGCCAACACTGTGCCACCTTGTACAAGGTTATTTAAGATGCCGCAAGACTCGGTAAGGCGCTTGTCGCTGGTCCGACCACCCCAACCCTCGGAAATGAAAGTGACTGCACCTCGTGCTTTGCAGCGCAACGCCTTAGCCACTGAGCTGCCGCGGCGGGTTATATTTGCAGCATTAGTAAAACCATTTTGGAATACTGCAACTTGCCAAGGAATTTAGTCCTGTCAGTTTTACCTTGCCATCTGATTATACTCACATTTTTTGCAGTTTGTTTTTAGTTGTAAATTAAGTGTATCAAGTCATTTTTTTTGCGTGTTTGCCATTCAGCAGAAGACTGCACTTACTGGGCACGTCTGGTATTGATGGTCATTTGTCCTCAACACATCCTGTATTTACAGATTTCTTTTCTGACTCCAACAACTGCATCGGTGAAGCAATTTTGTAAGCCTGCAGCTCGTCGTCTTGTTCAGTTGTTATTAACGTGCTATGTTAGAGAAATCACATCAATCTCAATTATCTTATTAGTTTAAGAGTGTGGCATTACTTTGTGTATTTACCAGAAAACTATTACCTGTCTGTATAATGCCTTTAAATCCCTATTTCTTTGAACCGTTTCAACACTTTTCTGTGTATGATACTGTCCAGTTGCTGTGATTTTTTTAACACGAGGAAAATGCAAATATCATGTTAAGCAGTGACATCACAAATGACATACTGTGTGCTGAATAAACTTTTTCTGTTGTTGCCCACTAACCTGTTGCCTACTAACAGCTTTGCAAGCTTTGCTTAAAGACCTACAAAAAAAATAAGTAGCAGATAGTGAATTTTCACTATTGTAAACGCGATACCCAGGACTCTGCTGGGAAAAACTCGCCATTGTGTACATAGAAGGGAACTTAGTATCTGGCACACAGCATCACTGAAAAGCAATTTACATGCCCATCATAGCTAAAACATGCTAAAATTCACACTCACTGCTACATTGTAATTTTTTTTTATTCTAAGCATTCCCTTTTATTCATGCCCCTTGCACTTGCGATACATGCACTTACGGTTGATGCACAAAGATTTGGAGTATTTAACATTCAATACACCTTTTATTAAAATGGGGTAGGAATTAAGAATTGAGCAAATGGGGCAGTAAAAATTGGAACAATTCATACGGTGAAATGTGTTGGAGGGCCAGAGACAGATGTGATGATAGTTCCAGGGTGCTTACTGCTCCTACCCTTGTTCTACTCTCCCCAAGTAGGAGCTGTGCAGTACGGTCTCCCACTGCTATTAACACTGCAACTTGGTGTGGGTGTGTGAGGACGCTGACATAGCATGTGTGCTAGGCCTGCTCCTTCCTGGCACCTGTGGCACTCTGCAGGGGGGGTGGGGGGACAGCTACTGTTACCTGTCCTGGGTAACAGTAGCTGTAGACAATTAAGCTCCGACACGAATTTGTCTGGAGGTGTCTCCAAACCACAGATTCCCGGGAGGGATACAGGCTCAGGTCAGCCGACAGTGGTTGGGGATATCCGTGTAGGACACTACTTTGTTCCTGCCCGACAGTGAGATGAAGCCACCGTCCAGATTGACGCGCGCTAGGTCGGTGAAGCCGCAAGCGGCGTTGTGTGCGGATTCACTCCTGGCCATGCCAAAGAGGGCAGCGGTCCAGATTAGATGTAACTTGCCGGTTCGTTTTTCGGGGTCGAAGCCAAAAGTTAGAGGTACGGACACCTCTTCGGAGATCTGCCCTCGGGAGAAATTTAGGATTGCAGACTTGGAGGTTTTAATTAACAGCGATGCTGTTGAGCAAATCGTTTCTGTATGGTGTCCGCAGCTTTTAAAATACTACGAAAATGCACACCATTCATGCTCGCGTGCCTTGATACGTGTGCATAGTTTGTCGCGGATAGTGGATAGGCCACAGATAGTTGGCATGGCCGAGGAAAGGAAGAGGCCGGTGTGCTTCGACAGCCTCGGCGTGCAAAGCATTTGCTAGAGACGATAAGTCTTGCTTACAGGGCGGCGCAAGAAAACGTCGACCAAAACGACGAGCTCACTCTGACGTTGCTCAACGTAAGGTAATGAAATGCCATCCCGCCGACGTCAACCACGGCACCACAACGACAATAAAACTCAACTTTGTGTCCGTCAATGATCAAGTCTTGCACGTGAGCGCAAGCTTCCCTGAATTTTTTTACTGTTCTGATTTTTGTGAAGGCCACCATTGCCAGTGCAATGGCTGCTGCTTCATACACCACTGGGGTATGAAGAGGGCCAGAGGCAATGGAGTTTCCCTGGTTATTGACTACAGCAACTAATATTACGTCGAGACGAAAATAATTGGCTGCGTCCCTGTAAACCACGTCCTCACATTTAGCTTAGCGTTTGCGCAGAGCTTGCGCCCTGGTCTATCGTCACTCGTCGTCGTAATTGGAGTGCGTTTCACGAGAAGAGGGGGAATGAGGATGCAATCTCAGCGTTGTTGGAATAGCTACTTGTAAAGTCGTGCTGCAAGGAAGGTTAATGTCCAATGTGCTTAAAATGCGACTCTTTGTTTGGCTGTTAGCTAAAGCTCATGCTGCCTTAACCTTTGTAGAAAGTGTACATCTGAAACTGATCGTGGTATGCAGAAAGAGAGTTTTCCTCCATGTTCAAGAACCTTTCCCATGCATGGAATGAGAGATAATGGCTGGAGAATTTCAATCGTAAGCTTTTTTTTCAGGTTTAGGGATTAAAATATTTTTGGCTCTTTTCCACTGTTTCGGAATGTGGCCTCTATCCCAACATATATTGAGCTAATGAGTGAGGGCTTCTAAAAAGTCATAACCTAGATTACAAGCATTTGTTCCTGATGTCGTTTTGCCTAAAAGCACATTTTGTTTTGTGCAAAGGGCCGTAATGGCAGCCGCGTACCTTGCCCGAAGTAATGTTGAGGAGGGCATTATTCCGGCTCGAGTAGGGGGGCAGTACCTTGGCAGCACAGCTTGCAATATGAAGATCCTGAATAACCTTCAGTAGTTCTTTGTCCGTGCTACCAAACTGATAGGGAATGACACTTATGGCGAATTCCATTGGGAGAGCAGGAGCACTCAAAAGCACTCTGAAAGTGCTCTCTCCTGAGCAGGCGTGTTTCAGTGGTCGAACAGAAGTAGGAGCACTGTCATCCAGTGGTAGTGCGAGACCACTTTCGGTGCTCTGAGAGCAGTTGGGAGCAGTTTGATCTGCTCCCGCTTGAAAAGTCGGAGTGAGCACAGTACGATACGAAGGAAGTCACATGACCTTTAACGTCATATCCTCCCCTTTTTGTGTGTGTGTGTGTGTGTGTGTGTGTGAGTGTGTGTGTGTGTGTGTGTGTGTATGTGTATGTGTGTGTGTGTGTGTGTGTGTGTGTGTGTGTGTGTGTGTGTGTGTGTGTGTGTGTGTGTGTGTGTGTGTGTGTGTGTGTGTGTGTGTGTGTGTGTGTGTGTGTGTGTGTGTGTGTGTGTGTGTGTGTTTTGCTCCCTTGTATCGGGGAGCGCGGCGGTATCCATCGTGCATTTGCAACTTTGTGGAATGGGCAGCGAGCCCTACGAGCACGCGAATGCTTCGCACCGCTACACGTGCTTTGCCCGGCTTTGCTCACACATGCTTTTCCGCAGAGATTGCTGGGATGCCTAAAGGCTGGAATACGTGGAGCGAACTTTCACGACAAAGTTCGCGCGGCGGGAAATCTCTGAGCTACCGTACTTATCCAATTCTAACGCGCCCCCGATTCTAACGCGCACCTGATTTTCCTGACAAAAAAAACAAAAAACTTGCACCTCCGTTTGTAACGCGCACGGAACTTTATAACCCAGACAAACGAATGCGGGAGAAATGGGCGATTTATTCCCCAAAGTAATCTCGCTCATCTCACTCCTCGTCGCTTTCCGCTGACCAGATCATTTCGTCCTCGGTGCCGCCAAGTTCTACGCTGTTTGTTGATTAGTACACGCATACCCTGAAGTCACTGACCAAAGAACTGAAGCGCATGAAAAATTCCTTGCCAGCCTGACCCCTGACCCGACAGGCACAGTCAGCCCTGTGCGGCAGCAGCGGCTCACCATTGTTTGCATTGCTGGATGTAAACAAATTTTTCCTTTGCAGCTACGTCAGCTGACTCCTTAGCCATGATTGGCTATCCGGTTTTGCATTGCCGAGGCGCAACGAGGGGATTCAGTCCTAGAGCGATCTTGTCCTCCCTTGCAAAGCGAGAAAAAGCGATGCCTGGCTCATCACTTGCGACGTCACGCAATGTGGCAACTCGCCAGTGGGAATGTGCCTTTAGACGATTGGTGAGCACTTTGGAACTGTCCGCTGACGGAGGCCAGACGCACGTGCAGTCGATTTTATGGGGCCCATTCCCCTTCACGCAGCGTCCTCAAAGAACCGGTGATGCAAATGTTGAGACTGGTGATTTCAGCACCAATCTTATCCTCAAATTGCACTAACATGGCTTTGAATGTCGCACGAGGGTTTCCATGATCTGTTCTCCAAAATTTTGAAGCACACCTTCCGTAACGTACTAATCATCCGACCCCGAAGCAAGGGGGGTTTGCCAAGGCCAATTTTCTTGTCCCAGTGTTTTAACTGAGTAGAGCCAGATGGAGAATTGTCCATTGCATCTGCGGACCCAATTTCTGAGGACCCCAAGGTCGGTAACCTGCTGTAGCTGGAGTCAACGATGGCCTGAGATGCTGGTCTGACGTTTTGGAAGAGGCGGAGTTCACAGTGGTGTCGACTCCCTTAAGTTCAGTTAGGGCTGCTTTTAGAACTTTTTTTTCCAACGATAATGGACTCAAGCATGTGATGGATTTTGTTAATTTCTGAGCATGAATCGGAATGTCTGCCGTGAGTGTATTGACTCTGGGGGACCATGTGTCTCTGAGTGTGTTTGCCGTGGGAGACCGTAGCTGCCCAGCTCACCTTGTTGTTTAGGTTGATTCTGTTGGCATGGATATGGCCGCCTGTCCTCGATGGTTTTGGCCCTCAGTGCTCGACAGCCGACGACGCAACGTCCAGCGCACACAATCCCAGCTCCGGGTGGAGTTGTCCTTGGTCGCCGGTCCACAGCTCTCATTCCCTTGGCTTTGCTGCACCAAGGAAAGGAGCCCAAATGGTCACTCTCCCCAGATGAGGCCCTAAAGAATTTTTTACTGCTCCTTTCTATTGTCCTCGTCCTTCACAAATAGTCACAATCTGCGCATAGAGTGTAAATCCCGAAATGCTAGGACTTGATTTTAATGAAGCCTGTCGCGTGCTTAAGCTCCCAATCAGAGGTCAAGAAAAAAACGTTCAATCCATTACTGACCGCTAATCACTAAAACTCTTCAACAAGGCCGAAGCCACATGTAGCCAAAGCAACAAGCACGAAATGAACATCGTACTGTTAAACTAGGCCGTACAGCCAGTGTCTTCTTGGCAGGAGGCACTTATTCATGCGGCAGCATGTAATGCCTTTCAGCTGCTGCTTGCATCAATCTAGAGTTTTGCTCCCGTGAGTACACCCCATTGTTTTTCTTTTTCTCAACAGCTGCGTAGTTTAATTTGACCCAATGCAAGTGCAGTTACTAATACGCCTGCAGTGCACTGGCCTTGAATGCAGGATCACACATGCTTGGTGCATTGCTACCGTGGTATGCTGCACGTATCAACTCGACTCAACAGTGTGTCACCTGACAACCTCCAAATGCACACCTGAAACACCTCCTTTAGTTCTTTCCAGGGTGCTCATTCTTCACAGTCCATCAACTGTTGGTACAGCCAGAAATACTTTTAGGGGTTGGGGGTGTATGGAGGTATGGGAGAATGGAAGGAGCCTTGCCAAAATGAATGCTAGCACTTGCTTATGTGCAGCATAGTAAAATGTTTGGGGGAGGGGGTTCAAAACCCCTTCGCGCTGTACCTGGAGAATCCTATCTGCCAGCTGGGAGGCCATCACTGATGTGTTGCTGGGGCATTCTTGGCTCGTTTTTCTCTCACAAAGGTGAGCACATGGTGGAGTTATTTGTGCACTTGACAGCACCTGAGGATTCACAAGGATTGTCAGCTGCTGATAATGGCTGAGCTGTTGGGTTGACCTTTTTTCTGTGCAGCTTAGCAAAGGGGTCAGCCTCGCGTAGGATGTTTACTAGCACTGATGAGAGGCTGAAAGTTGGGACGTAAAGAGTAGTCAGGCAGTGGATGTTCACACGTATTTAAAGAATTGGCCATCATATGGCTTATGTGAAGACTATGAGATGCTTTTCATCACTATCAGAAGTGGGGTAGGTCCAGCCCCTTTAAGGGACAGTGGCACACCATCATGCATTCAGGACAGACGCAAACACCCACACATCAAAACGTTCGACAAGTACTCCTGTAATGATGCCAGCATTTACGGAGGTGAAGGATAAAAAAATCTAAAATGAAGTTTGCCTTGGAGGTGCAGTGTCCCTTTGGCACTGCACATTTTTATACGTTCCAACACGAAAATGCATAATCAACATCAAAAAAAGTTGTACAACTGAAACTGAAAAGCAACACAGGCTGCATAAACTTTACCTTCTTAAGAGAAGCAAAAATAGGCCAGAAACATGCATACGCTATGCCAAGTTTTTTCTGCAGCCTTGTGTGCCTAGTGGTGGCTGGATGGCTTTTTGTTGACTTCGCCGGACTGGGGGGACTGGGGGAGTGGCTGTTGAGAGCCAGTGGTTGATCTCATGCTTCAGACCTGCAAGAGTGAGTAGTAACATGTGAACTTAAACATGCTGCGATGCACAGTCTTACAACAGTCAGTTCACCAGTGACCACATAAAGTTGAAAACGGCTTGTGCTTGCTTTGTAGAAGGTTTGTACGAACACTTTGATTGACTATGAGGTTTAACACACTGACACTACACAGGCGATGAGGCACACCGTAGTGAGAGACTAAGGTTAATTTTGACCACTTGGGGATGTTTTAACGTGTGCCAAAATCTCGAACATGGGCATTTCTGCTTTTCGCCTCCATTAGAAAAGCGGCAACTGTGGCCAGTTGCCGCTTTTCAAATATGAAGTCTGGACTAGAAGGTATGCAGGCAACGTTTAACAAATATACATATGTGCAGACGCAAGGATGGTGAAAACAGAGCCTGCAAGCATATGAATAGTCTGCTTGCCGGTTGGGAAGGTTGGTTGCTTAAAAAAAGAATGGTGCATAAAATAGCCTGCTAGATACCATCTGTGCCCAAGGCATTGCTTAAAAATCAACTCGCCATTCCATGTAATAAATGCAGCTATGTAGTAAAAGCACAGAGGGGGAGGGAGGAATAACCGGGTGTTTTAAGGTGCACAGTAAAAATAGCGCAGTTAAAAGGAACAAGCCAAAGATGGAACTAGCGTTACTCCGCTTTGTTCACTAATTAAAACGCCCAATTTTTTTTCATTCCTCAAATTAAGGTACTTCCTGTCTCGTCAGCTGACGAGCGACGATGAAAGCGACCCCACCGACCGGTTGCTGGAACTCAAGTGCCTTTATTAAGCGAAGAGAAATAAACCCCCCCGGTCCCCGATGGCGCGGCGGCGCAGGCGTGCAACACGATAGCTCACGCGTCACACATCCGGCGGGTTCAATCCGCGGAGCTTTCGACCGTCATTGCTGGTGTTTCGTCTGTGCTTGAATAACTGTCAGACGCAAGGCCATCCGGCATGCCTGCACCGTTGAACGGCACCAAATGCCGAGGGTTGCGCTGAATGATGCCTGTCGGTGTTTCCACCACATATGAGCGTGGTCTTCTTGCTGGGCTGAGCACCTTTGCTGCGCATGACATATCCTGCACCCACACATCCTCCCCGTCAGCGAGTGGGCGGAGTTGGTGGGCGGTGTGACGACGGTTGAAGTCTTGACTTTGTTTTGTTCGGTTAGCTTTATCCTTAGCTGCGACTTCGTCGTGTGGTGGCCACTCTGGTTGCAGGGTGTCTGGCATCTTCGGCACTGTCGTTTGCAGACGTCGGCCCATTAGGAGCTGCGACGGGCTGTATCCGCTCACTCCTGGCGTGTCGCGGTACACCAGAAGCGCCATGTGTGGGTCCTTGGATTTTCTGAAAAGATCCTTCATGGTCCGCACCATGTGTTCTGCCTCGCCGTTTGACTGTGGGTAGCCCGGGCTGCTTCTGATGTGATGAAATCCGTAGGTCTGCGCGAACTCGGCGAACACACGTGACGAAAATTGCGGGCCGTTGTCGGACACGAACACATCAGGTATTCCATGTCGCGCGAACGTGCTCTTGACAGCCGCAATGACAGCTGTCGAGGTGGTCGACGACAAGCTGATTACTTCCGGAAAACGAGAGTAGTAGTCTACCACGATTATGTAGTGAGTTCCGTCAAGTTCAAACAAGTCGGCGTCTACACGCTGCCATGGCCGATTTGGAGTCGGTGTTGCGATTAGTGGCTCCGAACGCTGAACTCTCGTCTGAGCGCATTTCTCACACGATGTTACGAGCTGCTCAATTTCGCTGTTAAGGGTAGGCCACCAAACTGCGTCCCTTGCCCTTGCCTTGCACCGTCCAATGCCCTGGTGACGTTCGTGGATTTGCTGAAGTACCTCACGGCGCATCAGGCTTGGAATAATGATGCGGCGATCTCTGAGCAAGAAGCCATCGCACACTGTGATGTTGCCTCTTTCGTTCCAGTACTCCCTTAGATGAACTGGAACCTTTGAGACGTTTTCTTGCCATCCTTTCTCACAGAAGCGGAGTAGCCCAGAACAGATGCCGTCTTCCGCTTGGTGCTTGCGTAAGGCATCCATGCGGGAGGACATGAGGTTGGCAGCTGCTGTAACGACTTCCCCGATGAATAACTCGATGGAGTCTGCCTGCCATTGACTTCGCTCAGGATCGTGTCCCTGAATAGGAGCCCTTGACAGCGTGTCTGCCGTGGCAATCAGCTTGCCAGGGACGTAGAGAACAGTGAACTGATAGTGCATAAGACGGATTCGCAAGCGATGGATTCTGGGCGGAATCATGTCGAGTTCTGCTGATCCCAGGAGCGTGACTAAAGGACGAGGATCCGTTTCGACTTGAAATGCGATGCCCCTCAGAAACTGGTCGAACCTCTCGACAGCCCACGTCACAGCCAAAGCTTCTTTTTCTGTTTGACTGTAGTGGCTTTCAGTGTCCGTTAGGGATCGTGAGGCGTAAGCAACCGCTCGTCGTTCTCCCGATGGTTGATCTTGAAGCAATACGGATCCGAGACCGTATGAGCTTGCGTCAGCTGACACAACCGTGGGATACGATGGGTCATATTTAGCCATGCAGACCTCTGAACTGAGCAAGCTTCTGAGCTTGTCGAAAGCAGCTTGCTGGCACGGTCCCCAAAGCCATGAGTTTCTCTTTTGAAGCAATGCCCTGATCGGTGCTGTGATGTCGGAAAGATGAGGAATGAAGCGGCCCACATGGTTCGCCATTCCCAGCAGTCTTCGGACACCGCTGACATCCGATGGGGTTGGTAGCTTGGCCAAGGCCTTGACCTTTTCTGGATCGCGACTAATTCCTTGTGCGCTAACCACGACTCCAAGAAACTTGACTTGGTTTGCAGAGATCGTGCATTTCTTGCGGTTCAGCTTGATTCCCGCTTCTTCCAAGCGCTGTAACACCTGCTTCAGACGTTAGTGATGCTCTTGCTGCGGTGCTCCGAAGACAAGAATGTCGTCAATCATGCTCACAACTCCTTCGAGGCCAGAATTCTGCTCATCTGTCGCTCAAAATATTCTGGCGCTGAGCAGATTCCAAAAGGTAGCCTTTGGAAACAGAATCTTCCCATTGGTGTTATGAACGTAGTGAGTTCTTGACTTTCTTCTGAAAGCTTCACCTGGTGAAAGCTAGCGGTAGCATCGAGCTTAGAGAATACCTTTGCTGATCCGAGGCGTCCCAGGATGTTCTCGACTGAGGGTAGTATGTGACGCTCCCGAAGCACGACTTCGTTGAGTCGGGTGAGGTCAACGCATATTCGGTAGCCTCTTCCTGCTTTTGGAACAGCCACCATACCGGAACACCATGGTGTGGGACGGTCCACCCGTTGGATGACTCCCTGGGATTCGAGCTTGGTGAGCCCCTCTCGAACTGGTTTGTGAAGCGGAATCGGTACTCTTCTCGGCACGGTGAGTGAGAACGGTTTGGCGCCTGGTTGGAGACGTATCACGTATTCGTCTTGCAGCTCGCCCAAGCCATCGAAGAGACTGTCCTTCGAAGTGACGGTAGAATCCGTTACACTGTCCACGAACCGTATAACTCCGAGAGCCTGTATCGCAGGGAATCCAACAAGCGGCGGGTCTTGCGAAGGCACAACATACACTGTTTGCACTGTAGACCTGCCTTTCCAGCTCAGTTTCGCTTGGAATGTTCCAAGAACGGTGAGGGAGTAATTTCCTGGGCCCGTAAGCTCACCTTCTGGCTTTTGCAGATGTTTCGGTATGCCTGGAAACGAGTCCGGTACCACTGTCACCTCCGAACCCGAGTCAACCTTGAAGTTAGCGTAGTCCGTTGACGGCCACTTTTACGAACTTGGCTCTGGTGATGGCTGCTACGGAGTGCAGTGTGAGAGCTACCATGTTCTTCTTGCTTTTCTTTTTGCAGACTGCTTCGAAGTGTCTAATCCGATTACACCCTTTGCACTTCGCTTGCCTAGCTGGGCAATCTGCTCGAGGATGCGTTGGTCGACCGCAGTATCTGCAGCTCGTGGTAGCGTCGCTTGTGTTGGACTTCGTAACACGCTTGCCGGAGCTCCCTTGAGAATCCGAGCCATGTCGCGGCTTTTGGAAGCGCTTTTGAACTTTGGCCTCGGCCACAACGTGAGCAGGATTCGGCTCTTTTTGGAACACTGCTGTACGGGCTTTCAAGGCATCTTCGTTGATGCGAGCCTGTAGTCTTGCTTCTTCAAGGGTAAGCTTTTGTGTTCGGCACAGTTTGTCCACAAGGTTAGAGTCCCGGAGACCCACGACGAACCTGTCTCGAACGAGTCGTTCTTCAACTTCCGCTGAGGTGTAGTTGCCCTTTATGACAAGTGTACGCAGCGCAGTGTAGCACTCGTCTACGGTCTCGCCTTCGCCCTGGGTTGGACGGTGGAAGCGGACACTTTTGTAGACCTCGTTGACCGGGTGGATGAAGTGATCGGTGAACTTCTTCTAGCGAGCTCCAGTCTTCGCTGGACAATGCTAGAGTGTCGAGAACGCGGCGGGCGTCTTGGGAGCCCATGTCGTAAAGAAGCGTTCTGACCTGTACTTCTCCCGGGGCTTGGTAGAGCCCAGATGCATAGCAATAGTCGTCGAACTGGTAGACCCATTCTTTCCAAGAGCTTGGGTTCCCAAAATCGAATTTCGGTGGCGGTTGAAGCCCGGTGCCGCTGAACTGGATAGAAGGATCTCCATCCGCCACAGCGTGCTTTGCAGGCTACGCACCTTAGACTGATTGCTATTAATAATTGATCGATGTGTCGCTAACTTTATCACACTTCTGACACCATGTCTCGTCGGCTGACGAGCGACGATGAAAGCGACCACACCGACTGGTTGCTGGAACTCAAGTGCCTTTATTAGGCGAAGAGAAATAACCCCCCCCCCCGGTCCCCGATGGCGCGGCGGCGCAGGCGTGGAACACGATAGCTCACGCGTCACACATCCGGCGGGTCCGGTAACGCCAACCGCCGCCCGAGCGAGCGTGAGAAACGCACCTTCAGCGCGCCGTGAAATGCGCGTCCACTACACTTCCGAAATCTGGGTCCTAGTAATTTTTCTGCGTCAAGACTTGCGCATTGAATCTACACGGCACCAGCGGAACGGGTTGGTCACTGCAACAGCAGATTTTCTGTGGAATTGGAGTCTGAAGAAAATCCCAGTGATGTCAGTGATTGTCAGTGTCAGTGATTGCCGCGATTTTAATAAAAAACAAGAGCCCGCCTGTTTTTTATCCCTCGTAGGAACAACCGACAAGGCATCCAGCGTGCGACTGCGACTGGTGACTGCGAAGCTGATGGTGGCGCATTGCTGCCTGCCTAAGTTTTCATTCCAATTTATTTGAAAACATGTTGGCACACGGGGGCGTGCACGAGTAGGTAGAGCGGTAAAAACGTTAGAGCCCACGTATGCGTGCGACTGCGTCGCGATAAGTCACGCGTATGCTCGCGGAAAAGCGATCGCCCGAAGGCGTATGCAGAAAATGTTGCCGTACGGAAGCCAAACTCGAGGGATTTGTTCAAAGGGCGCTTGCGATCCGTCAGCGCTCGGGTTACAGCACGGCTCGGGAAGCGGCCTCGCATTCGCTACCATCGCTAAATCGGCGTACGCGTGAAACAGCTCTCCAAAGAAATTATTCGGTTTTTGTAATCAACCATGTATTAGAGGGAACTTACCAGACAAAGTCGTGGATACGGTGCGGGTGCACTTGCGTCGGCATCTACGGCGGCAGCCAACTGCAGCAACTGCAGTGTCGGACTTTTGCGCGCCGTTCCGGCCGTTCGCTGCCGCGGTTTCATCCTCCGGTGATGCGAAGTTATCGATGGGAGGTAGAGCGCCACCACATAATGTGAATGCGATTAATAATATATCTCTTGACGCCACTACCGATAATTGGGTTGAAACGCGGCAGACGACAAACGGGACACCGGTGGGTTTTTTTTTTCTCGAGATGTGGGCGCACAGCGCATGCGCTAGTACAGTGGCCACAGACATGGCGGCTTTCAGTGTGGCCAAGCGAAGAAAATCGCCCGCTAAACTTTTGAATGAATACCGTCTATAGGGTACCCCAGGATAGAAGACGGAACACAATGTATTCACACTATTCCAGTATTTACTGTAGATAGGAAAGAAAGCCAGAGTCTGACGTAATCCTCGTCTTCCTTCCGGAGCACAAAAACGTCCCTCGTCATCGTCGTCGTCATTCACGACACCGACGGGCAACATAACCCCCCTGAACGAGGCGCCGTCCCGTCCCGGCGCACTTTACAGAGCTGTTAGGCTGGGGCAAACATATGGCTTGAGCCGGACAATCTGCACAATGTCTGTTGGGGAATGGGCAGGCGAGGGCTGGTGTGCGGATATCTCGAAAGTCACGTCAGTGACTTGGCGCAGGACTCGACAAAGCCACAGTAGCGAGGAAAGAGTTTAGCGGAGAGGCCCACACGACGCGTAGGTGTCCACAGAAGCAGAAGGGTACCTCGATAAAATTTGGCTGTGGAATGGTGCTTATCGTAGCGAAGCTTGCTCGAGACCTGGGATATCGTAAGACGGGTGCGTGCAAGTTGACGAGCCACGTCGGCCTTGGCGATGACGTCGCGGGCATATTCAATGGGGCTTGCCGCCGAGGGAACCAAAGTGTCCAATGGTACGTTGGGGTGTCGACCGTACAGTACGTAAAACGGGAATACCCTGCAGTGTGGTGGCAAAAGGAATTTTACGCGAAGGTTACGTACGGCAGAGCAACATCCCAATCACGGTGGTCGGGGCAGACGTACATAGATAGCATGTTGGTCAGGGTTTGATTGAGTTGCTCCGTTAAGCCATTTGTTTGTGGATGGTAAGCGGTTGCCAATTTATGCTTAGTCGAGCACGAGCGGAGAATGTCAGCGATCACATTAGAGAGGAAGTAGCGACCACGATCAGTAAGTAGCTGCTTAGGGGCTCCGTGAACGAGAACGACGTCGTTGAGCAGAAAGTCTGTGACGTCGGTGGCGCAGCTGGTAGGAAGAGCACGGGTGATGGCATACCGGGTCGCATAATCAGTGGCCACCGCAACCCACTTGTTACCTGCTGTCGATGTTGGGAATGAACCCAAGAGGTCTCCAGACCTACTCGAAAGAATGGTTCGGATGGCACGTCCAATGGGTGAAGGGGCCCCGATGGGAGAGAATTTGGTGTTTCGCAGCGTTGGCAGGTGTCGCAGGCGTTAACGTAACGGTTCACACCATGGTATAAACCAGGCCAAAAGAAACGACGCTTGATACGGTCGTAGGTGCGAGCTACGACAAGATGTCCAGCGGTGGGATGATTGTGGAACTGTTGAAGTATGTTTAGGCGAAGTTGTTTTGGTACGACCGGTAACAGGCCAGGTCCATCGCAGGAGAGATTTCGTCGATATAAAGTACCGTCGTGGAGGTGATAAAGGCGGCACGATTGGTCCGAGAGGTTAGAGGAGGGAGTGTCGATTAGGAACCGTAAGGAGTCGTCGTGGCGTTGTTCATCGGCTAAATGGTGCAAATTGGAGATGGCGAAAACAACGGCGTCGGTGTCATGGCAGATGATGTCGGGCTGATCGGCGGGATAACGGGACAAACAGTCTGCTTCTTGGTGTAATTTTCCGGGTTTGTGCACGACAGAGAACGTGTATTGCTGGAGACGCAGAACCCAATGTCCGACGCGGCCAGTAGGATCTCGTAACGACGAAAGCCAGCAAAGTGCATGGTGGTCAGTAACCACAGAAAAGTCTCGGCCTACAGGTATGGGAGGAATTTAGCTACGGCCCACACAAGAGCCAGGCATTCACTTTCAGTCATTGAATAGTTGCGCTCCAAGACCATGAGAAGGCGGCTGGCATAGGAAATCACTCGGGTGTGACCGTCCTGTTGAGCGAGGACAGCTCCGATACCGTAGGCGCTTGCATCTCTGCGGAGCTCCGTAGGGGCAGAAGGGCCAAAATGTGCCAAGATGGGGTGTGGTTAGCATGGCGATAAGAGTAGAGAAAGCGTCTGCTTGCAGAGGTCCCCAAGAAAAGAGAACGTTCTGTTTCAGTAGTTTCGTTAGGGGTCCGGCAATATAGGCGAAGTTCTTAATGAAGTCCCGAAAGTAAGAACACAGCCCGATGAAGCTGCGCACATCTGTCGCCGACAGAGGTTGGGGAAAGCCTTTGAGGGCACGGATTTTATCAGGGTCGGACTGAATGCCAGTGGCGTCAACGAGATGACCAAGAATAGTAAGCTGTCGCCGTCCCAAATGGCACTTTTATGCGTTACGTTGAAGGCTGCCAGAACGAAATATCTCGAGAACTGCGGAGAGGCGCTGAAGATGGCTTCCGAAGGTTAGGGAAAAAGCGATAACATCATCAAGATAGCACAAGCACGTATGCCACTTAAGGCCATGAAGGAGCGAGTCCATCATGCGCTCGAAGGTTGCTGGCGCATTGCATAACCCAAAAGGCATTACTTTAAACTCGTAAAGTACGTCTGGCGTGATAAAAGCGGTTTTCACTCCGTCCAAATCATCCACAGTAATTTGCCAATAACCTGAACACAGGTCGATCGATGAGAAATATTGGGCACCGTGAAGGGAATTGAGGGCATCATCGATGCGGGGCAACGGGTATACGTTTTTTTTTGGTTATCTTATGCAGGTTCCCATAATCCACACAGAATCTCCAGGTGTCTTTTTTCTTCACTAAGACGACGGGCGACGCCCATGGGTGGGCTAAACAAGCGCTCGATAATGTCCTTAGCGAACATTTTGTCCACTTCGTGTTGAATAGCTCAGCGTTCGCTTACAGACACCAGGTATGGGCGTCGACGGATAGGGGTTGCGTCGCCGGTGTTAATTTGGTGCCTCACTAGGTGGCCTGGCGTAAGGGATGGTTGCCGAGGTAGGAAATGTCGCGATAACGGGTCAACACGCGGCGAAGCTTTTTCGCTTGTGCAGACGGGAGATCTGCGGTGATCATCTGGTCAAAAGGGTCGTCAGAAGAAACAGAAGGGTGTGGATCATGGAAAGATGATTGGGCCGCGGACGCAGATAAACTGAAGATATCTGAGCCTGTCAAGGGAGAAAGAGTTGCAAGAGACATTTCAATTGGGAGGATTTGGGGAATTTGGCCGAAATTGAGAAGAAGGATGCAGATTTTGTTGTTTTGAACTGTCACAATGGTATAAAGGGTCACGTCACGTGAGAGCAAAATGTCCGTGATAGGCGAGGTAATGGAATTCCTGTTTTCAACTGGAGGGAAAGGCAACGAAGGGACGCATGTGGCAGCTTGTGGCGATAACCTAACGAATTTCGTGCAGCGGAGGCGGGAGGGCATGTCGTCGACTGTTGTAGCGGCTTGCGGAAGTTCAATGCGCACGAGACCCGAGGCACAGTCAATGAGGGCAGAGTGTTCCCCCAAAAAGTCCAGGCCCAGTATGAGTTCATGGGGACATTGCGGCAGCACATGGAACAAAACGGAAATGGGACGGTCGTCTATTGTTACGCGTGCAGTGCACATTCCGAGTATAGTAGGGACTCGTCCGTCGACGACACGCACCATGCGAGGTGGAGCAAGCGTCATAACGTTTTTTAGGTTTGCCTGATTGACACCAAGACGCGCCTTTCCATCCTGGGTGTACTGTCTACTGTCCCTCCAACTGGCATACGCATGCTGCTTCCCTCATGCCCGTACGCAAGAATCCTCGAAGACTTCCCTGAGGTTACAAGACCCCGCAACTTAAAACAGCCGCCCAAGCATAGCGTTACCCACCACATCGTCACGCGTGGTCCACCACTCGCAGCTCGGCCGCGCCGCCTCTTCGGTGAGCGTCTGGCGACTGCTAAACGTGAATCCGAGTACATGCTGGAACTAGGTATTATACGCCCATCGTCCAGCAAACACGCGTCTCCATTGCATATTGTTCCAAAGAAAAGTGGAGACTGGCGTCCCCGCGGCGATTACCGGGCGCTCAACGCTCAGACTATCCACGACAGCTATTCCCTACCCCACATCCAGGATTTCACAAGCCACTTGGAAGGGTGCACAATCTTTAGCAAAGTAGGCCTTGTCAAGGCATATCACCAAATCCCCGTCGAGCCTGCCGATATCCCGAAGACGGCCATCACTACACCTTTCGGCTTGTTTTGAGTATGTGCGCATGCCCTTTGGGCTACGCAATGCAGCTCAAACATTTCAAAGGTTCATTGCCGAAGGTGACGCCCGGTCTTCCGGCTGTATTTGCTTACATTGACGACATCCTCGTCGCGAGTCCCACTCCACAAGATCACGAGCGTCACCTCCGAGAACTCTTTCAACGCCTACAACAATTTGGCCTGGTTGTCAACGCCAAGAAATGCGTCTTCGGGACTTCCGAGCTCAAGTTCCTGGGCCATCAGATCTCGGCGCAGGGAATTCGCCCTTTACCGTCTGACGTTGAAGCCGTAAAGGACTTCCCAGAACCTACTAGCCTGCGCCAGCTTCGTGAGTGCCTAGGCCTGGTGAATATCTCTGGACGCTTTATACCCCACTGTGCCGAGCTTCTGCATCCACTGACTGAGCTTCTTCGCACAACCAAGAGCTCCTCGTCTGCGGTTTCCTGGTCTCCCAAAGCTCAAGCCGCTTTCAACGCTGCTAAACAAGCCGTCGCCGATTCGGTACTTCTCATCCACCCGAGAACCGCTGTCCCCACTCGCATCATGGTGGATGCTTCCAGCGTTGCAATCGGCGCTGTTCTCAAGCATAAAATCCACTCCGAGTAGCACCCGCTTGGTTTCTTCTCTCGGAAGCTCGAACCTGGCGAGACGCGCTGCAGCGTTTTTGGTCGTGAGCTGCTCGCCATTTATGCCACCATCCAGCACTTCTGGCATTTTTTGGAGGGCCAGTCTTTTCACGTTTTTACGGACCATAAGCCTCTGCCGTACGTTTTCCATACGAACTCCGCCAAGTACGTCGCACGGGAACTCTGTCAGCTAGCCTATATTTCAGAATTCACGACGGACATTCCGCACATCAAAGGTACCGACAAC